>NC_083320.1:79472437-80106951 GCF_963455315.2 Globicephala melas | reverse complement strand
CTATCCCTAAACTGTCTCTGAATATAGCTAAGAAAAAAGTTGAGTGGGGAGGTATATATCTGTTATTATAAGTTCTTTGTCTTTGATCACTACCATTTAAAAAAAATATATGTCTTCTCTCCCAAAGAAGACTGTAAGTTCCTTGTGGACATCACATGACTTATTCTTCTTTACATCATCTAAAATATGAAGAACACATAATAAATATTCCACATCTATTTGTTGAAGGGATATATGGATGGTTAAAAGATCGATACCATCCTTCAGGATAAAATAACTATTATTTATCATGCAGGCCTGGTTTCCCATTCCCAAATGAAAGCTTTATGGTAAACATCTGAAATCCTAGACAAATGGAAATTAAGCTGCTCCCAAATTTATCTGGAGATTACAAGGCACTTTGTGATGCTTTTCCCATTTTATCTCCCAGCTTAATTTTCATCTGGAAAGCAATGCTCCATGAATGGCTCTAGCAAGTTGCAGATGCCAGCTGGGGGAATTTTGCCATTTATAGCATAAGCCATTAAGCTTTTCCACAAACTTTCCAGGGTTTTTTTGAGGCTGGTGATAACTGCAAGGGTGATACACATTCTCTATGCCAAAAGGTGTGAATTAATGAGGTAGAGGAAATGTTTATCTCTTGCAAGTGACCAGGGAAGGTTTGCCAAATCTCTTCAGGTTGTCTTTTCTCTTGGCATTTTCTTGGAAAGAGTACATCCTGGTAGTGAGAATTGCATGTGATTAAAGAGACCTTTATGAACTGATGCAGACGTTACATGGCCATAATTAGGGGTTTGGGGGATACTGGAAGTTGACATAGTCTTTGAGACACATCCAGAATATATAGGAAAATGTGATTAATGAACAATGTACAACCTCTAAACTAGGTCTGCACATCCAATGCAAAGTCGTATGGTATGTGTGTGCATGTGTGGTTATCTATATGTGAAATGGTAATTAAAATGCTGAAAATAAGGAAACATTCTAGAGAAAAGTCTATCCTAGTAAAAACTGACAAAGATTGATATCTTTAAAGTAAAATTCCTGGGTAACTGAGGATGTGAACATCACTCTGGGTGCTTTTTACCTAGTTATCTACATAACTAGATAATAGACTCTGCTTGGGGTCCACATAAAGATTTCCTTATGCTTACTCTGTTTTCAACTCAGCACATTTATGGCAAAGTGGAAATACTTTTTGCCCTTATTTCCTAGGCTGAATAATCCCTTATTCAGTTCAGCAAATTGACCTCTGGCCTAAAAGGCAAGTGGAACTCTTTAGGTAGTTTTGTTTTGTGGTCTGTATGGTCCCACTACTCCCAGGTAGCTAGAACACACTCTTTTATCCACTTTGGGACTTGATTTTGCTTTTATCTGCTTTTTTTTGCCCAGTGTCAGATCTTCCCTTATCCCACCCTTTACTGTTCCTGTTCTTTCTTCTGCTTCCTTTGTTTTCAACTGTACCATTCTAGATGCCTGGAAGTTAATGTGGCTTGTTAAATATTCTCTGCACAGAGCCTGGAGAAAAGTGCTATATATGTCAGGCAAATAATGATAAGGAATCAAATTCCGCTCTGTGCTTTTGCCTCTTTCTGGTAATAAGTTATGTTATAATGCACTAAATGATCAACTGGCAGCCTGGTGGGGTGAATGCACTTCTCTGAGTGCCTCATGAACACCCTGGGAGTGACTTAGGTATGGGGAAGAATAAAAACCAATAATACATGTCAGCTCTTATCCACTTGAGAATTCATGTCCTGAGAAATTTCAGTGGAAAAATCTAATTTCTCATCCACAATAGTGTTTGATTTGCATTCAGAGAGGGATACTTTTTGGTCTGGCTGCTTAGGGAAGGAGTTCAGAGCTCAGAGCTTAAGTTTTCTTCATTTCTCATTTATAGTGAATGCTCACCAACTTCATGACACTGCCTGGAAGGAGAGCTGAATCAAAAGTAAAACCAGTCTGGCTGGTACCTCTGAGAGCTTCTGTAGCCCCAAATCACCAAAAGTGTCCCTTAACTGGAACCCAGCTAAGGAGTCCCCTCAAATAGCTAATATCGTGATCTTCCAACCTATGTATATAAAAAAGCCCATTGCCTGTCGTTAGAGAATGACAGCTATAAATGATAGCATTGATAATCCCAAAGAGATGTAAAGTACACTTTCTTCCCATAAATTGTTTACAAATTTTGTTGAAAAATATTGTGCTCATTTAAAAACAGTGTCACAGTCTATAACAAATTTCAGGGATTAAGCACAGAGAAAGACTAGGGAAAGTAAGATCTGCATGGGCTGCAGCTATCAGAGGGAAACCCCATGGGGGTGGTAGACTTGAGCTTGGCCTTGAAATAAAGAATTGCTGTAGCTATACTGGGCCGGTGGGGTGTAGTGGAAAGAGGAGAGATTTGGGGAAGAATTTGGCCTGGTTTGAATTCTGCTTGGCTACTTACTGGCTGTGTGACCTCAGACTGGTTGCTAAACCTGTCTGCATCTCAGTTTTCTTCTGAGAAAATTGCTGCAGAGTTGCCTAACAGGTGCTGTGTAAGTCATAGATGTAACTGGGTGGAAGACCATGGAAGAGAGCCTGTTAGGCAACTGAAAGAGTGGAGCAAAGGTGTGGGGCACAGGGAAGTGAGGCTACTGATTGGCTAGTGTAAAAGGTAACCTGGAGAGGAGTACAAAATAAGGTTAGATTATGGGAGAAAATGGAGAATGTAGGTTATACGTTCTTGAGTTTTTCTAGTTGACCAGAATTCAGTTAACCGGAGCACGCAGTTCTCTTGGTATGAGGGAATTTTTTTTTTTTTTTTGCGGTACGCGGGCCTCTCACTGTTGTGGCTTCTCCCGTTGCAGAGCATAGGCTCCGGACGCGCAAGCTCCGGACGCACAGGCTCAGCGGCCATGGCTCACAGGCCCAGCCACTCCGCGGCATGTGGGATCTTCCCGGACTGGGGCACGAACCCATGTCCCGTGCATCGGCAGGCAGACTCCCAACTGCTGTGCCACCAGGGAAGCCCGGTGTGAGGGAATTTATCGATGAATTGGCATGTTCCTGATTGTGCTTCAGCTTTGATGGTCTTCTGAGTCCTGTGTGTGCTCCTATTATGCTGCATTTCATCTGCTTTTCCCACGACTGTCTCCCACTCTAGATCCGTGTGTTTCTTGAAGAGGGCACAGACTGTGCCTGTTTTATACACTGTTGTATTTGAGCACTTAGCATAGGACCTGGTTATTTATTAAGCACAGAGTAGGTGCTTAATGAATATGGATGGATGAGAAGAAGGAAGGAAAGAAGAAAGAAAAAGTGAAGGGAGAGAAATAGGGAGACAAAGAAGAGATAACTAATCAAGAAGCTGGAAGTGAGGAGATTCTGGTAGATGAGGACAATTACTTTGAAAGCTGGTTGGTAAACAGGGAGTGAGAACTGACCTTTTGCAGTTTCCCGACTTTGGGTTTTATTTTGAATGGTCCAGGAATTTAACTTTCAGATGCCTAATTGATTCAGAGTCACTCTGCAACTACAGACAGAAATGCATTTTCCTTAAAAGCCCTGCTCCTCTCTTTTCTGCAGCCATTTTCAATTGCTTAAGTGCAACTGCAAAAAGAAGGGAAGTCAACAATTCAAATAGTCATTTCTTGAAAAAAGCAAGCAACCAGGGAGGACCTCTTTCAGAAATAATTGTTTTACTACACCCCCACCCATCAATTATCCTATTTATTAATGATTCTAAAATGTACTTTTTTTCATATTTTAACATCTCTGAAATCAGGATGCATTTTATAACCCATGGTATATTATAGTTATAAATGGCTGTGGTTTTCTTTTCTTGGTCATAAATAGAATAGTCGTGCATCTTTTAATCAGTATCTAAGATAAAATGAAGAAACTGAGACCTCAGCTAATTTAGGAGTTTTCTGAATGTTGCCCTGTAACTTGATAACAGAGTTAGGATGAGAACCCCAATCTTCCTTCTCCCCATGTGTGGTGGCTCTGTGCTCCTGATTATGCTCCCGTATATCTCTTAATAATCTCACATGTAAAAATTACATATATCAATACATCATGGTAAAATCGCTTTTCTCTCTCAGCTACAATAAGCCAACTCCATTCCAGGATTGGGAAACGATCACTTAGGAAACCCTAAGAGTAAGAGTTTCTAATGATCAGTGTGGGATGCAGGAGCATTCACTGTTGATCTGAGTTCTGTGAAAGGTAAGCAGAAGATGTTTGCCACCAAATTGATTCAAAGAGACTCAGTTCCACCCCTGTGAATGGAGGGGATGCAGCAGGGACACCATGGCAACGAGCATTTCCATCATTGTTCTCCTGCCTCTTCTCAGCCCTGAGGGCCTGTATAATGAGACCTTGACTCGCCTGGACTGGATCCAATTGTAATGTATTTTATTGTTCAGTGACTGTTTGGATTTTAATGCCATCTGTCCTGGGTGGCCTTGCCTGACAATCTGGAAGCCTGAGGGAAGTCAGTCTCTTTGTATTATGCATGATTTGAGGGTCCCACAGTCAGTCATCCCTGCTCCAAATGATGAATGGGCAGATACAAGTCTCTGTAGGGAAGATTCGGAACCCTGAGGTTTTGGTCATGCTGTTCACTGAGAGTATCTTGCTGCAGAACACTCAGTTACATTTAGCTGTTTCCTGCATGTATATGTTGTCTTGGTCTCACAAAGAATAGTTTATTTCTCATTCTAGAATTTTCCACACTCAAAGAACACTGGCTCTCGTGTACTTGTCATTTTCTCTCTGTGGCACTTTGTGGAATTTACTATCTTAAATATGTTGGATGAGGTTAAAAAAAAAATCCTAGAATTTGCCTGGAATTGGTCATTAGGTGGTTGAGATATTTCCATGGAGCTCTATACAACTCTTGGCCCATGGGGCCGTGAAAATATCACAATAGTTGTTTCTATATGTTACACTATGAGAGAAATCTATGAATCTTTCTCTCTGACTGTATTTTCACCACTGGAATTCTTTAATTCTCTGGAGAATTTAGTAATTCTCCCAGGATTAGATTTACGGTTCTATAAGAATTAAAGAGGCCTCAGAGTGAAACCTACCTTATCAGCACCTGGATCTTGGACTTCCCAACCTCCAGAACTGTGAGAAATAAATTTCTGTTTTTTAGCCAAAAAAAAAGAATTAAATTATCCATTAAGCAATCAACTAGTTTCAAAAGGAAAAAAAAAAAAAGGCAAGTTGAATTAGGAGTAGGATTTAGAGACATTTAAATAAATAACATAAAATGTTGAGACAAAATAAATGAATAAAATATTGAGACCTAAGCCAATGATAAAAAACTTCTGATCATTCATTATGGCTGTCATCACCTGCACATGTTTACTGAGTATTCACTTCTCCTAAATAATTATAATAGCTAACATTTGAACATATGCTAGAGGTAAGTTTTGTGAATTAATTCTCTTGAGTCAGAATTTAGAGAACCTGAGTAACTGAGTATATGGGCATAGAAATTATAGTAAATTCCCATTGAATTATTTTTTTCTTTCTAGGTTTGATTCCCACCTCCCTTCTCCTCCCACCATCCCCCCCAGAAATCTCTTATCAAATTCTCTCCTCATTAGAATGGAAGGAATGACGTTTTGACAGGATTCTGTTTCTCTGATCATGGTCCAGAGATTGATAGAAGACTCAAGTTGGGTCTATCAGAGTCCCTTCCTTAGGAAATTTGGAATTGGGATTTAAAAATACAGTCTTTTTTGGGTGGCTGCACCTGCAACATGTAAACTAGGTGCCTGCTGGCCACCTTGTTTTCCCTTGTGGTTATCTGAAGGAGAGAGAGAGAGAGAGCTGGAGATGAATAAAAGGTGTATGTTAACGGGAGCAGAGATGAGGGGTGGAAGGCCTTTCTGATGAGGCCCTGTCCTGAAGCACACAGCTTACTTCCTGTCCTTGTAGCCTCACAGTGACTTCCATCTTGTTTTCTCTTATTCAATTATGAGTGGATTTCTGTTATCAGTAACCAGAAAGTCCAAAGTATCATAAGGATAGATGTTTAATGTGAATTGATATCATAAGACTGTTTGATACAATAACCCGAGTCCGAACTCAGTTTTGAATTTTGCTCTAAGCATTATAGTTTAGAAAAGCTTTGAGGAGTAGGTGGGCTGCTTCATTAAATGAAGAAAAAGGACTTCTAAACGTACTTTCTGTATTTATCCTACTTTTAATATTTTGGATTCTCCACTTTAAAACTTTTACTGAGCACCCACTGCTTGAAAACCATTGGAGGGAGCAATAAAAAAAAGATCCTTTGTGCTCATACACTCCTTGTCCTTGAGGATCACGTAATCTAGTTGAGAGAGAAAAATGCATAGAGGAAAAATTCTTAAGTATACTACCAAAGCATCAACTGTATCAATACAAATTAAACAGAGCAAACTAATTGCATAAATGCCGAGGGGTGACAGAGTAAGGAGCAGGTTCAAGGGAATGATCTCTAAGGTCTGTTTCAGCTACAAAATGCCATGAGGTTGCATATGACTGATAATTACATAAGGCAGCACTTAGCAGTAACCCTCAGCCTTGGGGAGCTTGAAGAAATCAGGCCAAAGACAAGCCAAGATCTGAATAAAACTTGAATATTGGGAGTGCACGCTGTTCTGGGTTCCAGCAGACAAGGGGACTCCTGATAGGGATTTGGAACTTCCTGTCTCTGCCTGAGAGAGAGGAAGGCAAGAGAGGAAAGACAGCATGTCCTTTTCACGAAGCTTTGACTGGGAGAGAAAGGGGAGGCCTTTCACATCACACTCTCTTTATGATTTTATGACTGTTTCCTAGGTTTGCCAAGACAGGGTTCATCTGCTGGCCTTCTAGATATTTCAATTTGAGTTTTAAGTCAGCATATGTACATATTTTAATTATCTTATTTCCTGTCCTTCATTTAGAGTAGTCCTTCTGAAGATCCTTGTTTTAAACAAATACTATATAGAGAGATTCCTTGACACTGTGTATTAAGAGATTTTGATGTGAGCTATAGCAGCATAAACAACTACATTTTGGGCATTATCAGACTCAATGATTATGAGATGCTTATTTACCATTTTTGCTCCCTTGTGAGCTCCTTGGCCACAAGGAACATAGCCATTAAGAGTAAAATCTTGTTCTTCCCTGTTTTTAGCACAGTGGCTGACACCACATGAGCACTTTATAGAAGCAGAATAGCTGAGTAGTTAGGAGTGTGGACTCTGAAGTCAGAGATTTGGTTTTTAAGTATTGACTCTATGAACTTGGATATGGACCTTTGAGCAGGTGAATGTCACTGTCCGTTAAATGGGGTAATAATAGTATGTACCTTATGTGGTTATTAGGTGTAAAAATGATAAAATAAAGCACTTAGCACAGCGCCTGGCATGTAGTAAGCGCTTGATAAATGGTTGCTGTTTATTTTATATAGTAATGTCTGCTTATTTAATAAACAGATGAATACATGAATGGTTTGATAGCATTCCATGAGAGAGAGGTCTTACAATAAGTACTTTGACCCAGAAGAAGATATTGAAATAATCAGAAAATTATAAAAACCTCACTGTAATGAAAGGATACAAGATTGGTTTCATCCTCTATCCCACAGAAGATCACATTTTCACCAGTGTTATTAGAAAGGATGGGAAGAGGGCTCCACATCATGAATTCATTTAGGTTTGTATGTAGCTGGGAACACGGGCATGCCTACGGGCATATGGGTTACAATGTGGAGCTGGATCTTATGGCTGCTGGAAGCATCCCTGAAGCCTAGAGATATCCCCAGTTCTCCTCTGGATGTAGTGACAAGCAGATCTGTGGATACAAGATGGTACTGGCAGAGGCTGAGCTGTCAAGCAAATAATGATAAGTCTTTTGTCATTTAAACCCTCATTCATTTGGAGGGTGGGGGAGGGAGAATTGCCTTTTGTGCTAAAGCTGCAATGCCAAGGCAGTATATGAGCCAGAATCTGTGGATCTTATCACTAAACTTCCTTAGCTCTTGCAACATAAAGTGAGGACCTTCTTTGATAGTGGAACTCTCTTTTTTTACAGCTTCATTTGCAGCAGCAATGGAACTAAGATTAAATTCCATCTCTGAGGCCAAGAAAAGATAATTGAATAAAAGAGACTATCAGAACAGCTATTTAGCTGCAGATAGTCAAACTCACCATAATAGTAGGGGGTAAAGGAAACCAGAAAGAAGTTTGGTTAATCTATTAGTTTGCTAGGGCTGCCTTAACAAAGTAACACAAAGCAGGTGGCTTAAAGCAACAGAGACTTATCATTTCACAGTTCTGAAAGCTCGGAGCCTGAAATCAAGGTGTCTGAGAACAAGGAGAAACGAGGTGGCTCATGCTCAAAAGACGTGAATTCCCTGACGGTTTCAAGGAAGCTTTGTCACAGGTGTTAACATTATCAATCCTCAGGCTCCAGTAGGTCTGGGGGCTACTTGCTCATGGTCATCAAGTAGTTAACTTCTTCCATTTGGTGGGAGTTTCAGCTTCTGTAAAACAACTCAGGAATTGTGCATCAGATTCTGTTATCTAGGTACTCGTTGGGGGGCGGGGGGTGGCGATGAAGTACTGACGCAGAACTAAGATTCTGTGACTGCCATATGACTGATTTGCTGTTTAAATTCTTACCAGTTCTCTGGGCTCAACTGCTAGATTTGTCACTATATGTTCACATCTTTTCAGTCATTAATTCTTGAGCCAGGCTTTTGTGACTCTGGGGAGGCCTGGGAGACTACAGCGTTTCTACAAAGAAGAGGTAAGCAGAGGACATGGGGCGGGGGAGGGGTCTGTCCCAGGAAGGCCCCATAGGGTCCTGCTCAGTTATGCTCTCTGTGTCCAAATTTCCCCTTTTTATATGAATACTAGTCATATTGGATCAGGACCCACCCTCATGCCCTCGTATTAAATTGGTTACCTCTGTAAAGACCCTCTTTCTAAATAAAGTCACATTCCGTGGTACTTTCTATGGTTAGTACATTCTGTGGTTAGGACTTCAACATATCTTTTGGGGGGACATAATTCAACCCATAACAGTTCATAAAACAAAGCTTACGTCTTCACATGTTTTGAAGGGGTCATGCTAACTGCATTAAGTACATTTTATTTAAGCTCAGGAATTTTTCTAAGTGTTGCAGAATGACCAACTATAAAAGAGGTCAGCTTGAACTCTGGAATACTAGGATGTGAGGGAAAGAAATGTCCTCAGCAAAGAAACACAAGTGTTTGCCTTAACAGCAGGGAGGACAGGAAGGATATTGCTAACAAGTGAGTTAGCCTTTCTTCGGGGCCTTGATGCCAGCACCAAGGGACCATTTGCAAGCTCCACAGCTGCTCTGACCACACAGACCGCCTTCCAGAATCAGGCTGTGGGGAGCGGCTGGGCTTCTCTGTGAGGGCAGCTGGGCCCTGCTGGACTCTGCCCCAGGATCGCCCACCACTTCACATTTCATTCTTTTCCAGGATGGTGGATGCTGAGGGTCTTCTGTCCCTGTCCGAGGATCATTTTATATGCAAATATACCACTCTCATAGGATGGTTGGGAGAGTAGCATGAGCTACTGCATGTAAAGCCATTAGTACAGGCTCTCCCAAATAGAAATGCTCAGCAACGATTTGAGGTGAATTTTTAAATATAATCAACTATGAGAATAATCAAATTAGATTGAATTTCAAAAGTCAAAGAATTGTTTTTAGTCAACACTTAGGAAAAATGATCAAAACAATGGTGTTTAAGAATGGCTGTTTAGGGTAGGCTAAGGGATCTTATATCCCAAGTAGATTCATATCTTTTGAAAACTAGAAATCATTGCATAACTATGACTCATTGCCTGTGTTGCAAATATGAAAACTTGCAAAATGAATGTAAGGAGGGGGTTTAAGGAAACAGGTGTTGATTGATATTCATTGAATTTTAAAACTGAAAGTCACCATTATTGATTTCATTAAGTACAGTAAACTTAATGAGGAGGAAAACAGTACTTTCCATTTTATAAAGAAATGTGGAAAGTGGAAGTTTCTCAGAAACAAAAGTTAAAATCAGAATGATTTATTCTTAGCTACTATGTTAAAATTGGTTTTCATACCATGCTTTCTGTATTTCGGTTTTTTAAGGCTTTATGGATTAAGGGTTTTTTTGTTTGTTTTGTTTTCAGGTAGAAAGTGTCGAATCTTTAGCACTATTTAGAGACAACTATAATTTTGTAATATTTGAACTAATATATATGGATTTAATTTATTTAAAATGCTGACTTACCTCCATATAGATTGTTAAAAAAATGTCAGTAAGATAACAGGAAATGAGAAATGAAGACAAAAATGAGAACAAGAAAGGTAAATACATAGGGAATGGGCTCAGGGAAATTCTCTCATTTTAAGCTTCCTGGATAAATGCTCTACAGTTTCCTGGCCCCAGGGAATGTGCTTTTATCTCTGCAGTTCTATGTTTTCTGTCATTTGACTTATCATTTGTTCAGTAGATTATAAAGCATTGTTTCCTTGGTCTACAGCACTGAGGCTCTTGCCTTCCCCCCACCCTAGGAATTCTGCCTATAAATCACTGCATACAGTCCCTCTGAGCTGGAGGCTAACTTCATGTCTATAGTTGCCTGATCTTTTATCAGAGGATGGAAACCTCAGTAACATGTCCTCCTGCTCTTCAAAGAACCAAGTTGAGGTAAAAATTTTAACTCCTCAGACCATAACTAAAGAAAGAGTTCTTTGCTCTCTCTAGCTACTGTCAGTGTCAGTGCTGCTTATCAACAAATGTGTACTTGGCAGTGGAAGGACGGAGGTTTGGATTATGCACCGAGGGCTATTGCAAGGCAGTGTAAATGTGGGGCCTCTTGGTAGTTGAAGTCTTTAAAGCCAATTGTAACATCCTTTGTCTTTGCCCCTTCTCCTGGAATCCCTGTCCTAAACTCACTTTCAGTTCTTCCTCCTGTTACACTCTAAGTTCCAGTCAACATAGCAGACCACGATTCCTCTGTCATGCCTTGGCTTACAGTGTTGACCATTACAGTGGGCTTCTCAAGCCTAAGGCTTTGTCGTGTCAGCTTTGCACTTAAGGTGTGCACCTGCAGCTTGGGGGACAGCCTAGTACCAGTGTCTCAGTGAGAGGAATAACTGAGGTTGCTGAACTAGTTACACAAATCTTATTTTTGCCTCTTGTTGACTCTTCATTTATTTTGAGGCAGCCCTGCCCCTGGGTGAAAACTTAGGCAGTCTCTTGATGTTTCTGGTCACTCTTGGTGACCAGGCATAAAACACATACTCAGATAAGTAAGTATAATATCCAATCTCATATAATTATCAAAACTTCCAACTTGATTTTAAGTTGAGGTGACTCTTTTTTCTCCAGTTTTGGGATTGTGCAGGTTGTAGGTGGAAAGTCTATGATTGAGGAAGCGTGGAGTGTTCAGCTGGTTTTCTAAACTCTCCTCTTCTTCCCCCTCTGTATTCCTGTGTAGTTTGGGAGGTGCAGGAGGTGAGAAGGAAGAGGGAGCACTGTTTACCAGTGCGCACTTCTGTGCAGGGTGTCCGTGTTCCATGGGCTTGGCAGGTGTTGAAAGTGGACCCTGATTCTTAGGGGTTCCCTGAAGGCTCTTCACAACCCCTCCCCCACCAGCCACTAAGCATCTCTTGCCTGCGGCTCTGAGGGAGGCTTGATGGATCTCTTCTCAGGCTGGACTCTAGCTCCTTCATCAGGCACTTAGTGGTAGCGCCAGAATTTTTATGTTACATTCTTCCCTTACGTTCTTTCATACCTTTCTTCCTTTTATTTACATATTATATAAATGGAATTAGAAAAAAAATATTCAGCATAAACTATAGGAAAATAAGTCAGATCTTGGGCACTGTCCAGAAAGTTTCTTAGTACGTTTATTTCTCTTGAGTTCTCATAGAAACAGATGGTGTCATTGCCCTAAAGACTCTAGACTCAAGTATGTGGAAAGTACATATTGCATCACCAGTGACTCTTGCAGCGCTTTTGATTCTATTAAGTTAATGTGGATTAAAGCACAGGCATCTCAATCAATTGTGCCATTTAAGGCAGTTGAAATCTTTAACTACAAAAAACAAGCAAACAAACATGAACCAGTATCCATATGAACATAGTCTTTAGTAGCTCTTAGTGATGATCAGCCCGTGAGTGAGGTGTCATCAATTCCATCTGATAGACAATGAAATCAGATTCAGACAAGCTAATGACTTGGGTGAGGTCACCAAGCAATATTGTGGGACAGAACCAGAATGCACAATCAGGTCTTTCAGATTTGAAATTCCATAGCATTTATACTATACCCTGCAGTGTCCTGAAATATACTAAAATAATAGAAGCCTTTAAGATTGTCAAATCTGGTCAATAATTCCAAACATTCAGGTAAATATACAGAGGGAGGGGGCTAAAAACACCTTTGAGTGGGAGACGGATGTGATTGTGGCTGTATGAAGGTCACCAATTCATTGCACTTGGCTGAGTAGCTATAGGAGGACCATTCTTTGGTCAAAGAGCTGGGATACCTGCTTAAACCTCTAATGAAGCTCTCGTTAACTTTCTGCAGGCAAAAGTAGAGAACAGGGTATGTGAACTGGCATTGTCATTGGGAAGCTTTAAGAAAATAATGTCAGTAATGTGTTGGGTGTAGAAGGAGATAGATGTAGCCAGTAAGAACGTCCTTTTGGGGAATTTTCAAAATAAAATAAAACAGGAAAAAATGTTCAAAGAGAGGTTGGTCTCTCTCTATATATTTTGTATTTTAGATTTTTATAAGACTTAACTATGTTTATAGGCAGGGGAAGAAGGCACCTAAGTTTTTTTTTTTTTTTTTGCTGCGCCACATGGCTTCTGGGATCCTAGTTCCCTGACAAGAGATTGAATCCAGGCCCAAGGCAGTGAAAGCACCAAGTCCTAACCACTGGACGACCAGGGAATTCCCACCTATGATGTATTTAGCTAGGAAGGAAGATCATGACATGAACTTGTCATAGCCTAGAGGCTATTGGATACAGATGACAGGGCTGGCCATGAATATAAAAGACAAATACTTTTTTGAATCATGGGTAGAAAGGCAAGCAAGTGAGAGAAATAGGGTGAGATGAAGAAGTTGAAAATTTAAAGTTTTCTGTATAATTAAGGTGACCACAAAATTTATCATCTAAACCGTCACTTTGAGAGTGACAGGGGTGCCCTCTGGAAGAGATGTCACGGTAACAAGCACACGCCAAGGCTAAAGGAGATGTATGGCCATCCTCTGAGGGCTTCAATCTTGTTATTAAAATTAATGCATCTCCCTTTCTTTTTGTTCCCCAAACATCCCTTACTCTATGACATTTACCTCCTGCCTGTTTGGTGTTTATTCTTCTATTTATTCGTTAAAAATATTTTTCGGGCTTCCCTGGTGGCGCAGTGGTTGAGAGTCCGCCTGCCGATGCAGGGGACACGGGTTCGTGCCCCGGTCCGGGAAGATCCCACATGCCGCGGAGCGGCTGGGCCCGTGAGCCATGGCTGCAGAGGCTGCGCGTCCGGAGCCTGTGCTCCGCAACGGGAGAGGCCACGACAGTGAGAGGCCCGCGTACCGCAAAAAATATATATATATTTTTCAAAAACTTTTTATATACCACACAATATTCATAGCACCCAGCAAAAAATTTTTTTGATCACATACCCTATTAGACTTTTTAAACATGGATCTTCAATAAAAATAAATTTATTTGTTCATTAATTACATATACATGCCACTGAATTAATATATCATGTCCATTTACTCCAAAAGAGAAGAGTTTACGGTTGAGGTAATGATGTAACACACAATATTTAAAAACTGTATATTCATTAATGACAAAATCATTTTGTTCCACATGAAGTACTAAACTTATTAGTACTAAACCTTATTAATACAAATATTTTATACTAAATATTACAACCTATTACAAACATTCTGTTATTTTTGAAATTATTTATTTAAACTTTGAAACAGTTATTCACAAATTGGCTTCTAAGTAGACATACTTGGTTTTAATAATATGCATAACTAGAAAAAACATCCTCAAAAGCACAGTATATGCAAAAATGTAACATACTCTAAGGCAGTATTTATAATGTTAGATATCAATCCATACCTCAAATAGGCTTGATAATTTTTTTTTTGGCCTGACTTTGAGTCAGAACCTATTGTGTCATCACAATGTAAGTGACTTATCCAGACCCTATAAAGGATAGCACATTATAATACAGTAAAAGCTAATGAATGAGTGAGGAGGCCACGGTCATCCCACTGTCATCTTCCACAGCCCCTCTTCCCTCGGATACTTGGTGAACCGTGTATGGTATGTCGCTACTTGATCTGGACTAAAATGGTCCTACTGACAAGCATAAGTGCAAAAGAAATAGGAATAGGAATTTTAATGTCTTTCCTAGCAGGGTGACTTGCTCATACTTGGGGGTACAGGCATGGACTTTGATGTCATATTGACCTTGATTCAAATTTTTGCACTAACACTTAGAAGTTATGCGATCTTGGACAAGTTACTTTTATCCCTCTGCAACTATTTGCTGTAAAATGGTGATAGTAATACTTGACTCAGGTTTGTTTGTTGTCTGAGAATCAACTAAAACAGTGGCCATGAAAGAAATCCAGCCAAGAACCTAATAAAAGGCAGGTGCTTGTTGACCCCTAGGCTGCCTCTCTCCCTCTCTGCTTTTCTTCTCCATCTTGCTTTCTGGCCCCAAATGATCACTCCACCTCCCATGCTTTGCTCTTATGTTTGAAAAATGAAAGAAAACAAGAAATTTAGTATATATATGTGTGTGTGTGTGTTTGTGTATGTGTGTGTGTATGTGTATATATATATATATATTTTAACGTCTTTATTAAGTATAAGTGCTTTACAATGGTGTGTTAGTTTCTGCTTCAGAACAAAGTGAATCAGCTATACATATATTCCCACATCTCCTCCCTCTTGAGTCTCCCTTTCACCCTCCCTATCCCACTCCTCTAGGTGGTCACAAAGCACTGAGCTGATCTCCCTGTGCTTTGTGGCTGCTTCCCACTAGCTATCTATACTACATTTGGTAATGTTTTTATGTCCATGCCACTCTCTCACTTCGTCCCAGCTTACCCTTCCCCCTCCCCGTGTCCTCAAGTCCACTCTCTACGTCTGTGTATTTATTCCTGTCCTGCCCCTACGTTCTTCAGAACCATTTTTTTTTTAGATTCCATATATATGTGTTAGTATACAGTATTTGTTTTTTCTTTCTGACTTACTTCACTCTGTATGACAGACACCTCACTACAAATAACTCAATTTTTCTTTTTATGGCTGAGTAATATTCCATTGCATATGTGTGCCACATCTTCTTTATCTCTTCATCTGTTGATGGACACTTAGGTTGCATCCATGTCCTGGCTATTGTAAATAGAGCTGCAATGAAAATTGTGTTACATGACTCTTTTTGAATTATGGTTTTCTCAGGGTATTTGCCCAGTAGTGGGATTGCTGGGTCATATGGTAGTTCTATTTGTAGTTTCTTAAGGAAGCTCCATACTGTTCTCCATAGTGGCTGTATCAATTTACATTCCCACCAACAGTGCAAGAGGGTTCCCTTTTCTCCACACCCTCCCCAGCATTTATTGTTTGTAGATTTTTGGATGATGGGCATTCTGACCAGTGTAGGGTGATACCTCATTATGTTTTTCATTTGCGTTTCTCTAACGATTAGTGATGTTGAGCATTCTTTCATGTGTTTGCTGGCAATCTGTATATTTTCTTTGGAGGAATGTCTATTTAGGTCTTCTGCCCATTTTTGTTTTTTTGCAGTACTCGGGCCTCTCACTGTTGTGGCCTCTCCCGTGTGGAGCACAGGCTCTGGACGCGCAGGCTCAGTGGCCATGGCTCACGGGCCCAGCCGCCCTGCGGCATGCGGGATCCTCCCAGACCAGGGCACGAGCCTGCGTCCCCTGCATCAGCAGGAGGACTCTCAACCATTGCGCCACCAGGGAAGCCCTTCTGCCCATTTTTGGATTGGGTTGCTTGTTTTTTTGATATTGAGCTGCATGAGCTGCTTGTAAATTTTGGAGATTAACCCTTTGTTAGTTGCTTCATTTGCAAATATTTTCTCCCATTCTGACAGTTTTCTTTTCATCTTGTTTATGGTTTCCTTTGGTGTGCAAAAGCTTTTAAGTTTCATTAGGTCCCATTTGTTTATTTTTCTTTTTATTTCCATTTCTCTAGGAAGTGGGTCAAAAAGGATCCTGCTGTGATTTATGTCATAGAGTGTTCTGCCTATATTTTCCTCTAAGGATTTTATAGTGTCTGGCCTTACATTTAGGTCTTTAATCCATTTTGAGTTTATTTTTGTGTATGGTGTTAGGAGGTATTCTAATTTCATTCTCTTACGTGTAGCTCTTCAGTTTTCCCAGCACCACTTATTGAAGAGGCTGTCTTTTCTCCATTGTGTATTCTTACCTCCATTATCAAAAATAAGGTGACCATATGTGCATGGGCTTATCTCTGGGCATTCTATCCTGTTCCATTGATCTATATTTCTGTTTCTGTGCCAGTACCAAACTGTCTTGATTACTGTAGCTTTGTAGTGTAGTCTGAAGTCCGGGAGCCTGATTTCTCCAGCTCCATTTTTCTTTCTCAAGATTGCTTTGGCTGTTTGGGGTCTTTTGTGTTTCCATACAAATTGTGAAATTTTTGGTCTAGTTCTGTGAAAAATGCCATTGATAGTTTGATAGGGATTGCATTGAACCTGGGGATTGCTTTGCGTAGTGTAGTCATTTTCACAATGTTGATTCTTCCAATCGAAGGACATGGTATATCTCTCCATCTGTTTGTATCATCTTTAGTGTCTTTCATCAGTGTCTTATAGTTTTCTGCATACAGGTCTTTTGTCTCCTTAGGTAGGTTTATTCCTAGGTATTTTATTCTTTTTGTTGCAGAATGGTACATGAGCATGTTTCCTTAATTTCTCTTTCAGATTTTTCATCATTAGTATATAGGAATGCCAGAGATTTCTGTGCATTAATTTTGTATCCTGCTACTTTACCAGATTCATTGATTGGCTCTTGTAGTTTTCTGGTAGCATCTTTAGGATTCTCTATGTATAGTATTATGTCATCTGCATGTCAAAGCAAGTGACAGCTTTACTTCTTTTCTGATTTGGATTCCTTTTATTTCTTTTTCTTCTTGGATTGCTGTGGCTAGGACTTCCAAAACTATGTTGAATAATAGTGGTGAGAGTGGACAACCTTGTCTTGTTCCTGATCTTAGAAGAAATGGTGAGTACGATGTTGACTGTGGGTTTGTCATATATGGTTTTTTGGTTTTTTTTTTTTTTGCGGTACGCGGGCCTCTCACGTTGCAGAGCACAGGCTCCAGACGCGCAGGCTCAGCGACCATGGCTCACGGGCCCAGCCACTCTGCGGCATGTGGGATCATCCCGGACTGGGGCACGAACCTGCGTCCCCTGCATTGGCAGGCGGACTTTTAACCACTGCGCCACCAGGGAAGCCCCATATATGGCTTTTATTATCTTGAGATAGGTTCCCTCTTAGCCTATTTTCTGGAGGGTTTTTATCATAAATGGGTGTTGAATTTTGTCAAAAGCTTTCTCCACATCTATTGAGATGATCATATGGTTTTTATTCCTTAATTTATTAATGTGGTGTATCACATTATTGATTTGCATATATTGAAGAATTCTTGCATTCCTGGGATAAACCCCACTTGATCATGGTGTATGATCCTTTTAATGTGCTGTTGGATTCTGTTTGGTAGTATTTTGTTGAGGATTTTTGCATCTATGTTAATCAGTGATATTGGCCTGTAGTTTTCTTTCTTTGTGACATCTTCGTCTGGTTTTGGTATCAGGGTGATGGTTGCCTTGTAGAATGAGTTAGGGAGTGTTCCTCCCTCTGCTATATTTTGGAAGAGTTTGAGAAGGATAGGTGTTAGCTCTTTTCTAAATTATTGATAGAATTTGCCTGTGAAGCCATCTGGTCCTGGACTTTTGTTTGTTGGAAGATATTTAATCACAGTCTCAATTTCAGTGCTTGTGATTGGTGTGTTTATATTTTCTATTTCTTCCTGGTTCAGTCTCAGAAGGTTGTGCTTTTCTAAGAATTTGTCCATTTCTTCCAGGTTGTCCTTTTTTTGGTTGTTTTTTTAAGATACTGTTGTGGCCTCTCCCGTTGCGGAGCACAGGCTCCAGACGCACAGGCCCCGGATGCACAGGCTCGGCGGCCATGGCTCACAGGCCCAGCCGCTCCGCTTCCCAGACCGGGGCACGAACCCACGTCCCCTGCATCGGCAGGTGGACTCTCATCCACTGTGCCACCAGGGAAGCCCCACAACAGATGTATTATACAATTTAGTAGAAATAATTATTTTAATTAGCAATTATAGATCCATCTCGCTTTCTTGGGCTTATATATTTATGTCCAGGAGGCTAGGGCAGGGACAAGTTGGAAATGTGTTTACCACAATGTACCCAGTATCCCTACTACATTCTGATACCTAAGCCTTTGTAATAGGATCAGCTCACCTTCACCTTTTCCCTTAGCGTAAGCTTCCTACAAGTAGACTTTTCAGCCTCCATCCAGAAAACCTTTGGGCCGTCAGATTATCTTGCTATACCCAGATGTGCCTGAGCCCTAGAAGGGAGTGCGGCTTGAGTTCTGGTTCCAAGGGGTTTCTTGATGTCATGGTGAGAAACTTCGGTGAATACTGTTCCTCCATGTCACCAGAAAGCAACAGCATCAACTTCATTCTCATTCTGAGCTTCATCCTTGTCATAATTATAACCATCATCAACCTAACAGCTACTGTTTAAGTGCTTCTGACCAGCCGGATGCTGTACACAGCACTATTTAACTAGGTGGAGCATGATTTACTTTCTGACATAAGACTTGCTTGGGCAGACCTGAAACGCAGCAGGTGAACAGAGCCCAAGTCCAGGATGAGTTTCTACCATGTCAGGTAGCCTCAGACTTTACTAAAACCTACCATACTAGTGAGAGGAGGTATGAAGTGAGGAACGAGAGGCATAGACCATAGGGGTGTAGACTGGAGAAGCTGTAACATAACTTGTATACATTTGAGCCACCAAAAGCATTTAAGAGAGGAGACTAAAAGTGTAGTTTTGGGGCTTCCCTGGTGGCACAGTGGTTGAGAGTCCGCCTGCCGATGCAGGGGACACGGGTTCGTGCCCCGGTCCGGGAAGATCCCACATGCCGCGGAGCGGCTGCGGTCGTGAGCCATGGCCGCTGAGCCTGCGCGTCCGGAGTCTGTGCTCCACAACGGGAGAGGCCACAACAGTGAGAGGCCCGCGTACCGCAAAAAAAAAAAAAAAAAAATGTAGTTTTGGCGCCGAATGATGAAGCCTTCAGTTTCACTATTATTTTCACAAATTTATTCTACATAATTCATTTAAAGGGCAAAAGTAACTTATTTTTGCTGCATTGTACATGTTAATGAAATGCCCTGGAAGCATCAGCATCTCCTTATCTTTCCCTCCCTTGGAAAAAGCAATATAAAATGAACACCCTGACATTGAAATGAGTAATTAATATGCAGCTTATTTAGTCAAGTATGAATCAGCATTTCGATGATGTCTTGTGAGGATAGGATTATAATTGGCAGGATTTCTGCCTTAAAGTTGATAATTCTGAATTCTAGAAAGAGCAAATGCATTACCTAGTACTGTGAACTTGTCTTATAAAGCATACAGCCTTCCAAGGGACAAATAAAACTTATAAAAGAGACAAATTAATAAAAACTAATTAAATATATACTAGCTTTGAAATATTTAGGTCATTATAAATTTGTGGCAACTCTTGAATTATTCAAAACAATAATTTTAAAAAGCCAACTTAGGAATTCTCTTCTGTGATATGCTATAAGATTAGTGGATTCTTCAGGATTCACCCACCATTTTCTCATTGACCTCACAATAATTATAATTCAAAGTGCTGGTTGACTTTTCTAGTTACCTGATTTGTTAGGACTTCTGCAGTTCTTAGAGAAAGCTCATTCAGCCACACCTAGTTTGGAATCCATGTCTCTTTCATGAACATAGCTTGTTCTCACCCTTGGAAACAAATTTAATTTTTGAGCCATTTATGGTCCCTCACTCTAACATGCCTTCCTCTCATTTACCCATCAAATCATTTACCTCTTTGTTTAGAAACTCTGCTCCAACTTCCGCAAAGTTCTTCCTGATTAATCCTCTGTGACCCTAATGTCTGCTAGGAAGGATTTAGCAAGTGTGTTTTTTGGAACACAATGCTTCTGTGATGCTCTGGGTAAAAGGTTTCATAAATAAAGAACTGACGGAAATGTTGCTTCTGTTATCGCTTTCTGGGAGACTTGCAGCACGTTTTAAAAGTTCTGCTGTAAGAAGCTTATCTTGATTAACTTATTTGATCACACATTTATATCCCTAGGAGCTGTTGTTCTGTAGAATGGGCTCTAGGATACATCTGGTAATAAATTGGTATTAGGATTAAGTTTGCTGATATCATTTTCAGAGTATTTAGACATTTCTCCCCAACTTGATATAAAGTGCTTCAGTTGTGTTGTCCCATCTCCCCAAGCACCCACATGTACACTGCTGCAAGTGGGCTTTTAATTCACATGGACTGAATGAAAAATAGAAAGTTCTTGTGACAGATCTGAAAATTGCCATTCCTATCTGGATTTGAAAAGACTCCTCCTATCTTTATTAATATGATCTGGTGACTGCACGTTATGCTGACCCTGTCTGTCCCTTCTTTAATTCTCTAGTCGCCACCTTAGTTACAAATGCTGCTAAGCATGCTCAACTTCAAAGGCTTGTCATGGGCCTTTTATTTTTGCTCTTCTTGCTACAGCCTGGCCTTTCCCGGGTGTGCAAGTCACAGCTGGTAGTGATAGGGACCAGACGATACCCCAGCAACACATGAAAGGTTTTCACCAGGATGTGGTTTGATGGTTTTGCTTGGGTATTTCGTTGTTGTTATTTTTTCCTTTGGAATGTGAGTTGTGGCTAAGAATTATTTCCCTGATTACATTTTTGCTATCTCTCTGCATTTGGAGAGTTGAAAAATATACAGAGACATAAATAACATGCTTATGAACTACCTCAAGCTAACTAATAGGCTCTTGTAGGGTGACTTTTAGCTGTGACCTTTTGTCTATTCAATGCTTTTATGATGTCCAAAGTATCATGCTGACATCTTGGTCATACCACTTTTACCAAGGCATCATTATTCTAGATCTTTAAAAAACGTAAATGTTTATAGACATAATTCAGTGAACATTACAGGAAAAATGCCCACCCTCACACTGGTGTTCGCATCATAATGTGGTGGAGTGTGCATGAGTTTATGGGCAGTGCACTGTGCACCATTCATAGGCTGTTAATATTTAAAATATTTATTGTGTTTTTCTCATTGTAGAATTGTTGAATGGTCATTGTAGAGAATTTGAACAATATAGAAAAGGACAAGGAAGAAACTAAAAATCATCCATAATCTCACCATCGTATACATCTCACTCTTCATTTCACAGCTGTGGAAAAGCAATGGTGTATCTAAAACTGACACTCAAGTCGTTAATTTCAGCATCATAACTAGACAGTCTGCCTGTTAGTAATATTTGCCAGACTCAGAACCTGGTAACGATTTCATACTCAGTGGTCCTAAACCTTGCAGCTATCTAGTCCTGAGATGTCTATTTTTTTTTCTTTCTGTATTTGTACTTTCTTTAGGTTATCTTCACCAGTCCCTGGACTTAGAACTATGTATCTCTCCAACCCTGGCCACTCCCTGGAATCTTAACTCATGGACCAAACTGCCATCTTAGCATCTCCATTTAGATGTCTAACAGGCTCTCAAACTTAACAAGGCCAAAGCTGAAACCCTGAAGTTCCTCTCTCCAGATTTTTTCCCAGGCAGTTTTCCACATCTTAATAAGGAGCATCACATCCACCCAGGGACTCAGGTCAGAGTCTGAGAAGTTGTTTCTGATTTCTCTCCTTCCCCCTCCCTTTCCCCTCATATAGAAAGAGAAAGATGTGGGGTAATGCCAGATTTCTCTGGGCCAGGCCATTATTGAAGAATGTAATTTATAGGGGTCAGTTCTCCCCCTGCTAGAAGGAAATGGAATCCTGTCAACTCCCATGCTGGGGGTAGGCATGACTTTGGCATAACAAATGTATTCCATATTGGAAGAAAGGCAGAACCCTTATGGATGACCCAGCAATATGTAGCAGACTTCAACAACTGCTGTTTTTGGCAGCAAAAATCAACCCCATGGGCTGAAATTTTCAAGTGGGGGCCTTCAGAGTAGCTGCCAATAAAGAGTGTTCAGCAAGCTGAGCAAAAAGCAAAGTTCCCCGTGAGCCAAGAAACTAGAGAACCTGGGTCAAAAGAGGTCAGAACCCAGAACAGTGGGTTGTCTTCTCGGGGTGATAGGTTAATCCATTTCCCTTCTTCTTCCACAGGAAACTTGCTGGAATAAGCTGTTGGGTGGGGGCGGCAGGGGAGGCGGCTGAGAAAAAAGTGGGAAGACGGGAAGGTAGGGAGACACTGGCGCAGTGCTCTTCTGGGGGACAGTTGCTCTGGGAGGAACACTTTGTGTTGTGCAGACTGCCCTGCACACTGCGGGACATGAACATCTCTTATCTTGAATGCTGGAAGTAAATGAGAGTAAAGGCCAGAAGTGTCTATTAGTCATTGTGATAACTGAAAATGTCTCTACATAGTTCTGTGGATCTGGAGCAGTCCCAGCTTCCTTGGAGTCTCTTGAGAGTCTCTTGGAGTCTCTTTTCTTAGGAAGGAAAGAAATCTTAAGAGAGATTTGAAGGAAAGATATGTGTGTGTGTTTGTGCATTTGTGTGTATGTGTATGAGAGAGATTGATTGATTGATTGATTGATTGATTGGTGAGAGAGCGATTTTTCCCATCTGGGGTGGTCAGACTTAGGATGTGGAGACTCTTGGGATCAAGAGCAACCTCTGCTTCAGGATCCTCAGGGATCCTAAGACAGGGCAGGGTGTCCATCACCAGGGTCCTAGGGGAGAACTCCTCCATCCTCAGCTGTCAGGGAGTTCTGGGGTCCAGCCAAGATTAGATTTGTTTTGTCATATGCATCTAAAATCCTGTTGGAGTAGGATTCTGTTACAAACACTTAAATAGCCAGAGTGTGTGACACACAGGAACATCTGTGATGTCATTTTCTCTGTGATGCATTCCACCGGCCTGAGTAATGCTACCTAAATAACATATGTTCTAGCTCTCTGCAGCCAGTGCTTGGGACTAGGAATCACTTTGCTGATCACACTCATGTGGAAAGATGGGTACAAGGGATAATCTTAGACAGCTTAGACTCAAACCTGTCGTGAATATTTAATTTTATAAACACACCAACATGCAGCATCCCCTTAGGCTGGTTACTTTACTTCTCTGAACCTCAATTTTCCTATCTGTAAAACAGGGCTATTGATACTTACTTTAAAATGCTGTAGGAAAGAATGGATAAAATAATTATGTAAATTATCTAGTACAGATTTTGTCTGTACTAGATAACTAGCCAGACTATCTAACTAGCCAGATAGTCCTGGAGTAAAGAAACCACTTTTGACCTTATATAGTTTTATAAAACTTTATCTTCTTCAGGTACTTTCCAGCCTTCCTCTTGACCTTCCCATGATTTTGCACAGCCACCACTAGACAACTCAGAAGAATGACTCTTACCCTTATCCAGGTAGATTACACATCACACTACAATTTAACCTGGAGCATCAGGCAATATGGGGACGTGAGCGGGAGAAGGGGTTCTGTAATTTTTATAGAGCCGAAGAAAGGAGGCAGTATACATGTTAATCTGGGCATCAGATGCCAATTTTGTTCTAACAAATTGGTGGAAACAAAGAGGAAGGGAAAAAAAATTGCACTCTGAACTGATTTGGGCAGCACCAGCCTCTATACTCCTCATTGCATGATTAAGCATTTGTGTGCTGTCCTGTAACCTAACCTTGCTGCCAGATACCTTTAAATATCTGTGAAAAACTCAAATAATTGGAGAGATTCCTTAGGAGGCATGCAGAAGTTACAGAAGTCAAGGATGTCAGTAACAATATAAACATTAAGATGATAAAAATGAGGTTGGGATACATGTAGTCAGATGTCAAAATGGAACCGGCTGTTAATTGTGCTTCCTTTTGCTGCTCTTCTCTCTTTCCCGTGTCCTTTCTTATTTAGACAGTCTCATCTCTTTCCCCCAACCCGTCTCTTTGGTTTCTTTATCTTCTTCCAGAAACACAGCCCCTATACTCCCCCTACCCCCAGATATATCTTGAACACTACTAATATCCCCATATCACAGAATGGGTATTGAAAAGTATCTTTATAATAAAATTCATATAGAACATGAAGCTAAAAAAATAATTACAAGAAATACTGAAGCAAAAAATGTACTAAGGTCCCAATGTTCTCACTTACCAATTAACCCAGACAAAGGCACACTTTCCAAAACTGCCTTCATTTCATGTAAAAGTGCCAAAATTAATGAACTATTCAACTAATCTACCTCAGCTGGAGTCTCAAAAATATGGTACCTAGGTCTTAGCAGAAGTACTTTTTCTTTTTAATAAAGCAGAAAAACTGGGAAATGAGCCAATGGCTTCTGCCTCTCCTCCGATATCTTCTGTCTTGGCCCCGAGGTTAAATATACTCATTGCAGACACAGGCACAGACATAGATGACCTCATAGGGGCTGAAAAAGAAATTAGAAACAGCAAGGGAGGCAAAAAAATAAACAATGGATCATTGCTGAGATTTGTGTCATATTTGAGCAAAGTAATAATAGCTGAGCATTAATTGGATACTCATCATATATGTGTGAGCCCCTGTGCTGAGTGCTTTTCAGGCATTATTTATCTATTTCTCATGCAGCTCTAAAAGGTAGGTAATGATGATAATAGCAAACATCCAAGTGGCGTGTATTATGTGTTACGTAGAGTTCTAAGCACTTTGTAAATGTCAACTCATGAGATCTTTGTAACAATCATGTGAGATAAGTACTGTTAGCATTACTGTTTTACATATAAAGAAATTGAGGCACAGAGAATTTCAGCAACGTGTCCAAGATCATAGTTAATAAGTAGTGGACCTAGAATTTTAACCTAGGAAGAGTTGGTATCAAATAGTGCAGGGACCACTAAGTGATAGTATTATTAGCCTAATTTCTCTGAGGTTAAAAGGATGATTGGCATTTTATACCCAAAGTTTTTGTATACTTGGTACCCAAAATTTATGTCTTCTGAGTTGCCAAGATTAATATTGTTGAAGAGAGAGGAAAGAGCAAGGTGACCCCAACTAGGGCAGGAATGGGGGGTAATATGTGGAGAAGATGGGTGAAGATGTGCCTTGTGAAGGCAAAGAAGGTGACAGAAAACCAGGAAACATGCATCCTATTTAAGGACGCACACTCTAGCTGATTTTAGGTGGAAAATGCACTTTGTATGGCTTGACAGTGTCTTCAGCCTTGGTCCCTGAGAGATTGCTTGGTAGCTGCACTGTGTCCAAATAGCCTCATCTTTTATCTAGACTGGATACCTAAGTGCTGCTCTTGTCTTTCTAGCATTCTTTCTCCACCTAACAGCCAAGAGGGAGCTTTTAAAAGTGTAAATCAAATTATGAGGCTTCCCTGTTGGAAATCATCCAAAACCTTCCATCCCACTTGGAATAAAATGCTGACTCCTCACCTTGGGGTTCAGGGCCCTATATGACCCACCCTTTGCCTAGCTAGGTGGGACATTTTAGTCTTGAAAAGGGTGTTACAAAATGGGTATACATTACTTGGCTAAAATGTTTTCTTTAATTTAATATTATGCACTATGCAACATGATGGGGAAATTTGCATTCATATGCTTAGTAGTTTTCAAAGATTTAACTGAAAAAAAAATCACAGTTTTTTTCTCAGATAGTTATTTAATTCCAATGTGTGCCCCGTGTACTGCCCCATAACTAGAAAGCTCATAGTTGTAAAATCATAACTTGGTTTCAATGTACTAAGCCAAAAATACATTTCAAGTCCTTCCTTGAAAAGCAGTGATGCACCCTGCATATTAAATATCTTTCAGAGTAGCCTCTGAAGAAATGTGAAGGGAATCAGAATATGCCACCCCCAAATTTGCCACTTTGGCATAGGAATTCTTTTGAGCCAAAGGCAATTGAGAATCAACAGATCAGAAAGAGTTCTCTGCTTTCCTTTTATTTACCTAAAATGAAGGCATAAATTTCCCTTTGAGGAAGGAACTCCCCTTCCCTCCCTCCCCCACCCAAGTACCAGGGAGAGAAGAGCAGACTCATCCCGGAAGATTGGGAATTAACACCAAGAGAAGTTTGCAGAAACAGACCTTACTAGTATAGAGCTTCTCTTCCATTAATTCCCCCATATATTTCCTAGTTACTTCCTCACAATGTATTGACCCCTGAAGCCCAAATAAGGGTCTAAGCTGTGAGTCTAACTGCGTCTTTGATTTTCTGTGAGCTCCATGCATGTAAATATTAATGAAAGTTGTGTACCTTTTCTCCTGTTAATTTGAGGGGCCCCAATCACTACCTAAGAAGGTAAAGGAAAAGTTTTTCTTTCCCAGCAAATGCATTTATAATTGTAACATCCAAACATTCATTTTTAAATGAAACCAAGAGACATGTGGTATCACACTACAAAGGAAGTGCTGGACTATAGTCAGAGCTAACAAAGGAGTGTCAGAAAAACTTAACCTTTCATTCACATCCACGGCATAACTGGAGGAGTTTTCAGAGAAGTAGTTAGAGCTGTTGATGAACTTCGGATCCTTTCCCCTTCCTCTAAAAAGAGGTAAGGAGTGGGAGTACATGAGTACTTCCTTCTTTCTCTCCATTCAAGAGAGATTTAAAGGTGTCAAATAAAAGCGAATTCAGACTTAAGTAGGGAGAGACCTTATTTGGAAATTTTTGCAATAGGGAGAATGTTCTGACCTCAGGATGTGTGAGGGTCTCAAAATTCAATAGAAAAAGGATCTTCTTTTATAGGGGTTAGTAAACAGGACTAGCAGGAACTCTATGGGGAGCAGGGCAAGTGGTGAGGGTAAGCAAATAGCATGATCAGGGAAGTTTAACAGGAAATGTTTCTCTATGTGATTAGCTGATTCTCAGAATGATGCTGTTAGGGGAGTGTTTTGCTTTAGTGCTTGCTCAGACTTGAGGGCAAGCCAGAGTTTAGGGGCATATAGAGAAGAGAGAAACCTGACCAAAGTCTGGTCAAGCCATAGTTTAGTGGGTAAGTGATGGGCAATTGCAAGCCCTTTGTCAAAAGGAATCATTAGAAGAGCTTAATGCATTTTGGCAGAGAGACTGTGGACTGGGCTCTGCTTTCTGTGAGAAATAGGTAAAGTGAGAGGCTGGCTTCATTGTCCTACACTTTGGAAAATAACCGCACTTACAGACTTAGTTGGGAGAAATGTGTGAGTTTTCCCTCGGCTTATTGCAAAAGAAGTCTTAACTCCGAGGACCATCAGGAAGAGCAAATGGACTTCGGTCGAGAGAAGCTGATGGTATTGCTGGATTCTTAAAGTTTGAAACAGAAGGGTAGAAATGTGTTAGTCTTTAGCAAAGGAATAGCAGGTTGGAGATCCTCAGAGATTGGGGTTTACAAAGAGCTCATAAAGGAACTTCATAGAGAACAAATTAGTTTTCAACACTTACCAAGTTCAGAAAGCTCAGATGCCAGATCAATACAACAATACCAATTAGGTATGCACTTCGCTGTGCCCCTTTGCGTTCCTTCTACTCCTCTTTTTCTCTAGATGTCATAAATCAGTGAGCATAATGTATAAGGAAGAGGAGAAACCTGGCTACTGAAAGGTTTTAAATTAAAATTGACTCCAAAGAACCAAACAGGGAAGGCAATGGCTTGGAGCAAGGAAGGCATGTATTCCAAAGTTCGGGAATATTCAACCCGCAAGGTAGATTACCTAACTGTGTAAATGTTACTTATATAAAAGTGCTATCAAACTAAAGGATAAATTTCAACATGTGTGCAGCATTTCTATTTAATAAAAGTTTGTAATTTGTTTTTAAAAGTTTATTAGCAGTGAGGTGGATGGAGCTTGAGTCTGTCATACAGAGTGAAGCAAGTCAGAAAGAGAAAAACAAATACCGTATGCTAACACATGTATATGGAGTCTTAAAAAAAAAAAAAGGTACTGTTGAACCTAGTGGCAGGGCAGGAGTAAAGCTGTACACATAGAGAATGGACTTGAGGACATGGGGTCGGGGAGGGGCAAGCTGGGGTGAAGTGAGAGTGGCGTGGACATATATACACTACCGAATGTAAAATAGGTAGCTAGTGGGAAGCAGCAGCATAGCCCAAGGAGATCAGCTCGGTGCTTTGTGTCCACCTAGAGGGGTGGGATAGGGAGGGTGGGAGGGAAGCTGAAGAAGGAGGGGATACGGGGATATATGTATACATATGGCTGATTCACTTTGTTGTACAACAGAAACTAACACAGCATTGTGAAGCAATTATACTCCAATGAAGAGGTATTTAAAAAAAAAGTCATTGTCAAAAATATTGTGTCCTTTAATCACTTCTAAGGCCTTGCCACCTGTTTATCTCCCTATACTATAATGGAGACAATGATTTCCCTTTTGTTTGGAGAATATTTTTGTTAACAGTTGGTTAATAAATAGTTCAGACTGTTTAGAAAACTGTTGAGAAGTGTGGAAGCCAAAGCAATCAAATGGCTGTGTCATCTGTTAGGATCCTCAAACCTTTTTGAATGCCTTTGGCTGGAGTCCCAATTAACAGAGTATGATGACTAATCGCATCAATTCTCTTTCCGCCACACCAAGTACTCCTAGGATTGCATCTCATAGAAGCTTCCTGTAGCTCCTGTCTACAATATTTTGAAGTCTCAATATTGATTTCTTCCTGAGGGGTTCCCTTGAGATATCGTACTTACCTCATCCAATGCCAACACCCAGCTCACTTGAGGACAATCGATGATCTATTCTGGTCCTGATCAAATTGCTTGGTGTTTCTGTGATTATGCAGCCTCCCGCACTGGGAGCAATCAGGCAGAGAATTATCAGGACATTGACAGATTAGCCTCATCAGTTACCTGCTGTGACCGCCAGCATTCTGTATGTTAATAAGGAAAAAATAGCCTGCTGATTGTCATTTAAATTACATGAGGATATATTTGTCTTTTGGAACTCCAAGACATTTAAATGTGATGTAAGATCAAAATTCATTAAAGAAAAAGAAGAGATGTTCCAGCAAACATTGCCCAAGAGGCTGACTATAACACTTGCACAGTGGAGAAGAAAAATACATTTTGTGCTTAATCATTTTCAATATGGAACACAATTTAATCCAATCAGTATTTATTGAGCACTTACTATGGGCAAAACACTGTTAGGCCCTGCAGAAAAGAAAAAAAAGAGAAGTGTGGACCACAAATCTCAAGAGTCAATCATTGAAATCAACATGAAAATAAACATAGTCCAAGGCAGACTGTAACATAGGATGCAAAAAAACCCCACAGAACGTCCAACCTGAAAAGACCACATTATGCTGGAGCAATTAGGAAAGTTCTTGTGGAGAGGGAAAATATCTGAGTGAGTAAGCTTTTTAGAAGATAAAAATTGGAAGAAAGGAATTACAAGTAGAAATACGTGCAACACAAAGGCATGAGAATAGGTGTGGCAGATGCTTGAAGGTGCTCCTATCACATCCTACCGGAACATACTTTTCCAGCACACACTGTGGCCTCTCACTGCCAGTTCTGAAAGTCTCCTGAGAGCTTTCTTTGGCCATGGGGCATGGTTGGTGAGTGTGCAGGGCAGGCCAGAAGGACCTGGCTGGGGGTGGGAATGTCCTAAAAAAAAGGGAGATGCAACTTTGAGCTTGGTGTGTAAGATGGTTGCAGTTTAGGTGAAAGCTGCAGATGACATTTGTGAAGCAAAGAGCAACATGACCAAAGGTGGAAGAAAGAATAAGAAAGATTTGTGTAGGTGACAGTGCGCATATTGGGTCGGCAGGAGCAGGAATCATTGAAAGTAGATTTGGAAAAGGGAAATGGACTCAGATCTGGTAGGGCTTTCTGACAGGGGGAGGCAATGTCCTCCAAACATTGTTCCAAGCTATCTACCGTCTTCTCACTTATACGATGCAGCGGAATCCCAACCAGTCTCCTGGAATCCATTTGTACTACTTACAACAGGGGAAGTGATATTATAAAAAAATTACTGAACTAAGCATGTCACTTCCCTGCTAAAACCCCTTCCTAGCTTTGCTTTGCTATTAGGAGAAAGACAAAACCTTTAAGATGGCCTATGAGGCTCCTGAGATCAGGTTTCTGCCGACCTCCACAGCTCCATCTCACCCCTTCACACTCTATTCAGCTCTCCCCCTTTCACACTCTTCCCTCATGCTCTTTGTTCAGCCACACTGGCCTTGATTCAGTTCCTCATATCAACCAGAAGCCTTGGCTTTTGTTATTTCCTCTGCCCAGAAGGCTCTTCCCCTTCACTTCTCTGACCTAATTAACCAATCTCTATCTTCCATACTGCAGCTCACATAAGACCTTCTAGGGGAAGCTTTCGCTTACTTCCTACACGAAATCCCCTGTTATATGCTCACAAAAAACCCTGTGTCTTTCTCTCATAAGTCAGAATCTCAGTCTGTGGTTACCTGTTTATTTATTTGACTATTTTAATTCCATCCTCTCCTACTGGACTGTGAGCACCCAGAGGGAAAAAACACGTCTCTGATCACCATTATATCTTCTGAACTTAGCACAGTGCCTGCCAGAGTTAACAAAGATCTCTTGGATGAATGCATGGTTGAATAAATGGGTTAGTGAATGAATAATAAAAAATCTATTAAAATTTTTGACCATTTGATATCTACTTTCTCATTATTATCAAGCTTGAGAAATGTTAGTTGCTTGTTTTATTTAAGAGCTTCCTATGTCTTTCTTCAGCCAGTTAGCTTATTTTTAGAACTAATATTCATGAGTTGAAAAACCAATTGTACAGCTACCCTTATCTTTTATTCCTGAGTCTTGCTTGTTTTAAAAACGAAGAGAGAAAAGTAAACACTCCAATTTTGTGGTTCAGTTCACATTTCAGTTTTTCTCTTCTCTGTTTTATTCTGAACTTTGTAAATGGTTTGAAAAACCAAGCTTTTGCATTTATATTGCTCTTTTCATCTACAGATTTATAAGAGCTTTAAAAACATGTATTAATACTTACAGTAGCATTCCAAACTACAAAAATTTAGCCACATTAAAGCTCCTTTAAGATATAGATGCTGTTAACAGGTTCACAGTATGGCAGCAACAATTTCAAGTACAAATTGGGGTTTTGATTAAACCCTCTAAATTGACTAATGGTGAATTCCTCCTAGAGGCACCCAGCATTCTAAATCCAACAATAATGATGTCTCCTCAAAGAATACATGGATTTAGAAAGCTCTAGTTTGAAAACTCAAGGATTTGAAACATTTGCAAATAAAACAGGGCAGGATAACATTTACTCTTCTATTTCTAACTTCTTGAGAAGTGTTATTGCATTTTTAGCCCTACATTTTTTCCTAATATATACAAATAAAACTATAAATTTTCCTACAAGCACAGGTTTTTGTTATACCCTGTGAATTTTGATATGCCATATTTCAGTTATTTTTCACTTCAAAACATTTTCTAATTTCCATTGGAACTTCTTTCTTTGACCCATGGATTCTTTACAAATATATTGCTTAGTTTCCAAACATTTGGCCATTTTCTAGTTACCTTTTTATGTTATTATTGATTTCAGTTTTAATTCTACTGTGATAAGAGAACATTCTCTGTATGATTTCAGTCCTTTGCAGTTTAAGACTAGCTGCATGGTCTATATGTATATTTTTGTAAATGTTCTGTGGGCATTAAAATGAATGTTCTTAAAAGTGTGTATTATTATACATATGTCAATTAGATAAAGTTTATTAGTTGTGTTATTCAGATATTTTATATCCTTCCTAATTTATTTTAGTCTATTTTAACAATTACTGAGAAATGCTTACTAAAATCTCCAACCATACTTGTGAATTTGCCAAATTTTATTAATTCTGCCAGTTTTTACTTAACGTATTTTGTTACGCTATTGGTGCATACACCTTAAGAATTATATCTTCTGGGAAGGTTGGCACTTTCAACATCATATATTCTCTCTATCACCTTTCTTTAGCCTCTCTTTTCTTGTGATTTTAACATAGCTACATTAGGGTTTCTTTTTTGGTGGGAAAGTAATTTTATGTGGTTTTTTATTTCCATCCTTTTACTTTCAACTTGTCTCCTTATATTAAATGTATTTCTTCTAAGCAACATATAGTTTTTTGTTATCTGTTCTTATAGTCTTTGCCTTTTAATTAGAATATGTGCTTCATTTACATTTAATGTATTTGTTGATATATTTGAGTTTTCTCTTTGTCACACCTAATATTCATTCCTGGTTTCTCCTTTCTAGTTATCTTTTGGGTCAATGTAGTATTTTCCCATTTCTTTATCTCTGTTGCCTTGTTAACACATTCTTTCATCATTCATTTAGTGGTGACATTAGGGATTATAATATGCATCCTTAACTTTTGTTAGCATCATCTGTAATTTAGTCATTTTAAACTTCCTGACAGTGTAAAAAATATTAAAACACTTGAACTCCATTTAAGTCCTTCCTTCTTTTTATGCTATTCTAATTTACATTTCAATTGTACATATATAGTTTAGGTATAACATGTCATTTTTACTGTATTATAAAATTAATATTTACTTAGATTTTCCTCAAGTATTTACCCTTTTCAGTGTCTTTGTTTCCTTCTATTCCATGTCTCCAACTGAGATATCTTTTTTCTTACTTAAAGGACCTTCCTTAGTATTTCTTTTACTGTAGGTCTTTTGGTGGTAGAAAATATTTTTTGATAGAAAATATATTTATTTTGCCTTTACTTTTTTCTGTGCATTTTAAAAGATTTTTATTTGGAAATAATTATAAATTCATGAGAAGTTACCAAAATAGCATAGAGAGGTGCCATGTAATCTTTATCCAGTTTCCTCCAGTGGTTACATTTTGCATAATTGTGATAGACAGAATTTTAGTGATGTCTCCTCAAGATTCCCATCTCCTGATTATTCAAACACTACTCCAGGTACTGCTGTGAAGGAAATATGCAGATGTCATAAAGTTTATGGATCTTAAAATAAGGACATTAATCCTAGATTGTCAACGTGGGCATAATCTAATCACTTGAGCCCTTGAAAGCAGAGGAATTTCTCCAATTGGAATCAGAGAGATGTGGTGGAAGAGGAAAATAGAGGATAAATGAAGCAGAGGGAGAAGTCAGAGAGATTCAGAGAGTGAGAAGCATGTCACCTGCCACTGCTGGCTTTGAAGATGAAGAAAGGGATCCATGAGCCAAGAAATGAAGGCAACCTCTGGAAATTAAGAATGACCCCAGCCAGCAGGGAAGCAGAGGTTTTTGTCTTACATCCACAAGGAACTGAATTCTTCCAATAACCTGATTGAGCTTGGAAGTGGATTTAACCCAGAACCTCTCGAAGGAGTGCAACCCTGCCAGCACCTTGATTTTGGCTCCATGAAACCAGGAACAAAGAATCAGCTGAGCCACACTGTGCCCAGACTTGTGACCCAGAACTGTGAGATAATAAATTTTCATTGCTTAAGGCTACTACATTTAGGGAATTTGTTACTGAAACAATAAACAAGTACGATATCTATTGTACAGAATTAAATCTAGGAAATTGATATTTCTGTGCGTGTAGTTCTGTGACATTTTATCACATATGTAGATTCATGGAACCACCAGTGCAATAAAGATACAGAACTATTCCATCACTACAAAGATCTTCCTCATGTTACTCCTTTATAGTCACATCACACCCCCTTCCCCCATCCCTTCCTAATCCTTGGCAACTACTAATATGTTCCTCACCTCTATAGTTTTTTAAGTTTTGATAATTTGCCATTGTTGTTGTTTTCTCCAGTCTATTTCTCTTTGTTGTTCAGATTGGAGAACTTCTATCGTCTTATTTTCAAGTTCACTGATTGTTTCTCTGTCATTTCCATTCTGCTATTGAGCTCATCTAGTACATTTTTCAGTTTGATTTTGATTCTTCTTAACATCTTCTATTTCTTTGCAGAGGCTTTCTATTTCTTTGCCAAGGTGTTATATTTTTTCATTTGTTTCAAGGATGTTTGTAATTACTTACTGAAGCATTTTTATGGTGGCTGCTTTGGGAAGAGGGGGTGGGATGAATTAGGAAATTGGGATTGACATATATACATTACTATATATAAAACATAACTAATGAGAACCTACTGTATAGCACAGGGAACTCTACTCAATGCTCTGTGATGACCTAAATGGGAAGGAAATCTGAAAAACGGGATATATGTATATGTATAACTGATTCACTTTGCTATACAGCAGAAACTAACACAACATTGTAAAGCAACTATACTCCAATAAAAATTAATTAAAAAAAAATCCTGGTCAGATAATTCCAGCATCTGTGTCCTCTTGGTGTTGGTGTCTGTTGATTGCAGTTTCTCATTGAAATTGAGATTTTTCAGGTTCTTGTTATGCCAAATGATTTTTAAGTATACCTGTACCTTTTGGGTATTGTGTTGTGAGACTCTGGATCTTAGCTAAATCTTCTGTATTTTAGCTGGCCTCCTTTAACACTCGGCTGGTGGGGAGAGGAGAATGCCACCTTGTTTCTATCAGGTGGGAGTGGGAGTCCAGTTCCCCATTCAACCTCTTTTGACCCTCTGTCAGGGGAAGGGTTCCTTGTTATTAGAGGGCAGGGTTGGAAGTTCTGACTCTTCACTTTATTACTGCTTACCATTGGCTTCCACTGACACTGACACTGACACTGTGGAGGGGTGGGGGATACCAGAGGGAGAGTTGGCCTCATTACAAGTGGGCGGTAGTAGAATTCCTGATTCTCTACTAGGCTTCCTTTGACACCAGCCCATTGGGAAGGGTACCTCATTAGTGATTGGTGTGGGCAAAGTGCAGATCCTACACCCCACCCATGGTTTCTGTTGATACCACAATTGGAAGGGAGCTTGTTACCAGTTGGTGGGAATGAAAAGCCCTGCTTACGACTTGGCCTTCTCAGAGATCAGAGTGATGGCAGTTGGAGTCACTCCTAGTTACAGCCATATGAGGTGAAAGTCTAGGCTCCCCAGTTAGCCTGTGTTGGTGGGATGGGTTTGGGATTCAGGTTTTCTTGTGGTCTTTGGTTTGAGTAGGGTGATTATTGTATAAAAGTTTTCTGGATCCACCAGAGGGCAGACAGCGAAGGAAGAACTACAGTTCTGCAGCCTGTGGAATGACAATTCCACATTCACAGAAAGATAGACAAAATGAAAAGGCAGAAGACTATGTACCAGATGAAGGAACAAGATAAAACCCCAGAAAAACAACTAAATGAAGTGGAGATAGGCAACCTTCCAGAAAAAGAATTCAAATAATGATAGTGAAGTTGATCCAGGACCTTGGAGAAAGAATGGAGGCAAATATCGAGAAGATGCAAGAAATGTTTAACAAAGACCTAGAAGAATTAAAGAACAAACACCTAGGGAGAGGACCTTCAAGATGGCAGAGGAGTAAGACATGGAGACCACTGTCCTCCCCACAAATACATCAAAAATACATCTACATGTGGAACAACTCCTACAGAACACCTACTGAATGCTGGCAGAAGACCTCAGACTTCCCAAAAGGTAAGCAACTTCCCACGTACCTGAGTAGGGTAAAATAAAGAAGAAAAAACAGACAAAAGAATAGAGATGGGACCTGCATCTCAGGGAGGGAGCTGTGAAGAAGGAAGTTTCCACACACTAGAAAGCCCCTTCACTGGCAGAGATGGGGAGAGGGCAGGGGGGAAGCTTTGGAGCCACGGAGGAGAGCACAGCAACAGGGGTGCAGAGAGCAAAGTGGAGAGATTCCCATACAGAGGATCGGTGCCGACCAGCACTCACCACCCTGAGAGGCTTGTCTGCTCACGCACTGGGGCGGGTGGGGGCTAGGAGCTGAGTCTCGGGCTTTGGAGGTCAGATCCCAGGGAGATGACTGGGGTTGGCTGCGTGAACACAGCCTGAAGGGGGCTAGTGCACCACAACTAGCCGGAAGGGAGTCGGGGAAAAAGTCTGGAACTGCCTAAGAGTCAAGAGACCATTGTTTTGGGGTGCACGAGGAGAGGAGATTCAGAGCCCCCCAAATGAGCTCCAGAGATGGGCACGAGCTGCAGTTATCAGCGCAGAAGCCAGAGACAGGCATGAAACACGAAGGCTGCTGCTGCAGCCACCAAGAATCCTGTGTGCAAGCGCAGGTCACTATCCACACCTCCCCTCCTGGGAGCCTGTGCAGCCTGCCATGGCCACGATCCCATGATCCAGAGACAACTTCCCTGGGAGAACACACAGCGTGCCTCAGGCTGTTGCAACATCACACTGGCCTCAGCTGCCACAGGCTTGTCCTGCATTCTGTACTCCTCCCTCTCCCCAGCCTGAGTGAGCCAGAGCCCCCGAAGCAGCTGCTCCTTTAACCCCCTCCTGTCTGGGCAAACAACAGACACCAGAGGGTGACCTGCATGCAGAGGCAGGGCCAAATCCAAAGCTGAACCCCAGGAGCTATATGAACAAAGAAGAGAAAGGGAAATTCCTCCCAGCAACCTCAGGAACAGCAGATTAAATCTCCACAGTCAACATGATATACCCGGCATCTGTGGACTACGTGAACAGACAACAAATCATCCCAAAATTGAGGTGGTGGACTTTGGGAACAACTGTAGACTTGGGGTTTGCTGTTGGCGACTGACAAGTTTCTGATTTTTATGTTTATCTTAGTTTAGTTTTTAGCACTTGTTATCATTGGTGGATTTGTTTATTGGTTTGGTTGCTCTCTTCTTTTTCTTTATTTTTATTACTTTTTAAATATTTTTATTTTAATAATTAAAATTTTTTTTAATTTTAATAGCTTTATTTTATTTTTCTTTCTTTCGTTTTTTTTCTTCCCTTTTCTTGTGAGCCGTGTGGCTGACAGTGTCTTGGTGCTCCGACCGGCTATCAGGCCTGAGCTTCTGAGGTGGGAGAGCCGAGTTCAGGACATTGAACCACCAGAGACCTCCCGGCCCCATGTAATATCAATTGGCGAGAGTGCTCCCAGAGAGCTCTGTCTCAACGCTAAGACCTAGCTCCACTCAACGACCAGCAAGCTCCAGTGCTGGACACCCCATGCCAAACAACCAGCAAGACAGGAACACAACCCCACCCATTAGCAGAGAGGCTGTCTAAAATCATAATAAGTTCACAGACAGCCCAAAACACACCACTGGATGTGGTCCAGCCCAACAGAAAGGCAAGATCCAGCCTCATCCACTGCACCAGACCCCTCCACCAGGAAGCCTACACAACCCACTGAACTAACCTTAGCCATTGGGGGCAAACACCAAACACAATGGGAACTACAAACCTGCAGCCTGCAAAAAGGAGACCCCAAACACAGTAAGTTAAGCAAAATGAGAAGACAGAGAAATATGCAGCAGATGAAGGATCAAGGTAAAAACCCACCAGACCAAACAAATGAAGAGGAAATAGGCAGTCTACCTGAAAAAGAGTTCAGAGTAATGATAGTAAAGGTGATGCAAAATCTTGGAAATAGAATGGAGAAAATACAAGAAACGTTTAACAAGGACCTAGAAGAACTAAAGAGCAAACAAACAATGATGAGCAACACAATAAATGAAATTAAAAATGCTCTAGACGTACTCAATAGCAGAATAACTGAGGTAGAAGAACGGGTAAGTGACTTGGAAGATAAAAGAGTGTAAATGACTACTGCAGAGCAGAATAAAGAAAAAAGAATGAAAAGAATTGAGGACACTCTCAGAAACCTCTGGGACAACATTAAATGCACCAACATTCGAATTATAAGGGTCCCAGAAGAAGAAGAGAAAAAGAAAGGGACTGAGAAAATATTTGAAGAGATTATAGTTGAAAACTTCCCTAATATGGGAAAGGAAATAGTCAAGTCCAGGAAGCACAGAGAGTCCAATACAGGATAAATCCAAGGAGAAACATGCCAAGATACATAGCAATCAAACTATCAAAAATTAAATACAAAGAAAAAATATAGAAAGCAGCAAGGGAAAAACAACAAATAACATACAAGGGAATCCCCATAAGGTTAACAGCTGATCTTTCAGCAGAAACTCTGCAAGCCAGAAGGGAATGGCAGGACATATTTAAAGTTATGGAAGGGAAAAACCTACAACCAAGATTACTCTACAGAGCAAGGATCTCATTCAGATCCAACAGAGGAATTAAACCTTTACAGACAAGCAAAAGCTAGGAGAATTCAACACCATGAAACCAGCCATACAACAAATGCTAAAGGAACTTCCCTAGGCAGAAAACACAAGAGAAGGAAAAGACCTACAAAAACAATTAGGAAAATGGTAATAGTAACACACATTTCGATAACTACCTTAAATGTAAATGGATTAAATGCTCCAACCAAAAGATATAGACTGGCTGAATGGCTACAAAAATAAGACCCATATATATGCTGTCTACAAGAGCCCCACTTCAGACCTCTAGGGACACATACAGACTGAAAGTGAGGGGATGGAAAAAGATATTCCATGCCAATGGAAATCAAAAGAAAGCTGGAGTAGCAATTCTCATATCAGACAAAATAGACTTTAAAATAAAGATGATTACAAGAGACAAAGAAGGACACTACTTAATGATCAAGGGATCAATCCAAGAAGAAGATATAACAATTGTAAATATTTATGTACCCAACATAGGAGCACCTCAATACATAAGGCAAATGCTAACAGCCAAAAAAGAGAAATCGACAATAACACAATAATAGTATGGAATATTAACATCCTACTTTCACCAATGGACAGATCAACCAAAATGAAAATAAATAAGGAAACACAAGCTTTAAATGGAACATTAAACAAGATGGATTTAATTGATATTTATAGGATATACCATCCAAAAACAACAGAATACACTTTCTTCTCAAATGCTCATGGAACATTCCCCAGGATAGATCATATCTTGGGTCACAAATCAAGCCTGGGTAAATTTAAGATAATTGAAATCATATAATTGGATAAAGATGATGTGGTACATATATACAATGGAATATTACTCAGACATGAAAAGTAATGAAATTGAGTCATTTGCAGAGACGTGGATAGATCTACAGACTGTCATACAGAGTGAAGTAAGTCAGAAAGAGAAAAACAAATGTTGTATATTAACGCATATATGTAGAATCTAGAAAAATGGTACAGATGAACTGGTTTGCAGGGCAGAAATAGAGACACAGATGTAGAGAACAAATGTATGGACACCAAGGGGGGAAAGCATGAGGGGGGTGGGATGAATTGGGAGATTGGGATTGACATATATACAGTAATATGTATAAAATAGGTAACTAAGAAGAACCTGCTGTATAAAAAATAAATAAAATTAAATTTAAAAAAATTCTGTATTGCTAGTCATTTCCTGGTCATTTTGCCAGAAAGAACAGGATTTTCTTGAGACTTTGTTTCCTGTGCCCATTGGTGTTCTAGGTTGCCTCTTTAGATTGTTCATTTGTATTTTTCCCCCTGAAATAGTTACTGATTCAGATCTTGAATGTTTGTAACACAGATTGCCAGAAATGGAAGATAAAAAGCTTTATACCATTTCATTATGGAAAGCTAGGACAAAGATTTTCAAAGTTAGAACTATCTTAGTTATCTCAAAGCTGAAGTTTTACTAGGATCAAATGCTTCTATTTTACATTCATAGTGGATAAAATCTTTCTCTTTGAAAGCCACAGGTCATTAAGATGTGTTCATGTTAAATATTTGTTCACTTAACACTTTCTATCATTTAAACACGTAATACTATATAAAGCAAAATAGCAGTTTTCTTGATATATATCAGAAATCATGAGGGGAATAAAGCAATCTGGCAACAAAAACCTTCTTAGTCAGTATTTAGAGGCAAATAAAATTCTATTCTTTTTTCATTTAATGTTTATAAAAGTATTCTAGTATCCTATAAGTGACAATGGAGAACATACGAGGGCAGAAAGATATGGCATATCTTTCTGCATAAAGATCCTTTGGGCCAAATATTCTCAAGTATGGATTGCATGTTTTTCAGGTATTTGTTTGTAGTTGCTTTTCAGGTAGGGAAAGTTCTGGAATAGGTACATAATCTCAGCATTTTCCAAATAAGCAGGTAATCCAGGATTTGTTCAAACAAGAGACAGCTCATAATTACCTCAGAGATTGTTACTCTTTGAAGTAGGAAAAAAGGCAGTAGATGCCAGATTCAGCCATTAAGTGCCCTTCTCCTCTTAACATTCTCCTAGTGTTATCCCCATATAGGGTCACAGTTGTCTGTAAAAAATGTTGTTAAATTTTTACAGATTTGTGATTAGATGTGTGGGCTTTGGAATCGGACAGAACTTGTTTTAAAACTGAGCTCTGCCACGTAGTAGATACTTGACTTGAACAACTTCTTTAGCCTTTCAAAACTTATTTCTTCATCTAAAATAGACAATACATGTTGTAATAATTAGAGTATGAAAGTGTTACACTTAGCACACGATGTGATCTGCGCACTTTAACTTTTTATTTATGATTATAAGGAAAGAAAGAGAAACAACTATCTCATTTAGAGCATATCTTTCTTTGAAACCTCATAAATATCAAGTTAAAGAAAATGACCCTTCAGAATGGTGTCTGGGGATTTTTACTGACAGTGAGCCTTCTGCCCTGGGAGACTCCTACGTTAGCACTATGCCTCTGAGCACCATGCACTTTGAGTTGGTGTAGCACATGATTCTGAAAAGATAAAAAAAAGGACAGATGGCAAGAATGTAGACAACCTTGAATGGCAGATAGGAACCTTATCCATCTGACAAATTTTAATGCAGTGCATAGTGTGGTGGTTAAAAATGTGGAAGCGGGAGACAGACTACCTGAGTTTGAATCCCCCCACCAATAGCCAGCTGTAAAACTTCAGATTTTTACTTCACCTCTTTGTATCCCACTTTCAAGTTATACAAAATAGTGACTGTAATAGAATCTCTTACAGTTGTGATATAAAAATATTAGTGGATATAAAGTATGTAGAACATTGAATGGTATTTAGTAAGCATTCAATTAATATTAGTTACTCTTTGACCACAAGGAATAGCACAGTACAGCAAGGCTTACTCTGTTCTATTCCTGCCAGGTAATTTATTTAAGTTTTAACTAGGGGAGAGATGAAAGAATGAGATTTACTACAGTCTTTATATTTTGTGCTATGTAAAGATAGTTTTTTCATACTTGCTACTTGGTAGTATCTTTGATAGAGAACAGGAGGAACATGCCTTCTAATGTCCCAATGGTAAAGAAAAGTTTTATACTTGGATGTCATCCCTGTCAATTATTTTGGTTTTCTTAACCAAAGAAGCTATAACCTCATGGGGAGAGTGGGCTGAATATACGTAGAGTTGACTGTGGATGCACCTGTTTCGTTCACCCCTTTAAGATGGGAGGTGGGGTTGGTGTTAAGTGCTGCCTCGTATTTTTAATAGTGTGAGGAAAGAGGCCTTCCTAGAAGAAGACTGAGAAACTAATGTGTGAACATCTGATTATTACTTAATATCTTTAGTGAAAAATGAATGACCATTTCTAACTGTAACTGCGTCTTTGCGTTCTGGGTCTTTTATTCCTTGCCTTTTGAAAGAACTGTTCATCCATGTGGAGTCTGGCAAGGAGAAGATATTTCTCCCTTACTTTTGGATAAAAAAATCCACATAAAACAACATTCTGGTAGCTTTACACAACAAATATTTTCGCTACATCTGTATTTTTACCTATTCTTATTGGTATGTGAATAGACTCTAAAGAGAACACTCAAGTTTTAGACTTGTTTTTTCCCAAGTTGAATATAATTGCATTAAAAAACCAACTTTACTGAGGTGTACTTTTCATACAAATAAATATACCTTTTGATATGTGAAGTTCAATGGGTTTTAACAAATGTATACACTTTTATAACTACCACCACAATCTATCTAAATATCTAAAACGTCTCTATCAACCCCCCCAAATTTCCTATTTTGCAATTAATAGCCACCCTGTCCTCCCAACACCTAGTCCCAGGCAGCCATTGATCTCTTTCAATACAGATCTGGGTTTTTTCTTTGCTAAAATTTTATGTAAATGATAGCTCATTTGTACTCTTTTGTGTCTGGCTTATTTCACTCAGTATACCAATTTAATGGTACAAATCAGTAGTTTATGCTCCCCCTCCCTCTCTGTGTGTTTTTTTTTTTTTTTTTTTTTGCTACATAGTATTCCATTATGTGAATGTACTATAATGTGTTTATCCATTTACCTGTTGAAGTATGGGTTGTTTTCAGATTGGAGATATTTTGAATAAAGCCACTATGAACATTTGTTTATAAATCCTTTTGCTCTTGCATTTTTCCCACTGACATTTACATAAATTTTATTATGTGGATGAAACACTTCAAAGAAATGCAAGAAGAGATATACATGATATAGTTACAACTTCCTTGCTTTCATTATTTAAAACATTTTTCTCTGTTTCTGAAGATGGTGTAATGTTATCCTTTAGGTATCGGTAATGTGGCAGTATGCAGTTTGTTGGGTAGTTACTGTGTTATCAGTGACCCAGGACACATGGGAATGGCTAAGTATTTTGGGGTTGTTTCTGCTTCTTTTTTACACTTCTCTCTCCTCTGTGACATGGTTGGTAATGTCATGCCTGAGAGGAGATGGGTGTGTGGAGGGTATTCAGTACTTCCTTGAAGATTTTAATATTTTTCACCAGGAGATTTTCTCCTCCTCTTCTGTTCCGTATTCAGCTTTAGTTTTTTTTACAAGCTCTATTCCCTGACCCACCCCCCCACCCCCCTGCCAAGAAGACCCAGCTTTATCACAGTAGAGTCACACATTTCAAGCCTTCCTTGATTTTACCTGCACCTGTGAAATACGTGAGGTCAGCCTATAGTCCACATAAGAAATGACTTAATTCCAAGAATCAGGATGAATGATTTACTTGCTCTCCAGATTATGGTAAAAGTCCAATCTTTCTCACACCGTGGTTTCCATTCATTTAATTCCTTTGTGCTTTTACAATCACTTGAATTCTTTATTTTAGGTTCTGACTATCATGAATATCACCCTGAAATGCCTTCCTACTAAGTAATCCAGACCTCAGATACAGCAGTGTTCTTAGAAACTGCTCGAAGCTCCAATAATATAAAGCCTGAGAATCTAAGACCAGTAGATTCAGCAGCATCCAGACCTTCAACCCCGCTTGTTGTGAAAGACTCAGTGTTCAGAGGAGAAGTGTATCCCAGTGAGGTAGTAATTACTGAGCTCAACAGCCTATTGTTAAGATATTAAAATAAGGCCAAATAAGATATCTGTCTAAGCAAACTGCCTCTTAAAAATAGTGACTCATAGGCTAATTGATGTGAGAATCAAATAAATATTATGGAACTCCGTTTGGGGGAAGGAATTCTTTTGGATTTAAGTTTCATTTAATGGAATTCATTGAACCTCTTCAAAAATTTCCATAAATTGTCCAATAAAAAGCATGAAGTCTTGAAAGAGTTTAAATCACCTATTAAAAGGGGATGATGAAACTCTTTCTCTTTCTCTCCCACCACATGAGAGGAGGAATATAGTGCTGTAAATTCCCCTGTAATTTTAGTTATGGGGACCTGGGTTTGGAGGAGAATGTCTAGTTAAAGAGCACAAGCTGGCACAGAGCTGCCCAAAGCATACAAGGAGGTGGGCTTTTAAGAGATCTTACCAGGGAACAGTTGAATGGAGGGACTCTGATGCATTAAACAAATCAGTCCCAGAGTAAATGTTTATTCAGTCAGCCTGTGGTTTTGTTTTCCTCACAACATGGTATTGGTCTGGTGAGTTCTTTTTTTCTAATATGCTCTCCAGGTTTTATTTTTAAGCAACTTATAGGTTGCTGTCTGCTATATATAGGCATATTAGAAGGGTTTCTACCTAACAATTAGGCAATCCTGATGACTTTTGTCACTGCAACTAGATTCCTCCCAATGAGGTTGAGAGAGGATTAGAGGAAGCCTTACTTAACATGAGGCAGAACATGCAGAGTATTTGGCATCACAGAACAGAATTTGAATTTCTTCTCTGCTGCATCCGGAGGTGTAGAGGTGTATTTTTGATTAAAGTGTTAGCATTTTGATTCTCTGCTTTCTCTTTACTTAGAGGAATGTTGTGTCATTAAAAGAAATAATGTATGCAAAGAGCCAGGTACATAGTAAGTGCTCAAAAAAGTTTACTTCTGCCACTCTATTTTTTAAAAGGCTATTTTCTAGCTTTCTCCTCCTTGAAAATTGCTGCTTTCTAGATTGAATGTGCCTCTAGGTAATTGCCAGAGGCAAATTCTTTTTGTAAAAAGCTAATATTATTATAGGTCTATTATTTTTACAATTTTTATATGCAGTGCACAACCCTTAATTAAAACAAGTCTTTTGAAGTGATAAGACAATAAGAAATAAATATAGAAAAAAAATTAGACAATAGGAAAAGACCCTCAAGGCCTCAAATATTGGAGCAATCAGACATAGCAATTAAAACAACTATGCTTGGGACTTCCCTGGTGGTCCAGTGATTAAGAGTCCACGTTCCAGTGCAGGGGAGGTGGGTTCTATCTCTGGTAAGGGAACTAAGATCCCACATGCCACGAGACAGCTAAGCCTGCGCTCTGCAACTACTGAGCCTGTGCTCCACAACTAGAGAGAAGCCTGCACACCACAACAAAAAGATCCCGTGTGCCGCAACTAAGGCCCGATGCAGCCAAAAATAAATAAACAAACAAATACATAAATATTTTTTTTTAAAAAGCATCCTTAATGTATTCAAGGAGGTAGAAGACCAGATTGAGGATTTTGGAAGAGTCTAGTAACTCTTAAAACTCCAAGAGGTTATAAAATTGAAAGATAAAATATTTGAAATTGAGAGCTCAACATGAGAGAGTAAAAGCAGATTAGATACAGCTGAAGAAAAAAAATAGTAACTGGAGGATAGACCAGAATAAAATATCTAGAATGAAACCCAGAGAAGCAAAAGAATGTGGGAAATAGAAGAGAGGGGAAAAGACATAGAGTAGACAGTAAGAAGGTCTCACATGCATGTAACTGGAATCCTAGAAAAAGAGAGGGAATAATGCAGAAGCAATATTTGAAGTAATGCCTGAGAATTTTCTAAAACAAATTAAAGACATCAAGCCTTAGTTTGAAGTTCTACATATTATATCCCTAGGCAGTATCTGGTTTCCTGAATGGCCATCAAGGTGTCAGATAACTAGTGCTGGAGAATTAGCTGCTCATGAGTAGAACTTAGAACAGTAAGAAGTGGAAAGTATCTAGGAAGGTAAATTCCCCCTCTGTTCTTTCTTCCCTTGAATACTCCTAGGTGTGGTTCGTTCTGGCAACCCCTATACAGAAGTTATAATGCCAGAAAGTTAACTCAGCTACTGAGCAGCCTATCATGTCTCTTGGTAGCTTGATGAAATATGGTAACATATTTCATTGCATTCCTTGTATATTTTCTTGCCTCATTTCCCCTTTTCCATATTCATACCACCCTGGGGCTGTACTTCTCAAAGTAAAGCATACATTTTCTAAACACAGTGTTCATAGAAAAATACCAGTTATAAAGGAATCTATATTGTATGGTTCCATTTATGTAACACTCAGATACAGGTAAAACTAAATTATAATGTTAGAATTCAGGATAGTGATTACTTTTGAGGAGGAAGAAAGTATAAAGACAAGAGGTATGGGCCATTAGGGGAACTTTCTGTGGTGCCTACAGATTCCTGTTTCTTTGGCCAGAATAGTACGTGCATTAGTGTTTATTTCATGAAATTTATTGAGCTGTACATTTATCTTTGCGTTCCTTTCTATATATGTATTATAATTCACAATAAAAAGTTTAAATGCCACACTGAAAATAGTTTTAGGTGTCTTTCAAAATACACAAATGATCATTTTTGTTTCCTTGTAGTCTCCATATTTTACTTTCTTTTTGCTTGTAATTTTAATGTAAAAGCAAAGGAAGCAACAACAGACATCTTTGTTAAGGCTACTGATCAATGATTTATATAGATTATTTCTAATTGTCACAGTTTTCCTTCAGATTAGTGTTATCACCATTTCATAAGTGAAGACAGTGAGGCTCAGGAAAAGTTAAGTGATTTCCTCAGAGCATTCTACAATACAAGGTGGGATCTTGAGAAGGTTATGGAAAAGTGAAAATGCAAATATACACCTAAGTGAGCCAGAAAGCAACAGTAATATGTTCCTCCAGTTCACTATTTATGCCCTGTTGCCTAAATGCACAATATTTTAAAAATAAAGTATGTGTATTTTTTATCTCTAGAAGTTCAATTTGGATCTGTTTAAAAAAAATGTTTTCCGTGTCTCCATAATCTCAAGCTTTCCTCTGCCTTCTTGAACATGTGGAATGCAGTTATAATAAATGTTTTACCCCTAACTACTAATTCTGTGTTTTGTGTCGTTGCTTTGTCAGTTTCAGTTGATTGGTCTTTCTCCTCATTGTGGGTGCTTGTTTTCCTGCTTCTTTTCATGCCTGCTAGTTTCTTTTACTGGAAGTCACACATTGTGTTTTCTTTTGGGAACTAGATATTTTTGTATTCCTACAAATAACCTTGAACTTTGTTCTGCAACACAGATAAGTTATTGGGAAACATTTGATCCTTTCAAGACATTTGATCCTTGCTTTTAAGCTTTGTTAGGCAGGACCAAAGTAGCCTTTAATTGAAGTGTAATTTGTGCAACAACTAAAGCAAAACTCTTCTGAGTCTTCTACCATGGATTATGAGGTTTTCCTGCTCTGGTGGGAGTACAAGCTAGACTGCAAACAAATCTCATCCCTGCATGTACTTCCGTGATTTACCCCCTTCTGATTCTGGGTGGTTCTTTCCTTGGCCATAGATACTTTCCTCACATACATGCACTGATCAATACTTAATTCAAGATTTAAGAGGCACCCTCTCCAGATATCTGGAGCTCTCTCTCTGTGTAGCATTTTCTTTTCCAGTACTCTTCTCTGTACTGTAAGTCATAGTGTCTTAGTCTCTCTGGACTCCCAACTCTGTCTTCTCAACTAAGGGAGACTGTTTGGGTCTCCTCTCCCTCCACTGCAGCCTAGAAAATCTTTCCAGGCAGTAAGTTAGAGTAGTTGTAGGGCTCACTTCTTATGTCTCCCCTTTCTCGGGGATAATGGTTTTGTGCAGCCTGAGGTCCGGTGTCTGAAAACCGTTGTTTATATAGTTTGTTGTTTCTTTTGTTGTTTGCTTTTTTAAATTTGTTTCAGGCTGGCACATAAAGCCAGTCCCTGTTATTCCATTTTGACTAAAAGCAGATATCAAATGTGTTTATTTTGATTTTACCTTTTTCTGTGTTCTACAAGTGAAATAAATATGTGTCTTGTTACACTAATTGGGAATTATCTCTCCACCTATTAACTAATGGCAAGTATTCTAAGTGAAGTTGTAGTACTTTGTAGGTATGGAAGTCTTCAGGCAATTGATCTGTAACACACATTTTCTATATTAAAAGCAGATATTCCTATTTTATTTCCCCCTCATCAGCCCCTCCATAATATTCACGTATTGCTGTTGGGCAATTACACAAAACTTGAGCCTCATTTGATTCTTAGTGAACCCTATGATCCCTCTAAACTATTATTACACAAGTCCAGACTCTAGCCATAAAATAAGCAAAATTTACAAAATGTTTTATAAAGAAAGCTAATGTTTATTCAACAGCTATTATCTCTTAGGGACTGCACCAGGAGCTCTTACATATATTATCTATTGAAATTTCATGACAAACCTATTAGGCAGCATTATCCTTATTTTATTATCACTGATATTCATGCCAAATCCCCAAATAGATAATAAATACTCCAAATACAGCAGTTATTAGTTCAATTCTTAGTGTCTAGTTAGTGCTAAATAAACAGATTATGAGTAAGCCTTCCCATACCTTGATTTTTGATATTTAGTGATATCAAAATTACCTCAAGGAGAATCTGAGATAAAAATCATAAGGTTAAATTTTGTTTGTTTGTTTGTTTGTTGTTTTTTGTTTTTTTTTTTGCGGTACGTGGGCCTCTCACTGTTGTGGCCTCTCCCGTTGTGGAGCACAGGCTCCGGACGCGCAGACTCAGCGGCCATGGCTCACAGGCCCAGCCGCTCCGCGGCATGTGGGATCCTCCCGGACCGGGGCACGAAGCCGTGTCCCGTGCATCGGCAGGCAGACTCTGAACCACTGTGCCACCAGGGAAGCCCCATAAGGTTAAATTTTAGTGTGCATTCATGCTATGCTATTTGGATTCTATTTACATGATTCCCTGATGCTGCTTGGCAGGATAGTTAGTTCCAGGAAAGAGTTAATCCTTCAAGACAGAGTTTATTCTCTCAACCTTTTTTTTTTCCTTTTCACTGCAGAAACAGGCCTATTAATCATCATTTTGAATCAAGGCTATGCAAGGTTAAGGAGGTCCAACTTGCAAACTGATGAAGTTTGGCAAACTCAGTCCAAATTTCCAGGACAGCATTTAAGCACAGCACACCTGCCCGTACCTTCACCTGAACTCATACTTTGTCAAGTGCACTTTCTCAAACTTTGCAGGGTTGAGGGCCAAAGCTGTGATGCCTTCAAACCCAAAACAGGCCTCCTTGTGTGTGGAATTCCCTGCATGCAGACTTACAGGTATTACAACATAGACACAGGTTGTCCTTGAATGAGGCTGATAAATGAGCCCATGTTTCCTTTTTTGTTTCTCTTCCCCTGGCTTCACTTGCTTTCCACCCCGTCCTTCTGTGTGCAGTGTTTTTTCCTGCTTTTTGCCTACCATAGCTCTTAGTTCAGCTGGGTTATAGCAAGTGGAGGTGGATTCATTATGGAGAAAAACCTAGCCTCTGTTTGTTTGTTACCTAGTTAATAAATCACCTTTACCAGAGGCCGCATTGACTGAGTCAAAATAAAGAGAACATTACTTAAGGAGGCCAAGAGACAGGATAAAATCTTTCCCACTTCCCACTTTACCAAAGTAGCTGCCAGCTGTACTCTTTCTACATGGAAGGCCAGTGTTCGTCTTATTTGCAGCCTCTAAAGTGTGATCTAATATCTCACAGGCATTTCCTTTCTGGATTGTATTTTTAAATTAATTAGCATTAATTGTGGACTTATTATGTGCTTGGCATTGAGTAAGAAGTTTCACAAGTTTCTTTATATCTCACTAGGCCTCGAAGGCAACTTCGTGAAGTAAGTATTTTAATCCTCACTTTACATATAAGAAAACTGACAGTCAAAGAGGTTAAGTGACTGTTGAAGTCCTCCCTGTAAGCTGCAGAGCTAAGGCTCTAACCTCCATCTGATTCTTTCCACTACACACAGTTTGGGAGCAAAAGTAATTAATATGAAGATTCATAGGCCATGTGCATTAAGCTGCCCACCTATTCTCAGCAGGTTTATTGTAAGATCATTATATTTATAAAGCACAGGATCATACATGCAATTTGCAATCAGATACCTACAGGGGTCAAACTGCTTAGTTCATAGTGCTTTGATCTTAGCCAAGGAAAGGTCTTTCCTGAATCCATGGAGCAGATTGTGAGGCGTTGGAGGGAAATAAGGAGACAGAGGTGATACTAATAAGCTTTAAAAACTAAATAGTTGGAGAGAATATTTGGGGATGCAGCACAAAGCTTTATTACAGTAAAAGTGTAGTTTGACTTAGGTAAAAATACTACAACGGGATGACTTCATGGTTGTTCATGAATGCTTTCAGCTTCCTTGTTTTTGCTGCCTGAAGAAATATTGGTGCCATTTTAACGTTCTCAAGTTCCACTTGCCTTTTTATATTCACTGTTTTGGGAGTTGATGTTTGATAGAGATAAAGATAAGATAAAGAGAAGAGGGAAACGTTGTATATATTTGGAAGGGTTTTAGTGATTTAATCTGTATAGTAGTGTATCACTCAAGGAAATTTCTGTCTCGATACCTGTAAGCAAAATGTTTTAGGAAAATGTTAGATTTACTGAGGAGGCCATGTTATATTTTTCTTAAGTTGAGTTAGGAAGGTAGAGAGACCAACAAGTATTTTTCCCTTCTTTATCTTGTCCAGAAACTTATAGAAGTAATATGTTATAAAATACTTCAAATAAATCAAAGGTATATCTTATGAAGAGGATGTCACCCCACCTTCCTATCCCTTTCTCTTCTGTCAGCCTCACTCCCTTCCCCAGAGTTCACCTTTGTTAACAGTGCATGACATTCCAGGCACCATTTTTCCTAGCAACTCACAAACAACACCCCCCCACCCAACACACACACACCTGGCACAGTATATGTCATTCAGTCAGACCTCATGATTCATTAGCAAGGCATCAACAGTGTTGATTCATTCATATCTTTTACTGTAAAATCTAATTAACCATCTCCCTCGCAGAGAACACTGGTGAGTCTTGATGATAAAGACTCCTGAGAGACTCAGAAAATTCAGGCCAGGATTATTTGGTCCACTTGCTTTTCTGATGTATCAGATGTGTTAACAGGTCACTGTATCTTATTCAATTGTGTCACTTGTTCTGTCCCTACATTTTTGGTTTTAGCGATTTTCAAGCCCCTTGTTGCTGCTGCCCATTGTTGATCGGGAGAATTAAAAGTGTAGTTGTACATATCGTGGCTTATTGTGTTTGTTTTTGTAGAGAGAAGGATCCAAAAGGTAAATCTGTCTTCTGGCTATTTTCCACCAGTGTGGACCATTTCTAGAAAGTGGCTGTGATGAAAGTTACCAGCTCAGGCGCTGTTGCCAGCCCATCCACTCTCTAGCTTCATGACCCAATTTCTTCCTTTGTTTATGCTGCAAACCTTACAGTCATCCCTGTCTTCTCTCTTCTCACACTCCACACCCTATACGTCTGGAAATCCTTTTGTCTCTACTTTTCAGATGTAAACCTACGGTTTGACCACTTCTTACCACCACCATGGTTGCCACTCTAATCAGAAGCTCCATCATCTTTTGCCTGAGTTTCTAACTAGTTTTCCTGCTTCTCCCTTAACTCTCCTACTGCCTATTCTCAGCCCAGCCCCAGAGTGACCCTTAAATCTCCTACTCCTTGGACTAGACGCATCAGCAGAACCTGAGAGCTTATTAGGAATACAGAATTTTCAGACCCTGCTCCAGACCTTCTGAATAAGAATTTGCATCTTAACAGAATCCTCAGGTATCATGACTATCTGTGGTGGAAGATGATTAAAAAAAGCAAGCAACCAACCAAAAAAAAAAAACAAAAAAATATTTGTATCCATCATGGACCAAAACTTTTGTAAAATGTGAAAAAAAAATTACCAAAAAGTAAAATTTAAAAACATGAAAAATAGATATAGAAACGTAAGCCCTAATTTTGCATTATTTGACTCAGTACACCTAAAATTCCTCTGTCAAACTGCTACAAAAGTTTCTAAATACTTACCCCCCATGTCTGCACTAAGGATTTTGCAGACCAGTTCACGGACTGGCATCTGCCAAAGGACCACTCTTCCCTCTCAGCTCCAGCCACTCTGCTCTCCTTCACGTTCCCAGACATCACCTGAGTGCTCGGGGCCTGAGCTCTGGAGGTTCCCTCTGCTGGAGCCCTTTTTCCTAATTACCCACCCGGCTAAATCCATCACCTCTTCAAGTCTTTGCTCAATTGCCATCTTCTCATGGCCTTTTAACCTGCTCTACTTACTGCTGGAAATGTTCTTACGCTTCTCCTATCTCTTTGTCCTTAGTCTTTGTATAAATGTCAGTGACTCAATTTCTTCATCTATTAAGGAAGAATAACAATAAAACCAACAATGTAGGGCTGTTGGGAGGATTACATAGAAGTACACTTGCAAAGAACTTAGAGTAGTACCTAATACATATTAGTATTATAAAGTGTTAAGTATTGTTAATAATTAGTATAACTTAAATATATAGACAAAGGACTGCTAGCTATGGTTACCTCTGGGAAGGGGAGGAGGATTGATGGTGGGATGTAAAAGATTTTCCATTTTTCACTCAATACAGTTCTACCTAACTTAAAATTTTTACAATGGATATTTGTTACTTTAACAGTTAATGAAACACGATACAAAGGATGAAAGGAAAGCTTTTTCTTGTTGGTCTACTTCTATCCTATTTCCCAAAGGGACATACATTTGAAATTAAATTGTCATAATCATCAGAACAGCATTAATAATAATGAGTTTATGCAGTATTTACACTATGATGCTTGGCCGTGTGCCAGGTGCTTTACATTCATTATCTCATTTACTGTTTTCATGATAGATTTCATTTATTTTTATTATTTTTATGGTAAATATTTTGCCAGTTATCAGTTTATTGCCTATCAGCTCCAAATTCACTCTTCAATACCTGCTCTGTAATGATGGATGGAGCTCCTTTAAGCATTTCTGCTTTAGAACGAGCTCATATGAGGTTAAGGGTTCTTAGCAGAGGGTGACAGAGGGACAGTGCAGGAGAAAGGGGCACCCCTGTGTTTCCAGCCGTTGCACAGTGGGTCACTGGTGTGGGTGTGAGGACATCTGGTGGTGGTCTGTCTAGCCATGTGTTCAGAATGCACTGTTCCTTGGTGGTCTCGCAGTGCAGCCCTGGTGTGGCCAGTGGTCACCTTCACATGGTCTTTTCAATACGGACATCCTGCTCTGCAGTCCTCTTGCCCATCCCAGTGCCCCGATTCTCTTGGCTCACGCACCACCCTCAAGTTTGTCTCTTGCCACTTTCCCAACAGGGACACCTCATGCTCAGGCCTCCTCCCCCACAGGTGCTCCACTCTTAACTTGTGCCCACATGCTGGCCACCAGCTGTGGCTCACGAACCTGCTTGGGCTCCAGAGGGCTGCTTCCTGCTTGCTCAGGAGTGCAGACCAGCTCTGGCCTCGCAAACCAGTCCACTTCTTTGCCATCCAGTGGGTTCAGCTATACCTTCTCTAATGATGTCATCAAAACCCAGCCTTGGGGAGAACCTCAGCCTTCGGGAGAGGGTCCTCTTCCAAGATTGTCTTTCCTTGCATAATGTCCCTCAGATCTAGGGTACCATATAAAGTTTTATTATATTTTATAGTGACTCTTTTATATAGTGTAACCATCCTTCTTATTAAACTTTCCTGTTTAAATCACTGTGTGGCTTCTATCTCTTGATTAGATATAAACTGTGGCAAGTATATTATTTTTAAAATTTTTACATCTTTAAAATTTTTAATCTTTTTTACTCTATTACACCCTACATGAAGTAAAGTGGATGAGTCTTAAGTCTATACCTCAATGAATTTACACACACACACAACTGTACCCAGGTCAAAATATAGAACATTCTGTTTACCCGGAAAGGCTTTCTCTTAGCCCTTTCTAGTCCATACAGTGCTCTCCCCACAAAGGTAACCAATACTCTGATTGCTATCACAATAGCTTAGTTTTTCTTATTCTTGAGAATAAGAAAATACCTTAAATATGTATACTTCGTGATTCATTCATGATTGAATCATATTGTATACATAGTTTTATGTTTGCCTTCTTTCTCTCAACATGTCTTTGTTTTCTGTTTGTTTCTTCTGTCTCTTATTCCTCTGTTTCTCTTTTATTGCCTTCCTAGAAGCTCCATAAACATTTTGGGGGCTTCGTTTATAGTGTTTTTAAGTATATCACGTTGTATAGCTTTCTTAGTAGTTTATCTAGGTATTATAGTATACATACGTAACTTAAAGCAGTCAACGGGTATCGGTGTTGTATCACTTCAAGTGAAGTGTAGAAATGTTACTTCCATTTAATTCCCTTTGTTTCTCTAATTTTTAAAAAGTTTTTCTCTATATGTCAAGCACCCCGTCGAATGGTGTTATAATTTTTACTTCAATCATCAAATATAATTTACTAAATTCATGAGGATACTCTATTATATTTGTTATTATATTTATACCTCTATTTTTACCTGTTCCAAAGTTCTTCTTTCTTTCCCGAAGTGCCAAGCCTTCTTTAATCATTTAGTTTGTGTTTAGAGAACTTCCATTAACAATTCTTCAAGGGTAGATTTACTAGTGATAAATTCTCTTAGTTTTTCTTCACATAAGAATGTCTTCAGTTCTCTTTAATCCCTGAAGGGTATTTTTACCAGATATAAAATTCATGATTGACAATTCTTGAAAAAATATGTGCCACTTTCTTCTGGCTTAATGGTTTCCAGTGAGAAATCATTTATTCAAATTGCTGTTCTTTTACAAGTCATGTGTCACTTAAAAATTTCTTTGTCTTTAGTTTTCAGAAGTTTAATGATGATATGTCTCAGAATGAATCCCTTTGGGTTTCTCCTACCTGAGGTTTTCTCAGCCTTTTTAAATCTATAAGTTTATGTCTTTTCCAAATTTGGGGCGTTTTCTGTCATTATTTTATTTGAATACTTTTTTTCAATTCCATTCTCTCTCTTTTCTCTTTCTGGGACTCCGATGATATGAATGTTAGGGTTTTTGTTATTATCCCATAAGTCCCCAATACATTGTTATTTTACTTTCAGTTTATTTTCTCACTGTTGTTCAGGTTGGGTAAATTTTATTGATCTGTCCTCAAGTTCACTGATTCTATCATCTGTCATCTGTACTCTACTATTGAGTGCATCCAGCAAGTTAAAAAAAAATCAGTGACTATATTTTATAGTTCTATAATTTTCATTTGGTTCTTTTTTGTAACTGCTTTTTGAGATATTTTTATGTTGGTGGCTTTAAAAGCCTTATCAGATAATCCCAATGTCTGGTTCATTTCATCTTGTCATCTGTTGGTTGTCTTTTCTTATTCTGGTTGTGATTTTTCTGGTTTTTGGGGTAATAGTGATATTCGAGTATCCTGGATATTTTGGATATTATATTATAAAACTCTGGATTCTGTTTCATCTTTTTTAGCATGAATTCTCCTGTTGAGGTGAAGCACAAGGGCTGGGTGGGTATGTATATTCAACTTATCACTGTGCAAATGTGGGGCACTGATTCACACTGCTTTGTGCCAAATGGGTGGGGTGGAAGTTCAGTTCCTCCCTTGGGTCCCCTGACACCTTACCTGAGCATGTGGGGCATTAGCTCAGACTGAGTTTTTCCCCTGATAGGGCCCAGCTGACACCAGGGGACTAGTGCCACCTTCTTCCCATCACCTCTTTCCACCTCTTGATGTCAGCTCTCTGTTGGGCCCCACTGACAGTGGAGTGGGGATATGAAGAAGAGTGATGATGAGACTCACTTCTCATTAAATCTAGACCCCACTGATGCTACCTGGGCAGGGCAATCAAAGCATCCTCTGCTTTTGTTGGGCAGGAGATGAAGATCAACTCCCCATAGAGCTATGCAGACACTAACCTGGCAGGGGAATCAGAATTTTGCCTGCTTTAGACAGGTGGGTGGTGGAAGAATCCCTCCCTGATTGGCCCTGCTGGCACCACTGGGTGGGGAGATTGAAGTACCATTGTCTGATGTCCCTGTGCAGGGGGTGAGAGCGGTGAAGTGGTGGAGGACATGGGGGTTAAAGATCAGCTCCCTTCTTGGTCCAACTGAAATTTTGGAAGTGTGTGTGGAGGGGTGGATTTTCTTTTGGTGTTTGGTTTGAGTAGGGTACATATTGCCAAAAATGTTTTCTGTTCTGTTAGGCCATCCTTTTCCTGGTATTTTGACTAGGAGGAATAGGCTTTTCCTGGGAATTTTCTGTGTGTGGTGGGGGTCTATACTTGTTAGCAGTTCTGGGTTAGAGGCTTCAGGGAACCCACCTCAAGTCCCAGGATCCCCACACATTCTGCTTTTTTCTTCTCACCTTCAGAGCCCATGTACAGTTGTCTTTTGTGTTATGTGGATGGTAAGAGATTGGATCAAGGACTGAAGAAGCTAATTTATCTTGGGCCAAACTGGAAGTCACCAACTGTATCTTTTGAAGAGCCTACCTTTTAAAAATTTATGAGATCCAAGTTACCATTTCCTTTTTCTTTCATGGGTCATGATCTTAAACTAAATAAAATGTTAGCTGTTGATTTTTCGTAAATGCTCTATGTCACGTTTAGGAAGTTCATTTCTATTCCTCGTTTATTGGGAGTTTTTTATTAGTCATGTGTGTTGAATTTTGTCAAGTGTTTTTCTACATCTGTTGAGATGATGATTTTTTTTTTGTTAGTTTGTTAATCTGCTGAAGTACTTTGATTAATTTTTGCATTTTAAACTAACTTTGTATTTCTAGCCCAAACCCCACTTAGTCATGATGCATTATACTTTTTAGATTTGTTGGATTAAATTTCTAAAATTTTATTTAGAATTTTTGCATGCATTTTCATTAGGGATATTGGTTCTACAGTTTATTTTTTCTTATTATTTCTTTGTCAGGTTTTGATATTAGTGTTTTAGTATTACTTAGTTACTTACTATTATTTAGTATTACTTGGTTATATATTTGCCAACTTTTCTAGACTTTCTTAGTGCCCACAAACCTCATTTCTATTTCTTGTTTCAGCAGGTCTTCTTTTGATACATTCCCACCTTGCCAACAATAATTATAGACTCTGATGGTTAGTAATTAACTTCAAGGTCAAGAATAAATTAGTATACCTTTGAATTACAATCTTTTGATTTATGGTGGCCCCAAAATGAAGGTAATTAAATGTTACAGCATTAAACTGTGATCATATCTTTAAGGATAAATATTCAAGTAGTTCACTTAAATAAAAAACTTGAAATAAAAAAACTAAAACTTTTTTTACTGAAGTATAGTTGATATACAATGTTGTGTTAGTTTCAGGAATACAGCAAAGTGATTCAGTTATATATGTGTGTGTGTGTGTATATATATCTATATATATATATTCTTTTTCAGATTCTTTTCCTTTATAGGTTACTACAAAATATTGAGTATAAAAAATAAAAAATTTATAGGAAATCTTCTACCTATCATTTCTACACCAATTTTTTAAAAGTTTTTTTCCCCTAGTGGAGCACTTTAGTGATCATGAAGAATGCAAACATGGTACATACTTAAACTTGTTCCTATTTTTTCCCCAGCTGGTTGAACTTTCCTAAATGATTGTAAACCAGTTATGCAAAGTAGTGGTAATTAATTTGCATCTTTAAGCAAGTGAAAGCTTTTTATAAAGGATGGTTGTTAAATGTTTAGTTTCTCTAAGGAGGATGGAAAAAGAGAAAATAAGTCCTTATTATTAGAAGAAATATGGGGTTTGAAGAAAAAAAGAATGCAAATAATGAGTCTTTGACCCTGGCTCTGGCATCATGAGATTCTGCTATCTCTTTCTCTTGGACTATTTTCACATAATGCAATTCCTTAAATGCAGTAACGCCTTAAATTTGGTATTTAAATCAGGCAATTGCTAGAAACTAATTTTTATTAAAAAAAAAACTAGGTATAAGATTATCTGATAAATAGAACATGAATCTTCCATATGTTTCAAATTTTTAACTTGTTTTCCTTGTCTCATAAAAAGATTAACGCGAATTTTAAAACTTTTAGGTAATTTTAATAGTATTAATGTTTTCAGGGCTACTCTTTTCTGATACAACTTTATTTGAAATGTTTCCATCTTTCAAGAACTGTGTTTTCCATCTCCATTCTATGCCTTGAAATGTGTCAGATATTTAGTAGGATCTCAAATGCAAGGTTAAGTGACAGTAAAATATAACCTGAATGAGAGCATTATCACAAAATAAGCTACAATTGAAACTTTGCACTCTATGGACTTTCTCAAGTATTTTAATAGTAAGGCTGAGAGGAGGAACTTTTCTTTCAGGAAAAGGAACAGGACCTTCCCTGTTCCTTCCATCTGCTAACTCTTGGTGTTCTCTCAGACTGGATTTTCAAGATAACTGAGGCTTGAGAGCTTTCTGTTTTTCAAGAGTTGTTCAAAATTTTGTGCTTACCAATTAAATTCTTTGTTTTCAAATTATTTTTGGATCTTTAGTAAGTGTATTTGCTGTCTCTTTGTGGTATTTGAGCAGAGGATAAGGTGTTATATGTGCTATCTTTATCAAATATACAGTTTAATCTTTGTAATAACTCTGCATGTTATCCATACATAACTTTTTTTTTTTTTAATAGAGGATGAAGTTCCAGCTTGGAGGGATTAAGTGTTATATTGAAGATCACACAGCTAATCAATAGAGAGTGTGTACTAAATTCTAGGTATACTTGAACTCACAACCCATGATCTTGTCTTGAACTACAGTCAGGATGGCCTAGTGTCCATTTAGAAGAATGTTCAGCAGAGGTGGACATCATGCTCTGAACAGTGCAGATTCATACAACATTTAAGACACTGTGAGGGCGTATTTAGAAACCCTTTGCAGCATTATCTAAAGTGATAAATGTTCAACCATTGGAAGATAAATAAGTGACTATGAAATGAATGAGTGTCATTTTTCTGCTTCTGTGAGTTACCACATCTGCTTGTCAGAGCTTCAGTGATATAAGTGAAATCTCAGCTTTCTTTTTGCAAATTTTTTTCTTTTGCAAATTAAAATACCATAAATTCTATTAACCTTAAAATTCCATAAAAACCAATATTCTCATTTTTCTACATGAAAAGACAGTAAAATTAGAATGGAATTAGAATATTCTGAAATCTTTGGAAAAGAGTAAAAGCTACCCCAAATATCATCTACCACCTAAAAATCCATTTTTTGGCTGAAAGTATAGCTGTATGCCTAACATTAATGGATAGAATTTTGTATTTCTTATACTTAAAGAAGATTGTATTTTATATTCTTTATTAAAAGAAAACCCTACTGTTTTTATTTAATTATTAGAAAGATTGATTTTTGTTATTCATCATCTTATAGAAAAATGGGATTGTAGAGATGATTGGTGGAATCGTCAAGATAATTACAATTTATCTTCTATATGCGTATTATAGGGGAGGGAAAAATTTTTCTCTACGCTTTTTTGTTCTCTGGCTGTTGTAATAATCAAATTAACATAGGACAGGTTAACAGGAGAAAAACAAATTTAGTTACATATAAGTCAAGCAGTTGAGGCTTATATGTCGTTCTGAGCTCAGGAAAACGGGCAGGAGTCTGGGACTTCAAAGAGGAGAAAGGCAATTCACAGGAAGATGGGAAGAGCAAATGTTTGGTGAGCAGACGGTAGCCATGTTGTGCAGAGACAGTGGACACAGAGAGGAATTTGACCTCCAGGCCCAGCTGAGCTCCCCCCAGCTTACCACACCTACCCCATAGTCTTTGTAGTTATCTCTGGTGATAGTTCTCTTCCTGGACCAGGCCGTCTATCTAAATTCTTTTAGGCAGTTAAGGGAGAGGCAAAAGTTTTTCTTGAATCTGCTGGGTCTTGATTGCCTTCAGCTCAAAATAGTCCACATGCAAAGTGACACATTTTGGGGAGACTTGTTCTGACTCCTTTCACGGTCTTCATTCCCTAAAGGGTCTCATTAGCCTTTACATTTAGCAGGCAGTCACAAAACTGTTTAATATGAGCATGAACACTGGTTCTCAATAAATGCCGTAAAAGCATCACATAGTGTAGCAGACTCTGTGGATGTCTCTCTCAGCACCTGGGGGAGCCCTTTGAAGGCTGCTGTGGTTGCTGATGATAATGACTTACCCTGAAATCCTTTGGGAACCTGGAGTCACCTCATCCAAAGGGGACCTGAGTTCCATGGGCATTTCTTGAATAGTAGGGGTACCAAATACCCACTGCCTTGCCTCCAGGAGGGAGATAGCAGCCTGGTGTGATCTTACCAAGTCAGAGTAAGGCTAGGTACACCAGAAATCAATTCCTTGCTTAGCTTCTCTGCTTTCTCATCTTGCTTCTGTCTCTTCTACTGGTCTCTCCTGAGAGCACTCCCTTAAAAAATAACTCACAGAAAAATCCTGGTCAGAATCAGTTGTTTAGGGAACTAGACCTAAGACATGTGGCAGTTTAACCCACAGGATTATCTCCCTTGCCTATATTTCAAGAGTTGCCTGGGTTCAGTTTTGAAATAGATGCCTGTATAGCCATTAAGATTGCTACTTGTGTTATTTGATTCTATTTTCCCCTTTTTCTTTGCTCTTCTTTACTGGTGGAAGAATACTGGGGTTATGTATTATAAATACGACAAAGAATTTCATAAGCTGTTGAATTTGTAAAGAAAATGTTCATATTATTGGTATTTTTGAGGAAATTCCTAAAAGAGCATGTCATATAGCCAAGTCACAGTTAATGGTAATCACCTTCTTTCTTCCTGTATGTTTTAGAAATAATTTTATAATCACTTCTCTGTTCCAGATTTTATTGTCTCTCGCCCATTTCTCCTGCTGACACCTTCTCACTGTTTTATGTGTTTGTCATTTTACCAGACTGGAAATACAATAGATATGAAACAGAAGCTGATTTTTACCCCCATCTGATGTGGACACCATTAATTTATGAAGAAACTGTTTTGCTTTTCCTTAAAAAAACAAAAAAGACAAACAGCTGGTTTGATGGAAAATCTGCCCTAATCTCCAGAGAACAGTGAGTTCAGACATGATATAAATTGACAGAGGGTGAAAAAATAATCTTCAGGAAGATAACTTAGTGCAGCTAGGATGGGCAGGACAGGATGGCATTTGCCAGACAGAGGAGAACACAGTGTATGTGGTCACACAGTGCACTTGGAAAAGGTGACATTGGGAAATGATAATAATCAGCTTACCAGTGTTTACAGTACTGAAAGAGTGCTAAAAAATGTAGAAATGAAGTTTTAAACACGTGACATGTAAAGGAGATTCCTCTGCTTAGAATCCTTTTAAGATGATTGTTCTATCAGTTGATATTTTCCTAAATACCAGTAGAGGCCTCCAGACACTTCACTAAGTAAACGAACATACCATCCACACACAGGGGAGCCCATGATACCCATTGTGTCCACCGACATGGAGAGAAATCAAATGGAATCTTCGAGGAAGATGATTTCAGTGAGAATCAGCTGTAATTAGAGGAGCTGCTGACCTTTGTTGTATAACTTGCCCAAAGGTCCAGTTACAAAAGAAAACTATTCTGTCTAGAATAGAAGGAGGTCATGGTATGTGTAATTATTATTCTTTCAGATTGCTTTAACTAATTGTCACAATGTGGGCATTTCTCTGTTAATAATCTATTATGTTGTCAGTAAGGCAATTCTCTCAAGCTACCTAATTCACCCAGTATTCTTAGAATCAAAACACTATAGTTGGAGAGGAATGGAAACAAGGTAATTCTCAGATCCCCAACCTGAGTTATTTGGCAAGTACCACTCTTCTGTCTCAAGTTTTCAACTGAGCATAGTCCTAAAAGAGGAAAAAGGAAAAGTTTGTTAAAGAATCACTACCCATGAAAGCTTCACAGTAAATATAACTAACTCATAAAGAGCCTACTAATGACAGTCTGAAGCACCTCTTCTATTTGGAAGTATATGTGCATTTATATGTGTGGTTGCAACTAACCACCAAGGTCTACATGACCATTATTGATTAACTGCATGCCCCCCCCCCCCAATTTTAATGAATAATCACAATTAGAAGTACTCTAACGCCCTAGGATATCTACTTCTGAGATAAATCTCCATCAGATTCTCCGTGTCACTGATAAAATCCACTCAGCCCCAAACCTTTATTAACAGCTTTAAGCAACTCCAGTAGCTTCTTTATATATTAGACACTTCTCTGACTGTACCTTTAGCTGACAGTATAAATACATTCATTTTGCTGTCACATCAATTGATTTTAGCTAATTAGGAGCATTTGGGGGCCTTAATCTGATAAGGAAGTGTGAATGCGTTTTCTCTCCCACAGCGGGTGTGTTATTTGCTGGGGTATTAGGGGAGTGTGAATCAGGCACATTTCCTCTGTCAGGCTGATGGTTTTTAAACAACATTCACCGCACGGAAACTAAAACGGTCAGAGCAGAAGCTGGGTGTTGGCCATTGGTGTGATTTGTCAGATTAGGTTAGTTACCTCTGGAATGGGAATCTGACAGAGGTGAACATGTGTATGCCCAAGAAGCACCAAATCTGACCTTTCCTTTGGCAAATGTTCCTCACAGTAGAGATCTCCCTCTCATTTCAGAACCTCTCTGGAGGAGGCTGTCTCTCTTCAGTCACTGTCATTCTGTCCCAGCCCTACAGCATCCAGTTTGGTGTTCATCCTGGCCCTTCTTAATTTTAAAGCCAAAGGCACAGGTTTTGAAAATTCACTGGCCCTGAAGTATTTGCAGAAAATCTTTTGAACAGTTTGGATCCTGGGATTTCTTTGTTTAGTCTCTTTTGCTGAAGGCAAAGCCGGGCTGGCTGTCTGCAGGTCAGCCAGGAGCAGTGAAGCAAAGGGAAACAAACAACAGAACAGCTGAGATTCCTGCTAGGAGCTTGTTTATAGATGGAGCTCATACAGTGTCTTTTGTTTATTTGTGAGGCTTTACTAGGGAACGCATAAAAAGGAACTTGAAATAAGTAACCATTTAGGAAAGAAGGAAAAGGGATGTCTGACAACAATATTTTCAATTTTGAGGCTGGAAGAAATGCTCATTTATGTAATGTGAATTTTTCTGCAAAGATACAGTTGCTCTCTAAGGCATGTGCTTTGTGTTCCCTTTGTTTGTTTCTCTTGTAGCTTTATGCTAATCATTTACACAGTTGTCTCCCATCCTGCTTGTGATCAATTCATAAATAATAGGAGCAAATAAAATAATCTCTTAATGTCCTCCAGTAATAACCATTTGATTCTGCAGATCAAACCTTGAATGTTAGTCTCATTACCAAAGACCAGTTGAATTGTTAAAACCTTCATTGGAAATACCTGCCGTTCTCTGCTGTTTATAGCTATCTTTGAGTCATAGACTATATGTGCCTAAAATAGGATGGAGGGATGAACCCCCTAACAGAGTGCCTGACTCTCTGAAAGAAGTCTTGGTAAAGTGGAAAAAATACGATATTTGGAGACTCCGTCCATCTGTTGGTTATAAACTTGTTCACTTGGTCTTTGTGACTTAGTTGTCTTCTTTGTAAAATGCAGATAATAATGCCTATCTTCTAGCATATTTATAGTATTAAACGTTTTTTTTTCTTCTGTCATCCTAGTGTTTATCCTGATCCTTTTTACTTTTAAAACAAAAGTCACAACCATTTAACAATAGTTGGCATATAATAAGTATGTTTTTGTTTTTGTGACTATTATCTGCTGTCCCCCATTAATATAAGCTCCGTGAGGATGTGGTATGTGTGTCATTCACCACTGTGTCCCCAGCTCCTGGCATGTGGCAGACATTCAATAAACATTTGTTGTACAGCTCAGTGAAATATCAGCTATTGTGTCACCTAATGTTAATATTATTCTTATTTTTGTAGTTAAAATTTACTAGCTAAAATCCAAGATAAACACAAATTATATAAAAAGCAGTATTTATATTTGTATTTGAAGTAAGGCTGAAAATGAATTATGTAAGCTTTCATCTCAAGAACACAGGAAAAGAACAAATCAAAACCAAAGAAAGGAAAAGAAGGAACTTCTAAAAATAAGATTAGGAATCAATGAAAAAGGAAACAAACATAAAATAGAGAAAATCAACAAACCAAATTTGATTTATTGAAAATACTAATAAAAGTGATAAACCTTTAACGAAACTGACCCAGAGAAAAGAGAGAAAAAAAATACGACCAGTGTCAGAGATTAGAAAGGTGGTTGAGGCCTTCCCTGGTGGCACAGTGGTTGAGAGTCCGCCTGCCGATGCAGGGGACACGGGTTCGTGCCCCGGTCTGGGAAGATCCCACATGCTGCGGAGCGGCTGGGCCCCTGAGCCATGGCCGCTGAGCCTGCGCGTCCGGAGCCTGTGCTCTGCAACGGGAGAGGCCACAACAGTGAGATGCCCGTGTACAGCAAAAAAAAAAAAGAAAGGTGGTTGATAATATAGATAATAAAAACATTTAGAAAGGCAATATTGAGAAGACTTTAGGCATCTACCTTGTAGAAGAAATGGGAAAATCTTATGAAAAACAACTTACTAAAAGTGATACAGTCTAAATGATCATATATGTTTTGAGGACATTGAGTATATTGTTACTAAAACTTCCCAAAGAAAACTCCAAGACCAAATGGCTTCCTCATAAATGCTTCTTAATATTTATAATAAGAGTGAGCTTGCAAAAACTGTTCCAGAGTATAGAGGAAGAGGAACATTTCTTAACATATTTTATGAAGCCACCACAACCTTGATATCAAAATCTGATCAGGACACTACAAAAAAGAAAAATTAGTGACCAAACATACACGTGAATGTCCCTAAAAATTAGGAAAAATAATACAGATTACTTTTTGTATTATCCATAAATCCATGGCACACACTACCTATCTATCTATCATCTATCTATCCCATTTTTAATGGGGCTTATTGTAGTGATTTAAGAGTGGGTTAACATTGAGATATCAGTCAGTGTGACAATTACGTTCATAGCAGCACTCTTTTTAAAAGTTATATACTAGAAACAACCCATTAATAGGAGAGTGGGTATGTAGACTGTGGTATGTTTATAAAATGAAACATTATACAGCTATGAGAATAAATGAAAATAAATAGATGAATATCACAAAAAGTAGTATTGATCCAAAGAAGCAAGACAAAGTATTCTAAGTCAGATAGTGGTTAAGCTTGGGTGGAAGTAATAGCGGAGGCAGGAATGAGGTTGGAAGTTTTTTCTTGATGTGGGTGATAGTTACTGAGATATGTTCAGCAGTAAAAATTCGTCACCATATTCAGGTATGATTCGTGCACCTTTCTGGATGAATATTTGTACTTCAAAAAGGAGTTCAGATGAAACACAAAAGTAACAGTGTAATAATATAACCCAACACTTGACCTACAAGCTCAGCGTTTATGTTTATGTATGTGGCTGCAAACTCCCACCGTGACCACTGTAGTGTTAAACAAATATTGTTTAGTAGAAAGTAAGGGGAAAGATTAGATAAATAAATACAATAAGAACTAAGTTGTTTAGTATGGACAGCAGGTGCTCATATAAATGTGTACATAGATGAGTTTGTGATTTGCATATGGTTTTTTTTTAACTTATTTTTTTCTCTTAAGGATTTACATTGTAATCATTCTTCAGTGCTACTAAGTAAAAATATATATCATTTTTGATGTCCAAAGAGCATTTTATTACATAGCTATATTAAAATTCATTTTAAAAAACACCTTCACCTGAACATTTTAGGTGGCTTTCAAATTACTGCCATTCTAAACAGTGCCTACATGGAGTCCCTTTGCAATGACTGGAGTGCTCAGCTTCTGGCAACTGTCATATACTTTCCATTCTACAATCACTCACTGCCAAGTCCACACAATTAACATGGCAGTGAGAAATGCCCTCCCAATGCATCTGAGGATCTTAATCATTCCACTCTTCTTTCCCAAAATGGTATCTCATAAGCTTGTTTTAAAATGATGCTCCTAGAGACCATTCCTGTTCAGAGATCTTAGGTCTAGGTAAAGAAACAATTCAAGATTTGTTTCTTAAACTCTGCTGTATTCGCAGAGGAGACTGGGACATTATGGAGCAATTGTTCTAAAACTTTCCAGTAATTAATATTTTGCACGTTTTTTAACCTAAAAATGAGGTGCTCATTTTGTGAGCATGTTTTAAATTCCTAGTGATGCCTCAACTTTCCAGGTTTTATTCTCGTAGGACCAAATTCTGGTTAAAAGAAAAAGAAAGAAATAAACAAGAAATAGAAGAAAAGCTCTGAAAACATTGTGGTTCCTCATTTTTCTTGACACTGTATTTCCACCCAAGTGAATGCACATTATACTTTCAAGGTCGTAAATAGATGTTCATAATTTATTAATCTATAGTTCAAAAACAAGGGTAAAACATGTTTCTGTGCCACTGTTTATTTAAATTACAGTAAAAAAGTGTGATTCTGATTTCACTGCAGTGAGATTATTGACGAAGGAAAACAAAATAGCCCTTCTTCACATGAGATGCAGCATCTACATTGTTGAACCCAACTGACTCTTTGCAATAGCTAAGAGAGAGAAGAGATAAATCCATTGAGAGAGTTGCATAAAGCAAACCTGGCCAGAGACTCAAACCCTGTAAAACTTGATTTGAGTCAAGCAGGGAAGGAAATTTCCTCCTCGGGATACAAGGTAGATGGCATATCTTTCCTTTAAAATGTTTAGGTCAGATAAGCCAATTCATAACACTGGGCAGTGTCACTTTCTTAGGAAAATAAGTCTTGGGGAATGACTGATTTTGTTGTATTTTGATAAATAAACTTACAGGGGTCTTGCATCCATTTCTTTCTCTTTAATCTGTCATTTTTACTGTGGTTTATAACCAATCCAGTCTGCTTGGAGGCCTAAGTAAAAATTCATAAAAGCAAAATGACTAGAGTGGAGAAGTATGCCATCATGTATTTTTATTTTTCTGTGCCTTTGAGAAAAGTTCTTAATGACTTTGTTCTCTAATACCAAGGTAGCTTTGAGTAGCCATCATTTGCGGATAATTTGCTCTGATATCCTTGTTCACTGACCTGAGACATTTGCTAAAGAGTGTTTTTTGGGTTTTTTTTTTCCCTCCCTTTAAAATTTTTGATCACATTAGGCTTTCCACAAGAGACATAGAGCTGCTTCAAAATCCAAATCCAAAGAAAGGTGACAACATAGTAGGGTAAATGCACTAATTGTTCTTCCAATAAAATCTGTAAAAAAAAATTTAAATGAACATCTGTTTGAAGAATAGAGCTATTAAAAGGAATGTTCTGTACAAACAGTATGCCATGAAGAATCCTTGTACAATAATGCTGTGAAATTATTTAATTAACTCATAAAAGAGGGAATCTAGTAAAGGAAATGTATGCAGTGCACTCTGGAGATATTTGACAGTCTTCAAGAACAGATGTGATTATGATTATAATTATTTTAGTAAATTGAGCCATAATTTCTTTTTCTGTTGTAAAATAAGGTAAAGTATATTATGAATCTTAAGTAGAAAAAAAACCTTAAGCATAAGTAATTCATTCAAATCCTGACTTCTGTTGTAGCTGCAGCACTGCTATCATTTCTTTTTTTTCAGTGAGGTGTGCGTTTGTTAAGTACAACTGGGAAGATTAAGTATTCAGCATGGAATTAGGGTAGATTTTATGTGTACTTCGTGGAAATTGGCTTAAATATTTTGTAGATATGACTTTCACCATATATTTATATGTCCATAAAAAATATGCTTTTATCTCTAGGAAGTGTCAATTACTTGTAAGATCATGGTGTGTAGTGGGTATGGAGTAATTCTATTTTATTACCAGAGAAACTCAATCAGAGACCCTAAGGTATTGAACATGAATGCTACAACAGTATTTTGTATGTGTGAGGTCAAGCAGTTTGACTTGAAGTGGATTCACTGACCAGACATTATACATCAGGTTTGTTAAATATTACTATGCAAATGTATTAGATCTATTCTCCTCTATTATTTTTCATCCTTCTCTATTTTGGAAACTGCATATTTTTATATTCATAACTTTAGTTAGTAATTACAGGAATGTTACATTTTCTGTGTATTGCCTTTATCACTCTTATTAACTAAAATTACTGCTAGATGGAAATTAATCAGACACATTAGCATGCTTATTCATGAAACCTAGATTATAGTAAACCCCAAGATGAAGACTCATGAAACAATTACTTACTTAATCATTATTAAAAATGGGAACATTGCTCAGATATCTGACAATAACTGCAGTAAACTTTGGAAGTAGACATATGAATGTGTTTTTCTTGACTGCTCTTTCATGAAAGCAAGATTATTATCACCTGCTGGGAGTTTTGCTTTCATATTCAGCATTTTCCCAAGGGAAAGAAAAAGTCTCTTCTTACTAGGAAAAGAGAAAATCTAATTTCTCCAATAGACTTCTTTCTTTGAAACTTAAGCTATTCTGACTCTGACTTTTCAAAATTTAAAATGTGTGTGAAGTGTTCATAGGTCAAGGCTGTATATGTTTATTATAAGCATAATACTTTTACTACTTTATAATAATAAACACCATATTCGAAGTATACATATTCACTTAAGGTATTTCTTAAAATGAATTAAGAATATTTAATTTAAGTAAAACATGTATTAGAAAGCAAAAGGTACTACAAGGCTAATATTGAAAATCCATAATCTTCTCCACATGTCATTGCAACGGGCTTCCCCGAGCCTCGGAACAACCATATTCAGTCATTCCTGCTTTTAGGTCTTTTGGTGATTGCCTTAATGTTGGACTGCTTTTCTTATTTCCCAACTTTAGACATTAGCAGTTTTCTGCTATAATAGCTGAAGATTTTATTCACACTACTTCTCACAACCTACCCTCTCCAACTAAAAAAGTTGTGGATTAATAACTTTATTAGCTACTTTTGAAAATCTAAATATTATATTAAAAATATCAATTTCCTGGGCTTCCCTGGTGGTGCAGTGGTTGAGAGTCCGCCTGCCAATGCAGGGGACGCGGCTTCGTGCCGCGGTCCGGGAAGATCCCGCATGCCGCGGAGCGGCTGGGCCCGTGAGCCATGGCCGCTGAGCCTGCGCTCCGCAACGGGAGAGGCCACAGCAGTGAGAGGCCCGCGTACTGCAAAAAAAAAAAAAAACCAAAAAAAACCCAAATCAATTTCCTGTTCTATCAAATTCAGATACCATCTCTCTCTTTTTTTAAAAAAATAGATCTTTATTGGAGTATAATTGCTTCACAATACCATGTTAGTTTCTGTCGTACAACAAAGCGAATCAGCCATATGCATACACATGTCCCCATATCCCCTCCCTCTTGAGCCTCCCTCCCATCCTCCCTATCCCACCCCTCTAGGTCATCGCAAAGCAGCGAGTCTATCTCCCTGTGCTATGCTGCTGCTTCCCACCAGCCAACTATTTTACATTCGGTAGTGTATATATGTCGATGCTACTCTCACTTCACCCCAGCTTCACCCTCCCACCCCATGTCATCAAGTTCATTCTCTATGTCTACCTCTTTGTTCCTGCCCTGCAACTAGGTGCATCAGTACCTTTTTTTTTTTTTTTTTTTTTTTAGATTCCATATATATGCCTTAGCATACGATATTTGCTTTTCTCTTTCTGACTTGCTTCACTCTGTATGACAGACTCTAGGTCCATGCACCTCTCTACAAATAACTCAATTTTGTTTCTTTTTATGGCTCAGTAATATGCCATTGTATATATGTGCCACAACTTCTTTATCCATTCATCTGTCGGACATTTAGGTTGGTTCCATGTCCTCGCTATTGTAAATAGTGCTGCAATGAACGTTGTGGTACATTACTATTTTGAATTACGGTTTTCTCAGGGTATATGCCCAGTAGTGGGATTGCTGTGTCATATGGTAGTTCTATTTTTAGTTTTTTAAGGAACCTCCGTACTGTTTTCCATAGTGGTTGTATCAATTTACATTCCCACCAACAGTGCAGGAGGGTTCCCTTTTCACCACACCCTTTCCAGCATTTATTGTTTCTAGCTTTTTTGATAATGGCCATTCTGATCAGCATGAGGTGATAGCTCATTGTAGTTTTGATTTGCATTTCTCTAATAATTAGTGATGTTGAGCATCTTTTCATGTGCCTCTAGGCCATCTGTGTATCTTCCTTGGTAAAATGTCTGTTTAGGTTTTCTGCCCATTTTTTAACTGGATTTTTTTTTTTAATATTGAGCTCCATGAGCTGTTTGTATATTTTAGAGATTAATCCTTTGTCTGTTGTTTAATTTGCAAATACTTTCTCCCATTCTGAGGGTTGTCTTTTTGTCTTGTTTATGGTTTCCTTTGCTGTGCAAAAGCTTTTAAGTTTAATTAAGTCCCATTTGTTTATTTTTGTTTTGTTTTCATTTCTGTTACTCTAGGAGGTGGGTCAAAAAAGATCTTGCTGTGGTTTACATCAAAGAGTGTTTTTCCTATGTTTTCCTCTAAAAGTTTTATAGCGTCTCATCTTACATTTAGGGCTTTAATCCATTTTGAGTTTATTTTTGTGTATGTTGCTAGGGAGTGTTCTAATTTCATTCTTTTACATGTCCGGTTTTCCCAGCATCACTTATTGAAGAGGCTGTCTTTTCTCCATTGTATGTTCTTGCCTCCTTTGTTATAAATTAGCTGCCATATGTGCGTGGGTTTATCTCTGGGCATTCTATCCTGTACTATTGATCTATATTTCTGTTTTTGTGCCAGTACCATACTGTCTTGATTGCTGTAGCTTTGTGGTATAGTTTGAAGTCAGGGAGCCTGATTCATCCAACTCTGTTTTTTTCTTTCTCAAGATTGCTTTGGCTATTCGGGGGTCTTTTGTGTTTCCATACGAATTGTAAGATTTTTTTGTTCTAATTCTGTGAAGAATGCCATTGGTAGTTTGATAGGGATTGCATTGAATCTGTAGATTGCTTTGGGTAGTATAGTATTTTCACAATATTGATTCTTCCAGTCCAAGAACAGGTATGTTTCTCCATCTATTTATGTCATCTTTGATTTCTTTCATCAGTGTTTTATAGTTTTCTGGGTACAAGTCTTTTGCCTCCTTAGGCAGATTCATTCCTAAGTATTTTATTCTTTTTGTTGAAATGGTAAATGGGAGTGTTTCCTTAATTCTCTTTCTGACTTTTCATTGTTGGTGTATAGGAATGCCAGAGTTTTCTGTGTATTAATTTTGTATACTACGACCTTACCAAATTCACTGATTAGTTCTAGTAGTTTTCTGGTGGCATCTTTAGGATTTTCTATGTATGGTATCATGTCATTGGCAAACAGTGGCAGTTTTACTTCTTCTTTTCCAATTTGTATTCCTTTTATTTCTCTTTCTTCTCTGATTGCTGTGGCTAGGACTTCTAAAACTATGTTGTATAAGAGTGGCAAGAGTGGACATCCTTGTCTTGTTCCTGATCTTAGTGGAAATGCTTTCAGTTTTTCACCATTGAGTATGATGCTTGTTGTGGGCTTGTCATATATGACCTTTATTATTTTGAGGTAGGTTCCCTCTATGCCCATTTTCTGGAGAGTTTTTATCATAAATCGGTGTTGAATTTTGTCAAAAGCTTTTTCTGCATCTCTTCAGATGATCATATGGTTTTTATTACTTAATTTGTTAATGTGGTATATCACATAGATTGATTTGCATATATTGAAGACTCCTTGCATCCCTGGGATAAATCCCACTTGGTCATGGTGTATGATCCTTTTAATGTGCTGTTGGATTCTGTTTGCTAGTATTTTGTTCAGAATTTTTGCATCTATGTTCATCAGTGTTATTGGGTTATAATTTTCTTTTTTTGTGACATCTTTTTCTGGTTGTGGTATCAGGGTGATGGTCACTTCACAGAATGAATTTGGTAGTGTTTCTCCCTCTGCAATTTTTTGGAAGAGTTTGAGAAGGATCAATGTTAACTCTTCTCTAAATGTTTGATAGAGTTTGCCTGTGAAGCTCTCTGGTCCTGGACTTTTGTTTGTTTGAAGATTTTTAATTATGGTTTCAATTTCATTAGTTGTGTTAGCTCTGTTTATATTTTCTAATTCTTCCTGGTTCTGTCCTGGAAAATTGTACCTTTCTAAGAATTTGTCCATTTCTTTGTGGTTGTCCATTTTATTGGCATATAGTTGTTTGTAGTACTCTCTTGTAATCCTTTGAATTTCTGCAGTGTCAGTTGTGATTTCTCCTTTTACATTTCTAATTTTATTGATTTGTGTCCTCTCCCTTTTTTTCTTGATGAGTCTGGCTAAGGACTTACCAATTTTGTTTATCTTCTCAAAGAACCAGCTTTTAGCTTTATTGATCTTTGCTATTGTTTTCTTCGTTTCTATTTCATTTATTTCTGCTCTGATCTTTATGATTTCTTTCCTTCTACTGACTTTGGGTTTTCTTTGTTCTTCTTTCTCTAGTTGTTTTAAGTGTAAGGTTAGATTTTTTATTTGAGATTTTTCTTGTTTCTTGAGGTGAGATTGAATTGCTATAAACTTCCCTCTTAGATCTGATTTTGCTGTGTCCCATGTGTTTTTGGGTCTTCATGTTTTCGTTGTCATTTGTTTCTATGTATTTTTTAATTTCTTCTTTGATATCTTCAGTGATCTCTTGGTTACTTAGTAGTTCACTGTTTGCCTCCATGTATTTGTGTTTTTTACACTTTTTTGCCTGTAATTGATTTCCAGTCTCATAGCGTTGTGGTCAGAAAAGATGCTTGATACAATTTCAATTTTCTTAAATTTTCCAAGGCTTGATTTGTGATCCAAGATGTGATCTATCCTGGAGAATGTTCCATGTGCACTTGAGATGAAAGTGTATTCTGTCACTTTTGGGTGGAATTTTGTATAAATATCAATTAGATCTCTCTGGTCTATTGTGTCATTTAAAGCTTGTGTTTCCTTATTTATTTTCTGTTTTGATGATCTGTCCATTGGTGTAAGTGGGGTATTAATGTCCCATACTATTATTGTGTTACTGTCGATTTCTCCCTTCATGGTTGTTAGCATTTGCCTTATGTATTGAGGTGCTCCTATGTTGGATGCATAAACATTTACAATTGTTATATCTTCTTCTTGGATTGATCCTTTGATCGTTATGTAGTGTCCCTCCTTACCTCTTGTAACAGTCTTTATTTTAAAGTCTATTTTATCAGATATGAGTATTGCTACTCCAGCTTTCTTGTGATTTCCATTTGCATGGAATATCTTTTTCCATCCCTTCACTTTCAGTCTGTATGTGTCCCTGGGTCTGAAGTGGGTCTCTTGTAGACAGCATATATATGGGTCTTGTTTTGTGTCCATTCAGCCAGTCTCTGTCTTTTTGTTGGGGCATTTACATTCAAGGTTATTATCAATATGTATGTTCCTGTTACCATTTTCTTAATTGCTCTGCGTTTGTTTTTGTGGATCTTTTTCTTCTCTTGTGTTTCCCCCTTAGAGAAGTTTCTTTAGCATTTGTTGTAAAGCTAGTTTGGTGGTGCTGAATTCTCTTAGCTTTTGCTTGTCTGAAAAGCTTTTGACTTCTCCATCGAATCTGAATGAGATCCTTGCTGAGTAATCTTGGTGGTAGGTTTTTCTCTTTCATCACTTTAAGTATATCCTGCCACTCCCTTCTGGCCTGCAGAGTTTCCACTGGAAAATCAGCTGATAACCTTATGGGGATTCCTTTGTATGTTATTTTTTGTTTTTCCCTTGCTGCTTTTATTATTTTTTCTTTGAATTTAATTTTTGTTAGTTTGATTAATATGTGTCTTGGTGTGTTTTTCCTAGGGTTTATCCTGTGTGGAACTCTCTATGCTTCCTGAACTTGAGTGACTCTTTCATTTCCCATGTTAGGGAAGTTTTCCACTACAATCTCTTCAAATATTTTCTCAGACCCTTTCCTTTTCTCTTCTTCTTCTGGGACCCATGTAATTCGAATGTTGGTGCATTCAGTGTCGTCTCAGAGGTCTCTTAGATTGTCTTCAATTCTTTTCATTCTTTTTTCTTTATTCTTCTCCTCAGCAGTTATTTCCACCATTTTGTCTTCCAGCTCACTTTTTCGTTCTTCTGCCTCAGTTATTCTGTTATTCATTCCTCCTAGTGTATGTTCCATTTCAGTTATTGCATTGTTCATCTCTGTTTGTTTGGTCTTTAGTTCTTCTAGATCTCTGTTAAACATTTCTTGTATTTTCTCAATCCATGCTTCCGTTCTATTTCCGAGATTCTGGATTATCTTTACTACCATTACTCTGAATTCTTTTTCAGGTAGATTGCCTATTTCCTCTTCATTTATTTGATCTTGTAGGTTTTTACCTTGCTCCTTCATCTGTGACATATTTTTTTTGCCATCCCATTTTTTTTTTTTTTTTTAATTAGTGGGATTTTGTTCCTGTTTTACTGGTTGTTTGGCCTGAGGCTTCCAACACTGGAGTTTGTAGGCTATTGGATAGAGCTGGGTCTTGGTGCTGAGATGAGGACCTCTGTGAGACCTCACTCTGATGAATATTCCCTGAGGTCTGAGGTTCTCTGTTAATCCAGTGGTTTGGACTCGGAGCTCCCACTGCAGGACCTCCCGCCTGACCCTGGGCTCATGAACCAAGATCCCGCAAGCGGTTCACTCTGGGGTTCCTCCCATCTCCTTGGGCGTCAGAGTCCCCCACCAGCAGCTGGAAGGGGCCCTAGTTGTGGGGAGATGCTAACTCCATGTCTTCTCACACCTCCATCTTGCCTCCTCCTCAGATACCATCTGTTTATTGTCCATCTTGTACAGTGAGAATTTCAGCACTCCTAACACTTCCATTCTCTGCTTTTCACCATGCTTGGGTACTGGATAAAATATAGGATACCCAGTTAAATTTCAATTTTAGATAAACAACTAATTTTAGTGTAAATATGTCCAACTCTGTATGAAACATATTTATACGAGAAAAAGGATATATATTCACTTGGAAAATGGAAATCTAGGTAAGTATTTTGTTAACTAGACTTGAGAAGGTGGAATTTATTGAGGAGATACAAAAACAAGACAACCAATTTACCTACATAATACCAAAGTGTTAGGAGTTTGGTGTACCAGATACTTCTACATTGGGCTTAGGAGATGAGGCCAAAATGGGGAAGACTGGTGGAAAGCTCTATCTAAGGAGCATCTAGACTCCCTGATCACCTTCCCAAATCTTCATAACCAGGCTGAAATCCCAAATCCCACCCAGTAGAGGAAATGAAGTTTTCATTTCTCACAAAGTTGATCTAGGGAGACTCTTAACTCAGGGAGAGCAAGGAAAATCTAAGCACAGGGTGTGGCCCTGAATTGGAAACAAGAAGATTAAGTGAAAGTCTATATTATGTACTGGGAGACTTCCAGCCCTCTTTTCCATTTTGGCTCTCAGAATGCTGATGGCAGCACAATTTAGAAGTAACCTAGGGAGTTCCTTTTCTGGGCTCAAAAGACTGGCTCAAAACAAAAGGTTTACAAAACTCTCATTAGGGCTTCTCAACTGAAATAGCATGGTCTCCATTTTATCACTCATGGTAAGAGCCATCAATCCACAGCTTTTCCTTTTTTTTTTCCCAGACAGAGTTTTAGGATCTCACTCTTAAGTATAAATTGCTGGCCAGGGAAAACCACACATTGAAAATCCCTAATATAGTAGGCAAAGACCAAAATGAACAAGTAGACAGGGGAGAGTCAGAGAAAGCAAATCTGATAAACGAAAGAGAATAAAACTTAAAAAACAAAAAAGCTACAGGTAAAGGTCTCAGTAAGATAAGGCATTGCATTTGAAACAAGAACAGGGTACATTCACAAGGGAGCATCCCTTGAACAAGAAAGAATGCTTTTAAACTAAAAAGAGAATACTAGAAACTTTAAAGTCAGTATGATGTTTGGAATACATATTTTAGGCAGTCTTCCCAGAAGTAACATCAAAAGACAAAAAGGTGAAAAATTGGAGGAAAAGTTAGGAAAATAATATTTTTTGAAAAGATACTACAACTGTATAATATGAGTTCCAAAGAAGAGAACAGAACAAAAAGTGGGGAAAAATATGAATAAAGTAATACATTTCCTAAAAGTGATGGACATAAGTTTTCAGACTGAAAAAATTCATAGGGAGCTCAGAAAAAAGAATCCATTAGAATAATACCAATACTGGAGAAATAAATCATGAAATTTCACAACACCATAGATGAAGAAAATAAATCCATAAAGATTTGAGAAAGGGAGGGGGAGCAGGAGAAGAGGCATAGAAGGAGAGGGGAGAGGAGAGAATCATACCACATAGTTCAAGTATTAGCAGCTTTTCAACAGAAACATTGAAACCTAGAGAACAGTAGAGCACTGTGTAAAAATCCTGAGGGAAAGTAATTTACAACCTAGAATACTGTACTCAGCTAAGCTATCAAGTGGGAAGGCAGAAATAGAAATGTTTTCAGATATGCAGTATCTCAAAAATTTACTTTGCATGCAACTGTTTTTCAGGAAGCCACTGAAAATGTGCTAGTAACAAGGTGGAGGAAACTAAGGAAGGGTAAAACATGAGATCTGAGACCCAGGGGCCAAACAGAAGGGAGATGAAAAGAATTTCAAAATAATGCTGAAGGAATATCTTAGAAAAATTGTTTCTCAGCAAGTCCAAATTGGAGAGAGAATGTTCTAGTGGATATTGAAAGCTTAACTGATGTGTTTGAACATGCTTAAGTGTACTTTTAAAGTTCTATTTTAAAATTTGTGAATGAGCTAGTGTTAATTACTTATAAAGCAAAGCAAGCATAAAAAAAAGATGCAGTTATTAACTCCAAGAAAAACAAAACGTTTACAATGAAGGGAACATAATTATAGTATACTATCTGGCTGAACTCTAATAATTATTTATAGTCATAATGATGTATACATTAAATATTAATTAGATAAAAGTGGTATAACTAGAGTGAGAAGGTGGTGAGAAGGTAAGAGAGGGAGAGAGAGGCAAGTGGGGGTTTGCATAGAGTCAAATCCACCTCTTTCATTATTGGAAGGCATTAGATAATATATAATATAACTGAAAAATCAAGATCTAGGCATATAATATTTTATTTATAAGTAAGGGGTAAATACCAGAAGAAACAATTAAAAAAGAGATGAAAATGATTATTTGTGCTGATCAGGACTTTGGAATAGAGATAAATGGAGCAGAAGACAGCCTTTTTCTTTTGCTACCTAGAAAGGTATTTGATGTTTAAAATTATGTATATGTATTACTTTGATATAAGTAAGTGAACAAATGACAATATAATAAACAAATAAGCAGATGTGTTACATGTTCATTTCCTTATGGAAAGGAAGAAAATAAATAAATAAAGCCATATGAACCCAGTAAAGTATCAGAGTAGCTACAGGCATGCAGACATGGACATTTAATAACTTAGAGGAAAGGTGATATATTTTTCCGGAGCGATTCACATAGTGTAATTTGTAAGCTAATAAGAAATAGGAAGTGAAAAATGAATGTGGCAGGTTCCTCCTTTGTGCTCACAGCCCTAAGGCCTTTGTGGGGAGCAGCACTAGGTTTGTGTGAAGGATTCTTGTTGGTAGTGGAAAGGCAGAGATACCACTAGCTTTCCTCTAGTTATAGGAGCCATAGACACTGATGACTCAGAGACTTGATGCACTGCATCCTTTTTCAACTTGGTTTTAAGAAGCCTAGAAAATGTGTCACCACTGATATGAAAACAGTTGCTGCCTTTTGCAGACCATGGCAATTCTTTAGGACCTGACCATTTGGAGTGATCATCGAGCATCACAGAAAGACCTGGTTTTGTTTGGTAGAGTCTTGAGGCAAATGAAAATAACCAGAAGGAAAGGAACAAGAAACTATATATTTTTTGTGCTTGTTATGGGATAGGCCTTAAGATACTTCCACATACTCTATGTCGTATGATCTTACCCAAGGCAATGGAAGTTTAATACAATACGGACACACATGTGGCAAACAAAAGTAACTCTTAGATTTACTAAGAGATATCGCAGTTTTATTAAGCCAGTGCTGAGCTCAGTAGAATTCACTTTTTTTTACATAGTTAATAGGATACCACTAGCAATGCACAATTAAACTACACTAATAAAATTATTGAGTCCAGATCAAGGAAGACAGTGGTTTCATTGTACTTTGCCTGGGTCATACCACACTTGGAGTGTTGTGGGTTCTGGTCAAATCGGGGCACAGGCTGAGTAAGAGAAAAATGACTGTGAGGAGAATCAAAACCAGATAGTATGAGGGATATTTAGAAGAACCAATGATTTAAGCCTGGAGGAAGGAAGACTGATTGGAGCACATTATTGCTATTTTGCCACATTTTAAGTACGCCTGTGTAGAAGAAGGAATGCTTTTTATTCTGGATTACTTCTGAGACTGGAACTGACACAGAAGATTTAGGAAGCACTTGAGGAGTGACTTCTAATAAGTGGTGAATTGTAGAATACCACGTCTCACAAATCACTTATTGACCTTCACTGGAATTGTTTAAGGAGCCACCAGATGATCATCAATTATGCACTTTGAGAGAGGATTCCCACCTTGCAATAGAGGTTGGACCAGCTGCAATTTAAAGACTGATCAGGTCTAATATTCTAGGTTCTTCTATATGTCAGTCTTGATATTGTCACCAAAACTGATTATTCAGTAAATAAATATTGGTCATCTCATGTATGTCAGGGGACAAAATAGACATTGTCCTACCTCCTGGAATGTTAAATCCAGCAGAAGGGCTAGTAATTAAGCAGATAATTGCATAAATAATTTTAATTGTAATGAACATTATGAAGAAGTAAAGAATATCATGGCAACATACAACACAAGATCTAATCTAGTTTAGAGGGAGAGGGAAGATTTCATTAAAGAAGTTATGTTTAAGCTGAGACCCAAAGGCTGAGTTAACCACTAGGAAACTACTGCAGATTCAGGGTCGAAGTCCAGAAAAGTGTCTTGGATTAGAATACTGCCATATTGAAACAAAAAATTCTACTTGAGCACTCAAGCAATGTTAAAAATGTCCCTTAGCACCTCCCTTATTTATTGATGTGCTATTGATGTTGGCTGAAGTTTGCTTTTTCTGCTTTATGGGAAGTCCTCTTTGCTCACAGCCTAGTTGATTTGCTTTGGGTTCATACTTTGAGCACTTTTAGTGTGATTGAGTGATTTTGTTGTTGTTGTTGGCTCTGACTGATCCTAGGATCCACTACTGTGTATTTGTAGGTACTCAGATGAGTCAGGTTCTGAATTATACCCACAAAGACAAGAGGGATTTCTTTCTTGCCCTTGACTTTAGAGCTAAAAATACTGTGGTTTAAGTACCGCGTGCAAAACAAAGAAGTGAGTGAGGAATGGCTCTAGGAGTAAGTGAACCCATCCTTCTCCTGAATGTATTTCAGAAACCTACAGAGTAAAATCTTTCATCTAAATTAAAATGGACCCTCACAAAACTTCAAAGAGTCTGATGATATGAAAGGAGTAGCCAGGGCCTATGAAGTACTGGTGAGTAATTACAATCTGAGATTTATTGGTGACCACCCTTGTGTCAGTAAAAGGTTGGCTGATCAGAAAAAAAACAGACATTGGCTAGAGGGAGGACTCTTGAGCCACCCAATCTTTTGAAATTTCTAAAGAGTTTTCCAAGGGCAAATCTGACATTTGGACTTTCATGTGACATGGTAGGTTAATTAGGACTGGGAGCTATGATCCATTATCTTAATTGCCTGTATCTTCTTGTTGATATTTGACCTGTATACCAGGTGGCTGGCGACTTGTAACAGGTAAGTGAAGAATTTAGGGGGAAAAATCATAAGCATACTTTTTAGGAACAATTAGGTAATCAAGGCTAGGATTTTTAGGATGGAGCCTCCCTTTTCAACAGTCTCTTCTCTGAAATATGTCATTCTTCAAGGTCTTATAGCTTCCAGGAACATGGTATAATTTATTTTCAAAGATATGCTTGTTATGTTGGATGAGATCAAGAGCCTTGAGAGTGAAGATGACAGCCATGGAGAGAGAGACAAGAGAATCTGGCAGGAGAAATTAGCCCCAGCAAAAGCAAAGTGGAAATTGGAAGAATAATGTAATGTTTGGCCAAATTACATAAATTATTCAAGTTCTTCATTTTCTGCATGGATTTTTCTTTTCTATGGAATGATTTTACAGTTTTAACGTTTAATATATTTTTATCCAAGTAGCTTTGATTGGAAGTTTACCTATACAAGTCTAACGTTGTTGAGTATTTGCATTCTTCTGCATTTTTAAAGTTTGGCTACCCATTGATCGAATCTTCAGACTTAAATTAATGGTTGAAAGAATAAGGCACAGTTATTGTTTTTCCCCCTTACACACTTATCATTGTGGTAATATGCAGTATGTAATGTCCTTGGGCAAGGAAGCAATTTGCCTTGATATTTCATCAGAGCAAAATTATTTTTGATTAGGCATTAGTTACTTCTCAATTCTTCAAGGAATTTAAATCTCACTCTTGAATATAAAATGTGTATCTTGAATACAAAAATATTTTGACATTCTTATATGAATGAAGTTTCTGATTCAAAGACTAGGTTCATGCAAGGGTCATTATTTTGTTAATTTTTCATTACAGTGTCCAAATTGATGGGTGTGTATCAATGTAACACAGGATCCAAAGGCAAAATAAAAGTCTATATGCTCAATTCTAGCTACAACACATTTCAGTAGTGCAGTGTCTGCTGTGTGGCAAGACTGAGAAAATTTCTTAATCAAATTTTCTATAAATCTTTGATGTCTGCTTATTTATTTTCTGAAGAGACAGCAGTCTCTTCATGTTTGATGTCCCAGTAGCCAGAGCCTGTTTCTGTTAGTTTGATTGTAGAAATAGAGGTGTCCTCACGGGGAGCCCAGCTGGATGTTTCCTGCTTTCTGCCTTAGTTTCTTTCATGGTTGGAGAGAAAGGAGGAAGAAGAGCACATGATAGAATTGGTAATTGTTTGCACTACTGGCAGAGCCTCAAATGATATTTATTCTATCACAGTCACTTGCAACCAGAGAATTCATTTCTTGCAGCAGATGGAAGGTGGACAGCATGCAAATGCTTGGATTAAACACATTCTAGTGCTTTGAAACCCTGTCCATGTAACAGTGTTGTTTGTAGACCTATTTTGCTGCCGTTACAGTGGTGCTTAATTAGAATAATTAGTAAGAAAAACTAAAGTGATTTTTTTGGCTGTAGTTCCCTGCCAAATATTTGTATAGAAGGCAGGTGACTATTAGGATGGAAGGAAAAAGTGCAAAAGTTTAAGATTTGGCCTTGTTTTAAGAACTGTTACATTTTAACGATTCTGGTAATGTATTCATTCAGTCTCTTAAAGGTTATGGGACTGATATTTCTCTACTTTTTTATGGAAGAGAATTAGATTAATTGTTAGGGGATGCCACTAGGGAACTTTTGCTTAAGAGTTACTTTTGAGTTTATTCCTGGAAAGGAATGGAACTGGCAGGAACAAGGTCAGTTTTCTATTATATCTGATGACCGTTTCCAGGAAAGTTTGGTTAGCCAAGCACATGGATTCTTGGTCTCTATTGTAAACTGCCAAAAGGGATGTCCCTCCCATGGAAATTGTTACACTTGTTTTTATAATATTGGCATCTGTAAGCTCTTCATAGTACAAGGAATAAAATCTTGAGAAGGAGACTGAAAAGATATATATCCTGAGATCCAGCAAATGGAAAACACTCTCTTCCACAATTGGAAGGTCTAACTGTCCCCATTATGTGTACTGGATGGTGGGAAAAATCATTCCACACAACACTGTAAATCAACTATATTTCAATAAAAAATTTTTTTAAAAAACTTAGGGAGTGGAGACACACAGTACTGTTAAATGAGAAATCAAGTTGTTAAACAATTTGAATTGCAAGATCCCAAATAAAAATTTATTTAGGTATATGTGCAAAGAAAAGACTAGAAGTAAACATATCAACTATAAAAAGTAAAAAAAAAAAAAAAAAAATCATTCCAGAAGTCAGAGAGGTTTTTTGTTTTCAACCTTCTTCATGATCTCTGATGAGACTGGACTTGATTTTAATTCATGTATTCTAATGTAAAATGATCCAAATCAGTAATTTACATAATCATTAAACACCTGAGACATTCAAATTAGAATAAGAATGGTATTCATTCATTCATTCATTCAACAGATAATTATTGAGCACCTTGTAAGGGCCAGATACAGGTATTCGTGAGAAGAAGTGAGCAAAATAAACATTTCTACTTTCATGGAACTTTCACTTTAATGAAGTAATACAAATAATGGCAACATGTTTTGAAATGCTGTACTTTATGTTACAAAAGGAAAACTTTGGGGTAACTCTCAGCAGGTCGTGCAGTAAGATATTTTGGGGATTTAGGGGGATGTGCTTGTGTTGATCCATGCACCAAGTCTGTTTCTGATTTACTTGTGATAACATTAAGCATTTTTTAGACAGGTGACAGATTTTGTTTAATGTTGGGCCCTACAGTAATATTAATTTACTTACAAAGGATTTAACTTGTGCCAGTGACTTTATTTGTTTGAATACCTAAGCTGATCAGTTGCAGTATTAACTGAATTCCTTTCCTGGGCTTGTAGAATTTAGAATTTACTAGAGACTCATAATCATGAGTCATGCAAAGGTATATCAGCTTGCTATTTTTTTTTTTTTTTTTTGTGGTACGCGGGCCTCTCACTGCTGTGGCCTCTCCCATTGCGGAGCACAGGCTCCGGACGTGCAGGCTCAGTGGCCATGGCTCACGGGCCCAGCCGCTCCACGGCATGTGGGATCTTCCCGGACCGGGGCACGAACCCGTGTCCCCTGCATCGGCAGGCGGACTCACAACCACTGCGCCACCAGGGAAACCCTCAGCTTGCTTTTTTAAAATTTATGCTCTTTAAGAAGATACAATCAGTGACTTTGCATCCATTCATTGTAGATACTCTTACTAATAAATATGGAACTTATTAGTCATATAGTTAATATAATTAATTTGTTTCAGGTCTCAAATGAGAGATGAAGTTTTGATAGCTTGAGAGCATGGCAACCTTATTTTTATTCCATTTCCAGATGTTATTACTATTTAGAGTACATGTGACCATGATCATTGGTATATAATATATTGTCCATTTTTGTTTATTTTTATGATAATGTTTAAAAAGCATATATATTATGCCTGTGTATACAAAGTGTAACAACTCTGACAATTATATGGTTCCTGCAATTATTTTAAGCCAGAAATACTCCATATGTTATATTATAATAGTAAGCCTTTGATTAGTTGTTAGCTCTGCTGCAACTAATTATTTTACTAAAATAAAATATCAAAGGTTGTGAATGATTTAATTTTTAAAATAAATTAGAAAGGATTCATGTTTATCTTTATAATAATCCTGTTAATGATTATGCATTATATATTATTATAAACTTTCTTGAGAGGAAGAGAAAGAAATGGAATTGCTCATAAACCTGAGTGTGATTCATGGAGGGGGTTGAATATGTGACTTGTATTTGTCCAGTGTATGTGATGGAAGCACGAGTGATAGACTTTGGCCCAGGTAGACTAGAAAACCAGTAGTAAAAGATCTGCTCCTCTGACTGCCCAAAGCCCCTAGCTCCACAAATATACTCTCATTTTACATTGTTCTGAAATTTTCATTTAAATAGTTTGCAGGAAATAGTCACTATACAGACTCAGAGAGCAAATGGCTGGGAGAAAATTTTTCATTGCATACAGAAAACATTTAATTTACAAATTTCAAACCCTCTCTGTCTTTATTCTTTAACCACCATATTTACCTCTTGATTTACATAAATTTCAATGTCTTTTGGTCCAATGGTCTTGTGCCTTTATTGTAAGCTGTCTCAAATCCTTTTTGGGAACAAGTTACTTATTGTTTGTAACAGTTAAAGACTAGTTGGGAAATCAGAAAACACTGTAAGTGTTTCAAATAGACGGCGTTTACTACAGATAATTATTAACATAGGTGAAAGAAGAGCTAAAAAGGCCAAACAGGGAAAAGTGGAGACCCCCAAATTAGCAGCAGCAGTAAAGAGCTACCATGCCTGGGTTTAAAAGGACTGGATGCATAGAGGAGGTGGTTTACTGGACCTTAGGTGCCAAGGCCATCTGGTATACCTGTCTGGTAGAAGCTGCAGCAAAGCATGCCACCAGAATTACTGCTTGGGAAGAAAGAGGGGGAAATTCCCTATTTCTCATGCCCTCACCCCTAATCTGTTGCCAATACCTTCTTTTTTTTTTTTTTTGCGGTACGCGGGCCTCTCACCGCCGCGGCCTCTCCCATTGCGGAGCGCAGGTTCTGTGTGTGTTGGTTTCTGGCAGGGTTTGGTCAAAAAAAGGTACTGGGGCTTCCCTGGTGGCGCAGTGGTTGAGAGTCCGCCTGCCGATGCAGGGGACACGGGTTCGTGCCCCGGTCCGGGAGGATCCCACGTGCCGTGGAGCGGCTGGGCCCGTGAGCCATGGCCGCTGAGCCTGCGTGTCCGGAGGCTGTGCTCCACAGCAGGAGAGGCCACAGCAGTGAGAGGCCCGCGTACCGCAAAAAAAAAAAAAAAAAAATGAACCTTGGGTAAACGTCATGAAATTCAGTGCAAAGCTTTGGAGACCCATGCAACAGTTTTCTTTAGATAATTAACTTGCTTAGGAATTTGGTTCTATCCAGATAGAATCCCCAGATCTTTTTCACTTACTAAGAAAAGACTGTGCCCTCATGCCTTTAAAAATGGAATAAAGCATTAATACATTCTCCAGGAAGATGGATTTTTTTAATTAGAATCAAGCTAGTTTACTAATATTATATTAAAGTAAAATTCCAACCACAATTGATAGAATAAAATAGTTTTATTCTCTTTCCTTCTTACCTTTTTTCCATCTTCCTTTTGCAACCCATATACACCCAAGAAAAAAGTTAATGTCTAATTTAAAGGTAGTGGACAGCAACTTTGGTAACCGTAGGTTCCTCTGCAAAGAAAAGTTATTCTTGACATTTAGACTTTTTCTATTGAATACTAATACCATGCAAGATCATTCACTAGAGAGTATTGGAATTCTTCCATTCTGGTCAGCTTGTACTATGAAATGAGAATGATATTAGTGTCTATCTCATAATGTTGCTATGACAGTTAATATTTGTAAAGAACTCAGACTAACACTTGGCACAGAGTAAATACTAAAGAAGTTCTTGGTAAATCAATCAGTCAGTCAGTCTCTGTTCTTTCCATGCTATATTAATTCCCATCTCCATTCTAGAGTATATAACATTCTCTCTGCTTGGATTCCCACCCCTCTTTCTATTCATCCAAATCCTGTGATTCTTTAAGAACTTGTTCAGACCCCACCTTTTTAAGCCTTTTGCGACAACTCCAATCTCTACTGACCTCATTGAGGGTAACTCAGTGTTAACCCTTAACATTGATTCTTAACCAGGGGAGGGCATTCGGATTCCCTGGAGAGCTTTTCCAAAATATATATCCCTGGGCCCACACCACAAGAGTTTTTAGATTCAGGGAGTCTTGCCTGGCACCAAAACATGCACATTTTGATAAAGGTGTCCAACAAAACTGACACAAGCCTAGTCAATATACCCTGATAATAATTATCTCTTGTTTTGGGTATGTGAATTATCTTTCTCAACGAGATTGTAAACTTCTTGAAGACATGGACCATGGTTTGTTCTTCTTGTGTATCTCGGTTTGTTCTTCTTGTGTATCTCCCCATAATGCTGGGAACATGGCCACTGCTGAAAAACATTCCTTTTTCTTGTTTGACTACAAGATCTCTGAGAGTGGGGCCCAGGCTATGCATTGTCAAAGGATGTGGAGGGACAAAGAGATCCACAGTGGATCATTCAACTATTGTCACAATTAATGCTGTGTAATAAATAACCACAAAGTGACATACAACAATAAGCATTTGTTGTTTGTTTTTAGAGTCAGCAGGGATAGGCTAGGCATCTCTACTGATCTTACCTGTGCTTACATGTTTGGGGGTTGGGCTGGGCCCACTTAATTGTCTGCACTTCAGCAGCTCAGTCATGAATTGGTGAACTGGCTCTGTTTCATAAGACTTTGATGTTCCTTCTGGGACCATCAGGCTAGTCAAAGTGAGTTTTCTTCTGAAAATAGTGGAGGACAAAAGGACAAGGCCAGATGCAAGAAGTCCATTCCAAGCCTCTACGTGCAATGGATTGGCCAAAGGAGAAGGAGAGTACAGCACAGTTTCATGGCAAAACCGTGGACACCGAAAGATGGGAAGAAGTGGTGTCATTTTCCCAAACTACCACAGTGGAGCTCTCGTTCATGTCTCTTCTGTGCAGAGCCCATTCTAATGCTTTACTGAAGGTCAATTCTTGTATATAATCCCGATCAGGATGTCTTTAAAACAGCCTTACCACCCCTTGAGTAAGCAAACCAGTAAGCTTGTTTGGAGGAAAAAAAGTTGCAAATAAACAATCACACTAATACCACTTCATTTGCCATTAAATAGAAAAATATCAGCTTATATTTCACAGACTTGACATAACCCAGATAATACGTCACATTTCATTAAACTAGAACATCAAATGCAGAAAACAAAATGTCTGTTATTCAATAAGATTATCTACTACTTGAACAAGGTTCGTGGAACTGTCAACATGATGTGTTTGAATTCAGGAAATTAAACCAAGAATTGTGACTGGAAAATGTTAAAAACATCACAAATTTGCTTTGAAATGATACAGCAACTTTTCGTCACTTGTGATTTGACCACTGGTTCCATCTTTATTACCTGTGGTGTTGCTTAGTGAACTGTTGCAAAGCAACCCGTGCAGTCTATCGTGGAAGTTCAATTTAGTGTTGCCAGAGAATCATCTTGGGTCTGAAAGAGAGTTTGTGCTAAGTTCCTCGGCTTCCAGCAAGACCATCTCTTTGTCTAAGGGATCTTATCTCCTAAAGAGCCAGGGAATTATAACATGGTGTAACAATCATATAATTTATGCTTTCATCTATCTCCCTACCTACCTATCTATCTATCTATGTATGTGTTCATCACCAAAATAATAGCTAAATTACTGTGACCATTTTTCTGAATTAATGTGCTCATTTTCCATATCCAATTCTTTATTTGTTCTCAAGGTAGGTACTTGATTAACTCCTGGTGAGAGAGATTGATCAGCAAAACAAATATTACATAAACTATAAGAAGGAAAATTGCTTTCCAGTCCTGCTTTGTTCTTACTCTGTCATGGGATTTTAGGCAAATCACTTAACTAATCGATATTCTTATCAATAAAAGCAGACAATCTGCTTATATATCAGTAGCAAGTGTTCTTGCCTGTATAACCAAATAATAGATAAAGGGTCTAAGGTAAACTCTGGGTCAATCAGATTCAGATATATCTATATCTATGTCTATATATCTATATATATTTGTTTGTATAGGAGAAGGCAATGTAGAATCACCCTGTATGAGTAAGTTTATCTTTTATTAAAGGTGTTATGCTAAGCTTTGCTTGGATTTCCTTTCTAAGAGGAAGGACATTTACTTGTAGGATAAAGAAAAGAAAAGGCAGCACAGAGACACAAAGATGTGGGCTTATGCAGTATACCTAGTAGAGTTCAGTTTCATCACCTTGCAATGATGGTAAAAAATAAATGATGCAAATTGGAATTTTGATACAACCAAAAAGTTTCTTTTGAGACTTTCTAATTGCTAGAGAAGAGAAACGCTGAGAGAGGCATAATAAGCTCATTCTCTGATAAGGGAAGACATTTGAGATTTTTACACGAGTGTGATTTTGATGAAGCTGAGAACACGATCATTTTCCTGGAAAGTCAGGAGTGCTAGCATTCCACAGCATTAAGGACCATCTCCCTCTTGCACACATGCAAACATATATGACTAATTCGTCTCTAGGCAACACAGGACCAATAGGAGCAGGCTGGTTACAAAGCTAGGCCCTCAGGTGAGTGGAGGTTAAAAGCTCAATGTCACTTTCTCAAATGGAAAATTCTGTGTAACTAACACTGTAGTCTCTTGTTTAGTCACAAAGAAGGAATAATTGCTTTGGAATTTGGAAAAAAGATTTCATTTTAGTTGCCGTATGTACTTTTGGGTATAGCTTTGTAGCTAGCACAACTTGCAGCAAAGAAAATTTAGCAAGCACTTGGAGAGGCTAAGCTGGTCCTAGAACGACGTGTAATTAAGAGAAGTTGGCTGGATGGTTCTATAGGAGGATGAGAGGAACAACAGCTGTCCTTGCACATGGGACCAGCCCATATTAACCTTGGGGGAAGTGGAGGTTATAATGGGAATAAAGCCAGTGGCAGAAAATTAATTATTTCAAAATGTTTGTTTTCAACAGAGTTTGAATCTTGGTGTCTTGTATGTGGATACATAGGCAATGCTTAGAAAAACACAATACCGTGAATGTTTAATAGCCAAATGAAATCTTGATGTCAAAGCTGCTCATATGTACATGCATTTTTAACTTGATTTGACTGCTATAGTGAGAGAAGCCAAAATTGAAGCACAGTTGTTTTCAGGACTTAGAAGTTCAAAAATTCAAGCTGCATGGTATTGTCTTAGGATGAAGTCATTCCTGTAATGGCAAAAAGGAGAAAGCATGGAAAAATCGATCATTATTGCCTAGATTTATAATTTGATGTTCATGTATTGCAAAGGTCACCAATATATTCAACAAGAAAAGGGAATAACATATTTTTCAGGAGACACCCTGTGTAAGAGGAATAGTGTTGTATTTAATTTGCATATAGAAAAATTGGGGTCCTTGTTTCCATAACAAGAGAAATTGTGCCTAAATATAGGCTAATTGGTGATGCTTAGTTAGAACATTTGATTGTGTGACTCATGCTTTTAACAAACACCATTTCCCCTATCAGAAGACTAGCCTGAGACCCTCCTATTGCTGGGAATGTGTTTAATTAGATGACAGGTTTTAATTAGATAGAACTGTTCGGCCTGTTTACTCTTGGTCTTATCTCTCCATGAGCCATTTCCCCACAGAAGGATGCAGTAGCCATAATTATTCCAGTCATCCTAAAGAGAATGTTTTAAAGTACTCTAGTTAGCTGTCAAAAAGAGAAGGCTAATTTCCAGTTATGAGAGTATTTTTCCAGTGGAAATCTTCCTTTCATTCTGGGTAGAAATATTTGTGTCTATTTCTAGCTTTATTAGGCTCCATTTTCTCTTTCCTGGACAGCTAATTTCTCTTGTAACTGTTCAAAATTAAAGGAATTCCTCAATTCCAGAAATGTTTCCAGCTGTTTTTAGCTCTAGCCAGTCTGTCTACATTACCTAAACAAGTACCTAAGGACATGGCACATGTAATAAAAATTGCCCAGCAAAAGCATAATGGAACCAAATAATTTGGAAGAATTTCCCATAATATATGGAATTTTAATAGATGTAAAGTAAAAAAATCAGTGGTCAAATATTTGAAGAATTATGTGCTAAATGAACAAACTTCTTTACTTAGAATCTATCAGGTTATTTACTCTACTGATAGGTATAATCTGTTTGGCACCAGACTTCCAGATCTTTCTACCTCTGTGGTATTTTCATGGGAAGAGGAGGCATGGGGGTGATAGGTTTTCATGTGAGTAACTGGTAATATCACACTTCTGTTTTGTTTTCTTTGAAACCAACACATGACAATATCCTCCCTCTGTGTCCCCTAGTAAAATGTTTTAAAGTCTCTGTGGTTCCCACTGTAAAGGAGAAAGGAGGCTTGGGTACATATGATTCCCAGCATTTGCTGAGCCTTAGTTAATTGTCAAAATAAATCGGGCACATGGGGATGCACAATCTCTAATTTTTGCCCCTCATCCTTTATTTTTTAGATTGAAATAGTCATAGCCCAATGGGCTAAGAACTGTGTGGTAAAATTTTAATATAAAAAAAATTGTACATAAAAGTATAGTGCTTGGGCTTCCCTGGTGGCACAGTGGTTGAGAGTCCGCCTGCCGATGCAGGGGACGCGGGTTCGTGCCCCGGGCCGGGAAGATCCCACGTGCTGCGGAGCGGCCGGGCCCGTGAGCCATGGCTGCTGAGCCTGCGCGTCCGGAGCCTGCGCTCGGCAACGGGAGAGGCCACGACAGTGACAGGCCCGCGTACCGAAAAAAAAAAAAAAAAAAACTATAGTGCTTATGTGTCATTGTGTTAAAATTCTAGTGTATATTATTGAACTATCTAATTATTTCATAGGTGCATACTAAAAAGTATAATCCATATAATATTTGACTTTAACTCATGTTATCTCATTTGCTAACCCCTAACTCAAGCTCCTATCATCTCTTTCCTGGACAATTGTAATCACCGGCTGCTACTCTCCCTTCTTCCACCCATGTCTAACTACAGACTATTCCTTACTCAGCAGCCAGAGCGATGCATTTAAAACATAAGCCAGGTCGTATCCTTCTGCTGCTTCAAATCATCAAATGGTTCCCAGGGGTAGGGAGAATTCAGAGCTGGCCCCCAAGATTCCTGCCTTCTGATGTGCACACTCCGTGTGATTATTTGGAAGAAGAAGCCCTTGAACGTGATCAGGACTTGTAAATATGATGAGATTTCGCTCTCAGGATTATTACGTTATAAGACAAAATGAATTTTGCAGGTGTAATTAAGCTCCCAAATCAGTTGACTTGAGTTAAATAAAAGGGAGATTATCCAGAGTGGGCTTGACCTAATTGGGTGAGCCCTTTAAAAGGGTCCAGGTCTTCCCAGAAATTAGAGAAATTTGATGTCAGTGAGATGCCCTTCTGCTGTGCTGGAAGAAAGGAGCCATGTTGTGAGGGGGATGGACATTGGCAGAGATTTGTGGGCAGCCTCTAGGAGCTATGAGCAATCTCTGGCTGATGTCCAGCAAGAGAATAGGGATCTCAGTCCTACAATCGCAAGGAAATTAATTCTGCCAGCAACCTGAATGAGATAGGAAGAGGATCCCAAGCCTTAGATGAGATCATAGCCCATGCAGACATCTTGATTTCAGTCTGGCGAGACTCTGAGCAGAGAACCCAGCTGTGCCACGCCCAGACTCCTGGCCCACAGGAACTGTAAGATAATAAATTTGTGTAGTTTTAAGCTCTTCAGCTTGTGGTAATTTGTTACAGGGGAAACTAATACGCTTCTCTTCTCTTGCAGATGAAAATGTAAAAATAACTTTAGTAAGGATTTTGGATTTTATTCTGGTATCCAGCCCTGACTCTCTCTGTTACCATCTTCTATTCTGTCCCTTCTTCACTCTGCTGCAGCCACACTGTTCTTACTGTTCCAGAACACTCCAGCGTGCTCCTGACTCAGCACCTCAATTCTTATTGCTTCCCTTCCTGGAGCCCCCTGCCCTGGATATGCACAGGACCTCCTATCACTCGTCATTTAAGTTCCTGTCAGAGAGCTCCTCCTTGACCACCCAGACCAGTCAGGCTAGGCTATGTTTTGTTGTACCAACAAACAATCCCCAAAGCTCAATGATTTAAAATAACAAAAGTTCGCTTTTTATTTTCCCTATATGTTTAATTTGGATTAGCAAGAGGGCTCTGCTCATCATGGGCTTGAGAGACCCAGGCTGATAAAGGCACTACTATCTTGTAATGCCACTATTTCAAATTTCTTTTGATTAGTGTTAGCATGGTATGAACTTCTCCATCGCTTTACCATTTTTTCTCCAATCCCTTTACTTGTATCTATTTGTGTCTTTATATTTAAAGTGGGTTTCTTATTTCTTGTAGATAACATATAGTCAGGTCTTGTGTGTGTGTATTTTGTGTTTTATCCGCTCTGTCAGTCTTTGTCTCTTAACTGGTATATTTAGGTCACTGATGTTTGAAGTGATTATTAATGTAGTTGGATCAATATCTATCATATTTGTTACTATTTTTTATTCATTGCTTTTCTTCCTTGTTTGTTTCATTTTGGGGTCTTCCATCTCTTTCTGCCTTCTCTGATTTTAATATATGACATTCTCTTAGCATGTCAATTATATTAGTTTTAACTCTTTTAGTGATTTTCCTTTAGTTTGCAATATACAATTACAACTAATATAAGTCCACTTTCAAATAACAGTATATACCACTTTGTGAGTAGTACAAATACATTATAGTATTCTCTGTTTCTCCCTCCCATATCTTATGATATTTGTCATTAATTTTAGTTATCCATAAGCTATATTACCAAATACATTGTTGATATTCTCATTTTGAACAAACTGTTATCTGTTAGATCAATTAAAAATAAGAAAAATAATCATCAGAGAAATGCAAATCAAAACCACAATGAGATATCACCTCACACCTATCAGAATGGCTATCATCAAAAAGTCTACAAATAACAAATGTTGGTGAGGATGTGGAGAAATGGGAGCCCTAGTACACTGTTGGTGGGATTGTGAATGGGTGCAGCCGCTATGGAAAAAAGTATGGAGGTTCCTCAAAAAACTAAAAATCGAACTACCATGTGACCCATTAATTCCACTCTTGGGTATATATCTGAAAATAAATGAAAACACTAATTCTAAAAGGTGCTTGCTCTCCAATGTTCATAGCAGCACTATTTACAACAGCCAAGACATGGAAGCAGCCCGAGTATCCATCAACAGGTGAATGAATAAAGAAGACGTGGTATATATACAATGGAATGTTACTCAGTCATAAAAAGAATGAAATTTTGCCATTTGCAGCAGTGTGGATGGACCTAGAGAATATTATGCTTAGTGAAATAAGTCAGACAGAGAAAGACAAATATTGAATGCTATCACTTCTATGTGGAATCTAAAAAACAAAACAAATGAATGTTTATATAGCAAGACAGAAATAGATTCACAGATTTAGAAAACAACCTAGTAGTTACCAGTGGGGAGAGGGAAGGAGGGAGGGGCATGTTGGGGGTATGGGATTAAGAGATGTATAAAATAGATAAGCAACAAGGATATACTGTATAGCACAGAGAATTATAGCCATCATCTTGTAATAACTTTTAATGGGGTATAAACTGTAAAAATACTGAATCACTAGGCTGTATTCCTGAAACTAATATAATATTGTATATCAACTATACTTCAATAAAGAATTTTAAATTTTTAAATAAGAAAAATAATAGATTTTATTTTACCCTTGTTTATTCCTCTTCTAATGCTCTTCCTTTTATGTAGATCTGAGTTTTTGGCATATCATTTTCCTTCTTTTTGAAGAATTTCTATTTTACGTTTCTTGGAAAGCACGTTTACTTGTGGCAGATTTTTTCAATTTTTGTTTGTCTAAGAAAGTGTTATTCTTCACTTTTGAAATGTAAATTTTGCTGGATACAGAATTCTAAGTTGGTGGATTTTTTAAAAAACATTTTAAATATTTCACCCCACTCTCTTACTGTTTGCACAGTTTCTAGAGAAATCTGATGTAATTCTTCCCCTTGCTATTCTATAGGTGAGGTGTTTTTTCTTCTGGCTTCTTTCAAGATTTTTTCTTTGTCTTTGACTTTTTTGCATTTTGCATATAATATTCCTAGCTATATTTTTATACCTATATATTTATCCTACTTGGTGTCCTCTAAGCTTTCTTGATCTTTGGTTTGGTGCTTATGATTAATTTTGGAAAATTCTCAGTCATTATTGCTTGAATTATCTCTTCTGTTCCTTTCTTTTTTTTCCTTCTCTTTATGGTATTCTCATTATGCATATGTTATACCTTTTATAATTGTCCCACAGTTTTGGGGTATTCTGTTCTATCTTTTAAGTTTCTTTTTTCTCTTTGCGTTTCAGTTTTGGAAGTTTTTACTGAATTTCTTCATGTTCACTGACTCTTTCCATGGCTATATCCAGTCCATTGATGAGCTCTTCAAAAACATTTTTCATTTCTATTATCGTGTTTTGATTTCTAGCATTTCCTTTTGGTTCTTAGAATTTCCATCTCTCTGCTTACATTACCCATCTGTTTACAGTTTTCTGTTGTAAACCAGACATGATGTACTAGGTAAAATGTACTGAGGTAAATAGACTTTTAGTGTGAGGTTTTGTGTTTATCTGATTAAGAGCTAGGCTGTCTTTATTGTTTGCTCTAGCTGTAGGTGTCAGAAGCTAAAATTTCCGCTGATGCCCTTGTTTTTGTCTCTTCTGCTGTCTTTGGGTTTCTCTGGAGACTTTTTCTTAAGTAGGTTCTGAGGCATGCAGTTCTTTCCATAGTATCTACCTATTATACAGGAGCCCTGTTGATATTGTGGTAAGGTGTAGCAGGAGAGGAAGCACTCTATAGTTCTATGCTTTGACTTTCAGGTTTTAGTGAGCCTTTGCCTGTGCCCTTGGGCTGTGACCTTCACTAGTGCTTTTCAGTCCCCATCACCCTTAGTTTAGGCAGGAAGGCTAGAGGGAGCTGGAGTTGGGTATTTCCTTTATTCTAGATCAGTTAGGTTCTGGTAAAACTCAAGTTGATTAAGCTCTAGTAAAATAGTTTCTCTTGAGGGCATGCCTTGCTAATAAAAACAGAGTGCTCTGGGTGTATTTCAAAATGGTTCCTTTTCCCTCCTTCCCTTCTGGAAGCACCAGGGAATTTTTCTATGATCTTCAGGTGAGAACCTGGTAGGGCTCCTAGAGGTAAACCTCACTAAATTGTAGGTCATCCTCCTAAGACTGAGCCCCCTGGAATTTTTAACTCTCAAATTTGTCCATATTGAGCCACCAGCAATTCCATCGATTACCATTTAGATTTTCTTATCCTGATATTGGTTCCCATGGATGTTTCTACTTTCAGGTTTTTATTCCAATAAGTTGTAATTCTCTGTATCCACCTGTCTGTCTCTCCAACTTGGGGGGAGGGGCGCAATTTTTGGCCCTGTAGCCTCAATTCTCTGTTGGATCTAAGAAGAGTTGTTGGTTTTCAGTTTTTTCAACTTTTTTCTTCCTGTGTGGAAGGCAGTGGTGACTTCCAGGATTCTTACATGCCAGACTAGAAACTGGAAGTTGTACTGCCACTATTTCAACATGAGGCTCAAGGCTGTGCCACAGCAGGGGGAGACACCTCAGAGAGTTGCACACTGGCTCCCAAATTTTTCAGCCTTTCAGTAACATGTCATTTCTATTCATATTTCATAGGCTGACTATATTTCATAGAGTCATGCCAAGTTTTTTGAAATGTGAGCAAATGTAACCCTGCAGTGTTCCTGGAAAAAAAGGACAACCAGCAGTACTGCAGAGCATTATTAACGTTGACCAGAGCACTATATGTAAGATAGTATTTCCAGCTCCACCTAATACTCTGCTCTCTTATCACATCATATTTTTACCCTAGCACTTTATAATACCATATTATACTGTACATTATACTGTACATATTATATTTCATTATAAAGAAATCTATTGTGCTAGATGCTCTGTTTACTGTTTGTCTTTCTTCTTCTAGCCCCACAAATGTGAGAATCATGGGAACAGGGACTTTGTCTAGTCTATTCTATTTGTCTATTTTTATCCCCAGAATCTAGAATATTCCAGTGGTCAATACATATTTGGTGAAAGCATTAGTGAATGGATATTGTTTCAAACTTGGGAACCCAGAACAATGAACCCTTTACATCAGCCAAATCTGGCTCAGAAATTCTTTCCAACAGGGATGAAGCTGTATAACCCTTGTGCAGAGCCTTTGTCAAACTAGCTGGGTACATCCTTTGCTATCAGATAGCAAGGAGAGAATGAAAAAGCCTCAGAAGTTCCCAGGAATGTGGTGCTATTTTAAGGCAAGGGTATATACACAGCTTGAGGGAAAATGAATTTGAAAATGAGCTTAGGCATTTCAATAACACAGGTAAAAGGTATTAATAATTTGAAAAATAGGTGAATTTAAGAATCTTCCCATCTCAAGTTTATGTTTATAATCAAGGATATTCAGCTCTCATTCCTCACTTTTTGAAAAGCAAAAAGCTAAATCACCTCTTGAATATGAAATGTAGGTGCAATGCTTGGAACATGCTCTTTCTTGGGGAATAGACCTGTCAGATCCTGGGGTGGTTGAAATGTGGACTTCCTGCTGGTTCAGGTGCACTGTCTTTGTGCTTTTTAGGCTTATTTGTTCACTCTGAGCTTAATGAGTGCATTCAGGCATGTAATGAAGAACAATACCATCACACAAACAATTCATTGAAGTCCAAAGATAAGGTGATTTTATCAATTATATTATTCAGTAAAGTACATTTGCAATTTATTAAATAATACATAGATTGAGTGGCATCTGGAACACTGTTGTGTTGACACTCATGATATTAGCATCCGTGCTATAAAAAGAAATCTTGAATTGATGGGCATTTGTTACAATGGGTGTAAAGCCTTTGTTTCTCTTGCTAGAGGAAAGGGGTGAGAGCAGTGCAGTTGTGGGTCACAGGTCCCTCTGGTATGAAATTTGTCCCGAGTAAGCTTAAAACATTTGATGGCCAAAAGCATGGGTTCCTATAGCAAATTATTTTTATTTTCACCTCCATTAACCTTGGCTAATGGGATGAACACAGGGCTGGAAGGCAGGTGAATACCCCCAGTTATCCAAGAGTTACTTGATCTAAGCAAATTACTTTCCTTTCTTCTCTTTCTTTTCTTCTTCTTTTTATAACATGTATTACGGCATTTTCAGAGCATGTTCATATATATTTCATTTGACCTTACAACAAACATCCCAGTGAGGTTAGCTGGTCAAGGGTTCCTATTTCTGTTTCTAGATAAGGGATACTGTTGCTTGGAGAGTTGAGTGGGAAGAAGATCAGGGATTTTGACTCTAACCACAGTGCTTTTTAAAAAATTATACAGCAGTGATGCTCTGGGCCTCAGTTTCCTCATTTCAAACCAAACATAAATATACGTTATTTGCCAACTTAAGTTGTGGGTATGACAAGAGATAGTTAAATTTTTAAATATTCTGACTAGTCAGAGCCTTATGCAATTATAAATTAATCATCTTGCTTTTGTTTTAAGTCCAAGGGCTCTGTCCTTAGACGATAAAGCCTTCTTCTCCACATTCTTCTACAGAAAAAATGTCCAGTATGAGTGCATATGTAGAGCCCTGGAATTTTCCATCTGAAAACATTTAGGAATGAGTCCTCTTAAAGGAAGAGTAGAGAGTCATTAGAAAGAAGCCAGTGGTAACTCTGATTTGGCTGTCTCTAGGACTGTTATCAAATTAAATTTTTTAAAGTGATGACTTGTTGGTTTGCTTCAATGTTGTTCTATTTTCTAACTCATTGATAAAAATGGTCCTCTTACTTTTGACTAGGCTTTACCACATAGGGCTATGATCTTCAAGGACAGAAGTATAATAATGAATAACTGTTTTATATTCCAAAATATGTTCTGACTGACTCTTTTTTCAAGTATATAGAGCAGGGGCTAGCAACTTCTGCTGTAAAGGATCAGCATTTGCAGGACATATGGTCTCTGTCATGAGAGACTCAACTCTACTGTTGTATAGTGCAAAAATAGCCATAGATAACATGTAAATGGATGAGCATGTTCCAATACAACTTTATTTTAAAAGTTTATTTCATATAATTTATTCCATATAATTTTCCCACATCGTGAAATATTCTTCTTTTTTTTTCAACTACTCAGAAATGGAAAAACATTTTTAGCTCATGGGCCAAGCAAAAACTGATGGGCTGGATTGGTCCATAGGCCAATCCCTAGAACACAAGAGAAACATTCATTGCTACTGTAGACAATACTCCGTTCAAATAATTCTTTGAGTTGGAAAATGTTTCTAGGAAGTCTGTTCTTATAACACAAACTTTCAACACTGTCAGCAAAGGCAATATCAAACAGCAGGGTTCAAGTTAAGTGGTCATCATTGCATAGGAAAAGTAAAAGTATTTCCTCATCAGAAAGTTAGAGACCTCTGCTTTATATTCAAAGGAGGGAAATTAACTAGCACAATTTGGCATAGAGCTTGCAAAATCTTGGGGCAAAGATATCTCACAGGGCTAAGTACATTACCAATCTCAATTTGGTGCTCCATAAATATCTGTTGAGTTAACTGAAATTCCCACAAGGTTCCTAAGTTCTTGCTTATTATGTAGAATGAAGTGAACACTATAATTGTCTATTCAGAAGACAAGGGGTTAATGCAATGAATCTTTAAGTAGCGTTCTTCATTGCTATTTATGAAGGGTGACTACAAAAGACTTAAATGACAGATTTTACAAAAGTGCTAGGCAGTAGGGCAAGGTGTGCACAATATCTAAATAATTAGTCATTATGAGCTTGATAATGCCCATGACTAAGCTAATCTATAACTGGATATCTATGGAACCTGCAAAATTCTTTCAGATCTCCAGCATGTAATTTAATCATAATGAAGCCACTAATCACTGCTATGTCCCATTATCTTGGAAGTTCACACATATTCTAAACTCTTTTGCCTCATAGTCAATGCCAAAATATGTTAGTACCTAACTAATCTTTAGTATTTTTCATTTGTGCAACTTTTATTTCTTCAACTAAATCATAAGTTTCTTTTGGGCAGGATCATATCACATAAATAAGAGCAGCATAATGATTAACAGCAAGATTATGGATTCATACTATTGGGATACAAATTCTGCTTTGACATCTACTAGCAATGCAACTTGGGACACATTACATAGTCTCTTTGCTCTCAGTTTATTAATTTGTAAATAATGATAATAAAAGTATTTACCTGATTGGATTGAACTTCTGTTAGAGTTAAATGAGTCAATGCATGCAAGGCACTCAGAACAGTTGCTGGCACACAGTAAGGATTCAAGAAATGCCAGTTAAAAATAGACATTTGGGTCCCAGTCTGATGCTATAAAATCCTATTTATAAGCTGATGACTTCTCCAGTCATACTCCCTCCATGGAACCCCACTTAAGTTATCCACTTGGAATACTTAACACACCTCCGCTTTGAAACAGAATACTCATCTCAAAATGATCATTCCCACAAAACACGCTTGTCTTCTTTCCCATTCCAAGTGTGTTCTCCCTTAGTCTTTCTCTCCAATATGCAGGACAATTTTCACTCTTCTAGTTTTTCAGTCTAAAAAACAAATACAATCCTGAAGTCATGTTTGACTTTTTTTTTTTGCCACGCAGCATGGCTCGTGGGATCTTAGTTCCCCGACCAGGGATCAAACCCGTGCCCCAGCAGTGGAAGCAGGGAATCCTAACCACTGTACCACTAGGAAATTCCCTTGACTTCTTTCTTTTTCTCACATTCAACATCCTGTCTATTAGCATATTCTGTGAGTTCTGACAAAATATATCTAAATCCCAGCTAACCCACTACCTTACCTATCTTCCTAGTCCATGTCGGTTACCGTTTGCATAAGCTGTTGTTGCAATAGCCTCCAAACTGGTGTCCCTGCTTCTATCCATGATCCCCTGCCATCTAATCTCCATGCACCAGCCAGGCTTCTACATCCACAGCACGTACATTGATCTTTGCACATGGTCAGGTGTCAATAAATAAACTAAAGGAATGCTTGATTGAAATATTTGAAAGCTAATTGACTTACCACCTTACTGTAGGCACTGAAAGGATTTTATTCAAAGTGATGTAAAATTCTCAATAGTCTCTGCGTGTTAAAATTGTCATAGTAAAGAATTCCTTTAAAAGTAAGCATAGGGACTTCCCTGGTAGCACAGTGATTAAGAATCCGCCTGCCAATGCAGGGACACAGGTTTGAGCCCTGGTCCGGGAATATCCCACATGCCACGGGGCAACTAAGCCCGTGCGCCACAACTACTGAGCCTGCGTGCCTAGAGCCAGTGCTCTGCAACAAGAGAAGCTACTGCAATGAGAAGCCCGCGCACCGCAACGAAGAGTAGCCCCCGCTTGCCGCAATGGAGAGAAAGCCCGCACACAGCAACGAAGACCCAACACAGGCAAAAATAAATAAATAAATAAATAAATAAATAAAAGTAAGCATAGACTGAGAAGGTAGGACTGCATAATTTTGACTAAAATTCTGTGAATCTGTGACTTGATAAAAGCCATAAGGTCAAGAATAAGGCGGACAAATCAACCTAGATGAACCCTTTAGAATATTTTTGAAAAGTGTATCAGATTTGGAACCTTGGTTTTATGAGCCCTGAATTTGTACAGAAAGTTTGATTTTTGAGCCCTACATTTGCACCAGGTATGTATATTTTATTTTCACACCCAGTTTAGTCAGAACCTACCATTGTATGGGGGAAGAAAATCACCCCCTTTAATTAGACCTTTAGGTAGTTAAAGTAGAAAGCCATTTTCTGTCAAATTATGAATCCCAAATATTTTGCTTCTTTGTCAGTACTACTCTAGTCTATGAATCTTTTATTCAAGGATCTTAAAACAAGTTAAAGTGGTGTAATTTCTTCAAACAGGAAAGTTTTTGTTTTTTTAAGGTCATGTTTAATTGTTGGGAGACATAGGTCCAAGATGTTTTTAAAATTAAGCCTGAGTCCCTCTCACTTCTCTGTAGTGATTATATCCAGGCCAAGGGATGCTGCAAAGGACAATTGCCAGGAACAACATTCCTCATTCTTTTGGTAGAGAACAAGGGGCTCGGAGGGCCACCAGCATGCTCTCTTTCTGGGACATTTCCAGTCTGCAGCATCTCTCCTATCTATCCCCATTCTTTCTTGAATAAATGAGAGATATACATGATTTCTGTGCCTGGAAAACTCAAAGACTCATTTCTCTTGACTATAAGCAAGGAGACTGTGAATAAACATGGGAAAAGAAAGAAAAAAGTAAAATAAAGGGAGAAAGATAGAGAATGGAAGCCAGACAAGAAAAGGGAAAAAGGAAAGGAGAAAGGAAACAAAATGAAGAAGGAGAATTAACTCTCAATTTTTGAATGAGGTAAAGAAACTAACTGTGTGTGTGTGTGTGTACACCTCTGTCTGCTGAGAAGCCTCGAAACAAAGCCACACTTATAGCCAAGAGCACACCTAATGCCCAGATGATCTTGACATCTAATTACCTTTCTCCACTAAAAGGAAGGAGGATCATGGCTTCTTGGAGAAATTTCTGATTCTAGAACTGGAGCAGGAAAGAACAAGATGAGACTGGAACATCTTGTTGTGGCAGAAAATAAGAAAGTGCCCAAAGAACGACAGAGGCATGTCAAAAGGACATGGGAGCCAGCTTGAAGGGGCTTCCACTGGGCAGATATGGGAACAATCTAAGCATCAAAATATAATAACAACAATAACAATAGTTATACTTACAGTCCATTTTATAAAATAAAAATTCATAAGTCCTTTCTTATTTAAATTAAAATAACAGAAGGAAGAGCTGTTCTTCTTTACTGTAGAATGACAACCAATAAATGTAGAAGAAATGACAGAGTTAGAAAACCATCATTGGATGCTGGTGGGTAAAACTTGTGTGTAAAATTTTGATGGACCAGGACATTTACATAGGCTTCACTTATCTCTAAACAAATCATTTATTACTTGTAGTGTGAAAAAAAGCATCTTCCAGTCTAGAAACCTGGCACATACCAAAGTAAACATCATGAGTACTGGGACCACCTACATCAAATACCTTCAGATATGATGCAAAGAAGGACAACCAATCACTTCCATGAGAGTCCTGCTAAAGCAAATAACCTGAACATAATCATGAGGAAACAACAGACAAACTCAAACCAAGGGGGATTCTATGAAGTGACTGACCTGTACACTTCAAAAATGTCAAGGCCATGAAAGACAAAGAAAGTTAGAGGAAATTTCAAGGTCATGAAAGACAAAGTTAGGGGAAAGTTTCCAGATCAAAGGAGATTAAAGCAACATGACAACTACTTATAACATATGAGCCTAAGTTGGACCCTGAACTAAGGAAGGAAGAAAAAGCAGCTATAAAAGACATTATTGGAACAGTTGATAAAATTTGAATATAGACTGTGGATTAGTGTCTTAGTCTGCTTGAGCTTACATAACAAAATACCATAAACTGGGTGGCTTAAATAACAGACATTTATTTTCTCACAGTCCTGGAGGCTAGAAGTCCAAGATCAGCATGCCACTACAGTCAGTTTCTGGTGAGAACTCTCCCCTTGGGTTGCAAATGGCATGAAGGGAGAGGAAGAGGGAAAGGAGAAGGGAGTGAGAAAGAGAGAGAGAGAGGTGGCGGGGTGGGGGGGTGCGGGTGGAGAGAGGAGGCTGTCTGGTGTTTCTTCTTAAAGGGCATTTACCCAGTTGGGCCTGGGCCCCATCCCCATGATCTCATTGACCTCCCAAAGACCCCAACTCTAAATATCATCATATTGGGGGTTAAGGCTTCAATATATGAATTTGGTGGAGGACACAAACATTCAGTCCATAACATTCAGATATCAATGTTAAGTTTCCTGATTGTGGTAATTATACAGGGATTATGTAAGGAAATGTCCTTGCTCCTTGGAAATATAACCTAAAAGTTTTAGGGGTAAAGAAATACATTGTCTCCAACTTATTGTCAAATGGTTCAGAAAAAACGTATACATACATGCACAAATAGAGAGACAGACAGAAATCAGTCACATGGAGCAAAATGTAAACAATTGTGGAATCTGGGTAATGGGTATAATGGGAGTTCCTTGTACATCACAATAAAAGATACAAAAAATTTTATGCAAAAGAATACTTGGAGGGGCTTCCCTGGTGGCGCAGTGGTTGAGAGTCCGCCTGCCGATGCAGGGGACACGGGTTTGTGTCCCGGTCCGGGAAGATCTCACATGCAGATCTCACATGCCGCGGAGCGGCTGGGCCCGTGAACCATGGCTGCTGAGCCTGCGCGTCCGGAGCCTGTGCTCTGCAACGGGAGAGGCCACAACAGTGCGAGGCCGCGTACCGCAAAAAAAAAAAAAAAAAAAAAGAATCCTTGGAGTTATAAGGTAGACCCTTATTATTCTTCAGCAATCAGCCTATTACTACTCATCCAGGGTATTAGCAAGCTTTCTCCATTGTACTTATTCTTCTTTCTTGAACTGTTGATTAGTCTTCTGACTTTCAGAGAAGAAATAAAAATCTGAGAGTTATTAGGTGAATAGGACAAAAAATTTCCTAGCATTTGTAACATCAGGTTAACATGAATAATGTGGCATTTTCATAAAATGTAATTTAATAGGGAAAATACAAATCCCACACTTGAATTTAAAGAATCAATTGTTTGGAACAAAATTAAAGAGATGTGATATAATAATTGCTTACATGAAAATCAGAGCTGATAAATAAGAACAATATAAGCCTAAAATATAATTAACAAAGCTTAAAAATATATAATTTTTGGCTTTTCTTTTAAAGATGTCAGTATGTAACCAACTTTTCATTATGGCAACTATTTTTAGCCTTAACTTTATATGATTATTCACTAATAATCTATTCCTCATTGAAAACATAATTTTTTGTTCATTCGTTTTATTTTGGAAGCGTATATTAAAAGCCAGAGCAAGTTTTTTCTTTACCTTTTCTTTAATAAATAGAAAATCATGTTATGATGTGTGTGATCTAGACTGTAGATGGGCAGCAGAGGAGGTATTTGATGCTATGCTATTTCTTATTTAATTTTTTTTTTTTTGCTATACAATATGGTCAGTTCATTACTCACTCATTTAATTACAGCAGCTCTTTTTTATAGACTTTAGTCTTATGGCATAAGTATTATATTTTTATTGAGCTATAGTTGACGTGCAGAATTATATAAGTTTCGGTGTACAACAAAATGATTCAAAATTTTTAAAGGTTATATTACATTTATAGCTATTATAAAATATTGACTATATTCCCTGTGTTGTACTATATATTCTTGTAGCGTATTATTTTTATACCTAGTAGTTTGTACCTTTTAATCCCCTATCCTTATCTTGCCCCTCCCCACTTACCCCTCTCCACTGGTAACCACTAGTTTATTCTCTATAGGTCTGTTTCTTTCTTTTTTGTTATATTCACTAGTTTTATTTTTTTAGATTCCACATATTGATGGAAATGATATCATAAAGTATTTATCTTTCTCTGTCTGACTTATTTCACTTAGCATAATAACCTCCAAGTCCGTCCATGTTGTTGCAAATGGCAAGATTTCATTCTTTTTTATGGCTGAGTAGTATTCCATTGTGTATATATACCACATCTTTATGGACATATACTCTTTTTTTTTTTTTTAAGAAGATGTTGGGGGTAGGAGTTTATTAATTTATTTATTTTTGCTGTGTTGGGTCTTCATTTCTGTGCGAGGGCCTTCTCTAGTTGTGGCAAGTGGGGGCCACTGTTCATCGCGGTGCGCGGGCCTCTCACTATCACGGCCTCTCTTGTTGTGGAGCACAGGCTCCAGACGCGCAGGCTCAGTACTTGTGGCTCACGGGCCCAGTTGCTCCGCGGCACATGGGATCCTCCCGGACCAGGGCTTGAACCTGTGTCCCCCACACTAGCAGGCAGACTCTCAACAACTGCACCACCAGGGAAGCCCCGCATATACTCTTTTGATTGATGGACACATACTCTTTTGATTGATGGACACATACTCTTTTGATTACTGATGGACACATACTCTTTTGATTACTGTAGCTTTGTAGTATAGTCTGAAATCAGGGAGTGTGGTTCCTCCAGTTCTGTTCTTCTTTCGCAAGATTGTTTTGGCTATTCGGGATCTTTTGTCTTCATATACAAATTTAAAAATTACTTGTTCTAGCTCTGTGAAAAATGTCCTGGGAATTTTGATAGGGATTGCAAAATAAACAAATAAATAACCCTTAATGAAGCACTTTTCTTCCAAGATGTCATAAACATTTTTTTCTCTTTCTGCAGAAAGCAATAATTTACAAAAATAAGAACTTATGTTCATCTTTTTCAAAATCATAACTTCCTTTTTTATCATTTAGAGTTTATTTTCTCTGCCTTTTCAAAATACATGGGTTTGAAATAGCAAGAATATATCCATTCTCACTTTCCATTTAAGAGAAATGTGTCTTAAAAAGTTGCAATATATATATTAAACAAACAAGAAAAATGTGTTACAGCTATCACTTTTAGGCCCACATACAGTGTGGACAACTTCCTCCTACCTAGATGGAGGAAGGAGCTATGGTTCTAGATTTTTCCTTAAGTCAGTAATTTCCAAGTAGAGTTCTCCCATATATTGTCCTAAGACCCTGAATGCTGTATACTCAATGCAGGGTTAGCGATTTGAGCAGATTTGTTAAATAGTGAACTATTTTGTGAACTGAATGGTAAAAATGACCCCAGTTACTCCAAATATAGGCCTATGGTTACACAGCTCTCACCATCACCTTGCAAAGAAGAAAGTTGTATATCATGAGGTTGAGATCTTGGAGAGTTAAGCATGGAATAGAGGCAGTAAAGATTAGAAACTTGGGGGTCTATCCAGGAATGGCATGATGGGTGGTTCTGACAATGGTGTGAGGTGTGTGGACAACAGAAGGGCAGTAAGTGCCTCCAGTCTGTCCAGGCTGGCAAAATGGAACCCAATGAAGAGAGAGTGTTGGACATACACTTTGTACAGGACCAACCCCAGTGAAGGGTTTATAGAACAGAGAGAAGCCCCACATCCAGCACCCTTGGTGCTTTAAGGAATCACGTGGTTAGATGCTACCACTGATGATGCATTGGCACCTCACCGTTGTAAATGTATTGCCCACTTTGCCTGATTCTTTACTAAAACACCACATGCCTCACAGAAGTAATACTTAGCGTTGGAATAACTGTCATGACAACTTCATTTCTCTCTCAAAGCTTCCTCTCACTTTATAAACCATTTTGCTTCACTTTTTGCAGAGTCCTCTCCCCTAGACCTGTGCTGAGGATCTGTGTGAAGCTGAGCTTTGCATGATCTCCCTGGCACCATGCAAGGTTTGTCCTGTGTGTAGGGAGCCAACAGTATCCTCTGCATTCCTTTCTGGGCACCTAGAGTGAACTGCAGTTAATCAATGTGTCAGCTTGTTCCCAAGTCTACAATCTACATTCCCTCCAGTACACAGACTCATATTTTCTCAGAGAGCCAAGTAGGGACATAGGCACTTTCCTTCTCAAGAATCTGCCAGATATTTCAAAGAAATCTAAAAGTGTTAAGGGCTATATGCAGAAAGCATATTGATCGAGATTGCAGAACATTGTACCTCAACTCACTGGCATTTCCTTGCTGCTGCTTCTCCCACCGGCTTCCCCGTGCACACACCACTGGACATCACTACATCTGTGCACTTCTTCCTGACGGTTGGCTTAAGTCCTTCCTACATTTTCAGGGTAATGGCCAGAAAGTTTTCCTCAGGAGCATTGTATGGAAGCTGGCAGGGGACAGTTATATAGGGAGCATGATGTTCTATTATACTTGGGTTTCTGGGACCACAGGGAGTCAAGGCCAGAGAGAAATATAAAAAAGATAAGCCATGTAACACGACAGTGTACAAAGGTATGTCCTGCTGGTTTGAGGTGATCCAGAAAAGGTTCAGGATGTTTCCCGTTCTTCTTCAGCATTGACAACAGAATCTACTGTTTTGTTTTGAGATTTTTGGGAAAGACATGGCAGGTGAGGAGGTTAGGGTGTAGATGTACGCAAACTTCAACTATTAACCTTAAAGCACAATTGACTCATCACTATTGGTCTAAAAATAAAATAAGAATGATCCACATGTAGCTGAATATAGGCTACAGTCTGGTTTTTCTCTTTTATTACAGTCTTTGGCTACCAGCCATCCTTTTATGTTTCCCTTAGGGAATGGGAAAGACAGAGAAGGACAAGACTCAGTATAACATTTAAACAACAGTGCTATCGTGCCTGTGATAGCCTTCTCCACGTGATGTCATGAGTAGCTGCTGTTGCCTTAGCAACACTACAGTGGTAAACAAAGATGTTTTCTGGATAGCTAGAGGAAATGTGGCTTTTATGCCATCTCACACCCTCCTGCCACCAACCCCCTACCATGGGTAAAAAAGATTTTCTTTCCTTTTGCTGTGAATTTTCCACCTTGAGATAGAATAAGTGAGGTGAGCCACAATTTTTTTCATGTTTAATTTTATGCTTCACAATTTTACAATGCTGGAAATTTTGTTGAAACACCCACTCGATTTAGAGACTATGATAGTGCATATCACATTCTAAAATCCCCTGTTGTGTGGCATTGCTAAGAATGCACAAGGGGAAATTCGGTTGTGTGAAATCTCAGGGTTATGACAAATTCGACAAGATGAGCTTGAATGACCTTACCTCATGCGGCCACACAGCCGAGTCTACTGGTGAGGTTCTCAGACACAGATAAGGCAGCTGAGGAATAGCTCTCTTGAGACAAACTGAGCTGAGCTGCTCTAACTGGAGTAGAAAAAATAAATCTAGGGCATTTTAAAGCATTGTTTAACAAGTAAAATAATGTGATGCAAAGAAAGATGGAGGACAGACGAACATGGGTTTTTATAATTTCTCTATAATTTCCACAATAAAGATGAGAAATCATTATTGTTTTGTAAAAACAAACATATCTTTTAAAATTCAACTGGGACAGGAGGATGGAAGGAAATAATGTGCCCCAAAAAAGCGTTCATTAAAGTGTTTATTGGTGAACTGTGGCTGTTTTTCATGAGACAGTGACATCTACTCTAATATACAGAGAGGCAGAAGATTTTCAGAGGCACTGTTGCTTGAGATCTCTGCAATATTTTTCATGTAAGAAGGACTAACTCCTGTGAAAGGAAGGTTTTTTTTAAAATAGATATATAAATGTAGATAACAGGATATGAATGTATGTCCTTATCAGGCACATCAGCGTGGATAGCTTATTTTCTGTTCCCTGGGAGGAAATTAGATGCTTGGTTGGGATGCAGAAGCAGATGGGCACGTTTTGATTGGGGTCAAGATTGGGAAGCAGTGGTTGAGACCTCGGATTTGAGTGAAGATGAGCCTGAATGACCCTTGGCTAACAAGCCTGGGTCAAAGCCTGTGATCTGGAGAGAAAAACGTCTGAAGGGGAAGGAACTGGGGACCAGTGTTGTTACAGAAACATTTCTGTCCAGGATAAAGCCAGTTTCTCTGTTTGCTGAACCATAGCCTAAAAAAGCAATGTTCAGTATTTATGAGCTCTATTTCTCAATCAGACCACTGAGAGCAAGTTCCATGATTGTGAAGAGAGGAAGAGAGAAAGAGATTGACTTCTGGCATCTGAAAACATATTTCCCTCACTAACTCAATTGTGACTGTCTGCCAGAAAGCAGAGCTCTCTGACTATGGCAACTGAGAGGTTATAGGAAAAATCGTGTAATGGTGGGCAGTAATAATGGCAGAAGGGAGGGGAGAGGACCATGGAGATGAGAAGAGATAAGGGGAAAGAGAGACAAGAAATTAATGGTTTCTAAGTTTCTTGTGTGTTTCTTCCTTTGTTTCCTCTCTACCTGCCACTTCATGATTGCTGTAGGTTTGTACATGGAGTACCTTCATTTGTGAGCATCTGTTCATCTGATTTGAATTTTGTATTCTCTAGGGGAAATTCTGTAATGCAATGAGCATAAAATGAGTTGCAGAACCATTAGTTGCAGCAGAGGTGGGGAGGGGGTCTCTTACCTGAGGTGCTGCTTTGAAAATGTCCTCTGGTACTCCTGGTTTTCCTAATTAAATGCTATCAACCCTACACATGGTAAAATGATATATATATTTTGCTGAGTTCCCTAAACAAGGAAGCTTTCAATGGAGGAGTACAAAAAGAATATTCTTTGAAAAAATAAATATAGAGTCCCACTGGAATTCTGTAAACTTAAACCAAAGTAAATAAAACCTGGAAAATATTTTTAAAAGACTATATGAATCTTTGATTTATGCTAAAAGATTGAAAATCACAAAAAGGAAACATGTTTTTTAGGAGATTTTAAAAGTTTTCCAGTCCAACTCCCAACTCCCAATCTTTTCCCTAATCAGTGAATTTAGCAAAAGCCAGACATGTATGTAATTCCTAATGATTTTCAGGGAAAAAATTAAAACCCATACTACAGTTATTATATAATTTATCACCTAAAATGGGACATTCTAAAAAGTATAAGGAGGCATTTTTAAAATAATTATATTAAGACAGCTTGCATAACCTAGTACTGTCCTAAGCAAACTAGGCAACTGAAGTATGGCCACCCTAACTAAACCTTTGTCCTATAGAAGTGCACACTTAGTTCTGGAACCACTGCTGCAAACTTTTCTGCAGATTGGAGGAGAGGTCACCATGTCATTATTCATCTTCTAATTGGGTTCCCCACATTTTCAGGACAGAAAGTTGAGACCCAGGAAAGTTTAACTTTCTCTTGGTCTCCTAGCAACCTCTGCACCATTTTTCTTGTCTCTTAGGAGTATCCTTTCTATAGTTTCCAGATACTCAATATCTTATCACCTCCCTGAGACTAATTACAACCATAGCAGTAACACCCCCGGGGACACAGTTTCAAGAGTGTGATTGTTTCCTTAGCACTCTGCACTTATAAATTATACTAATTTTTCTAGGTCTCAAAGCATGGTTGTCTAGGTACTGTCATATTCAGAGTGATATTCAACTATGAAGTTATAATATTTCTTTCTTGATAATAGGAGATAAACTAAATGTATCTTTCCATATATCCATGGAGTATTTGAACAAGTTAAGGGATTGTAGTTGTCAACTCACCATTGTTTCTGGATGGTGGCTTCTTTTTCTACTTCTTCTTCGTGAGAGGAGTTCAATTTTGTTAGTGTAGAGAGAGAGGAAGACATGTCTAACCCTTATGTCTCTTTGCGCTGCTTAACTTCCTCCCTTTAGAAGCAAATACCAGGAATGAATTCTGCAGGAAAGAGGGGCAAACTAGCAGTAAAAGCCCAAGAGCTGATGTTTCAGCTGAATCTTGAGGGACAGATTTATATCAACAAGGCCTTTAGGACACTATATACAGACGTTTCAAAGTATTCAGGAGATTATTGAAAATCAGGAGTTTTTGCAGTGTGGGTGGAGTGTTTGTGGGAAATGGTGCTGAAAGACTTTGCATAATGTGCTTTGACTTTATTCTGTGTCCAGTGAGGAATAACTGAAGGGCTTTAAGTAGGAGAGAATATATAGTATGCACCTTTTAAGAAGAAACTCAGGTGGTTTTGAAAAAGCTAGGTAGTAAGGAGATGCAATACAGTGTGACATAATGGCTGAAGACCAGCTAGAAGACTCTTGCCAGAGCTTGAATAAGAGGGGACAGATCTGAGCTAAGGATTTGACTGAGAAGGTTGATAAAAATGGATAGTTCAACAAGAGATTTAGATATTAAACTTACAGGACTAAGTTTTCACAAAATAAAAATATGTAGCAAAACGATACTGAAAAACTTAAGGGAAGACTGTATTATGAAAAATAGAATAGGAGAGGATGGCTGACAGGTTTCTAACTATGGAAACAGGGTAATTGGTCCATTCTAAATTGAAGAATTACTGGAGAAAGAGGGAGTATTAGTTGGGCATTGGTAGCAATAATGAGTTACATCTAAGTATATTATTTCTATGTGTTCATGAGACATCAGTCACAGATGCCTAGAAACAATAAGTATCATCAAGTCCAACCCCCCCCCCCCTTTTTTTAAATCAGGATACCAAGATTCAGAGGAATGAAGTAAGTTTAGGAAGATTACCCATAGTCTTACTGAAGAGTTAAAGCACCAAGCCTCTGACATTCAGTCCGGAGTTTTACTGTGAGTCTCTTTCTCTGGGGCACATTGTTTATTTGGTTGGTTAAAAGAAAAATTGTTTGAGTTAATAACAACATTTTAGGGACTTCCCTGGTGGCACAGTGGTTAAGAATCCGCCTGCCAGTGCAGGGGACACGGGTTCGATCCCTGGTCCAGCACCGCAATAGGAAGCCCGCGCACCACAAAGAAGAGTAGCCCGCCGCTCTCCGCAACTAGAGAAAGCCTGTTAGCAGCAACGAAGACCCAACGCAGCCAAAAATAAATCAATGAAAAAACAACAACAACAACATTTTAATTCCTGGAAAGACTTTGCCTAAGTGTTGCCTTTTTCTTAAGTTATTGCCTTGTATGCTAACTGTACTTCAGCAATTGTCTGCGTTAAGAAATTGCATAAATGCTGCTTTTGGGGCAAAGTTCTATATGGAAGATGACACATCTCTGTGATGTCACAGGTTCCTGAGAGGGTTTTCTAAAGGCTTTTGCTGAAGGCAATAATATTCAGTCTGGGTGTCCCCATTTCCTCTTTTTGTTTTATTCTCTGCAGCTGTGTTGGAAGCAAGCAGAGGAAGTAACCAAAAGTGGATCTGGATTCGAACGATTCTTGAACTTCCCTTTCCAGCATCTGTCTTACTATGGGGCAATTCAAACAGGAGGCAACCTCACAAACAGTCCTTTGTCAAAGCTAACAGCATGTTTTTCTTGTGAGAAATGCCCTTTTGCCTAATGTGAGTTTTGAAAAATGTTGCTCATCAAAAGTAGAAGTGTTTGACCTTCATTGGAGTACACTAGTGGTGGTAATGTCACCAAGTTCCTCAAAGTGAAGGCAGATGTTTGCAATAAGAGGTTGACCCTGCAAGAAAATTTTTTAGGTTCACATTAAAATATCATTAATAAAAGATTAGTTTTTTAAAGAAGAAACAGAAAGCCTATGGCCTGTTTTTTCAACTTCAAGACATTTCTCACAGGATTTTCCATCTCTCTGATTCCAACATGATAATTATTTAAACTTATCGTGACTCAATGAAGTTTCCTTGGTTGTTTTGGTGTTTGAAGTTTATTAGAAGATGGCAAAATCTTGAGATATTAGGTTAAATTTTAGTCTGTCATCTACATTTTCACAATCTTGTTTTTTGTAACTCAGCATTTTTTTTTTGATATTTAGGTTGATTTCTTATTGTGACTTTGTTCAACTTGGATTAGCCAGACAAGACTCCCACATTTTAAGATGCTAGTTGTGACTTTTACCTTGTAAGTCTCATGACTTCTGTCTTCTTACTTACTTCTGACTCCTAATTCAGAAATTACTGCTTTGCCAAAAAACTATGTTTTCTTTTTTGGTTGTTGTTTGGTTTTGCTTTGTTTTGGTGGCTATAATTAAGGCAAAGATAGATATTTGTTTATTTATTCCATGGCTTTGTGGTCTTTGGGCAAATTCTGTAGCTGAACCACTCCCCACCAAATACACATGCAAGTAGATGCCCATCCTGAGTCATGTCTCTACTTCAGGGGGATACAGTCTTAACCTGTAACAAGACTTCCAACTTGAAACACTCAGTTTATTAATCCTGCAATCACTTTAGTCAATGAAGTTTCCCACGATCTGTTTCAGAGCCTAGTGGTTAGGATTGTATCTATGTATTAGCTGTGCTGTGAGTGACATACTTGCTGAAATGTGCACCAGTGGCTTTGACCCCCCTGATCGCATGAAGTAAGGGAAGGAGAGAGATGGGGGAAGCTCCGTGACCATCTGATTCCCATGGAAGTTTTCCTTGTTTTGTTGCTGGAGAATTATAAGGCAAATGCTACTCACTTCTTTTAAGAAACCCCAGCTGCAGATGGAGTTGTTGACCACAACAGAGGCTGTTGCCAAAGCGCTCTGTTGGAATACGGCTGTGGCCCAGAAATAGTTGCAAATAAGCAGAAGTTCTCTAAAAAGAAAAAAAAAAAAAGGAAAATTAAAGCTCATGGAAAAGTTTTAATATAAAAGGAGTTTTATCTATGGTTTTGTCTATATAAACACAGTTTGTGGGTTTAAGGACCAAGTCTGCACTACTGTTCATATTGTTCAGGCTCTTTTGTTCTAGCTGGGTTGGGGAAACAGTTCCCTTGGCTTAGATGACATCAGGTCTCATTAATAAAATAAATAAATATTAAATATTTTTTTAAATATTAAATAAAAATAAAATAAAATTAAATATTTTATTTTAAAAAACCCACATACTGTAAAAAAGTAAACTGTAGTTAATAATTTGGTTACTTTGTTCAGAGAAGGTAAACTTTGATATTATAGCTGTGGGTAGAACACACGGGTTGCCAGTTGGTTTTGTTCCATTTTATGATGCTATGTCTCATGTCTCTGGGGAAATACCTTCACATTTGTTATTTTCAGTTTGCTGTGACTCTAAACATGTCATTAATCTCATACTGTGAACAGAATATGGCAATGGGGAAAAAAAAGCATATGGCTGGATGTATCAGTACTATTGCTTCAAACTGCAGGCATGACCCTGGGGTGATGACACACACTGGTGAAAATTAGGATGAAGATCTTCCACCGTACAATGAGTTATAAGAGAGATTTTTGGTGAATAGCCATTTGGAGGCTTTTAAGGGAATCAATAAATAACACTCCTTTTTTTTTTCCTCCTGAGCTTGGAACTTATTGAAAAAGAAGACAGAAGCCAAACAAAAAGAGACCAGAATAGTGGTTTTTTATGTATAAAAGTTGCATCAGAGAATACAATTTACTATGTGGCCAAATGGACATTTAATATTTTCTTTATTCTCCGTAATGGATTTAATCTAGCACTCAAATCTGCTGGAATTCCTTTTGCAGGGATGGGAACAGCCCACATGGTTGAGAGCAAAATACAATGCCCTCTCTGTACAGGCAACCAGCTTGGTAAGGGAGCACAGCCCACAAGAGGCTTCTCCCAAACTCACATCACACTGACTCACTCATCCTCCCAGAGGGAAGTGTGGGAAAGGAATGAGGAGAGAGAGGCCAAGGGAAAAGGAGTAGGAAGTTCCTCATAGAAATATGAGGCAAGAGAAGTCAAGACACCCCTCGCCCCTTAGCATCCATCAGCAGCATAGAGAGGACAGTGTGAATGATAATTGGTGCAGAGGGAGGGGTCAGCACCTTAGAAGTTCTAGAAGTGAGGTAGACAATGAGCCTACTGGGTAAAGTGGTTAAAAATAGGTGAGAACAAGAATGTATATAGAGAATAGAGACCAGTGTTTATGGCCACTTTTGATGGTTCAGATGGACAGGTAAGAGGCTGAACAGCACATGTGACAGGTTTAAAGGGCTAAAAGTACAAAGAATCCAAGTTCTGTCGAGGGGCAAAGCCTGATGGATCTTACTTTACTTGTGTTTGGAGCCCCAAAGGGTTGCACCCTAGGAGAAAGGGTAAATTAAAAGTAAACAAACAAACAAAAGTGAACAGGTTCTCAAAGGAACTGCAGCTCATTTTAGGATCCCTTTTAACCCCTATAATTGAACTGAGGTGATCCCAGAATTATGGTGCAAACAGGCAACTGACAGAAATGAATACAAATATTTTCTGATAGAAGATAACACCATCCTAGTCCTTAATTTACTTATACAAACAATATTACAAATAAAATATCTGGCACATAGTTAAAAAATATCCATGCACATGCAGAGACAAGATAACAAACATGAATAGGAATGAATGGAAATACAAGACAATAGAAATAGATCTTCAGTGTTCCAGATATTGGTGTTATCATAGACCATTAAAATAACTAACATTTTTATTGTTCAAGGAAAAAAGAGACAAGACTGAGAATTCTGACAGGAAAAAATAGAAACTTTAAAAAGTAATCATATTGAAGTTCTAAGTTTCAAAGTACAGTAACCCAAAATAAGAGCTCAATGGTTGGGTTTAGTTGCAGATTAGATGCAACTAAAGGAAGAATTGGTGAGATGGAATATAGGTCAGAATAAATTATACAGAATGAATCATGGAGTGACTAAAGGAATGGAATATGCAGAAAAGAGCATAAGAGAAGACACAATAAGAAAGTGAAAAATATGTAATTGAAATCTCAAAAGAAGAGGAGAGAGAAAACAGGGCAAGAGCAGTATTTTAAAAGAGAATAGCTGAGAACTTTTGAAAACTGATGAAAGACACATCACAAAGCCCTGAAAATCCTGGGCAGCATAAATAAAAAGAAGGAATATCTATACATGGTAGTAAAACTGTTGAATAAAAAAGGCAAACAAAATTGAAATCAAGTGAAGGCAGGATTCTTGTTGTCGGTGGTGAGAAGGCAAAGTAAATGTAAAGGATCAACAATAATGCTGAGAGCTGACAACAGAATCATCAAAATCTTGATACCTGATTGAAAAAAAATAACTATCAACCAATAAATCAATCCCTTGTGGAAAATATGCTTAGAAAATGAAAGTGAAGTAAAAACATTTTCAGTTAAACAAAAGTAAGATACTTTTTCACCATCAGACCCACAATGAAAGCAATAAAAGTGAATATTCTTCTTTAGGTGGAAGAAAAATGACTCCATGTGGAAGCTCAGAGATGCTCCCAAGAGAAACAAAAATGGTAAGTATATCATTCAATAAATTAGTGTTATCTGTTTAAAATAATAATAAAATTTTATGTCATTTAATATATATAGAGAGGATTAAAATAAATTATAACAATGTCATCTAAATTGGAAGAATGAAATAAAGTGTTTTAAGATTCTTCCATTGTCTAGGAAGAGGGTAAAGTACCAATTAATTTATTTTATGTCTCTAGGGTAAGCGCTGAAAAAATAATAAAAAAGCATATAAATTCCAAGCTAATGGAGAGAGGTGGTAAAGTAATAGAAAATAATCCAATAAGAAGAAAAGAAAGAAGCAAATAAATAACTTCATAAAACAAAACAAAGACACAGAACAGGTGGGATAAATAGAAAGAAGCAAGTAATACAGTAGATTTAAACTTTACATGGAAAGGTAAAGCTGAATAGCTAAAACGATTTTGAAAAAGAATAAAGTGAGAGAAATCAGTCTACCTGATTTCAAGACTTTTACTATATAGCTAGAATAATCAAGACTGTGTAGTATTGGCAGAGGGTAGACATTTAGATCAATGAAACAGAATAGAGAACCCAGAACCCACACAAACATAGCCAATTGATGTTCAACAAAGGTACAAAAGCAATTCAATAGGCAGAGGCTAATTTTTTTAACAAATGGTGCTAAATCAATTGGATATACATCCACTGCCTCCCCAATAAAAAGGAACCTAAACCTCATGCAAAAATTAACTAAAAATGGATTACAGATTTAAATGTAAACATAAAATCATAAAGCTGATAGAAGAAATCATAGGATATAATATTCAGAACCTAAAGTTTGGGGAAAGAGTTCTTAGACATGACACCAAAAGCAAGACCCATAAAAAAAATACTGATAAGCTGCATCACAATTAAAAACTTTTGCTGTACAAAATATCATATGAAGAGGATGAAAAGACAAGCTACTGACTGGGACGAAATATTTGCAAACCATATGTCTTACAAAGAACTCATATCTAGAATATAGAAGAACTCTCAAAACTCAACAGTAAAACAATCCAATTAGAAAATGGGCAAAAGATATGAAGAGGCCTTTCACCAAAGAGGATACATGAATGGGAAATAAGCACATGAAAAGATGTTCAACATGACCGGACATTAGGGAAATGAAAATAAAGACCAAGATGAGACATCACTACATACGTATTAGAATTGCAAAAATAAAAAAATAGTGACAGTATCAAATGCTGGCAAGTATGTAGAGAAATGGATCTCATACATTGGAAAGTAATATGGTACAGCCACTTTGAAAATCTGTTCGGCAGTTTTTTAAATAATTAAACACACATTTACCATACATGTTGTCAATTGCATTGCTGGGCATTTCTCCCAGAGACATGAAAATGTATTTTCACACAAAAATCTACACATGATTGTTCATAGCAGTTTTGTTTGTAATAGTCAAAAACTGGATAAAACCAAAATATCCCTCAATAGGTGAATGGTTAAACAGACTTGGTACATCCATACCATGGAGTCCTACTAAGCAATAAAAAAGAAGAGGGACTTCCCTGGTGGCACAGTGGTTAAGAATCTGCCTGCCAATGTAGGGGACACCGGTTTGATCCCTGGTCTGGGAAGATCCCACATGCCGCGGAGCATCTAAGCCCATGGGCCACAACTATTGAGCCTGCGCTCTAGAGCCTGCGAGCCACAACTACTGAGCCCACGTGCCAGAATTACTGAAGCCCACATGCCTAGAGCCTGTGCTCCGCAACAAGAGAAGCCACCGCAATGAGAAGCCTGAGCACCTCAATGAAGTGTAGCCCCTGCTCGCTGCAACTAGAGAAAGCCTGCACACAGCAACGAAGACTCAATGCAGCCAAAAATTAAAAAAAAATTTTTTAATAAATTAATTTAAAAAAAGAAGAAACTATTTGATACATGTAATAATTTGCATGAATCAAGGGCATTATGCTTGTTGAAAAAAGATCTCAGAAGTGTTACACACTGTATGATTCCACTTATATAACATTCTCAAAATGAAAAATTTGTAAAGATGGAAAGTAGATTAGTGTTTAACATTGTTTAGGGCTGGTGAGCTTAGGGGGTGGCTGTGACTATAAAGTAGTAGCAAAAGGGAAACCTTTGTGGTGATGGAATAGTTCTGTTTTGTTTGCGACTGTGGTTACACAAACTTATACAGGTGATAAAACTGCATTCTATGTACGCACATTGTACCAATGTCAAATTCCTGGTTTGGATATTATACTATAATTATATAAGATGTAAAGTGAATGAAGTGTACAAGAATCCTTTCTTTACTATCTTTGCAACTTCCTATGAATCTATAATTATTTCAAAGTGTAAACTTAAAAAAACAACTGCACAAATTCATCAGTAATTATATTAAATGTAAATAGATTAAATGCTCCAATTATAAGACAAAAATTACCTGACTAGATTTTTGTTTTTAGAAGCCAAATTCTATTTACAAGGGGTATTTTAAAAACACTGAGATACAGAAGGTTTGACTGTAACAGGATGGAATTGGTAACTAAAGAAACGTGGTATAAATTATCAAACAAAGTCAGTTGAAGCAAATACTGCTTGTGAACAATCATGTGGTTTTGGAGATCTGTTCTTTTATTTGCCTAGTGTTTTATAATTAGCCAGACCATAATATTACTACAACTGACATAAAAAACAAAACAAAAATTCATGCCTCACTAATGATGGAATAGAACCATTTCACACACACATACCATGTTGTAGTAGTTAAACATTAACTTAATTTTTAAGTAACTTAAAAAATTGGTAGTGTGTTGTTGTAGTTTATCTCATGACTGTTTCCTAACACTCTAACCAAGTTTATTCTATACACATGATTTTGTTTTGTTTTGTTTTTCTTTTATTTTCTGGTTCTGTTTCTACCTGCTCTATGAACTAAATGTTCAAGGACCTTTGGCAAATAGTATATAGCCTATTGTTTTAAGCTTGCTTGTTTATTCTCCCATTCTATTAGTAGCCATGTCTGGATTTCATAAATACTTCTATTGATTTTGTACTTAATACTCTCAGTATTATACAACTGTTCAGAAAATAGCAGTGTTATTAAAATGCAGAAAGTAAATGGATTTCTGGGAAGAGGAATATTCAGTGAACATCTAGAGAAGGAACTAAAGAATTTTTATAAACGTACATAAAAACAGCCATTTTGCATGTTAAAATCAGCTTATTCCATTGCAGTGTCTCCCATGGATAATCTTTTTCTTTCCACTGAGAAACTCTCTAATAATGAATGATCCATCATGAAGAGACCCTATTTGAAAATGAAAGCATAAAAATTTCCTGTGAGATTTAGATGCCATTTAAATTTATCTTTATACGTATACTGCTTGAATACTTATTGCTGCTTGCCCAACTCAGGAGCAAGGTGTTTACTGTTTATTATTATTATTAATAACTTTAAGATAATGATTAATTAGACCATTTTATATAGTCTTGTAAAGTTTTATATTTCATAAGGCAGTTTTCATAAGCATTTTTATATTTGGTCTTCACAATATGCTAAGGGTTATTTATGGCCATCGTTCTTATTCCCATTTGCAGAAAAGGAAACTAAAGCTCAGGGATGTTGCCTGCCTTATTCCAAACCACAAAAGTATTCAATGGCAGGGCTTGGTCTCACACCTAGTCTTCATAACTTCTAGCCCAGTACTGTGTTTACCTTGTCACACTGCCTTCCTTCCTTTAGTGACAGAAGTGCAGTGGCTTCTCCTCTTTTAAAAGGATTATCTCAGGAAGAATGTACATAGGCCTCTCTGACACCTTCCTCATTCTATGCTCGTGCTTCAGGCTTCGCTTTTCCTGAAGCCTATAGTGCATGGGGACCATGCTGTAATCTGCCTGCTGTGAATTTGTGTTTCCTCAGCACATTTATATGTTTGTTTCTGCAACAGTATGTGGTCCCATGGCAAATTCATGGCAGGCTGATTGCTGGTTTTCTTTGCCTCCCAATGTCAGTTGAAGCCAAAGTGATCAAATAAAATCCAAATCAGGCAGAGTGCAGTGCCAAGCACAGCCCATATGAAAAACCCCAACTTTGAGAATAAGATTGGCAACGTTATCAGTATTGAACACTCTGATAAAATTTCCCTGAGAAATGCAATTAAAGACTGCTGAAGAATAGAAATGAAAACAAAGTGTTGGTTTTATTCTCAAGTTTAAAAAGAAGACAACTTTAGTTGGATTCACATCCTAGTCTAATTATTGATTTCATCACCACAAATGAAAAACAGAAGAACTATAAGGAGGTTAAGATCCAACAAAAACATAGCAAAATAGTGGGGAGGGAGTGGAAGGAATGTGGAGAAATTGTATGCAGGGGGTATAAAGAACAGCCATTTTCAGAAGAGCTTTTTCTAACTAGGAAAGATAGATCTTGCAGTCACTTGCATTTCAAAAGTTTCTATGCATTCAAAGCCTAGTGCCTGTCTTAAAGTGAGCTTGAGGGTTTCACAGTGACTGGGATGCAACTAAGCTATTTCTGATGATGGGATTCATCTGGCATGGCAGGGTGGCCTTGTGCACACAAAAGACACTTAAAATCATTTTTTCTCTGACTAATTTATACATTAAAAATAAACTGCCTTAGAAGCGTTTGCTTTTTTGGATGACTTTTGGAGGGCCTGCTGTTTTAACCATTCCATAGCAGAATCTGCTCTGTTGTGTACAGAGTCAGCCTTTGATGTATGTAGAACTTAGACAAAGTCAATCTGAGAACTCCAAAGAAGATAATCAGGAAAGAAACTTATGAAAGTAAGGCAACAAGCATTAATAAAAGAAGTTGAGATTTTTTTGAAGGGAAATTTGGGAAGAAGGGAGAGTTGGTCATGGGAGTATGATCAAGAGTGGGTTAGACTGACCACTGAACTGGCCACTGCCCAGATTCCTTCAACTGGGCTGTTTCCCAAACTTCAGTCATTCTCAAAACATGTTCTTGATTGTTTCCATATCACCTTTCAAACTGCTCAATCTTTTATTTGATATTTTTATTTGAATTATGTTTCTTTAAAGCAATTTTATGTGACATATCATAAATGGAAAACCATTAACACCTAATATAGACAGAAGTATAGAAGAAAATATAATAACAATTTCGTTAAATTCTAGCAGCATATATTATTGTTTGCCCTAAATCCTAAGCTTGAGGCCTCGCCTTTTCATTCTTGCTAGAAAAGGAGATTAAGATGTGGTAGAGGAGTTTTAAACTTACATCATCATTAAACTGATTCTTCTTCTTTGATGTAGTCTGACAGTTTAAAGGAAAATTATAAATTGAATAGTATCCTTAATTTGTAACTAAGTACTGTTGTTACTGTTTGGTGGTTTGTTTTTTATTTCAAGCAACACAAACCATTATTAGGAAAACATGGAGTAAATCACTGTAAATATTCATGTAAATAAGATGAACTGATCACTGTAAAGTCATTTCCAAATATCGTTACTTGGGTGAATCAGCCCCACTCTCCACTGCTCCCTGTATACAATTTGCATCCTACTGACCAAGATTGAAAGATTCGAAGTAGGAAGCCTAATTGGCTTAGAGAATGCTTCCATTTCTTGAATGGTGAAGGCAGGGTGTTTGAGCGACAGTTCCACAAGAATGTGTGCAATAAGGGTATGATAGTTAATTTTGTGTGTCAACTTGACTGGGCTGTGGGATGCCCAGATATCTAGTTAAACATTATTTCTGGGTGTGTCTATGGGGGTGTTTCTGAAAGAGATTAGCGTTCAAATTGGTGGATTGAGTAAAACAGGTGGCCTTCCCCAATGTGGGTGAGCATCATCCAGTCTGGTGAAGGCCTGGATAGGACAAAAAACTGAGGAAGCTTGAATTTGCTCTCTGTAAATTGTGTGATAATAATTTACATTAGGACATTCAATATTTTGTAATATTTTTGCAGTAATAATAATCTATCAAATCTAACTCCATTGCAGTACTTGAAGATTATCTATATATGTGTGTGTGTATATATATATATATATATATAAAATTCTTGGTTAAATTTGACAATTGACAATCCAGTTGCCTTAGACTCAGTAGAGTAAAATTTCTCCAAATTGAAATTAATTTAAAACCATCTAAGAACTATAATATTTCAATAAAAAGGTTAAATTTGTCATTAGAAAATTACATAAAATTCTTAATTATATCAATATAATTAATCATTGTGCTGAAAAGAAGTAAAAAATAATTTTCCTGGAAAATATAATTATGATTTAGGCGTGATTTTATTTTTTATCTATTCAAACACTCTCATTCCAAAACAGAATGCCCAGACATGTGCAATGATAATTAAATTTAGGCATTTTTTTTATTTTACTAAATTTCAGTCATATAAAAACCATGGATTTACAAATATTCTAAAATATTATTATTTTAAAAATGTACTTTTTCTAGGTAGTATATTTCAATCAACATCTATTTGTGACTTGCAAGTTTTAAATATGTAGCACTCTCAAATGTTTGGAGCAAGACTATAGAAATAGAACAGCAAATTTAATACAAAGAAAGCAAAATGAAGAGGAAAATAGATAAAAGAAGAAATTAACAAAATAGAAAACAAGCCTACAGTTGAGAGAACTGACAAATTTATTCTTTTAAAAGGTTATAAAATTGTAAATCCCTCATGAGATTGATGAAGACAAATTGAGAGAAGGCAAAAATGAACAATAGCAGATATAAAAAAGGGGGGACATCACTACAAATCCTACAAACATTAAAGCCACCATGAGAGAATATTATGAGCAAACATCAGATAAAATGTAGAAATTTCTAGGAAAAAAAAACTTAACCAAAATTCAATCAGGAAGAAACAACCAATTGAATTGTGTTGTTAACCATTAAATCTATCGATTTTATAATTAAAATTATTCCCCCAAAGGAAATTCTAGGCTTAGATGGTGTCGCTCGTGAGTTCTACCAAATATTTAAGAAACAAATAATATCAATCTTACACAAAATTTTCCATAGATAAGGAATGACTTCCCAACTTACACTGTGAAGTAACATAACCCTGATTCCAAAACTTAACAAGGACATTAAAGAAAAGAACAATAATAAGGCAGTCAGACTCATGAACCAAATCCTGCAACATACAAAACGCATAATATATCATAACCAATTTAGACTTATTCCAGTAATGCAAGGGTGATTTAATATTCAAGAGTCAATCAGTGTTATCCACCAAATTAACACAATAGAGAAGAAAAATAATATATTCATTTCAATAGATACCCAAAAATAGCATTTGATAAAATTTAGCATCTATTTATGTTTAAAAATTAATAATCCTTACCATACCAAGGACACATAGGTTGATGGAAAAGGATAGACTTTTCAAAAGTGGTATTAGTTTAACTACATATTTTTTACAAACAAATACACAAATAGAAAGGAAAAAGAAAGTTAACCCCTATCTCACACTGTACACAAAAATTAATTTCAGGTTCACTGTAGATCTAAATATGAAACACAAACGAATGCAGCTTGTATAGGATAGTAAATGAACACATTTTAATGTTCTTGGGATACGGAAAGATTTTTTTAAACAGGATACAAAATATATCAACCAAAAGGGAAATAATTAATATTTTTGACTACAATAAAAATGATCATTTCCATTCATCAAAAGATACCATTAAGAAATGAAAAAGCAAGGCAATCAAAATAATAACAAAGATCTTATATCCCTTCAAATGAATAAGAAAGTCTACCTATAGAATAATGGGCAGGAATGTTGGACAAGCACTTAGAAGATAGATAAATGGCTAGTAAACAACCCTGTCAGTAATAAGGAAAATGCAAATTAAAATTACAGCGAATAATGTCCAAGAACTGCTCAATGGATAAACAGATTACAAATATATTCCTACAATGAAATGCAAGTTGGCGATAAAAAAGAGCAAACCACCAACACACATTACAGCATGGATGAATTTCAAGAGCATTATGCCAGGTGAAATAAGACAGACACAAAAGACTACATACTCTATGATTTTATTTATGTAAAATTCTAGAAAAGGCAAAATTATAATGACAACAGATTAATGGTTGCCCAGGTCTGTGGGTGGGGAAGGGAATTGGCTGTAAAGGGACAGGAGAAAGCTTTTTGGGGTGTTGGAAATGTTCTATATCTTGTGGGTGGTGGTGGATACATGACTATTTATTTTGTTAAAAATCACTGAACTTATTCATACCACGAAAAATTATAAGCAATAAAAATTAATGAATCACTGTACCAATATGGATGCATTTTTAAAATACAGTGTTGAGAAATAATAATAATAAGGGTATTCATATGATCAACTTATAAAAACTCTAAACTACAGTATTCTAAGCCATGATAGTAGTCACCTTTGGGCAGAGGGAAGGGAGTAATGGTTGGGAAAGGGCATGAATTGGGAGAGGGTCTCGTGGGAGCTGGCAGTGTTCAGTTCTTCAGCCGGGTAGTGAGGTCATGGGTGTTCATTTTGTGATGAGTTCCTGAATTATGTATTTATGTTTTCAGTACTTTTATGTTGATTATGACAAATGTCTTGCTGTTGGAAAGGTGGGAAATGGGGACATGATTAAATGTGTCGTTTTGTTTTTTGTTTTTTATGAGATGGGAGATACTTGAGAAATATTACTTTTTCGTGAGACTGATTCATAGAGAAAAATGGAAGGAAAGTGTTTTGAAGGGACGATTAATAGTGCAAAATTTCTGAGGAGAGAGGATTTAGAGTTTAGCTAAAAGAAAATTGGCCTTTTATTAATCAGAGGGAGAAGGAGAAATGTGCACATGTAGGTTTGTGGATGGAGAGCACAGGGATTTCCTGTCTCGTGGCTTCTATTCTCAGTAAATTGGAAATGATGTGACTTTGAGGGAGGAAGTAGAAAGATGAGCAGATTTGCAGTTTGAAAAGTGTAAAGAAGTTTGAAAAAGTAATTGCGGAGGGTAATGTGAGGTTGACCTTGAATTCACTTGTTAGTGTTATGGGCCCAAAATGGCTTGGTGAGTTGAATATATTGTGGGAGTCCTATGAGAAGAGCCTCTGTTCTGGACTTAGACTATAGCAATGTGTAGTTTGGCCTCTTTAACACAGCTAATTTCCAGATCTCAAGGGGGCACATGGATTATACATGAAATCGCAGTAGCTCTAAGTAAGTACCCACAACTAGTTCTGGGAGTAGCACACAGAGATGGAGTCATGAATGAGATCTGCATCTGGTGTAGGCAAGGTGACTAAAAAAGAGGAACATTTGTCAACAGTCACAGATATCTTGACAATGGGGTATTCTTCGAATACAACCTGTGTATAAAATTAGAGGAAACGTCCTCATACCTGAGTTATTTGTCTAAGTCATAGAATTCAAAACCAAAGAAACATCAAAGTATGTGCTTATCAGAAATGGCTAGATGTGGATCTTATTTTGCCTAATGCTAATTTCAAATTCAGAGGGAAAATTAGCGAGAAAGTGTTAATGAATCAACAAGAATGGGTTTACTATTTATGTCTACTCTTTGAAAGTAATTCAAAGCAGTTGTCATAGAGAGGATTAGCCAGCAGTATTATTCTTGTGTGTGTAATCATGTAATCTTGTTTTTAATAAGATTTATACTAATCTTGTATATTGGAAGGGATATAATGCCTTTGAGGGCAATTATAGTTACTTTATCAAAGTAAAGTGACACCCAGCTCAAACTATTAGGCATCAGTAAAAGAGATGAAAGTTTATTATACGCCATTAAAAAAATATAAAAGCAAACAAAAAATTTTAAATAACATTCTGGCATTGAAACCTTATTATATTTTGTTTTATTTTAAAAAATCATCTACACATTTTCCTGGGGGACTATCAAGAGAAACAAAGATAAAAATAGGTAGTCAGAGAATGACAGGCAAAAATATAAACACATTTTTCTTTTTCCTGTTGGCTCTTTCTTGTGCAAGTTGAGAAATAGAGATATAGGAGAAAAAGAGGCTTTGGAGAAATTTCAAGCAAAAGATTTACCTTCAGGCTCAGATGGGAAGCAAAGATTGGCAGACCCACTTGAAAGTAGATCTTTAGATTTAGGATTAATTATTAAAAAGAAAGATTATAATCAAAGATTGTGTATATAATTAGTGATCGACTATGCAGTTAAAGGATCTTAGATGCCCAATGGGGTCTTTGAGTTCATTTTGTTAACTGAATTTGTTTTATTTTATGAAAATAATACTTGATTATTTTTAAGGTTAAACAATAAAAATATATAAATGAAAAGTTAATATTCTCAACTCTGCTTGTTCCACATTGAGCTAACTAATGTTAACTGCTTGCATCTTTATTTCTAGATATTTCTGTGTTTATTCAATCATATGCAAAGAGGTGTATTTTCTGTGTGTGTGTGTGTGTGTGTGTGTGTGTGTGTGTGTGTGTGTGTGCTTAAAAACAAACATGGGATCTACCTCAACAGATTACTCTGAAATTTGATCTTATCACTAAAAATATATCATGGCCATCTAGTCCAACAAGTAGATATAGTATAATTTTACTCATTCTTAAATACCTTCAGAATATTACATAATATGTATATGCACCATCAACTACTACTACGTTCTACTACTAATATACATTCAAGTTATTTTAAGGAATTGGCTCATGTGATTGTTGAACCTGCCAAGTCTGAAATCTGCAGGACAGGGTGTCAGTCTGGACACCCAGGGAAGAGTTGGTGTTGCAGCTCAAGTCCAAAGTCAGTTTGGAGGCAGAATTCCTTCTTCACTGGGGAACCTCAGGCTTTTCTTATAAGGCCTCCAACTGACTGAATGAGGCCCACCCACATTATGGGCTTTACTCAAAGTCTACCAACTTAAATATTAATCCCATCTAAGCATTAATTCATGCCAATGTCTAGACTGGTGTTTGACCAAACACTGGGTACTGTGACCTACCTAAGTTAAATTAACCCTCACACTATGTATATTCCTCTGAGATTTGCTTTTTTCATTCAACATTTTGATTTTGAGATTCTTCCAGACTGCAGTTTTAATTCATTCAGTTCTTCTGCTACATAGTATGCCATTGCATGAATGTATCACAATTTGTTTATCCATTTGTTCCTATTGATGAACATCTGAGGTAGTTCCTGTTTTTTTTTTTTTTTTTTTTGGTTACAAATAATGTTGCATTGAACATTTTGGATTATGACTCAGTGTTCAAGTACAAGAGTTTCTTTAGATAATATACCCAGAAGTAAGCTTGCTGGGTGTTAGGATATGCACATATTTAGTTCACATGATAATGCCAAATTGTTGTTCAAAGTGATGTGCCAGTTCACACTCCCACCATCAATGAGAGTTGTGCCTGTTGTGCCCCATCTTGGTCTTGTCAAGCTTTTAGATGTTTGCCAGTGTTTTAATCAAAAATAGGACTCCTGGATTCTCTCATGAAGTCTGCTAAATACTAGCTGTGTGGCTATTGTCACAAAGGGTCCTTCCAGCCTTCAATTCTACTGGTTCCAAAGTCTCACCTCAAACTACTCAGGTAGATAATGTCAGAAAACAAATCAACATCACACCAACTTACTGTGCACCAGAACTGAAGACATTTAATTTAACTTGGCTCAGGATGTTCACTGGGTTAATGAGCTAGAATATAAATCAAGCCGTTGGGTGTCAGTTTCTGAGTAAGGAATCTATATGGTTGTTTTTACACAGGACAGTTGAGTAGGAATGGAATTACAGTTTGCCTACGGCAATAAATAGAATAGTTGCAACTGAATTTTTCATATTAAACAGATGTTACAAAGTCATTTAAAACAGCACAGTTCACTATGGGTTTCTTACTATTTAACATATTTTCTATTAGAGGGCTGTAAATTTAGGGGAACCAGGGACAGTTGAATGAAGCCTGAAAATTTGAGAGCTTTGTTTTATCAAGTGTTGGTTTAAAGAAGCCTTTTTTGAGCTTTTAGAAAGCAATTTTCTCCTCAACTTACTATTTCAAAATGGGCTTAATTTCATAAGCTATCTTTTAAAATGAAAGCCTGTGCTATTCAAACACACAAAAATACTTACTGTAAGAACATTTTTGGACTTCAAGAAGAATCAGCGATTCCATTTCCTTCTCTTACTAGTGCCAAATGGAATTTGGATGAAAAGTTTTCCATATGAGTGGTAACCATATGTGTGAACATCAAGAACTTGGTATAAAAGTTGACTAAAAGAAGGCTACTACTCTCTTAAACAAGTCCTGTTTAGAGATAGACCAGGGTCAGCATACTTCTCTCTAAAGGGCCAGATAGTAACTGTTTTTAGGCTTTGTTGGCCATACAGTCTGTTGCATCTGCTTATCTCTGATGTTGTAGCTTGAAAACAGCCAGAAAAAAAAACCACATAAATAAATGGTTGTGGCTGTATTCCAATCAAACTTTACTCAAAAAACAGGTGATGGACTGGACTTAGCTTGCAGGTTGTAGTTTCCCAACCCAATTTCAGCCATTAAGTAAATGATATTAAGTATTAAGCATAATGCACAGAACATTTGCTACAATAAAGACTCTGATGTCCCTCTAATGTGAGATAATCCTTGCCATTCCTCCTTATTATCATTTTTCAGAGGATAATTGCACTGGGCTTTATGTTGAGCTATTGGTACTGCATTTAAAAAGGTTAATGAAATCCAAGGACATGGTATATCTCTCCATCTCTTTGTATCATTTTTAATTTCTTTCATCAGTGTCTTATAGTTTTCTGCATACAGGTCTTTTGTCTCCTTAGATAGGTTTATTACTAGGTATTTTATTCTTTTTGTTGCAATGGTAAATGGAAGTGTTTCCTTAATTTCTCTTTCAGATTTTTCATCATTAGTGTATAGGAATGCAAGAGATTTCTGTGCATTAATTTTGTATCCTGCAACTTTATCAGATTCATTGATTAGCTCTAGTAGTTTTCTGGTAGCATCTTTAGGATTCTCTATGTATAGTATCATGTCATCTGCAAACAGTGAAAGCTTTACTTCTTCTTTTCCAATTTGTGTTCCTTTCATTTCTTTTTCTTCTCTGATTGTTGTGGCTAAAACTTCCAAAACTATGTTGAATAATAGTGGTGAGAGTGGACAACCTTGTCTTGTTCCTGGTCTTAGAGGAAAGGAAAACATAAACAAGATGAAAAGACAACCCTCAGAATGGGAGAAAATATTTGCAAATGAAGCAACTGACAAAGGATTAATCTCCAAAATTTACAAGCAGCTCATGCAGCTCAATATCAAAAAAACAAACAACCCAATCCAAAAATGGATAGAAGACCTAAATAGACATTTCTCCAAAGAAGATATACAGATTGCCAACAAACACATGAAAGGATGATCAACATCACTAATCACTAGAGAAATGCAAATCAAAACTACATGAGGTATCACCTCACACCAGTCAGAATGGCCATAATCAAAATATCTACAATCAATAAATGCTGGAGAGGGTGTGGAGAAAAGGGAACCCTCTTGCACTGTTGGTGGGTATGTAAATTGATACAGCCACTATGCAGAACAGTATGGAAGTTCTTTAAAAAACTAAAAATAGAACTATCATATGATCCAGCAATCCCACTCCTGGGCAGATACCCTGAGAAAACCATAATTCAAAAAGAATCATGTACCACAATGTTCATTGCAGTACTATTTACAATAGCCAGGACATGGAAACAACCTAAGTGTCCACCAACAGATGAATGGCACATATATACAATGGAATATTAGCCATAAAGAGAAACGAAATTGAGTTATTTATAGTGAGGTGGATGGACCTAGAGTCTGTCATACAGAGTGAAGTAAGTCAGAAAGAGTAAAACAAATGCCGTATGCTAACACATATATATGGAATCTAAAAAATAAAACAAAAGAACAGGTTCTGAAGAACCTAGGGGCAGGACATGAATAAAGACGCAGATGTAGAGAATGGACTTGAGGACACAGGGTGTGGGAAGCGTAAGCTGAGAAGAAGTGAGAGAGTGGCATGGACATATATACACTACCAAATGTAAAATAGAGAGCTAGTGGGAAGCAGCCGAATAGCACAGGGAGATCAGCTCGGTGCTTTGTGACCACCTAGAGGGGTGGGATAGGGAGGGAGGGGATATGGGGTTATATGTGTATTATAGCTGATTCACTTCGTTATAAAGCAGAAACTAACACACCATTGTAAAGCAATTATACTCCAATAAAGATATTTAAAAAAATGTTAATGCATTCCTTCTAAGGGCATTAATGCATTTCATGGGATTGTTTATAAGCAAGTTTTGACTGATTGAATCTGTTTATTTATTGATTGTAACAGTCCTTCCATGAGGTGGGAGAAAGGGCTGCTCAGCTAGGCTGGTTAATTCCACAGATTTGGCAGGTGTTTGGCCCACAGGGAGTGGGTGAGACTTTCCCCTTGCACCTGTGTCCTGCTGGCAGTCATCATTCCTCCCACTGCCTACCACATGCCAGCTTTAGGAGGCAAAGTGCACACATTGTGGCTTATCACAAGCTGTTCTGCCTCTTTCAAAATCAGCTGAGTACTGCATGAAACACAGGGTGCGAACCTGCACCGGCAAATCCTGCTTAGAGCTAATAATCATTAGCAATGATCCCAGACTTTCATGGGTATCACACACCAGCCAGTGGCTGTATTTAGATGGACCATGGTGTGTGTGTGTCTGGGATGTGGTCTGGAAGAAGGGTAATGTCCCTTTTTATTTCTCAGGAGCCCATTGTCTTCTCTCCATTTTCATACCACTCCTCTAGTGAGAGTTACCATCTTTCTCTTAGACCTCTAGAATCCTTTCTCTGAGTCTTCTCACTTCACTCTAATCCATTCTCTACACAGCAGCCAGAGTGACCTTTTAAAAATGCAGTTCTCATCATGCCACTCCTCAACTTAAATTTCTTTTTTGGCGTCACACTGCCATTAGGAGGAAGCCACAATTATCATGACTTTCTCTCAAGACTATTCATGCTCTGACCCCAGCTCACCTCTGCACCTCATCCAACTCCACTCCCTCCCATGCTACTGTGTTTCAGTTGCTCTTGCACTGTTCAGTTCCTTGAACTAACTTTCCATACTGGCTCCCACCTAGGAGCCTTTACTCCTTTACACATGCTATTGTCCTATTGATCTTCTGTTTATAATTTTGATTTCTTAAATAGAGAAGAGAGTACAATCCACTATAATCTGTTCTCTCCAACTCACATTGTATAGGGTCTCAACTTGTTCTACCAATTACTGCAAGTCTGATATGTTGCTAATTAAATTAATTATTATTTAGTAATTGTTGTTTTTGGCAGTGGTCTAGAAATGTAAAGAAGAAATTCAGTGATTTTAATCAACAAGATACATGTACCTCATCTTATGAAATACCAGTTAAAGAGTCCTTGAAGCAGTGTTGCCAAAGGCAATGAATTTCAAAATTTGGCAAATCTGGAAATTTCCCTGATAAATTGAGTTGAAAAAAAGTTAACTTCCATGTAAAATGTATAGAAATTTGAGTCAAATATAGGTTTATGTTGGTTATAATCTGTCTTGTGCATGGCTTAATTCCCTTATCCAAGAAACAAATAATGTGACTTAAGCTCCCCCAGTCCCTAAATATGGGGTTCATGTTGCCTTTTAGTAGCTCTTTAAGTTCTCCATAGGCTTTTATGAAAGTGCAGAGATTTCAGCCAACATAGTTTCCAGGATTTCCATCCATAAACAGAAGTGCCTTTGTGAGAGCTATGGGATCCAGGTAGGAGATTATTAAACCCAGATTTAGTCCAAGGGGACTAAATTTCAAGAAGGGGAGCCATTTCAAGAAGGCAGTCTCACACCCAGGTGACTGACTCACCAACAGTGGTCCCACTACAGACCTGGAGACAGCTCTGTACCCCGAGGATTCGCCTACAGCTCCATTTGGCCTTGTTCCTGTCACCACCACTATATGCCTGGGGACCTGGGAAGGGTCAAGACCACCAATGTATCATGTAACAGGCATACAGACCTAAGTCCTAGCTGTGGACCCTAAAGTGGTCTGTGAACCTGCTCCAGCCCCTTCCAGTTGCAGTACTGGTGTCCCTGGAAGTAAGCCCACCAGACCTGGTCAGACTGTAGATTACGAAAGGGCCCTTAACTTGGCTCCAGTCCATGCTAGTCACAGTCAGCCAGCAATCTTGCTGGCAGAGAGCTCCAGGAGACACTCCCAACTAAGACCCAGGAGATCCTTAAAGTATCCTACACTCAGCTTCAACCTCTTGAGTTGCAATCAAGGAGCAGTATAGCCAGCCCAGGGACCTGCAGGGAGACATACCTATCTGTGCCTCCAGAGCCAAGTTTGCAGACCTCAGTTTTGGCTGTGGAACCTGAAACAGTCCTGAGGCTTAGTTCCAGCCCCTCTCAGCCATAGACCAGGGCCAGTCCTGCCCACCCCATCCAGTGATCAGCCAGGAACCTTCCCTGGGACCCATCTATGTACCTGGTAATAGGCCCACTGTCTGAGGACCCAAATTTGGACACTGAAGCAGACCCTTCTTCCAGCATCACCCTACCAAACAAAGTACTGGAGGCAGCTTCATCTACCCAGGGATGAGACAGAATCCATGCCCGGCTGAATTCCTGGTAACAAGCCCACCAACAGCAGACCTCACTGCAGACCCAGAGACAGCCTCACAACCGGCTCCAACCCAATATGACTGCAATTCCAGAGATAATCCCATCAGCCTAGAGAACTGACAGAAGAAGGTCTTCACGTGACGAAAGCAGTCTACAAAGATGGAAAGATGTGTTTGCTCCTTCAAATGCACAGACACCAATGCAAGGCTACATGGATCACAAAGAATCAGGCAAATATGACACCAAAGGAAACTAATAAAGTTCCAGTAACTGACCCCAAAGAAATGGAGATCTATGATTTGCAAGGCAAAGATTTCAAAATAATTATTCTAAAGAAATTAAATGAAATGCAAGAGAACGTGGATAGACAACAGAATGAAGTCAGGAAAACACACATGAACAAAATGAGAAGTTTAATGAAGAAATAGAAACCATAAAAAAAGAACCAAACAGAAATCCTGGAGCTGAAGAATACAGTGAAAAAACTGAAAAAGTCAATAGAGAGCTTTAACAACAGACTTCATCATGCAGTAGAAAGAATCATCAAACTCAAGGATCATTTAAAATTAGCCAGTTAGAGGAACAAAAAGAAAAGAGAATGAAAAAGAGTGAAGAAAGCCAAAAGCCTATATGAACTTTGGGATGCCATCAAGTCAATGAAAGCTTATTTAAAGAAATAATAACTTAAACTTTCCCAAATCTTGGGAGAGATACAGACATCCATGCACAGGAAGTTCAGAGGACCCAAAGCAATATCAACACAAAGAACATTACTCCAAGACACGATATAATCAAAGTGTTAAAAGTCAAAAACAAAGGATATTGAAAGCTGCAGAAGAATTCCCTCATCACAAATAAGGGAAGACTATAAGGCTATCAGTGGATTTCTCTGCAGAAATCTTGCAGGCCAGGAGGGAATGGGATGATATATTCAAAGTCCAACAAATTGGATAACCTAGAAGAAAGGAGTACATTACTAGAAACATACCACTTACCAAGACTAAATCATAAAGAAATAGAAAATCTGGACAGACCAATAACAATTAAGGAGATTGAAGCAGTAATCAAAAATCTCCCAACAAAGAAATGCCCAGGACCAAATGGTTTCACTGGTGGAGTATACCAGATATTTAAAGAAGAATTAATGCTAATCCTTCTCAAACTCTTCCCAAAAATTGAACAGAGACGAATACTCCCAAAGTCATTTTATGAGGCCAGAATTACTCAGATACCAAAACCAGATAAAGACACTACAAGAAGAGAAAACTACAGACCAATATTCCTAGTGAATATAGATGCAAAAATTCTCAACAAAATACTAGCAAATTGAATTCAACAGCATATTAAAAGAATCATACACCATGATCAAATGGGATTTATCCCTAGGATGCAAAGATGGTTCAACATATGCAAATCAACAAACATGATATACCACATTAAAAGAATGAAGCATAAAAACCATATGATCCTTTCAACAGATTCAGAAAAAGCATTTGACAGAATTCAAAATCCTCTCATGATAAAAGCTCTCAACTAATTGGGTTATAGAGGGAATGTACCTCAACTTAATAAAGTCATATAGGACAAGCCCACAACTAACCTACTCAGTGGTGAGAAACTGAAAAGCTTTTCTTCTGAATTCAAGAACATGACAAGGGTGCTCACTCTCACCACCCGTATTTAACATAGTTCTGGAAGTCCTAGCCAGAAATATTAGGCAAAAAAAAAAAAAAAAAAAATTTAAAGGCATCCAAATAGGAAAGGAAATAAAACTGTCTCTGTTTGCAGATGATATTATCTTATATAGAGAAAACCCTAAAGACTCCACCAAAAAACTGTTAGAACTAATCAGCAAATTCAGTAAAGTTGCAGGATACAAAATCAACATACAAAAATCAGTTGCATTTCTACACACTAACAATAAAGTATATGAAAGAGAAATAAAACATTCCTATTCATGGTAACATCAAAAACAATAAAATACTTAGGAATAATTTAACAAGGAAATGAAAGATCTGTACACTGAAAACCATAAGACATTGGTAAAAAAAATGAAGACACAAATAAATGGAAAAATATCCTGTGTTCATAGATCAGAACAATCAATATTGTTAAAATGTCCATACCACCCAAAGCCATCTATAGATTCAGTGCAATCTCTATCAAACTTTTAATAGCAATTTTTACAGAAATAGAAAGATGAATCCTGAAATTTATATATAACTACAAAAGACTCCCAGAAGTGAACACAATCTTCAAAAAGAACAAAGAGGGAGGCATCACATGTTCTGATTTCAGGCTATACTACAAAGCTGTAGTAATCAAAACAATATAGTACTTACATAAAAGCAGACACATAGACCAATGGAATGGGATCAATAGCCCAGAAATAAGTCCATGCATATATGCTCAATTAATGTTAGACAAGGGACTCAAGAATACTCATATGGGGAAAGGATATTCTTTTCAATAAATGGTGTTGGGAAAATTGGCTATTCACATGCAAAAGAATGAAATTGGACCCCTGTCTTACACCACTCACAAAAATTAACACAAAAAGAATTAAAGGTTTAAATGTAAGACCTGGTGCCATAAAACTCCTAGAAGAAAACAGGGAAATGGCAATGATTTGGTCTTGGCAATGATTTTTTGGATTTGACACCAAAAGTACAAACAACAAAAGCAAAATAAAAAAGACTACATCAAACTAAAAAGCTTCTGCACAGCAAAGGAAATAATCAACAAAATGAAGAGGCAACCTACAGAATGGGAGAAAATATTTGGAAGCCATATATCAGATAAGGGGTTAGTGTCCAAAATATGTAAGGCGCTCATACAACTCAATAGCACCCCCCCAAACAAAAAAACAAAACAAAACCTACAACCCAATTTAAAAAATGGGCTGAAGACTTGAATAGACATTTCTCCAAAGGAAGACACAAATGGCCAACAGGTACATGAAAAGATGCTCAATGTCACTAATCATCAGGCAAATGCAATCAAAACCACAACAAGATATCACCACCTCACACTGTTGGGATGGCTATTATCAAAAAGACAAGAAATAACAAGTGTTGGTAAGATGTGGAGAAATTGGAATCCTTTTACTCTGTTGGTGGGAATGAATATTATTCAGACATAGAAAGGAGGTAATTCTGCCATTTGTGACAACATGGATGGACCTTGTTGTCACAACATGGAGAGCATTATGCTAAGTGAAATAATTCAGACAAATAATTCAGAGAAAGACAAATACTGTATGCTCTCACTTATATGTGAAATCTTAAAAAAGCTGAACTCATAGAAACTGAGAGTAGAATGATGGTTGCCAGGGACTGGGGGAGTTGGGGAAATGGGGACATAGGTTGGTCAAAGGGTACAAATTTATGGTTATAAAATAAGTTCTGGGGAAGTAACATACAGCATGGTCAATAAGTATATATAAAATCCCCCAACTTCATTAGTCATTGGGGACACACATATTTAAACCTCCATGGCTTTATAACTGCATAGCTATCAGAATGTCTAAAAGTTAAACAGACTGACCTTACCAGGTGTTGGTGAAGAGGTGGAGCAATGGGAACTCTCATTTATTGCTGATGGGAATGTAATTTGTTACACCTACTTGAGAAGACTATTTGTCATCACATACTAAATGTTAAATATGCTCATACCCCATGATCCAGCACTTTTCGTTTGGAATGTCTTCTACAGAAATGCTTGCACATGTGCATCAAAAACATGTGTAAGAATATCCATTGCAAAATTATTTGTGTAACATCCCCAAGCAATCCAAATACGCTTTAATAGTAGAGTGATTAATATCCTTGTACATTTATAAAGTTGATTACTTTTCAGCAATGAAAACAAACTACCAACATAAATAAAAGGGATGCTTTTCATACTCTGTACTGCTGAACCATAGCAGCCAGGCTCACAATCACATGTATAGTATAATTCAGTTTACGTAAAGTTTACAGAGTGGCAAAATTAATCTGTGGTGTTAGAAACAAGCCACTATCACCTTTGAAGAAGGAGGAGGAATTACTGACTTAAAAGGGGCTTATAGGAGGCTTCTGGGGAGGGGCAATAATATTCTATTTCTCATGTATCCATTTTGTATTTTCGCTCTGAGAATTCTTCCATCTGCTCACTAATAATATGTACTCTTCTTAAAATTCAGATTAATTTAACGTTCAAATTAAAAGGGAAACCAGTACCTGAATCCTAGGTTTTCGTGTTTTCTATAATGCATGCCTAATTGTGTACTAAGTAGACAGAAGTAATTGATTGACCTTGGATATTCAGTAAAGTGATGGCACATTCCCTGACATTTGTGTTTGAAGGTTAAATTTGAGTTGAGATCTGCATCATAAGCTCAAAACAGAGTGTGTGCAAGTTTTCAGTGTTTCTATTATTTATGCCATTTCACTCCTTTTCTATTTCTTTTAATCAATAATTTTATGAAATGATTGACGCAAGGACCTAGAAAATCTTCGTGTAAACTGAATTGATGATTCTTACCTTGCTGTAATAGAGGACATCATTCTTTTATAATGCTAAATGCTAGTCAAAGACAGGAATATTTATACTTTTGAGCACAGCAATCAGTGCTGTTACAGGTTCAGATTATTCCTCTCATCTCTTAAAGGTTGTGGTCTGGACATGGGGCTCCTTTTCAAGGCATACATCTTAGTTGACTGTCTGAAGCAATTGCTGAATCAAACAATCATTTTCCAGCAAATGCTTTGAAGCCTTAAAAAAAGCATTCCTATCACTGTTAAGACAGTTAAAATTTTAATTATAAATCTAGACCTGAATTAAAAAAAAAACACTTCTACACATCTGAATTTTCCAGGGTTAAATTATCCTTTATAGTAATTTGTTCCTAGTGGAGTATGTTATCTGGATTGAATTAAGTTTTTTCTGTTATAATGCATCTTTGTCAAATTATATCTAATATAAGTATCATGTACCCTGTGAACAACTAATGAAATATTCATGGACTGATTAACAGCTGAAATATTAGAACTGTTTTTCCTGCATTATTTCATTATCTCTGGTAGTCTTCAAATTTTTCAAGAAATAAATATACTTAACAATTGTTTCATATATGATAATTCGGAATTTTTGGACTTGTAAACATGGGTAGCGTGTAGGTAAGAGAAGCAATGGCCTACTTAAAATGTAGTGTGATTTCAGTGTTGGAAGAGGTTCTTTACCACTATAAACCCAAATGTTGACAAGTTGTTTTTACTTTAAGTTAAAACAAAGGGTACACGAAGAAGGTAACCATTAAAAGAAAAATATTTTTATCTCTTAGGGGGTAACGTATTTATTTGTTTTCCTTTTAATATAAATCTAGTTTACAGATTAGAATAAGACTGAAATTAGTCCAAGGTGAGGACTTGTGTTCTGCTCTTGAGTTGGATGTCCTTCTTGTCCGTCACTCCACCATGATTTCCTAAACTCATACCTCCCACCTGCTGTCACACAGGAGATGCGGTTATCCAGGGTGGGTGCAGGATTTGTGGATACTTTATTTATTCTCTGCTTCTTTGCACTTGTTAGAATCTTGACCAGTGACAGAAGTGAAAATATATAAAGAGGGAACATCAGAATATGGGAAATTGAGTCTGAATAATGACAACATCCTGTGACTTTAACCCAGATGACTTTGTTGTTGGGTTATTTTAGCACATTTGATTAGCACAATGTCTTTGCCATTGTCTCAGTCAATACTTTGTCTTCTACCCTCATCCCGAATTATTATTATAATAGCAGCTGGCATTTGTTGGGTGTTTTTGATATACCAAAGACAGTGCTAGCTCTTTATTTTGTCCTGTTTAGTTCTTTTAAAAAATTTAGGAACATTATCCCCATTTAACAGATTAGGATCCAAACAGTTAAGGAACTTGACAAAGGTTCTAAGGCACATACATGGTGAAGCAGCAAATTGAACCCAGGTCAACCTAATCCAGAGCCCCAATCCCTAACCCTCACATACTGCTGTCTCTCCAGTTCTTTTCCAGACTGAAAATACAGGTTCTGTGCTTCCTTGTTCTTTATATACCTTGCACCTGTCTCAGTGGCTGAAGCAGCTCATGTTCAGCAAGGAATTAATGAAATGAATCCTACAGAGAGCTGGGAGCTCTCCATGAGAAACTGTTACGGGTTAGCAGTCATATTCTGTGTTTGCTGCGGCTGCCCTAATCTAAGAAACACTTGGTTTCTGAAATCTCCCTCTGGCCAAGGCTTGGCAAATGGCTTACCATCACCAGCCAAATGTTGCCCCATTTCCCATTCACCACCAAGGAGTAGCATGGAGGTCTCCAAGGTGGTAGGGATCCAGGAGGCTTCCTTCTCATGTACTTAGAGTGAGGACAGAGGAGAAAGGGAGGTGAAATAGTGGAGTGGATGGTGACATTCAGAGTGCTGGTTGACCTTTGCACTTCAGGCTGGGGGAGAAGAGGGCATTTTCTAGGGCCAGAGAGCCCGCTGTCTCTTGGAAACAGTTGGATTCACAGGGCTGAAGTAGCAGTTACTTTAAAAAGTCAGTAGTTACTTAAGTTCCTGGTGATCTGGTTGCCGCCCATTGATGGCTTTTCCGCTTGCATGCCTTCTCAAGCAGTGGCTCTTGAGAAGAGAACTCAAGAGTAATTATGTGTGAGAAATAGCTGGCTCCAGAGCGGGGTATGAGCAAACCTGCGGACTCCACCTTAACCCATTTAGCCTCCTTTCTCTTGGTTGCATGAAACCATGCTCACTGGGAGAGTCTTTTAAGCCATTCCCTTTTATCCCCTCACCTTACTATCCTCAAACTCTAGTAACCCTCCTTTCAGTCTCCTTCCCCTTTGAACCGTGCCTCTCACTACCTCAAAAGGAAATATTTACTCCACACTCAGCCTTTCAGAATTACTCTTGGGCAAATACTACAAGTTTAGACTCTATAGGAACGCCTATAATGGGATATTAGTGGTAAAGGTTTAATGAGATTCGGTAGAGAAATCCACCGAAATACACACTGGAGGTATTTTAGCCTATATGGTTTAACTCTGTATTTGAATCTTTCCATATAACAATCCCTTATGTACTGAGTCCAGCTAACTTCCAACTCCAGTAAACCAAGTGGTGATTTGTTACCAAGCACAACTGGTGGGCTTATTGTCCTAGGTGTGATTTTAATAAAAAGTCTTCATGGCTGTTTCTTAAAAGAAGGAAGGAAGGAAGCACACTCACACCTGTAGAAGCCTGAGTCTAAGGTTAACTCCTGGGGTAACTTTAGGCTGAGGACACAAAAAAGCCTTATAGAAAAATGTGATGATAGGGAAGAGGCTTCATAATCTGTATGCTAGCACTCTTCTTACAAGCACATTTCTTATCCCTTCGGGAAATGATGTGTCTTCCAGAACCACTGATGGAATATAAGCAGCTGATTGGTATTCAGGCCTTACACTCGCTATGCCCATTTCTCTGAGCCCGTTTGCTCCATTTGTTCTACCACCCACAGCAGTAGTTCTGAAAATTCCTCCTTTACTTCCTGTGAGCCATCACTTTCTCCAGGTTTCTAAGAGCTACTGTAGCAGCATGCTATTCTGATTTTCTGGGGTTCTTGCTAGGATGTTAAAACCCATAGTACAGGAGAGCGTTCCCTTAACAATAAACCCTCCTTTGTCCAACTTTATGTTCCACAACCCTCCCCCACGCTGACCTAACACCTTCAAGATCCAGTCCCATACAGACTCTCCCAGCTCCTACTAGCACGTATTAACTAGGTCCTGTGGCTCCTTCCACCTCTCATCCCCTTTCTCCCTTTGCAGGCCCAACATGTCTCCAGGTTTGTTAATATAGTGACATGACCCAAGTTATTGGTCTGGTGACAGGGAGAGGAGGGAGGGTAAATCCTAATTTGGGGGAGGGGCATCATGTGTTGTCTTGCTAGGCAGAGGCCTTTGTATTGTCTTCGGTCAAAGGGGAAGACTAGCCTTGTAAAGGGAGACACAACCCCCTTCTGTAGGTCTGGAGGGTTCAGGAGACTTTAGGGTTTCAAGTTTCTTAAGGGCGTGGATTCAGACATTCCTACTGTGGTCTCAGAGCCCCATCCTTCCCTAACCATTGCCCTGACCTTGGTTTAGCACTGACTAGGAATGAGAATTCAACTTTCCCTAGTGCTCCACTCCCCTTATAATTAAGTCCTGGACAAAAGACTTAGCTTATTCTGCCCTCCTAGAGATCAGAATCTTTATATGTTGCCAGCAGGCTCTTTGATTTTCACACTTGGCCTTAAATTGGTGATTAATCATGCTCAGACTTTCTTTGTCTCTTTCCAGTGCATAGGTGGCATTCAGCAGGGTGTTAAATATTTCATTGTCCTTCTAATGACTACTTTCCTTAAACTTTTTAACATCTGCTGTATTGCACCCAGGTAGCACTCCCCTTCCAAAGGTGCTGCCGCCTCCCAGCTGGCCACCAGGGAGAGCTGTAACAATTGTACTGCTATAGCATGCCGTGGAATAACTTTAATACTCCGTGTGTAGAGTGATGGGGTCTGCCTCCAGAATCCAATTTTAGGTTTTGCTTCCTTGAACCACTCCTGACACCAACCTTCTTAGGTTGGGTTCCCGGGGAAACAGACTCTGTGAGGGAGACGTGCACTCGTGAGGTTCCTTGTAGTGTAGCAGCAACACCTATGAGGAAGTGAAGACAGCAGGATTTGGCAGAAGTACAATTGCAAGGAAGGCCTCAGCTCATCCCACTACAAGCTTTGGAGCTGGGCAGCCCTTTAGGGTTGTCCTTAATTGATGTGAGCTCAGACTTTATACCTCAGCATGGGCCAGTCATTAGAATTAGGATGCCCCAGGGAGAGGCACTTTTCTTCGGCAGAGGACCATTCTTGTGTGGGGTTTAGTTGGCAACATTCCCTGCAGCTGGGGGAATGAGTAAGTCAGTTTAAAGGGGGGAGATCCAGTGCTCCTTGACCATGGTTTGGGCTGTTAATAGACTGATCAAGTAGTAAGGGACTTTTGGGCCCAAAGAAACCTTAGAAACATCTAATGTTATCTTCTTTTCTTTGTAGCTTCTTAACCATGGGCACATCTAGGGCAAACGTAGGATTCTTGATTTACAGTCCAGGACTCTGCTACTTTTACTTCATTATGCTTACATTATATGCAGGCTATGTTGTATACCATAAATACAGGGAAGTAGGTGGGAAATAACAATCATTATTCAGTGTTACGTTGAAATAATTTTGTAAAAATATTTTAGCTTTTGCCATCGCTAGGCAAAAGATATACTTTAACTTAGGCAATGGACATGCTTCTAAAATATCTAAACAAGAATCATACTCTGAAACAACGGGCTCTATTGTCCGAAGGGTTGCTGCCTCCCCTTCAGGGACCAAAATAAAACAAACAAGCAGAACACTGGATGCTTTTAATACATATCAACTTCGCCCCAGGGACAAAATGCCAGGCATTCATGACTCATTCATTTTCTCTATTCTACTCTCCTCTTCCTCCCGTTTCTGGAAAATATTTCCTTCTACGCTCTTGAAATTTTTTACATTTGTGCACTAACTTGGAATTCCACCACATCAAAACCTGTTCGAAAGCATTTAAATATTATTTTTAAAAGGAAAATACTCATTGAAAGGATGACAATATTAGAAGTTGTTCCTTACTGCCAACTAACTGATTCAGATAGTTGTTCTTGCCACTGAGCTGAGGCTGTCTGCACTGAGAGAATGAGGTTTTGAGTGAAGAAAGGAATCACTCATGAGCACAATTCTGGTGAGGCAAAGGCTGGGTGGGTGCCATGGAGAAGGACATGGGTGGGAGCTGCCTATAAGGAGAGAGCTGGAAGCGGTGGAAGAAGAGTACAGATAAAATATTAGCAACTAGCGACGACTGTAACTGTCTAGTGTCGTGAGTGTAAGTGAACTAATTTTTCTCTTTCCTCTCTTTCCTATACCACGGAGTCTCCTACTCCCAGCAGCCCAAATTCAGGCCAGTGCTACCATTTTTCAGCCGCAGTGGGGGTTAAATAGGCCTTTGTGGGATAATCTGAGCTCTAACTACTATTTATTTGATAAAAATATAGGCTGAGCTCCAAACCACCAATTTACAGACTTTTGTCAGGGGCATCAACAGAGGAATGACGTGCAGAATCTTGTTCTTTGCATTGAATTACAAGTAGGAAGTTTCTATCCTCCTCCCAGATTGACATCCCAGTGCAGGGTATCTCTTTTCTTCAAGCCTAGGATGGTCTATAAGCAGCTAAAGACAATAGAAATATTACTTATTAAATAAGCCCTGTGATGAAAAACATTATTCCTATAATTTGAATACTACCTCCTCAAAGTAGCTGTGTGAGAGACAAAACTGATTATTTTTAGAGATGGCTGTATTTTAAGGCAGTTACTTCCAAAAGATGGAATTCTTAGGAGGGGAATAAATTCTTCTGATGGAAAAAATTTCCAGTGGTTTTGAGATAAGCACTCTCCTCCACCACCACGCCTAGTGAGGTTTGCACATCGTGTGGAACAGGGAACAAAGAGAGAGCCAGCTTTCTTCTTAGTATGAGGTAACAAGAACTTGGGTGTTGAATGCAGGCCACTTGGATGTGGGGTCCCAGGAGAGTGATAAGAGACAGGAGAAGGGTCTCTGTAGAGAATAGAGGCCTTGCACTTTGGAAGAAGTTAGAACTCAGGGAGACAAATGGCTTATGAGAAACTTCAGATTGTGGTGGCTGTGGAATATTGGGACCATGATGTCGAAAATTTAAAGTTTCCTACCTTTCCCCTCCCTACTACTCCTCCCTTGGTAAAAGGTGACTATGTACAGTAGGCTTGTGTAGAGGTTCTTTAGGAAAGGTCAGCAGAAGGACAGGGGAAACAGAGTGAAACAAGGACAGCAGTTGCGGGAGATGAATCAGGAGGGGAAATTTGGAACAAGCGGTAATCAGAACACAAGTTCCTCAGAAATCCTTAAACGATGTAGAGGCCCTGATCTTCCCACAGCATGTGGGATAAGGGCTTGAATAATTTTCTTTGGGGGCATTAAAGGAAATTTAACCCCAGGAGGCTGGAAGTCTTAGAAAAACAAGTTACACTTATAAATTTTATTTTCATATACTGAGTTTTCAGCATTAAAATGTTACATTTTGATTATCAACCCTACATTTCTCCATTCACTTATTTCAGCACCTTTTCTCTAGAAGACATGTACTCTCTGGCTTCCAAAATCCAGGCTGAATGGATTATTTCCCTGCAGTCAGCATGGAGGCCTGCTTGCCATTTGTGCTCTGCCTCCTCCACCCCAATACGGTGAAGCCCTGTATGTCTGTGTACTGAATTCTATATCCAGTACTTTACTCTGTGCAGGTACAGTGTGCTGAGAGCCAGCCCAGGCTAGTGGCAAACAGCACAGTCTCTGGAACCAGACAACCTGAGTCCCTTTCATCTCTCCACTTATAAACTGATGATTAATCTCCAAAATTTACAAGCAGCTCATGCAGCTCAATATCAAAAAAAACAACCCAATCCAAAAATGGGCAGCAGACCTAAATAGACATTTCTCCAAAGAAGATATACAGATTGCCAACAAACACATGAAAGGATGCTCAACATCACTAATCATTAGAGAAATGCAAATCAAAACTACAATGAGGTATCACCTCACACTGGTCAGAATGGCCAGCATCAAAAAATCTACAAACAATAAACACTGGAGAGGGTGTGGAGAAAAGGGAACCCTCTTGCATGGTTGGTGGGAATGTAAATTGATACAGCTACTATGAAGAACAGTATGGACGTTCCTTAAAAAACTAAAAATAGAACTACCATACGACCCATCAATCCCACTCCTGGACATATACCCTGAGAAAACCATAATTCAAAAAGAGTCACGTACCACAATGTTCATTGCAGCACTATTTACAATAGCCAGGACATGGAAGCAACCTAAGTGTCCATCGACAGATGAATGGATAAAGAAGATGTGGAACATATATACAATGGAATATTACTCAGCCATAAAAAGAAACGAAATTGAGGTATTTGTAGTGAGGTGGATAGACCTAGAGTCTGTCATACAGAGTGAAGTAAGTCAGAAAGAGAAAAACAAATACCGTATGCTAACACATATATATGGAATCTAAAAAAAAAAAAAAAAAAGGTTCTGAAGAACCTAGGGGCAGGACAGGAATAAAGATGCAGATGTAGAGAATGGACTTGAGGACACATGGAGGGGGAAGGATAAGCTGGGACGAAGTGAGAGAGTGGCATGGACATATATACACTACCAAATGTAAAACCGATAGCTAGTGGGAAGCAGCCTCATAGCACAGGGAGATCAGCTCGGTGCTTTGTGACCATCTAGAGGGGGTGGGATAGGGAGGCAAGGAGGGAGGGAGATGCAAGAGGGAGGAGATATGGGGATATATGTATATGTATAGCTGATTCACTTTGTTATAAAGCAGAAGCTAACACACCATTGGAAAGTAATTATACTCTAATAAAGATGTTAAAAAAAATAGAAGAACAATAAAAACAACAAAACAACAACAAATAAACTGTACAGTTTTGGGCAAGTTGCTTAACCTTTCCAAATGTCCCCATTCAAAAGAAGATCATAATAGCACCTACAGCATAGAGTCGTTGTGAGGATTCAATGAGTAACAAGCATAAAGCTCAGAAGAATGTCTGACATACGGTAAATATTAACTTACTATCATCACAAAATAAAAGTTTTATGGAAATATTTTTTGAGTGGATAAGAACAGGAGCAGTTGCTGAATTCCAAGAGTTGTTTTCTGTCTCTGAAATCTAAGGCCATGCATATAGGTAGATCCACAAATGTGTTAATTTGATTGAGAGATCCCTGAAGTTGGGAACCGTTTCTTCCCACGGATGTTATTATAGGACTCAGCACTGCAGTGCACAGAAAGGACAGTGCCTGCTGCTGCATGGTGATGAAAGTAGCTAGCTTCAGCCAGTGTGGTTTTGATCTTGTGGAGTGTACAGCGAAATTACATTATTTATCACGATCCAGAACTCCAGAGAAGTATGGAAGAGAATAATACACTGTCCTTAGATAGTAAGACAGCCCATTTTCAAATACTGTTTTCTGTATTTGTAGGTAATATGTACTAATAGGCCAAATTCAAGACAATCAGAACTTGAGGAATATAGAGCCTAAAGGTATAGACATTGTAAAAAGATAGACCTGGATTCAAGATAGACCTGTTCTGCTGTTTGCTAATTCTGAATCCATGTGTATTTCCAATCATCTATCTATCACCTGATTCAGAAATGATTTAGAAGCAGGTTACAAAATAGTATTTAAGAGAAGTCAAGGTCAAAGACAAAGGACAAACAGGGGAGAAAACATTTGTGACCTACATGACACACAAAAAGCTCATATCATTGACAATTAACACTCTGACAAAGTAATGAGAGAATGAACTACCCAAAGGGAATAGGCACAGGACATGAATAATCAGTAAAAGAAGAAATAGATAGAAATGATATCCAATCTCAATATAACCAAAGAAATACAAGTTAAGGAAAAAATGAACTTTGAATTTTCTTTATTAAATTGGTACTGATTTTAAAAAATGAGGAAAACTAACTACATTCCTGGCTAACAAGAGGAAACAGAAAATAAGCACTCTTCTAAACTGCTGGTGGGAATAAAAATGATTGCAACTTTCCTGAAAGACAATTTGGCAACATTTATCAAAAGTCTTGAAAGTGTGCATACCATTTGACCCAAGAATTCCACTCCTAGGAATTTCCTTTAGAAAAATAACAGGACTAATATGCAAAGCAAATCACACCAGAATGTTCATTGCAGCATTGTTTAATTAAAAATTAGAAATAATAAATACATATCACTGGGAGATTGAATAAATTACGGTATGTTCATACAAATTTTGAAACCATTATATATATTTATTATATATTACATATAATTCAACATATTAATATTAGTAATGTGTAATCTTAATAATATTAAGTTATTAATATGTAAATGGTTAATTATGTTGATATATTAATAATTATCTATAATATATGCTATACATATTATAGAAAGGCCATACTGTGTTACTAGGTTAATGAAAAATTATTGGATTACAAAGCCGTATGCACAGCCCTGTCCTATTTTTTTTTTCTAAATATGTGTGCCCATGCACACACACAAAAAAGAAATAGTGCTTCTGTTATTAATGTCTATTTTTTGGTATTGAGATTATAGGTAATTTTTTATGTAATATTTTCAGGAAGCACGGATTACTTTAATAATCAGAAAAATAAAACTATTTTTATTTCGATAAATAAAGCCAAAAAAGGGAACTAACAACCCAACACTAGTTGATATAGCTTCACATTACTACCTTGCTTAAAATCCACAGCACCATCCACAATAGCCACCAGTTAAGTCTCTCTTTTGTATATCTCACCTTGGTCAGGATGCTCCAGTCTAGAAGGAAGCACCACCTTTCCTTTGAGGTCAACTCTGCACATCCCCTTGAAGAAACTGCTACTCAGTGAGGCAGAATTGAGCTCATTAACAGCATTACCATCCTTCTCTTCAGTTGTATTTTTTACTCTGCACTTCCTAATGTTGCGAACAATCCACCAAAATATAATTTCATGTCTGTGACGGGCTCCTGGGTAACTCAGTTCATTCCAATAAAACAGGGTAGGGGAGGGAAGATCTTTAAAAGATCTTTAAAACTTTAAAACTAAAATGAATACAACCTTCTTCCTGTGGAATTTCAATGCTCTCTGAAGACCCATTAGTACAGACTTGCTAGAGTCTAGTGGCATTTGACCTAATTGGGCGAGAGTCCTGAGCTCAGGGACTCTCAATTATCCTGCACAGGTCTATGTGTCTTATTTATAGAATCTACAAATGGGCAAGCAGAATGCTCTATACATAGATTCAGAAACTGTGTAATGAAAAGTTTTAAATGCTTAGACAAGGTGATTATCATTTTATTTATTTGGAAAAGTAAGAAAGACTCAGCATTTTACAACTCAGAAGTCCTCAGTACACTAGATTTATAGCTGAATAGTTTGTGGAGAAGGAAAAGCTGACACTGAAGGAATAAATTCAGTAGTTTTCAGGTAACTTATTTAGTGCAGACAGTATTATTGATGATTTAATTTTTCAAGGTGATGCCTTAACTGTGCCATGAAAGAATTTAATAAAGAGAGGCCTTAAAATAACATGGCTTTAAAATATGTAGTTTCAGTTTTATTCATGTTTCTAGGATATTGATTATTAGCTATGCACAAAAAGGATTTTCCTCCTGCTTCATGAAAAAAATGAATTTTGTATGCAACTCATCTTTGCCAGCATTTATGTAACAACGTTCTGTAGCTTAGGGTCAATTCTTTATATCTATGAGAATTTGCATTAATTTTTAAGTACAAGTAAAGACTTAGCTTTATTCCAATTATTCTTAATCTAGCCAGGCTTTCCTAATGCACAAATTTCTGTAAAAAAAATCAAAGCCTTTTCATGAAATCCTCTAGGATAGAAAACATTTGCCAGTTTAAATGTGAATAACAACATCTGTAGTTATTTGGAACGTAAGGGAGATGCTGAACAGTGCTTCCAGGAAAACCCAGAGTAGAACTGCTACTCAGACACAAAACTATTTTTTAAGTAAACTCTATGCCAGTTGGTGCAGCAGATTTGGAATGCAAAGTATTTTTGCATTTAACTTAAAAATGTGTTTGAGCCAATATATATTATTCCCATCTTAAAATCAATATTTACTCTTAAGGGTTTTTTTTCCACATAGTTCTTGAATTGAAATGTCATTGGAAGAAAATTTCTTAATTCTGTAAGTTTTTTTAAACTTCACCTTTTGATCTACATCATGGATTAACTGTGGTTACAAAGCTTTAATTTAAAACAAAAATTTAAAAATTTTACTAGTTCTGCGAAATGTAGAAGTTTAAAGGAAATTTCCTCCTGTGCTTAAAGTGAACAGTAACCTTGTGTAACTTTTCTGAATTCTGCACTGACCTCTAATCTTCTGGGATTTGTTTGTTTATTTGTTGCAAATGCAGCTTCCTTGTTTGGAAGACAAAAGTTCATAATGATTTATGAGAAACACATTTAGGTTTCTAGATCATGTCATGGGGCTATCTTAATGGATATAGATAAACAGAATTTTTTGTAAAGACCAATAGAAAGAGAAAAAGGAAGGAAAGAATAGCCAAGAGAGAATATTTTGAATTTTCCTGACACATATGATTCTTAACAAATGATTAATAGTGTCTGATAAGTTCCAAACATAGAGCGACTTGTTTATTCCTTGATTGTACATGTTTCCATTAGCTATGCAACCAACAGGATGTTTTTCTTTTGACTTTTCCTCGTTTGTGCATTACTGTCAGAATTTTTGTTAAAATAGCTTTAAGATGAGGTTAACAGTGGAGTGTCTTCTCTGAGTGAACTGGCTTGTCTCAACAGGACACCTGCATTTTAAAATTGTATACATCAGGGTTATGGTTTTGCAAACTAGGCAAATGTCTATCCTGTTCTTTGCACTAACTTTTAGAAACCTCATCTCTTAAAGTGAGATTACTCTGGGTGAATCCAATTGGTTGGACAAAGTGGGAAAAACTTGGAGTGAGCCCAGAGGGAGAGCAGGGCCATTTATTTTCAAAATGTATTAGCTTCCTGGAAGATGGGTGCACTTCCAAACCACCAGGCAGAAATTATTGGACAGGGATTTTTATGGGTTGGTGTCCCCCTGACTGGTAACTTCTTTTGTGGGGCCATCATGGGGTGAGGCGGAAGCTTAGTTTACTGCTGCTTTTTCTCTTCTACTCCTGGGAAAATGTACTCTGCATACACAGCCAAGGTAAAGTTTGTTGTTGTTCTTTTTTTGAATAATTACAAGGCAGTAATGATTTAATAGTTTCCTCTATGGTTCGCAGCTTCTCTAGATTGCAGTTTTCTTTCTAACTAAGGGCCTGATAAAATTCTCTAGTGTGTATCTCTCTAGGTCCTTTATCTAAAACAATAAACATCTATTAGATATCTGCCATGTATAAGACACCATGGGCCGATTTAAGCTATGACAGTTAAGCTATGATCTCTGTCCTAGAAAGAATTCATAATCTAGACAGGGAGATAAGACAGACACTGTCTCAGGGTTTCCTAAACCTCTCCCAGGTTCGGTGATTTGCTAGAGGACTCACAGGACCAGTATATGTATATATATACAGGAATGGATTATTATTACAGCAAAGAGAGATGGTAAAATTAGCAAAGGGAAAAGGCACATGGGGCAAAATGAAGAGGAAACCAGGCATAAGCCTCCAAGAGTCCTTTCCTGAGATGTCACCCAGGACTTGCTTAATTCCTCCAGTAATGAATTGTGGCAACATGTGTGCAGTGTCTACCAGGGAAACTCATTAGACAGTGCCAAGATTTTCACTGGGGATTGGTCAGGTAGGCACTGACTACCTAGCACATACCAGAATTCCAGACTTCCAAAAGGAAATCGGGTGTTCAGCATAACTGTACTGTTTGTACATTTTAGGTGTAGTGAATCACTCTTATGAGTTAGGAATGGTGGGAACACTCCTGAAATCCAAGCTCCCAGATGCCACCCAAGAGCCAGGCTTGCAAGCAGGTTTTTCTAAGGAGGGCAGTGTCAGGCCTTCTATATTACCTCTTCTGCACAGAAATGTAGTAAAAAGCAAAAAACAGAAAATAGTTCAAGTATTAAATAAAAGGTAAACATGAGAGGAAATAGTGGCATAAGGATAAAAATATAGATCAGTGTAACAGAATAATTAATACAGAAGACATCTGTGGTCAACTGATTGGGGACAGAGGTTCCAGGGTAATTCAGCTGGGAAAAGAATAGTCTTTCTAATAAATGGTACTGGAATAGTAGCACATTCATATGCAAAATAATAAATCCCTCTTATCTAGTACCATACATGAAAATAAACTCGAAAGGTATCATTGACCTCAATATAAGAACTAAAATTATAAAGCTTTCTGAAGAAAACACAGGAGAAAATCATTGTGACCTCGGGTTAGGCAAACGTTTCTTAGGATCAAAAGTATGAACTGCAAAGATAAAAGATAAGTTGGACTTTGTCAAAATTAAAATTCTGCTCTTTGAAAGTCATTGTAGGGGAAGCTGAGAATGCAAGTCACTAGACTGGCATAAAATATTTGCAGATACATACTCAATAATATGTGCATGTTGTACAGGGAAAATTTTTTAAATTCAGAACTCAGTAATAAGAAGCTGATGCAATTAAAAATGTGGAAAAGATTTAGCTTCACAGAAGAATATCAATTGCCACATGAAAATTTCTTAATGTTATTAACCATTAAGGATATACGAGTTAAAACTAAATTGAGTTACTACTTCACATTAATTCACTAGATTGGCTAAATTTAGCAGATTGACATTGCCAAGTGCTGACAGGATGTAGAATAACTGGAACTTTCATACATTGCTGGTGAGATTATAAAATGGTACAACCACTTGGAAAACAGTTGGGCAATTTCTAATAAAGTTAAATATATGCTTACCATACAGTCCAGGAATCCCAATCCTAGGTATTTATCCAAAAGAAATGAAAACATATTTCCACACACAAAGATTGTATGCAAATTTTTGAGGCAGGGAAGAACCCAGATGTCCATCAATTGGACAGAGAGGCAAAGAAGGAGAGAGAAGTTCAATCTGCCCCATCTCTCTCCAAATGTTCTCCACATTTCTAGAGAACTCTTTCTCCCTCTGAGAGTCAGACCTATCACTTTCCTGCTGACAGATCTTCAGCTGTTTCCTATCACCCGGAAGATCTGATCCAGGCTCCTCAGGATGACATGCACAATGCTGATGAACTGGCTCCTGTCCATCTTGATTCCCATTTCCTTCAGTGCTTCCTTTGCTTTCTGAATTATCAGTAAGTGATTGTTCCCAGCCAGCAGCTCTTCCTGGGCCCTGGTCAGAGCAGCAGTGTGCCAGCCTTCAGGCTGAGGATTTTGGGAAGGCAGACAGACAGAAAAAGAAACAACAAAAAAAAGCCAAGTCAGACTTCTTGCTGGAAAGTGAGACAGACTTGCTAGGAAAGAATTCAGAAGGGCAATCAAAAGAGGCAATGGGGGCTTCAAAAAAGAGATAATGAATCCTACTTCTTGAACCTCTAGAGGAGATTCTAGCTCAGAAGCTTGTTGGCAGGAATCTCTTCAATAAAACAAGGATACTGGAGGAGGGTGGAGCTGTGAACTCAGAGGTGAGTGCTGAAGCTTCTAGTCCAGGTCAGCATAGCAGAAAGAGGCAGCATAGCACTGTAGCTAAGAGCATAATCTCCAAGTCTCTGAACTCTGCTCTTCCACCTTAATAGCTATGCTACTTTGGGCAGGTAACCAACCCTCAATGCCTCAGTTTTCCTATCTGTATGGAGGTAAGTGTGGTAATGCATATAAAAGTATTAACACAATGACTGGCACATAGCAAGCCCTGACTAAATAGAATCCGTTAAGTGTTAAGAAGAGGAGTGAAGCAACTCAAGTCCTTCTTTACTTCAGCAGGAACATTGGGAAGGTGAGGAGCCCTAAATCTACCTATGAAGAGTAGCAGAATGTAGGGTTCAGATGAATTAAAGGTTACATCTAGGCCTTGTAAAACTAAAAGCAATGGATAAGGAACAATGGCTACAAAAACTTGAATGAATCACTTTACCTCCTTGGACCTCAGTTTCCTTACCTGTAAATCTGGATTTGATGATATATTGTAAACCTTCCAGCTCTAACATGTTATGACTCTATAAAATGGGATGGATCGTTGAATTATGACAAAAGTACTCTTTCATTTTATATGACCTTAGAAAAGAACAATGCCCTCAGATGATGTGACATTTTCCAGTTCTAACTTGCCTCATTAATTCAGGATTGAAGCAATAACAGATGGGATTGACAGTGAATGAAATTGAAATTAGCACATAAATTACATAGAAAACTATTAATTTGGTAGAGCAAACCCATGGTTGTTCACAAAGTTTGGGGTAATAGTTTTGTTAGGGAAAGTTTCTTCATTGGTTAAAGTGCATGAATCTGTTTGGCTAAACTAGTTCCTCTTAATGAAATTCAAACTAATCGAGAAGTTTTCTATAATTATTAAAGACTTCAAGTCTAACACAGAGAGTAGGAACTCAGTAAATGTCAGTCCCTGTGCTTCCCTTTTTTGTTTCTTGTCCCATCGTAGCTCCCAGCCTAATGGCGGTGAAGTCTACAGAACACATTTGGTTTACATGACCTACTGTTTGCTGAGCTTTTCTGTAAAAAAAAAAAAAAAAAAGTCTCAGGAATGAGCTGAAGTGACCAAAAGCCCCTTCCCAGGAATCATCTGGGATCTGCAACCCAACAGAACTCCCCAGAGTGGGGGCTGTGAACTAAAGCGTGGTCAATTCCAGTTTCTCTAACTTTGTGAAGGATAGTCTGCCGAGACCTCAGATTCAGAGTTATACTTTTACTGCTTAGGGAATCAGTCAGCTGCCTTTATGTGCTTTTCATAAATAATAGATTCCAGTGTAGTTCTCTAATAGCCAATGGAATTTATGAAAGTTTGGAACATAGAAAAGAATACTTAATATGAAGAATTTTCCAAATCCATGATTTCTCTGTTTCAGGAATATCTGTTACAATTACAGACTCAAAATCTGAAAAAAAAAAAAAAAAAAGTCATGACCTTCCTTTCAGCTGAAGTTTTTTTGTCATTGTGTTCACAGAAAGTTGGCTAAGGGAAAACCTTTTATAGGTATGTGGTTATGTGTAGCAAAACAATATTGGATATAATTACATAGTAGCATGAATGTGCTATTAATTAGCTAGTAGGGTATAATGATGCTTCTTAATGATACATAGTGGCACAGAACAAGCTTGACCTCAAGAAAGAAAAGAAAGGGTTTCCAAATACCTCTTCCATCAGCTGCACAGAGGATAGAGAATGCAGCTGGTAGAGAGAAGGAAAATTTAAGGAAGATAAATGTCTGCTGGACCAAGTAAAATGACCAAAACTTTCCCAAAGATCAACCAAAAAATCCAGGAAGTCCGTGTTTTGTAAAAGCATGATGGAAAGAAATGAAGCCTTCCAAAAGACAGTACTTACAGTGAGTTTTGAGCACTTGCAGATGCAGAGATTGAGAATTATGTAAATATTATCTACAGGGACCTGAAATGTGAAAACAACAACCCATCACAAAATGAAAAACTGCAGACCTATAGGTCTCACAGAAGAGAATCAGCAACAAAGGAAACAAGGTAACATGGGGTGTGGATATTGTCACACAGTCTAGTCCCCTCACCCACCGAGGAGTGACTGGAGTTCAGCACCAATGCATTGAATGGTATTTTCAGTCATAGTGATTGTGATTAAGTTATTGCATGATAAGATGGAATGCTGGTCAGAGATCTCACAAGGAAAGGAGATCAGGTACTTGTATGTGAGCAAGATTTCTAGAAATGTCACTCAACTCTAGAGAAACTTCTGTAATTAGTAACAGGAATTTTTGAATAAGCCCCTTGGAGCTTTTGTGTGTAGGTGAGACACCCCAGTGAACATACCCCAGTAATAATAAATACTCTAAAAATGTTCTTTGCTAGTTTTGAGGAATGAGATATGTAAATTTAGAGCCAAAGATCAATTGCCGGGATAACAGAGAAGTGGCCACCAGTGGTTTTCCTTCTTTGCTCTTCCCTCATGCTTTGACTCTGAATAAAATATTGAACGAACACTTTAAAAATATCTGCTTGAATTTGAAGCAAAGTGTTAGTCTGTCTGAGGTGCCCATGTGTTCCTGTCTAGCCAATTAAAATGCAAACAGCTCTTAGTTCAAAGCTTGGCAGGAGTCACAGTCAGCAAACACGTGACCATTTTCCTGAAGATCCCGATATTAAGGATTCCCTAGAGGTGCTGTTGTAGAGCCCTTCCAGTTTGGCCAGTGTGCAATCTCCCTGATCAGTGGAGACAAGATTCTAGCACCCCCAAAAACCCAACTCAGATGTAAAACAGTTTTACAGCCTATTTCCATCTGGATAAACTACAGTTTCCATTTGTGTTTCATTAACTCTTTTCTGCTTATCTTACTCTCAAAACATCAAACATGCTACAACTGGTCTTATCTACCAGAGTCCCTTTAAAAAAGTGGTTTATAAATATCTCGATAATATCTCACCTAGAAGAGGCAAATATCTGGTGGCCAATGAATCCCATCTGTTTACAACATCTAGTTGAAAAAGGAAGTCAGTAATAAATTATTTGTTCCTACAAACACAGAGGTTTTAGTAAATGTATTTCTATGGACCTAAATGGTATGCGTATGTGTGCATATGTGTAGCACTACACATTATCAGAGAACATGAGCTTGTATACAGGATTATATGTTATAGAACAATGTCCTGAACAATGAAAAACACAGTAATTTTGTTACATGTAACTTGATAGTGTATTTCAAATTACTTAAATCTTCCTAGGCCATCCTTTTGTATAAGACCAACAATGCACCCACTTACTCTCAGGTATGCTTAGCACCCCACCTTGACAGGGTTCCTGCTCTCTCGGAGCCAGGCATCCAAGACGACCAGTATGTGGCCACCTGTATGATCAAGCTGTTCAGATCAGTAGAGGTTCCTGCTAGGCATATGTATGAGACTGTCCCGAAAGCTCCCAGAGAAGAGGAAGGGTAAATCCGGTGTTCACACTGAAATGTGACCGGTGTGAACACTGAGCTGCTCCAAGGAGTCAAGGCCAAGGAAAATAGAAGTGTGAGCCCCCTTCTCCACAAGTGATCAGTGGGAGGCTTACTTCCTTCCCTGGTCTCATGCTTATGATCAACAAATGCAGTTTTAGAAAGACACTAGCTTTCCCCACCTCTAGCTCACATCGCCTGTGTGTCAAATTGTCTCTAAGTTACTCTCCTCGGTGGGAGACACGTAGTTCAATGTCACTCAATTGATGGGTTTCTGAAAATGAGAAAAATAATTCCAGTCTCTTTATATAATTTAAACATTAACTTGGAAACCCCCCACAAAAGAAAAAACAGTCCACACCCATGTGATGAGGAGAAGCAGGAAAGTAGCTAAGTTCTGTTCTTTTTTGCTTTGCTCAGCTCTGCTGCACTAGGCCTCAGATGAGTATTTCTGTTAAGGGAGTTTCAAGTCTTAGGTTTGACTAGGAAATTTATAATCCTGTGAGAGGAAGCAAACGGGAGTGGTGTAAGAGAACGCTCTGAAACTAGACTGATCAGATTCAAATCCAAGTCCTACCACTTCCTAGTTATGTGACCTTGAACATTCACTTAACCTCATTTTCCTCACCTCTAAAATATGGATACTGTTAGCGTCTGCCTCTTGGAGTTAGTATGAGGATTAAATAAAGTAGTCCATATAAGATGTTTAACATAGCACTGGGCATGTAGGAAAAATCAATATGTATTAGCTGCTGTTATTATTTTCAACTTGGCAATGGGTGTTTTGTTTTATGCTCAGGTTCCATCTGGTGATTAAAATATCTCACCTCCTCTCCCTCCAAGTCACTCTCCTTAATTTTGAACGTGGAAAGTCAGAGTCATGGAATGGTATCACAGAGAATAGTGCTATGGGGACCTGGAGTTTGAGCTCCAATAAGGTGCAGAAGAAAAGGAAGCCAAGGAATAGAAATAGGAGCATCTCTCCACTGGTCAGAAGTAGGCCACAGGACCTGTTAGTCCTGTTAAGTCTGTGAAGCCCTTTGTTCCTTTCATTCTTCTTTCTTGTCTAATCTCAAGTTAAAGATGCTTCCCTCTTCTTCAAGAATGAAGGACAAGTGTCATAATGTCTGTGAATGTTCAGACTCTGAGGGACTGGTTTTGAGGAAAGTCATAGCAAGAAGCACACAGTCTCTTTGGAGAGTGATATTTTGTTATAATTAAGGGAAATGATCAGCTTTGCTTCTCTTGTAGAAAAAGACATTGCCAATGAAGTGATAATGTACATAGCAATAAGGCAATACAGCAGATTCTTATTTGTGTTGGTTATGTTCTGTAAAGTCACTGCAAACACTGAATCAGCGAATACTGAGCCATTGCTCCTAGGGGAAATACAGGGTTAGGTTCCCGTGAGCCTCTGGTCACATTTTCATCAGCCAATCAATACATAACCCTAATTTATGTGTTTCTATTTAAAGACACCTTATTTAATATATAATGTTGGTTCATTAATAGTTAACTCATGGCCAACAGCAAGCTTGTCTAACACACACATTTTCTCCATAAGACCTATCACAGCCTGTTAATACTTAGGAACAGTAGACAGCACCTCAGCATTATCTTTAAGGGCCATGTTAAACAACAAAATCACCAAAAAAGAGGCACAAAAATGTGAAAAACATGGCATTAAATAGACTGCAAAAGGACACTTGTTTACAGTGAGTGGAGCTGAAACAAGAAGACAGAGTGTTACCTTGTTTGACGTCAGCTGGGAACGTGTGCACTGGACAACTCACAGTTTTCACTGTTCTGTGCATGCCCACACAGGACTGCAAAAGCACCATGAGTATTGACTTGGGGGCTACAAATAAATTTTAGTGAATAGGCAAATTCACAGAGTCTGTGAATGAGGATGGACTGCTCTACACTTTTTGCCAGTGTACATCTCTTCTAGCAGTGTATGTAAATTCCTTTATTCCACATTCTCACAGCACATGGTGTTTTCGGACTTCCATTTTTACCATTTGGTGAATGCGTTTACCTCATTATAGCCCTGAATGCCTTGAACATATGTGGCACAAAGTAGGCACCTGATATGAGTTCAATGAATTAATACATGGCTGGTCCCCAGAATCAAATTAACTCATGAATTAAGATAGGTTCTATAAAAGTTCATTTTTTTTCAGGCTCTATCAGAACACCGTGATACCTTTTTTAAATGTCATAGGTGAATATGTGTAAAAGATGTTTTCACAGATGTTTAAGAATTCAGAAAAATGTGGGGTTTCCTGCCTTAGGAAGGAGGTTAGTCACGTCTGTCAAATTCAAAAAGGATAGAAAGCACTATAAATATGTTTACGTTATTGTTTTGTAAATTTTTTTCTCTTTACTCATTTAGAAACAAAGTGATTTCTACTTATTGCACTCAAAAAGGAAAATGCCATGGTACAGAAATTTTATTGCCTCTATTTCCTCCATCCAATACCTTTTGAGGATTGAAAACAAAGCCCCTACATTTTATTTTAATTTTTTTTCTGGCTGCACTGTGCAGCTTGTGGGAGCTTAGTTCCTCAACCAGGGACTGAACCTGGGTCCTGGCAGTGAAAGTGCTGAGTCCTAACCATTGGAGCGCCAGGGAATTCCCAACTCCTTAATTTTAAATCAAGTTTGAGACTGCACCAGTCTTTGCTAGGAGGAATGAAGTCCAATACATAGCACATGCTTGTTTTATACCCTCTCGTTTAATGTAGATCTTTGACCTTTTTGAGGACAAGAAATGATTAATTAGTTTTTATTCATGAATGTTTACTTTCTTTCTAAATGTACTTTCGATCTTTATGTCCTCAGTGTAGTTTGGATGTTTCTTCCAAGAACATAGTATTCACTTCCCAAGTCTCATGTGAGACACCGGTCTTATTTGTTTTTAATTGCTTGGAATATTTTATCAGCATATAGTATTTAACTTGACAATTCCATATGTGAGCATAGAAAGGAAAGTGCTTTAAGTTTCACTATAATGTGCAAAGGCAGCCATGGCATCTCCAACTTCTCATAGCCATCTCTAAAATGGCTTGTTTACATTACTCTCTTCTATGAGACAAAGCAGGAAGTTTTCCAGACTTTTTTTGAAAAGTTACTTTTGTTTCTAAGAAAGTGAATTAATTAACTAGTTGTGATATTAACTAATTAACCTAATTTGAATACACTTTTGACAAAGAAAAAGCATAGAAATGTTGCAAAAGGCAGGATTTAAGAAGTGTCAAGGCTCAAGGGCACTTTCCTCTAGGACCCCTCTCTCAGTGAGAGGGTCCTACACCGCTACCCATAGAAGATGCTGGAGAAGTAATTATCGTTATTCTTATATATTGGCTAACCTAGTGTCTTAGTCTGTTCGGGCTGCTATAACAAATTATCATAGACTCGGTGGCTTTAAGGAAAAATATTTATTTCTCACAGTTTTGGAAGCTGGAAGTCCAAGATCAAGGTGCTGGCAGATTCAGGGTCTGGTGAGGCCCTGCTTCCTGTTCTCCTGTATTTGGAGTAGGAGCTCTTCACCGTCTTAGACCGAATCCACCTCATTCACTTCTGATCTTGAGTTGGTTGCCCAAGTCCCTTTGTCTCTGTCATTCAGCTTATTCTGCATGATCTTCTTCTTACACCCATTGTTTTAAACATTCCACAAAGTTTGTATTCAAGATCCTTAAGAGGTACTCCTGTGTTCCCCCCAACTCCCATCACACACACATTCCTTCATACCTTTTCTGTTTGTTTGTTTACAATTCTGGCACCTATTCCCACTAACTTAATTCCATGACTTGGAATATGAACTCTCTATATAAAGGAATATTGCCCCATCCCCATTCCCACCACTGAAATGTAATTTATGTCTCCTAGACTTTTAAACATTACTAGGTTCAAATAGGCTGACAACCTCTAACTCCACCTAAAACTTTTTAAAATGTTGGAGGTAAGAAAGTTTGTTTTCATCACAAAATATGAATAATGATTATCTTCCCTATATGAACTTCTAAAAGTTGCTGAATGTTTTCTATAGTACTATAACCTCCATTAACAACTTATTATAGTTATGAATATATGTTACCCTCATTTGAGCAAAATTTCATGCTGATTTTATATATATATATATATATATATCATGTATATGAAGTGCTGTATTCCCTGTTGTAGAGCAGTGCGTAGGAATATAGTAGGCATTCAGTACATATGTCTTCAATAAATGAAAGAACATTTACAAGATTTTCCAACTCAGAGTATCCTGGACAATGCAAATCAAAGTAACATGAACTATGCTTTGCATCTATTAGGCAGGTAATAATTTTTAAAAGAGTTAAGTTGCCTATTGTTATGGAGAATGTTAAGAGAAGGTATTTTCATGCCTTGCTTATGACAGTGTGGATTGTTAAAGCCAATTTGGAAGGAATCTGGCCCCATCTATTAAAATATAATACACATACCCAGTTCAGCAACCCTGTTCTGAGACTGCATCTCCCAGGAAGAGAGAAACCATCTATAAGAACAAATATTCTTATAGGTAGATATATATGAATATATGTTATATATATGTACATGCAATAAATATATTTGTATGTTCACTTGAGGGGAGGAAAAAATAAAACAACTGAGTAATTTTTCAACAATGGAAAGATTAGATGAATTATTATGTATCCACATTTTGGAATATTGTGTAGCCATTAGAAAAATATAGTAGAGCTGTATCAGTTGACTTGGAATGTTTCCTATGAAATATTACTAAGTGAAAAAAGCAATAGAGAAGAGACCGCATAATATAACCTCTATTCGTAAAACAAGCCTTAACAAAAATTTCTCTTACATATGTATACTTTATTATGTAAGCAAGGGAAAAGTAGGGAAAGATACACATCAGGTTCTTACCACGAGTTCCTTGGTGGCAGTGAAGGGATACTGATACTGATGAAAAGGACAGCTACATATGGCCACACAGATTATGCACTGTGTAATTCGAGGGGTATCATTTATATAAACTGTGGTGGACAGTTTTAAGTGCCCTCCATGTTTCTTGCTTTCTAGTGTTCATGTCCTTCAATTTCCTCTTCTTATGTGTAAGAGGAATCTGTGATTTGCTTCTACAATATAATGTAATACAGCAAAGGTGATTAAATGTATGTGATTATGTTACTTAAGGTTGTAGTTCCCATCTTTCTGGAACCTCTTTTACCCTCATTGACTGTGAGGAAGCAAGTAGCCGTGTTGCAGAACCCCACGTGACAAATACCACAGGTGAGTTGCTGAAGATGGTCTCTGGCCAACAGCCACAAAAAAACCTGAAGCTCTCAGACCTACAGCCCTAAGGAATTGAAGGCTGCCAACACCTATGCAATCAGGGAAGCAGATAATTCCCCAGTCGAGCTTCCAGATGATGCTGCAGCCCTGGATGACACCTAGATTGCAGGCTTGTGAGACCCTAAGCAGAGGGTCCAACTAAGTCACACCATGACTCCTGACCCACAGGAACTGTGAGATGATAAACTTGGGTTGTTTTAAGTTGCCAAGTTTGTGGTAATATTGTTATGTAGCAATAGGTAACTAATGTATAGATCTCAGTGTGATCTGTTGTTTGCAGTTAGCAATTTGTACCACTGTGTATGGCAGCCCAGGGTGGAGAAGAAGAGGAGGAGAGAAAAAGGGACATGGGTAAAAAAAAGAAGACTGCTTAGACCAAAAACTAAAATACTTTATACTGTCCTATTTGTGTTAAAATTACATGAATATGCATTAATAATTAGAAAAAAGTTAAGTGAAAAGAAACTGCATAGTAATGAATATATAAAATTATTCATTTTCATTAAAAATCAAATAAAAAAACAAGCATAGCACAATTTTATATATGGGTAAATACACATATAGATTACTGTGAGCCCTTTGCCTCCATGATGTTTAGCTCTTTACAGCACAGGTTTTCTGCTTTTACAAGAAAAATGTTAGTTCCATGTATGATGAGGATTTTCTGAGAAGTACTTTCTTCATACCTGGAAGAGTCAGTGGTATTTCAGGGTTTGAGTGTCACGTATTATGGATCAACTATTCTCAATTTTCTTTGATAAATTGTGATCCATTAAATATTATACTTCTCTTGGCTGCTCAAGTCGGTCCTTTACTGATTTCCCTCATGATTTTCCTGATGATGTTTGCAATCTAAGACAGATGCCATTCAAATAGGCTGTGTGTTGCCTTTATTTTTCAAAGTGCGATGGTGGAAATTGTGGATTTTTTGTTAAACTTGAATTTCCCGGATTTGGAGAAGTTAATGATTCATTTTGACAACCTGTATTCTTTGTTTCTTACTTATCACCCTTGAAGACATTTCATGAATAGATTGTTCACTTAATTCTTATTTTACAAGTGAATTAACATTCTCTACTCTTCTTTTTCAAATGATCTTGAAATGACATTTTGTATCAAAGTGGATTTAGAAAAATCATGGTAGAAAAAAATTAAGAAAGGGTCCCAAAAACATGGAAATATTTTCTGTTATAGATATGTTTCTAGCTTTGAGTTCACAGATCATTAGGTTTGCAATCATGATTTTTCTCTGGAAAAGGAAAAAGTTTATATGTTTTTTTTTAACAAACATGGGAAAAATAATTGTATAATTTTTCAGTAACATCAAAATGATATTTGTGCTACTCAAAATATAGCCTCATATCATTCATTAGCTCATCTACCCACTAGATTTACCACACCTTTACAATCATATATATGCACAAAATATAATAAATTTGTATATGACTTGCAACCAAGGCCTATGGGAATTTAAGATGTTTACTGTTTTTAGGTTTATAGTTGTCATTGATTAATTCACTCGTTCATTCAACAACTGTTAGGCAGCACTGCATTAGTTGAAAACTATGCAATACTAAATAAGAAAAGTGACATATTCCTTAATCCCACGGAGCTCACAATGAGAAGAAGAGAGTTTTATGAAAGACTCATACAAATAATTAAGCTGTAACCAATGTCTTAAGTGCTGTTAAGGAGATATATCACTTGCTCTAAGTCTCTAAGACATATGAGAGAGACTTAGGAAGATGGAAAAGGGGTACCCTGAGCAAGTGAGGCGTGAGCTAGATCTGAAGGCAGAGCAGGAGTGACCCTGGTGAAAGGGTATGGGAGTGTCCCAGGATGAAGGCACAGCCTGTGCAAAGCCTGGAGCAAGGAGGAGCATGACATGTTCAAGGCACAGAAGGAGAGCAGGAGCACTGAAGGGACACGAGGAAGGGGTGGGGCTGGAGAGGCCACAAGGGCAAGATCAGGGTTTCTGAACTGTCTGCCTTCAGAGTCACTTGGGGAGCTGGGGGCAGCCCCAGGCCCTTCAAGGAGAACTACATAAACAGGTCCCATGCAGTGGTACAAACCTCCCTGGGGATTCTCATATCAGGCAGCATTCAGAGGTGCTTGACTAGACCAGAGAGTGCCTTAAGCCATGTTGGAATTTTAGATGTTTTCCCCAAGGTGATGCATTTTAATTAGAAGGTAACAAGCTCTAATTGAGGATTGAGAATACCATTTAAACTGCCATGTAAGGCATACATTAATGGGTTGTGACATAATACATGCAGTAGGTAGGCTATTGCAATAGTTCCCAAGTGGAAGGAGTGGTGGAGATGGCTGGAGTACTGAAAAAATAAAATAAAATGAAAAAGTAATTTAAATAATTTCATTTGGGCTTATCAGAAAGATAAGTCCATAGATTACTCCATAATTAGAAAGATTACTCCATAGTCTTCATGTGTCCAGCGTTGCTGTTAAAAAGTCTAACATTAGTCAGATTCGTGTTCATTTTTAGGTGATTCTCTTTTTCTCTCCAGAAACTTTCAGCATGTTCTCTTAGTTTTATGTTTCAAATCTCTCTATAATATACTTAGTTCAGGTTTTAAATTTTTTTACTTTAAATTTTTTTTTTCTTATTTACCCTTTTGGCACACTTTTCGCATTTATTCAGCCAGAGGTCTGATATATCTTGCTTTAATTCTGGGAAATTCTGGCTCATTATTTTTTCAAGTTTTTGAATTCATAATTTATATATACATATATATCATTATTTTATTCCTTGTTGATACATTCTGGGAGAGTTCTTCAACTTATCTGCCCAGCTTATAACTGATTTTCCAGTGTTTTATATTCTTTTATTCAACCCATCCATTGAGGTCTCTATTTCAGTAATGATACATTTATTTCATCCTAATATCTCCAATAAGATCCTGTCCAGAACTGCTTGTTCTTATGCCGTGTTTCCAATATCCCATTTTGAATATCTGTTCTGTTCATTCCATTAGTTAATTTCCCTGTGTAAGTCATTCCATTTATAATGTGGCTTCCCGCCCCCCTGGATTATTCTCTGGCTTCACTAGTATGTTGGGTGGTAATATTGCTTTGGGGAAGGAGGGAAAAAAGAGCAAAAGTCCAAGCTTTGCTTTGTGTTCTTTTTATAAAGCTGTTTTTTTATTTTTTTAAATTATTTTATTTATTTATTTATTTTTGTGTTCTTAAAAAACATTCTGGTTATGTATGGGGGTGAGCACCTCAAGATCATTCCTTGCTATGCGGCTGCTTCCCACTAGCTATCTACCTTACGTTTGGTAGTGTATATATGTCCATGCCTCTCTCTCGCTTTGTCACAGCAGCTCGGTGCTTTGTGACTGCCTGGAGGGGTTGGTTAGGGAGGGTGGGAGGGAGGGAGACACAAGAGGGAAGACATATGGGAACATATGTATAACTGATTCACTTTGTTATAAAGCAGAAACTAACACACCATTGTAAAGCAATTATACTCCAATTAAAAAAAAAAAAGATCATTCCTTGCTCCTCCATCCACCTCCACTCTCCAGGTCTCTCCCAACACCCAAGCTTGTCACCAGAAGTCTTTTATACTTCAGTCCTACTCTTAGTAGGGCAGCTGCTTCTAATAGCCAAGGGGTGGGGTTGTCCAGAGGCCAGCCAGGCAATCAGGATTCCTTACTTATGGCTCCCCACTTAGGCTCAGTTATGCCACTTTCCCTATGTTACTTATCACTCTTGGCTGCTGCTGTTGCTTTCCTATCCAGAATCAAATAGATGGATAATAATCTGGGAGTTGGTTATTTGCTGAGTAGGGTTTTGAGACCTACCAGCCTTCTTCCTCTTTCCGCTCTAGAATCTCCTAGTTAGATGAGTTGAAACAACAGCCATCCCAGTTTATATTTCCTTCTTTATTAAACCACTTCTAGTAATTTAGAATCTATCCTTGTCTTTTAACAAGGCCTTCTATAAACATATAAGAGTACTTTGCCCATAAACTCCTCCAATATTAGTTTTCAAGCCTCAGAAAACAACTCTTGTTCTTTCTCTGGATTGTTTTTGAAATACCTACCTTCTCCAAAACTGCTTTACTTTTAACAGAATGTACATCCCCATGATAGTTTTCCCAGGCATAAGAGGCACTATTTCTTATAAACTTATGCTGCTATCAATTTTTCTTATAGTTCTAGTTTTTCCTTCATATATTTAGATCTTTTGACATGTTTTGTGTAAATGTTTATGACTTTATGGGTTATTTTTTATGTTATCTTTTTATATTATACATATAAAGGTATTCACCTCAAAAAGAAAAAAACAAGTATTCATCTTGAACTTAACATTGTGACTGTATTTATAGTAATATTTGTCTAATAAATCTTCTCTCATTTGCTTTTATGTTCAAAATTTCTGTCTAATTTTTCAGATATATCCCAGCTATGGATTAAATATTTTTAAAGCAATTAGAAAATCTTTCATTTTTATGGAGGAGTGTAACCATCCATGTTTACTAACATGTGATATGCTTAGTTTTACTTTTGCCATCTGTTTTCTTGTGTTTTGTTTATATTTGATTGTCATTTTGTTTTCTGATTTTTGCTATATGGACTTTTTTCTTTGCTAGTTATCCAGTAACTTTAGAAAATATAATGTTTTTAATTGATCATGAATTTTAAAATAAATATTTCTCTATCAAATTAAGGAGAAATCCACAAGGTGAGGAAACTAGCATATCATTATTTCTTCTACACTTTATTTTCCCGGTATTTTTAATATACACTATAGACTTTTGGATTCAGAACATTATGACATCTTCTCCTTGAGTAGCGGTTTTTAGCATTGATGTTACATTTGGGCCCCCAAATTACAATTATTTGATAAGTCACTTTTAAGTCATTGTCAATGCTGATTAACAATTATTTTATGCCATGACTTTTCCATTATTAATGTTCTTATTAAATTAGGATTTAATTTTAATTTTCAGGAATGTTTTAAGCCTTAGATTCTGTATGTAAAGTACAAGCATAGTACTTGGCACAGAAGTAATTGTTTAATAAAAATAATGTTATTTATTTACTTATTTTGAGGGAACATGAAGGGGCATTTTAAATTGGTAAAACTATAGTCTTTAAGACATAGTAGCATTTTAAAACTATTAATGGCATTATTTGTAATTTATCACCTCTAAAGTACATCTTCAGTAAATTTCCCCAGTCTCATATGGAAAGTATAATTCCTATATCCTTGCATATGTAAACTATTTTTCTGTCATCTGAATATACAGACTTGGTTGGGTATAATAGTTTTGTAACATATGTTTTCTTCTAACTTTGCACATTTTATCTTGAATTTGTTTCTGCATTTAGTTTTTCAGAAGAGAAATAGAAGGCCATCTAATTTTATGACTGTTATAGCATATTTTCTCCTCTCCACTCTTCTCATTCCTTCTCCTCTTCTTTCTTCATGCTCATCCTCTTCTACCATCTGGTTGCTTATAGAATATTTTTCTTTACATAGTTTATGCTTTCATCTAGGTGTAAATATATTTCTATTCATTGCGCTTGGTCTATGTGGTACAACCTGTATCAGTGGGCTATTGCTGCATTAACAAACCACTCTGTTGTTTAGAAACTTAAAACAATAAGCATTTAATTATTCCTTGGACATCTATGGGTCAGCTCGGTAGTTCTGATGATAAGAGTTAGGCTTGGCTGTTCTTCTTTAGAATTACTCAAGTGATGGAGATCACCTAGCAGGTTCACTGAGAGCTGGCCTCAGGTAGGATGATTTTCCTCTGATATACATTCTTCAGTAGGCTAGCTTGAGCTTTTTCACATGGTGATGATGGTGTATCAGGAAATGAATAGAAGCACACAAGGCCTCCTGAGGCCTGGCATATTGTCAGTTATACCACATTCTGTTGGTCAAAGTAAATTACAGGGACATCTCAGATGTAGGGATGGAGAAATGGAATCCACCTATTGATGAGAGAAGTGGTAACGTGTGTAGATTTGAAGTGGATGGATATTTGGTGACATTTTTAGAAAATAATCTAACATGATACCTAAGTGATTTGTCAAACTGGAAATTGTCTTCAGTTTTGTCTTTGATTATAATTTCTTTTCAGTTATCTTTTTTGTTGTTGTTCCAAATTCAGAGATCATAACTGTTAGTTTAAATCTTTAATCTTTATTCTGCATATTGATCATCTCTTTTACTAGTCATGTTCTTCACTTTTCTTTTTATTTTGCATGCCAGGAGAAATTTTCAAAATCATTTTGGTCACTGCTTAGGTTTTCTGGATGAATTACTGTTCTTTACTGCATGCAAATAGTTATTCAAATTTTTGAATTGCATTTTTTATGTCTTTGCAATTCTTTCTTGACTAATTTATTTTTACCTCATCATATTTTATATATTTCATCCCACTTTTCTCATCAGTTTTCTTTTTTCTCCCCTTGAGTCATAGGTCTTAAGTTTTAATTCAGTTGCCAACATGTAAAAATTTGGAGGTTTATTAGAAACCCTGAATTCCAGCTTCTTTTAAAGTGAGAGATCTGGCAACAATACATCTCAGATCCTGCTGCAACAGTAGGCTGTGACTACCCCCTTTAGATGGAACATATTAGTCTAGTTTGCTACAAACTCCACCCCTCCCTGACACTAAGTTTCAGTTGTATTTTACCATTATACTCATGTTTTTTTTCTTAATCTAGTGTTAAATAAGAAATAAAATATTCTTGATGCCTATTCTAGATACATATTTCCATCAAAAAGTGAGGGGGATGAAAGAGTGAGAGAACTGCTCATTTAAGAAAAATATTATAGGGTATATTTTTTTCTGTGGATGTGAAGAATGTTCCTTCATGCATCATATGCAAACAAAACCTATCTGTGCTGAAAGAGTATAATTTAAATCATCTTTATAAAACAAACCATAAAGAGAACTAGGTAGAAAACCAAGAACAAGGCAAATTAAAACTTTAAAAAGTAAAGAAATATTTTAACTTAAAAATGGTATTAACATGTCAAAATGTCAGAGGTTTATTTCTGAAATATTTTGGATCATAAAATTGCCCCCAAATTAAAAGCTTTCCACAATGGCATTTTTTTTTTAAGTCTATTGGATACAGTAAGAATTATGTTTTCCAACAGGAATAAGCATTCACATTTGTAATTATAACTCAAACATTATTTCTTAGAATGTTTAAGCTATGGTTTAGAAATTATAGGAGAAATTAACAAAGAAAATAATTATTTTGGGCTTTGTCTACTGTAGCTGATGAAAACAGAGATTAAAAAATACCACTGAGGGCTTCCCTGGTGGCGCAGTGGTTGAGAATCTGCCTGCTAATGCAGGAGACACGGGTTCGAGCCCTGGTCTGGGAGAATCCGACATGGCACAGAGCAACTAGGCCCGTGAGCCACAACTACTGAGCCTGCATGTCTGGAGCCTGTGCTCCGCAACAAGAGAGGCCGCCATAGTGAGAGGCCCGCGCACCGTGATGAAGAGTGGCCCCCACTTGCTACAACTAGAGAAAGCCCTCGTACAGAAAGGAAGACGCAACACAGCAAAAATAAATTAATTAATTAATAAACTCCTACCCTCAACATCTTCTTTAAAAAAAAAAAATACCACTGAGTTAGCTACATCAACAGTTTTGATGAAAATTTTGATAGGACCAAGAAATTTGGACGTTAGGCTATGATAAGTAGAACTTCACAATTTCATCAGGCTATGATAAGTAGAATTTCACAAAGTACAACTTTTTCGTACTTTGAAAAAGTTTAATGTTGTCTTAGCAAAATCGGTAAGCTTATCTGCAAAGAATATTTGTGAGATGGCTGAAGTTGACCTCACGCTTCTTAGAAAACTTATATTCAAAGTTGCACACTTGGTAGAAACAAGAAACTTCAATTTCAAAATTGCATTATTTATTGGCATAGGTTTGTGCTAAAAAGTTGAAAATAGGATACATAATGGACATAGTTGTTAACATAAACTGAATTCATTCCATGTCTTGATCTATCCTTGAAGTGGATTCAGAATAAGGTATATTGCTATACTACATCAAAGCTAGGTCAGTGAGGTGGTGAAGGCATTTTTTAAGCCACTGAAAAAAATTAATTTGTTCGTGTCTTCCAAAGAAAATTTTTGCCTCTTCTTCTCAACAGAAGAATAAAACAAAATTTTATTTTTAGGTTTAAATAATAACCCAACAAAATGTATTTGAATATTTCTATACAAGGGAATTCCTATTAATTATGAATGTTTATGACTTGATTTTCTCATTCATTTCTAGTGAAAGCATGTTGTATGAGTTTCCCGTGGCTGCTGTAACAAATTACCACAAACTTGGATTCTTAAAGAGATTTATTCTGTCATAGTTCTGGAGATCAGAATTCCAAAATCAGTTTTGCTGGCTTAAATCAGTTTTGCTGCTGTTAGGAGGGCCGTGTTCCCTCAGGAGGCTCTAGGGAAGATACCTCTTCTAGCTTCTATGTCTCCCCGCAGTCTTCAGTTTGTGGCTGCATCACTAGTCTCTGCTTCCATGGTCACATTACCCCCTCCACTTCTGTATGTTTAATCTCCCTCTGTCTTTCTCTTATAAGAACACTTGTAATGGCGTTTAGGGTCTACCCAGTTATTTCAAAATAATCTCCCCATTTCAAGATCCTTAACACTTTTTCCAAAAAGCATAATATTTACAGTTTCCAGGGATTAGGACACAGTATCTTTGGAGCCATCATTTAGCCCAGTACACTTGTCTTTGGGAAATTCATTTGGCAAGAAAAAATCTTGCCCATTTTCCTATGCTGAAATCTGTTTCAGGAAATGAAAAGAATTTGCTGAATTACAATTCTGACATTGTGAAGATGAAAATTGAATATAAAAAAAGGCTATATAGTTGCAGAACTCATGAAAATGAAGTAAAATCGATTAATTTCCTTTCTTAATCAACACTGATAGTATGAATGAAGAAAACAACTGGAAATTGCTGCACTGAAAGGCAAAACGGTACTAAAAAGTGAATCTGAAACTGTCGGAATACCAAGTTTCTGAAATATCTCGGGAGTAATTATCCAAAAAGTATAAAGGACCATTCATGGATTCTTTCCATGTTCAAAGTATGTATCTGTGTGTACAGCTGCTTTACATTATGAAGCAGAATAAAAATAAATATTCTCAATTAACATTTTCAAGAATGAATTATTTACTGCCTGTCATAACTCGAATATTAGATCTAAATGATCTTGGTGCAGAAGAAAATGAGTAAGGTTTCCAGTTAAAAATCAATGTAATAATAATAAAAAAAATCAATGTAATGACAATGAAGAAAGAAACATTTAATAAATAGAAATCGTTTTCAATTTCTATTTTTAAAAAATTAATTTGAAATATAATCTAATAAAGTCCATGGTTGAAATGTCTTGCATTGTTATATAGGATAGTTTAATTAAAATATACAACTCTTTATTAGTGTGTAGTAATTGATATTTTCACATCTTTTGCCTTTTTTTACTCTGTTATGTTATCTACCAAGGCTCTGTGTGCTTTTGAGTTTGCAATACTTGGCTTGCGTCTTCTTGTTTCTCACAGATGAAACAGATTATTTAAAACTACCTCTTCTGTTCTTAAGAATAACGTGGAGGGTTTTTTCTTCCTCACTTTCACTCTAGTCCTGTGTTGTTAAGGTAATTCTAGCTGCTCCATAAATCCTCATGCCTCAGTGGTTTAACAAAATGAAATGTACTTCAGAGTCACATAGTGGATAGGGGATAGTCCTGATCCATGGGGAAGCTTCCCTACAAGGATTAATGCAGGGACTCAGTTTCCTTCCATCTTTCAGCTCCCCTGTCTTCAAAACGCAGCTTCCACATTGCTGCATAATAGCAAAGAGGGTGGAGAATTATGTGTGGGAGGTTTCCTAGTCCAGTCCTGGAAGTGGTGACCCCACTTTCTCTTACATCTTACTGTCTAGAACTCAGTTACATGACCACACTTAAATGCAAGGGAATGTGAGAAATGTCATCTAGCTCTCCTCCCAGGAAGAAGAAGAAATTGATGGGTGAATAACCAGCAGTCCCTCCACAAGTCCTCTCCCTCACGTAAGAACAACTAGAAAAGGAACAAAAAAATAAAAACCATAATTCAGTCTTCACAGAAACAAGAAAATGGCCAAACTCCAAATCATAATTTTTTTTACCCTGTGTGGTCAGTGACACTACAGAAACCAAAACTAATAAGGATGCTAAGAACTGATACATACTTTTAAGGTCTTGGGTTGGACTACATGTTTTCCTGAAAGAAAGAGTCATAATAACCCAGAGGATAGCATAGAATGAGAAAATTTTCGGTCAAGAATAAGCGTTGAAGAACAAAGAGACATCTCAGAGAAACCTAGTTCATGCTGCATGAGAGAAAGGGAGGGGTAGCTGCAGGAGAAACTTTCTTCATAAGCCTTTTTTTTTTTTTGCGAATTCTTCCTAGCTTAAAGAAACCACAGGAAATGAAGCAAATATTTTTTTAAAAAAAGGAAAAACATAAATGAAAGGTAATGCAAATACACATTACAAAAACAATAGAGGAGTTTCCCAAAGAAAAAGAAGGGTTCAAAGAAATAGTTCTCAATATTCTCAAACAAATTATAGACAATGTGATTGCTTTTTTGGTTTGTTTTTAGGAATTAAAGATTATATTTTGGAGAACAAAGTAACAATCTCTGTGGAACATTTGCCTTAAAATATGTGTTTATTAAACACCAACCCGAACAGGATTATCCATTTCCATATAAGTCTTCACATTTAAAACGTGAGTAAAGTTGATGCTTTTGTTAATATTCTCAATTCATGACTTTATGCGAACTAGTTCCTTTCTTTCATTCAGTTTTATTGAGATATGATTGACTGTATAAGTTTAAGGTATACAGCGTAATGACTTGACTTCTGTATATTGTGAAATGATTACCACACAAGTTTAGTTAACATCCATCATCTCATATAGATTAAAAAATGTTTTTTCCCTTGTAAAGAGAAGTCTTAGGATTTACTCTCTTAGCAATTTTCATATATACCATACAGCAGTGTTAGCTATCATGTTAATGTCATCGTGTTGTACGTGACATCCCCAGCACTTATTTATCTTATAACTGGAAGTTGGTATCTTTTCACCACTTTAACTCAATTGCCCCACCCCCACATCTGGTAACCATAAATCTGATCTCTCTTTTTACGAGATTGTTTTGTTGTTTCTGTTTTTAGATTCCACCTGTAAATGAGATCATACAGGATATGTCTTTCTCTGTCTGACTTATTTCACTTACCATAATGCCCTCACGGTCCGTCTATATTGTTGCGAATGGCAGGATTTCCTTCTTTTTTACTGCTTAATAGTATTCTAGTGTGTGTGTGTGTGTATGTGTATGTGTGATTGCTTTTTAAAAAAGAGCTTAAAGACCAGGTGAAAAGGTTCTGGGAGGAGATTATACGACAATAGAAAATACGTAAAATGAACTGGTAGAACCCAGAAGAAAATAAAAATTCAGTGGAAACATATAAGATAAAAATAGTCCAGATATGAAAGTCACACTTAAAATAACAAAAGTAGAATAATGACTGAAGACACTGTGGGCATGGTAACAGGTAACAAATAAATAAAAGAGAATAAAATAAAAGTGATTATTACTAACATGATAGAGATGTAATAAGGACAAAAGGAATATTATAATGGGATCCTGAAGATGAAAACAAAACTAGTGGGAAAGAAAAAAATAGTCCAAGTTATAGTATAAGAAAACTTTCATGAAATAAAGATTGAGAGGAATTTTCAAATCTTAAAAGCCAAGTCTGCCATCCAAAAACAATTCAAAACATTGTAAATTACTGAACAAAATGGTTAAAAAAGTGTTGTATAGGAATCCAAGCAGAAAAAGAAAATAATGCACGAGGAAGAAATGAAGGTTGTCTTCAGACTTCTTACATGTTCTCACACTCAACCAGAAGACAGGTATCAATCTCTAAAAATGATGGGAGAAAGCTTGACCCAGTAACTACATACTCAACCAAGTTTATAAAGGCAACAGAAGCATGGCTGTTGTTGGCTGATGTTCTCAAGCATGGCTGATGTTGCAATAAGATAACTGTCAAGATCTCTTGAAAAAAAAAGATGATAAACTCCAGCCTATCAAGTGATACATTAAAATTAAGAATAGGAGAAGATGTGGATTAAAGGTTAGTGTTATATTAATCAAGATAAGCTGGGTTATGCTGTAATAAAAAACTCTGAATGCCAGGTGCTTACACAAGCAACACAAAATGTCATAAAGAATATATATTCATTCATTTGTGATGAACACTTAGTTTGCTTCCATATATTGGCTATTATAAATTATGCTGCTATGAACATTGAGGTGTGTGTATCTTTTTGAATTAGAGTTTTTGTTTTCTTCAGATATATATCCAGAAGTGGAATTCCTGGATCATTGGTAGTTTTTAGTTTTTTGAGGAACCTTCATACTGTATTCCATAGTGGCTGTACCAATTGACATTCCCACCAACAGCATACTAGGGTTGCCTTTTCTCCACAACCTTGCCAACATTTGCTGTTTGGAGACTTATTGATGATGGCCATTCTGATAGGTGTGAGATGATACCTCACTGTGGTTTTAATTTGCATTTCTCTGATGATTACCGATGTTGAGAATTTTTTTATGTGTTTGTTGGTCATCTGTATATCTTCTTTGGAAAAATGTCTATTCAGGTCTTCTGCCAATTTTTAAAATTGGGTTGTTCTTTTTTTATATATATTGAGTTGTATGAGCTGTTTATAAATTTTGAATATTAACCCCTTATAGGACATATCATTTGCAAATATTTTCTTCCATTTAGTAGGTTGTCTTTTCATTTTGTTGATGGTTTTCTTTGCTATGCAAAAGCTTTTAAGTTTAATTAGGTCTCAGTTGTTATCTTTTGTTGTATTTCTTTTGCCTTAGGAGACAGATCCAAAAAAATATTGCTACAATTTATTTTAAAGAGTGTTCTGCCTATATTCTCTTCTAAGGGTTTTATGGTTTCAGGTCTTACATTTTGGTCTTCAATCCATTTTGAATTAATTTTTGTATATGATGTGAGAAAAAGTTCTGATTTCATTCTTTTCCACGTGGCTGTCCAGTTTTCACAACACCACTTATTGAAAAATCTGTCTTTTCTCTGTTGTATATTCTGCCTACTTTGTCATAGATTAATTTACCTTAAGTTTGTGGTTTATTTCTGGGCTCTCTATTCTGTTCCATTGATCAATGTGTCTGTTTTTGTGCCAGCACCATGCTGTTTTGATTACTGTAGCTTTGTAGTATAGTCTGAAGTCAGGGACCATGATACTTCCAGCTTTGTTCTCTTTTTCTCAAGATTGGTTTGGCAATTCAGGGTCTTTTATGGGCCCATATAAATTTTAGAATTATTTGTTCCAGTTCTGTGAAAAATGTCATGGGCATTTTGATAGAAATTGCATTAACCGTGTAGATTGCTTTGAGTTGTATGGACATCTTAACAATATTAATTCTTCCAATCCAAGAACATGTGTATCTTTCCATTTTTTTGTATCATTTTCAAATTTCTTCATCAGTTTTTTTACAGTTTTCAGAGTATAGGTCTTTCACCTCCTTAGTTAAGTTTAATTCCTAGGTATTTTATTGTTTTTGATGCAATTTTAAACGGAATATTTTTTTGTTTGTTTGTTTGTTTTTTTGCTTTCTCTTTCTGTTAGATCATTTTTAGTGTATAGAAAAGCAACCGATTTCTGTGTATTAATCTTGTATCCTGCAACTTTATTCATTTATTAGTTGTACTGGGTTTTTGGTGAAGATTTTAGGGTTTTTTATACGTAGAAGCATATCATCTACAAATAGTGATAGTTTTATTTCTCACCTGCAAATTTGGATGTCCCTTCTTTCTTTATCTTGTCTGATTGTGATGGCTAGGACTTACCAATACTACGTTAAATAGAAGTGGTGAGAATGGGCATTTTGTCTTATTCCTTATTTTAGAGGAAAGATTTTCAGCTTTTCACTGTTGAGTATGATGTTAACTGTTGATTTGTCATAAATGGCCTTTATTATGTTGTGATATGTTCCCTCTGTACCAACTTTGATGAGAATTTTTATTACAAATGAATGTTGAATCTTGTCAAATGCTTTTTTGGCATCTGTTGAGATTATCATATGATTTTTAGCCTTCCTTTTGTTAATGTAGTATATCACATTGATTGATTTGCAAATATTGAACCATCCTTGCATCCCTGGAATAAATCCCACTTGATCATGCTGTATGATCCTTTTTACATATTGTTGAATTTGGTTTGCTGTTACTTTGTTAAGAATTTTTGCATGTGTATTCATCAGAGATAATGGCCTGTTACTGATTTTGGTATCAGGGTAATAGTGGCCTCAGAATGAATTTCAGAGTGTTCCATCTCTTTATTTTTTTGGAATAGTTTGAGAAGGACAGGTATTAGCTCTTCATTATATGTTTGGTAGAATTCCTTTGAGAAGTCATCTGGTTCTGGTCTTTTGTTTACTGGGAGTTTTTGTATTACAAATTCAACCTCACTACTTGTGATCAGTCTGATCAGATTGTCTATTTTTTCCTGATTTTTGTCTTTGGAGGTTGTATGTGTCTAGAAATTTATCCATTTCTTCTAGGTTGTCTAATTTGTCAACATATAACTGTTTGTAGTCTTCTCTTAAGATATTTTGTATCTCTGTGATATCTGTTGTTATTTCTCCTCTATCATCTCTTATTTTGTTTATTTGGGTCCTTTCATTTTTTTCTTGATGAGCCTGGCTAAACGTTTATCAATTTTGTTTATCTTGTCAAAAAGCCATCTCTTGGTTTTATTGATCTTTTCTATTGATTTTGGGGGTTTCTATTTTATTTATTCTCTCTCTGATCTTTATTATGTCCTTCCTACTGCTGACTTTGGGCTTTGTTTGTTCTTTTTCTAATTCCTTTAGATAGTAAGTTAGGGTTTCTATTAAAAAAAATTATTTATTTATTTATTTATTTATTTATTTTGGCTGCATTGGGTCTTCCTTGCTGCGTGTGGGCTTTCTCTAGTTGTGGCAAGCAGGGGCTACTCTTCGTTATGGTGTGTGGGCTTCTCATTGCGGTGGCTTCTCTTGTTGCGGAGCATGGGCTCTAGGCACGTGGGCTTCAGTAGCTGTGGCTCATGGGCTCTAGAGTGCAGGCTCAGTAGTTGTGGCACATGGGCTTAGTTGCTCCGTGGCATGTGGGATCTTCCTGGACCAGGGATCAAACCTGTGTCCCCTGCTTTGGCAGGCAGATTCTTATCCACTGCGCCACCAGGGAAGCCTGGTTAGGTTTATTTGAGATTTTTCTTGTTTCTTGAAGTAGGCCTGTATTGCTATAAACTTCCTTCTTAGAGATGCTTTTGCTACATCCCATAGATTTTGGAAAGTTGTGTTTACATTTTCATATTTGTCTTGAGGTATTTTCTGATTTCCTCTTTTATTTCTTCAATGACCCATTGTTTTTTTAGTCTCCATGTGTTTGTGCTTTTCCATTTTTCTTCTTGTAATTGATTTCTAGATTCATACCGTTGTGGTCAGAGAAAGTGCTTGATATAATTTCTGTCTTCTTAAATTTGCTGAGACTTGTTTTGTGGCCTAGCATGTGATCTCTCCTGGAGAAAATTCCATGTGCACTTGAAAAGAATGTGTGTTCTGCTGTTTTTGGATGGAATGTACTGTAGATATCTATCAAGTCCAACTGGTCTATTGTGTCATTTAAGACCACTGTTCCCTTATTTATTTTCTCTCTGGATGAACTGTTCTTTGATGTAATGGGTGTTAAAATCCCCTATTATTATAGTATTATTGTCTGTTAATATTTGCTTTATATATTAGGTGTTCCTGTATTGGGTGCATATTTGTTAACGAGTATAATATCCCCTTCTTGTATTGATCCCTTTATCATTCTGTAATACATCTTCTTTTCTTTTCTTTTGTTATAGACTTTGTTTTAAAGTTTATTTTGTCTGATATGAGTGTTACTACCCCCACTTTTTTGTCATTTCCATTTGCATGAAATATCTTTTTTCATCCCCTCATTTTCAGTCTGTGTGTGTCTTTAGCTCTGAAGTGAGTCTCTTGTAAGCAGCTAATAGATGGGTCTTGTGTTTTTATCCCATCAGGCATCGTGTGTCCTTTGATTGGAGTTTTTGGTCCATTGACATTTAAAGTGATTATCAATAGGTATTTACATATTGTCATTTTGTTACTTGTTTTCCAATTGTTTTCATAGTTCTTTGTTATTTTCTTCTTTCAGTTTCTTCCCTTGTGGTTTGATGATTTTCTTTAGTGGTATGCTTGTGTCCCATTCCTTCCAGTTTTTGTGCATTTAATATAGGTTTTTGATTTGTGGTTACCATGGGATTTATATATGTTGACCTATAACTATATTTACTTGTTTTAAACAGTAGTCATTTGAGTGCAAACACATTGTAAAAGAATCTACATTTTTTACTCCTCTTCCCCACTTTTTGTGTTTTGATGTCATATTTTACATCTTCATGTTTATGCCTTTACTGATTATTGTAGTTATAGTTGATTTTATAATTTTTTTTGTCCTTTAATCTTCATACTGGCTTATTTAAGTGGTTGATCCTCAGCCTTTACTAAATATTTGCCTTTACTGCTGGATTTTTTCTTTCCTATAGATTCTTCTTGTTACAGCCTTTTCTTTTCCACTTAAACAAGATGCTTTAACATTCCTTTTAGGGTAGGTTTAGTATTGCTGAACTCTTTTAGCTTTGCTTGTTTGTGAAGTTCTTTTATCTCTCTTTCTATTCTAAATGACAATCTTGCTGAGTAGAGTATCCTAGGTTGCAGATTTACCCCTTTCAGCAATTTGAATGTATCGTGACACTCCCTTCTGGCCTGCAAAGTTTCTGCAGAGAAATTAGCTGATAGCCTTATGGGGGTTCCCTTGTATGTAACTCTTTGTTTTTCTCTTGCTGCCTTTAGAATTCTCTCCATATCTTTAACTTTTGCCATTTTAATTTTAATATGTCTTAGTGTGGGTCTGTTTGGTTTCATCTTGTTTGGGACCTTCTGTTTTTCCTGAACCTGGATATCTGTTTCCTTCTTCAGGTTTGGGAAGTTTTCAGCCAAAATGTTATCAAATACATCTTTGACCCTCTTCTCTGTCTCTTCTTCTTCTGGGACTTCTGTAATGCGAATGTTGGTATGCTTGATGTTGTCCCAGAGATCCCTTAAGATGTTCTCATATTTTAAAATTTGTTTTTCTTTTTGCTCTTCTGATTGGGTGATTTCCATTATTCTATCTTCCAGATCACTTATGCATTCTGTATCACCTAGTCTGCTGTTATAAATTTTAGAGATATTTTAGGAACTAGTACCTACTGCAGTGGAAAAGTATTTTTCAAAAGCGTCAACATTTCCTTCAGTGTTACCTGCTCTTTTTTTTTTGCTTTTAAATTCTAGGAAAATTAAGGAAAATACATTTATTTAAAATAATATTTATTTTATTACCTCATTTTGTAAAGTTGCTTCTGTATATACATTTATCCAACTATTTTTCTATTTGAATATATTCCTAAAAAATATTTGGTTTGATTTTCCAAAGTTAATAATGGTTATTTTCAGGTCATGGGATTAATCTTTTTTTTCTTTGGTCCTTTTCAATTTTGCATAGAAAGAATTTTTTTAATGAGAATGAATCATTTTTATTTCAAAAACAAGATCACTCTTTTTTATTCTGAAATGTTAGTGTAGATTTCTAGTTTTTAACTTATAAATTTGAAAATAGTATACACACATATGTAGGTGTATGTTTGTGTGTATATGTTGTATACATATACATAGTATATACACATAGTAAATGTGTACTGATACAGAAGGTTGTTGTTTACTGATACAAAAGGATTTTTGGAGCATATAGGCAAAGTATAGAACAGCAGCTGTAATGTGATCTATTTTCATGTATATGTGTGTGTGTGTGTGTTGTGTATGTGTGTATGTGTGTGTGTGTGTGTGCGCTCATGTATAGGCATTAAGGCTGTTTGGAAGACTATCAAATGTTGAGTGATTCTCCCTGGGTGTTAAGGTTATAGGCAAATAGTATTTTTTTTCTCATATGTTTTTCCCAATTTTCCAAATTAGCATAAATTAATTGTGCAATTAAAATAGTTTTGAAAGAACAAATGTATTAATTTATATTCCTGGATAGATTGAGAAAAATATCTGTGGCTTTTAAGAAGTGCTAAGTTTCCTACTTATTTTGTACATAAAAACTTACAAAGGTAAATTTGGTAAATTTACCTGGTTCCCTGGTGTCCTGAAATAATTAATGCTTTTATGCCAGGTGAAGCAAAAAATTGCATAACAAATAAACCTATTTGAACTCTCTACAGAAAGTTTCCATTTTATCCGTGCTTTTCTTAATAGCAAATGTTTTAGCTGATATGAATGATATGAATAGGCAAGGAAATTTTCCCAGTTGTTCAGTGCCAAAAGTTTTATGAAATCTCATCAGGCCAACCTATTTGTTCTCCTTCTCACTTCCATTGCAGTGTGGTTTGCATTATTATTTACTAACTAGATTATAGTCTGCTGCTCTCTCCAACTATTTCCCAGCTTTTTTCACATGAAGATTTCATTTTTTGTTAAATGCTAGTAATCCATTCATTTGATTTCTGTGTGGAGGATGAATAGCTACATAGCAATTTCAAAACCACAGGAGAATGTCAAAGGTGTTTCTTAATCTGTTTTACAAATGATTATAACAGCTGAGAAATAAGTCAAGGACAGGAAATCACCTTCTCCAACTAGGAATTTATTGTCCATTTAGATCTAAGAAAAATCTTTAACCCAGTGGGGATGATTACATTTTCTTTATTTTAAATTTAGAAGACTTAGAAGCATGCACAAAAGAGAAGTATTTAGGGTATTATATGAAAATTTACAGTTTAGAGAACTGGAATTTTCAATGGAATACTGCTGTAAGAAGACCCATAAAAATATAGGCATGGAAATAGTTGGCTAGATTCTATTCAGAATTTAACTTTTTTCCTTGAAAAGCTTTATTTGTGTTTTTATTATTTAATTATTTATTTAAGATGGTATTATGTGGGGTAAGATAGGACCTTACTTTCCTCATACGTGACAAGGAGCAATAATACAGAAAATGTGTCCAAGAGAGATGGGAAAAAAAACATTTTATTTCATTATGATTACTTTTCACAGATGAAAAATATTCTTGAAATATGATATATATTTAAATATAAATACCTATGCACATTGCCTGCCTTTTAATATTCCAAAATTAGTGATTTTATGAACTCTAGGCTAAGTATTTTTTCCACAAAGGAAAATGGGGTGTGTGTGTTTCTCTTCAAATCCTCTCAGCCTTACTTTGACTTCAGCCATTGTTGCTCCAACCTGTTCTGCATTTGTTTTGACCAGCTTTGCACAGGCATAATGTGACAAAACCTCTCTTGGACCTACACAGTGTACTTACCTATCACTTTCCACCCCAGAGCTTCTTTAACATAGTGATGTGTGGGATACCTTTGGGGATTAACTTGGCACTCAAGCATGTGCAATGAGATGTTAATGCCCAAATGTCACCCTTGACTAGTTGAAGATGGAATCCACAGTGTAAATATGTTGCCCTTTCTTCTCTCAAAAGATAATTCAGAGATTTATCTAATTATGCTTCCCAAGGGTGTGATTGGCCCCTTGCAGTGCTGTCCAATACAATTGGATTACTGTCCTTTCCTTTCACTATTCTTTTCTCATACTCTTGCCCTCTAAGATCATTTCCTACCTTAAGAACCTACATACAAGACTTTGGCTCAGCCTCTGTATTTAGAGAAACACAGGTTAAAACAGAGGTACCAAAAGTAGCCCCATAAAGCTATCAGGATGGGATTTTGGAACTAGTAATAAGGACTAATTGCTCGTTGTGAGTAAGGTAGGCACAGCCTCAAGAGTTTTTCACATATTTGACAACAACTGTAAAAAATAACATAATATTACTAATAAATCATATAACCAAGATACATTTTTAATCTATCAATAATAAAAATGTTATCAACTGTGCTAGAGAAACCATTGAATTAGCTTTCTATATTCTCTGTAGAAAATATTACAGAACTGTCATATTGGAGAAGCAATCAAAGAGTATGCATCCATAAAAAGTAATAATATTAATATTAATAATTAATATTATAGATTTGTGGTTGGGCATAAATATTGTTTTTTATTTTCTAGTGTTTTGTGATACTATTTCAGGGATTGGAAGTGACCTGAGCTGGTCTAATTTGAATCTCAGATCTTATGATGGGGAATGGTCATTTTTGCTGGATTCAAACCTGGAAGAATACTACCTCAGGGGCTATAAACTACTATCTTGTAATCATGTGGGCTTAGATAATGGAGTCAATACTGAACAGGCAATACCTAAAAATTGAGAGAGAGAAAAATTATTTGAACCCTAGAATAAGCAATATCTGAAACCACTGTTCCATTATATGAGGCAATAAATTCCTCTTTTTCTTAAACAATTTTGAGTTGGGTTTTCCATCATTCACTGCAGAAAGCCAAGATACACAGGGATCACTGTCCTCTTGAACGCAATGGAAGACAGAGCCTTTGGCTTTCTGATATAAAAACTATATCTAATTATTTCCAGTGTTATTTCAAACATGGCACATGAGATCCTGGATAAACTTTATTTATTTGTCATTTCTTAGCTTTCTTGTGATTGCTTCAGGGAAAATTACTATTTTGGTTTTGAGTAGTTTATTTTCCCTGATTTGCATCCTCATAGCACCCTGTATTTCATTTTCACATTATTCATAGATAGATAATAGATTGATAGGTAGATAAACAGATGATAAATTTGGCTTTCAATTTAAGTTTTTCAAGACTTTAAGCTCCAAGAAAGAGGCTTACTGTCTTCATTTATTTTCAAAGTTATATGCCAAGCATCAAGCCCAATGTCTGTATGGAAAGAATATCACTTAACTGAGAAAATAGCACCTGATGGAATTATGGAATGAATGAATGATTTAACTCATATAAACGTGAAAAGCCAGAATCTTAGAATTGCTATCTAAATAAGTACATGACTACATATATACACATATACAATTATGTATGTATATATGTATTTTTGTATATATGTGTGTACATATGTATACATTCATATATGTATGAACATATATATGTACAAACACACAGGAACACACACACACACATGTTCAAGATGTGGAGGGCAGATTTATATAGGCCTGAATCCCATGTAGTACTTAAGATCCCTTCCAAACCCATTTGATCTTAGAGGGGAGTAGTTAGTGGAGCAGATGACAGAAAAAGAGGAATGTATGCTCTGGATGCAATCAGCAAATACCTATTTTATTTTATGTGGAAATATTTTGTTTCTTTACATAAGAAAATGCTTATACTAGCTTGGTATACTATGTATGATGAGGCTAGCTAAACATTTGCGATAAGAATAAGTCATTAAAGATCCTGGGGTAAACGGATTCAGAATGAAATACACATGATCTCCTTGGTGATTGTGGATGTCATGGGACAGAATACCACCAGAAAAAAAAAAAATGAGAGAGAGATTAACTGCCTATAAGGAAACTGATTGCAACCCAGGTTAATGGTAACCCACCCCATTTCTACTGTAGCTGAATAAAATTCTCATGATTTTCCAGAACTGCTTCCCTCCCAAAAAGATTCTATTCTGATGTATCCATTGGAATTAAGAAAAATTATCCTAATCTTAGAAATAAGACGAAAAAGAGAACAGCATATTTTTTTCAGTGACATACTGGGACATTTTGTCAACAGTCCACCCTTGGATTATTTGCTTTTCCTGGAGAATATAGCTCTGAAGCTACATGTTGCTTGGAGATTTTTTTCCTATAAAAAAGATCACCCTGAAAGTTGTCTTATTATCCCTGTTGGACCTGAACAAACTTTGTGTCTTACCTAGACAATTAATGCTCATGTTTTTAAATGCCTATATAACTAGTTTCTCAAGTGCTCTCTGAACTAACTTTGTCATCCTACTGGTCACATAATTAATGAATTAACACTCAGTGATACATCTGTAATGTAAAAGACTTACCTTTAATTTTTTTTGAAAATTACCTGCTGACAGAATCTATGGTTCTTCTTGTGTACTTAACACAACAGTTTTGAGGAATAGTTAAGCCATTAATAAATACATTTTGAAATAATCTTTTCTTCCATTGACTTCCATTGAGAAAAATTGTGTTTTTGTTTTGTTTTTTGAGTCACTAGAACTACTTTTTTTCTTTCGGGTGACTGTACTTTATAAACTGGTCCTCCCGTGCAGCAGAGCTGCTCTCTTCTCATTGAGACTGGTTAAATTTAATAAGCGGTGCCTACACATTCCACCCTTACATAATGGAGTTTGACACATCATATGATTATAATGGCCCTCGGGCACTTGCTGTGGGTGTTGGCAACTTCAAGTGTTTGGATACTCTCAGCCTTTTTTCCCCCTACTTTAGTATTCTTTTTCAACATTTGTAAGATCAGGAACCAGTAGGCAGCTCAAGGAAGTGACATAGTAAGTGTTTGGAACCACTTATTTCTAGAAACTATGAAAGCAGTGTGAGGTGTGACAGGAGCACCAACACAGGTGAGTTGTAACTGAGGCAGGGGACTCGGGGGTGGCATTAACAATGTCTTCTAAAGCCATCTTTTTGGCGCCTCCATCCCTGTGAAGCCAGTACACCATCTGGCAGTTAGGCATAGTGCCATTTTAACAGATGGGACACAGTATAGGAGGCTCTGGGACATTTATTACTATCAACCATAGTGTTGGACAGGGTTTTCAGTAGAAATACTCCACCAACTCTTTTTCACCTCATCTTTTAGTTCCTCAGTAAAAGCAGATAATATTTCTTCCCTTAAGAGAGGAAAAGACAAGAAGTGGTTTGCTTTTGGGAGTCTGGTTCTATCAGAGTATGAGTTGATGCCAAATCTTGCACATGCTGCATTACTCACACAACTTTAGCAAACTGACTCTTTTATAATATTTCCCTTTCAAAACAGTTTATAACAGCCTAGTTTTTAGCCTCATAATTTGGTATGTGTATGGAATCTTTTGGATGTGATTTAGAAACAAAACAGATTGAGTCACATTTTTTTCCCTTTTGATGTCCTAGAAAGAACTGAAATTAAGAGGGAGAAAGCTGCCAGTCACTGGCCACTTGGAAAATTTTTAGTAAGCACTTAATTTAGGCGTGATGGTACTTTATGATTCAAAGGGTAAATCACACAATTCTTGCCCTCAAGAAACTTAGTTTGTTGGGAAGATAAAACACATACCAACACTTCTTCTTTCATTACGGAAGTAATTAATAATTGGAATAGGGCATGTGGAAAGTACAGCCAAGTAGAAGAAAAATTAAAATTATCCATAACCTTCTCACACAAAACCAATTCCTAGTACAATTTGAGGTATTCATCCCCAATCCCCAATCCCCAGTGTTGTTGTTGTTTTTTTCAATGCATACTCTCTATTTGGTTCATGTATTTATGGTCATATTATATATCCAGCTTTTGATACTGGTATTTCTTAATATGTCATAGCATAATAATAAGATAATATTATAGTATTATAATAAGTACTTTGTAAAGTTTTTTTTTGGTAAAGATCATTTTTAAAGATTATATAATATATCGGGCTCCCCTGGTGGCGCAGTGGTTGAGAGTCCGCCTGCCGATGCAGGGGACACGGGTTCATGCCCCAGTCTGGGAAGATACCACATGCCGCGGAGCAGCTGGGCCCATGAGCCATGGCCGCTGAGCCTGCGCTCCGCAACGGGAGAGGCCACAACATTGAGAGGCCCGCAAAAAAAAAAAAAAAAAAAAAAAGATTATATAATATATCAACTGAAGTTTATAATTTCTCTCTTTTGGGGTCTTGTGGTTGTTTCCAGTATTTTTGTTAACAGAAGTATGTCTTCAATAAACATATTTTCAAGTAAACTTTTTTCTTCTTTTAGGATTATGTTCTTAGAAAATATCCCTAGAAGCAGACTTTCTAGGTCAAAAGGAATACCTGTTTATTAAAGAGTCTTCATACATGATCAGTATATATTTTTTAATAGTTACTGGGTACACATTTTGTTTTAGGCATTATATAAGGCATTTGTATTCACAGAACTTTCCTTAATATTCACAACTACCATCGTGGATAGATATTTTAATTCCAATTTAACTGACAAAGCAACTAAGATACACGTCAAAGAGCCAGTCATGAGTACTAATTAAATGAACAAAATGATTGTCTTTTGCCTCCTAATCCAATTCTTATTCCACCAAACTACCCCATTCCTTTAGATTGGAGATGTTCAGGGAAGAGTGAGCTGATTATTTACCTACTCCAAAAAGTCAGTAGCATAGTTTAACTATAAGACAAATATTGACTCCCAGCAGATTTTAATGGCCTTCCTACTTCTATGTGCAAAATCTGAGGTCTTCTACCTCCCTAAAGGTATTCTTCTCTAGGTTTTCCAAATCTTATCCTCTGACCAGGAATAGTCCTGATAGAGGAAAGGAAGAATTATAATTATCTCTGGCAATAAGTAATCTGTATACTGTTTGGGGAGCTTACTCTGGAAAATCTATCTTTCCACCTGGGGTTTTTGAAACATAAACCTATTATAAGGGTGTGAAATCTACAATGATGAGAATTTTGAATATTTCAATTCAAGTCCGAGTTTGTTTTCTGTATTTCAGGTTTTTAAAGAAATCACTTCAGAGGGATATATTTGATCTATTAGGTTCATTATTTGTTATATTTTAATGTGTTTTATGTGTACATGAATCATTTTCACACCTCGTTTTAAGTTCCTTGAAATTAAGAATTAGATCTCATACACAATTCCCTATATATAATAATTACTAAAATATGCCCATAAGATGGCATGAATTATTTATGTTATAAATTACCTTTCTCTGGACAGAAAGGCAGATAAAGTATTGTTCCACTAGAGTCTTCAATAGACTGTTAAGATAGCAAAGACAATTATTCTTGTCATGTTTGTACTCCTAAAATAATCAGTATGCATAAATATTGAAATATCTTTTTGTAAAGAAGTATTACAGATAACATATATATATATTAATATTTATTTATTTGGCTGCATTGGGTCTTAGTTGTGGCACACAGGATCTTTCGTTGTGGCATGCGAGCTCTCAAGTTGTAGCACACGGGCTCTAGAGCATGCAGGCTCAGTAGTTTGGGCGTGCAGGCTTAGTTGTCCCACGGCATGTGGGATCTTAGTTCCCCGACCAGGGATTGAACCCACGTCCCCTGCATTGGAAGGTGGATTCTTAACCACTGGACCATCAGGGAAGCCCCTAGATAGCATATATTTGTAGTAATTCATAATTTTTCTACTTCATGGGATTTTCACTGCCTTTGGACATCTCATAGCATACATTTGGGATTTTGATAGCATCCAGACGGCCAGCTGTCATGAGTTTGCTGCATTATTTTGTTTGGGACCATTGTATGTGTGTTTATGATTTATTTCACAGACCAATCTGTTGAAAAGTGCTCTTGGTACTAGAACATTACAGTACAAAAACCCACCATGGTAGAAGATAATTCTGTAAACAGAATATATATTTGGATCTCTTTCTTTCAATTATAGAAATTATGTGAACCAAGAAACATGTAAGTATGTATTGATGGACCAGAGATTCCATTGGAAATAAAATGAAATTTGAAAATTATTCATTTCTCAAGTGGGATGAGTTTATACTGGTCATTACTCTTCCATGACAGAAATAGCCACAAGCTTCAATTTTTAATGGCCTTGGCAGAATAGTTCCCTATTCATTCCATTTTTTATAAATTAACTAAAAATATACATTTGTTAGTGGGAAAGAAGTTTGCTCACATTTTTGTTATTAAAAGTAAAATTTGGAATGTAGGTTTTATTTTCAGTGATTTCAGGATACTGGAAAAATTACAAGAAATCACAGAAGGGCCTTCTTCATGAAGAAAAGATGAAGAAGCATAAATACTAGTAAAAAAAGACTTGCACACATGCATTAATGTATACGCACTATCTCTATATTACTGTCACATTCATTCTTAGTTGTTATTGTCAGTTATCACTGATGAGTGCAGAAAAATCAAATGAAATATTTGTTCAAACAGTAATGCTGCTTCTTCTCATCTAGTTCCTGTTCATATATACCTAATATAAGGATTCATTTAGTCACATTCATAAATGCTGTTGTTATTTTCTATGATCTTTATAAGAACTCTGAGCATATTCTCCAAATGTCACTCTAGAAATTTTAGAGAAACTCTTATACGTGTACACCCCACCACATGGATAAGAATCTTCACAGTTCATAGTAGAAAAACAAGCAAGCAAACAGATAATTATTTTTAAATCCCAAACCAGAAACAACTGAGTATACATTTACAGTAAAAAAATATAAACACAAAATATGGTATTTCAAAGAAAACTATATAGCAGTGAAAAGGAATAAGCCACAGTTATTAACATGGGTAAATCTCAAAAGCTTACACTTACATAAAAAGCACCTTATAGAAGAATACAGTATGAATATATTCATATAAACTTAGAAAATAGTAACACTAAACAAATGGTAAAATATAATTTAAAAATAAGAATTATTAACTCAAAGTCAGGATATTGGTTAGGGGACGTTAAAGAAATGCAATGGAAGAGTATATATAATTTTATTCTGTTATGAGGACATATGAGTTTATTTTATTATTATTTATATGCATAAGTTTTATAGAATTTGTATAAGTATAATGCTTCCACAATAAGTAAAATTTAAAATTCTTGATTAAAATAAATTATAGCAAATGTTTTAGTGTAATATTGTTACTTAGAATAAATAATGTAAAGGCACATGAATCATGAGAAATTCTCCAGAGAGCTAGACATAGATGCAGAGGATGCAGGTTGAAATTCCACTTCTGCCACTAACTATAAGAGCTTTGGGCAAATCGTTCAAACTTACTAATATCAATTTTCTCATTTTTAACCTAAGAATAACTCATAGCTATTGCTTTGTGGTAGAGTTGTAGGCTCAAATGAGTTGTTGAATGGGTAATGGACCCATGTATAGTTCAAATTTAGAATTTAAAAAAAAAATTTAAATATATAAAGTTTAAGTTGTAGTTATGAATTATACAGTTAACTTCTATAATATTGGAAACAATAACTATTTGCAATATGCTATGAACTTTTAGCAGTTGCATTTATTTCTAAAATTCCCAAGTGCCAAATGCAAGTTCATTAATAAGAAATGGCATTTCACCATGAGACTTCCACAATATTAATTATAAAACTAAGGGCAAGGGCTTCCCTGGCGGCGCAGTGGTTGAGAGTCTGCCTGCCGATGCAGGGGACGCGGGTTTGTGCCCCGGTCCAGGAGGATCCCACGTGCCGTGGAGCAGCTGGGCCCATGGGCCATGGCTGCTGGGCCTGCGCGTCCGGAGCCTGTGCTCCGCAACGGGAGAGGCCACAGCGGTGAGAGGCCCGCGTACCACAAAACAATACAAAACTAAACTAAACTAAACTAAAAACACAACTAAGGGCAAAGCAAATATCCAGAATTGTAGCTAATCAATATACTTAATGACTGTTTTGCTAAGTATCAATTTCTTGTAAACTACTTCACCAAGGGATCAATGTTCAAAATTCACTGAATTAACCAAATATTCCAATTTGTTAATGACTCGTTTTGATAAATATTAATATTTTCCCTATATGATTATATACATGAATATTATAGCATTATTTTAAGTAATGTTCAACTTACTGAAAATTAATTAAGTGCTTTAATTCCCTTGAATTCTGGCATATTATTTTTCATAATAAATATATTTTAAATTATATAGACTATTCTTGACTATTCGAGAGGTGAACATAATATTCAATACAGTAAATAAAAATAATATTTTAAAATGTTTTTGAAAATAAGGTGAATTAGATAAATTTGGTAAATTTGACAAATTGGTTACTTACTAAATCAATATTATGGAGATTCATCTTTTGGTGAAATAGCCTTCTTTATGGCAGGACAGGAGCAAATTTATTATGTTTTTTAGTAGGACAGAAACACCTGGAAAGGAAATGAGTATATGGGAGAGGGGAGTTATAGTCAAAGAATATTTGGAAGATTTAAGTGGATGTATATTGAGCTAACACACAGGATTGGATTTTCAATCAAACTCGCACAAATCAGAGATTTCAGTTAGTATCAAGCTCTACTAACAATTTTAAGGATATGGGTAATCATGGTTCCCTGGGTCCTTCCTTTTGACATTGGGCACACACATCTGGCCCAGAATAATAAATGGAGTCTCTAAGTGAGGTCTGTGGGCTTATTCACATAGCAGAGAATGTTTAAGTTATGAAACATCTTCATCCTATTCTCCAGAGAGTTGATTCATTTATGTGGCATGTTTCAAAATCTTTAGATTCTCTGTGTATTTGCTACAGGTAATACTTTGGCCAGAGATATCTTACAAAGGGCATTCTATAGATTAGGTATTTTCCTCTTAGGAAATCTCATTATTCTACTTACATATAGGTCCAGTGGACAGGCCTCAGGCCAGATCATTGGCTTTCTTTCCTTCAAGTAGGCACATCCCACTGGAAAGGGAGGAAATGTTTTAGGCTAGCTGCTCAACTCCTTCCTCTCAGAAATTTGGTTGAATTTAAAGACACACTTATTGCAAATTATGCAAAAGAAAAAGCAGAACACAAAAAAGGAAAAACAAAATGGATAGTCAAGGCAATTAGAAACTCAAGAAAGGTATAAGAAAGGTAATGAAATCATAGTGATTCACAGATCTTCAGAGAACAGTATTTATGTAGTCATAAAAATGTAAACAGATTTATAAATTTAAAATTTAGCCATGATTATAGAATGTGTGTAAATACATATATTTTGGAATTGAAACAGTAGGTGAACTGAAAGGAAGAGTGTGGATAATAAAATTTTTATCTTATAAAGTCAAAAGCTACTCTCCATATTGATAGGACAAAGAATAAAGGAACTAGTATACTATTTTAAGTTATAAGGTTAACCAATTTTGAACTAAAAGTAGTGATAAAAGTCAGGTGGGAGGGTTGGTGGGGTAGGAGAGAGAAGGAAAGGTGGTGTCAGTCAGTCAAGTCGTCATAAGTTGTAACAGTATGTCAGAAGACAAATGTTACACTAAGGAAAATAGTTGTTTTTTTATATGTAACAATTAGAATAATCTCCTTGATATACAAGGTGTATCCACAAACCAAGAAGAAGAAAATACCAACTAGATAGTGAAATAGGCTAAGAAAATGAATAGGCAGTTTATACAAAAAAATTAAAAATAAATAACTAAAAATGACCGAAAAATACATGATGCTCAATTTTATTCATACTTAAAGGCTTAAAAAGTAAGTCAATGAAATAACATTTTTTAACCTATCAAGTTGGGAAAGACAAAAAATAATGACAGTCAATGTTGCAGAAGACCTGGGGAAATAGAAACTTTCCTAAATGTTGGCAGCATTATAAATTTCTGTACATTTTAAAATAAGCTTTTTATTTTAGAACAGTTTTAGATTTACAGTAAAGTTGTGATGATAGTGCAGAGTTCTTATATACCCGCACACCCAGTTTCCCCAACTTATGATATTATGGTATATTTGTTACAATTAATGAACTAATATTAGTACTTAAGGTCCAAACTTCGTTCAGATTTCCTTAGTTTTTACCTCATGTCATTTTTCTGTTCCAGCATCCCATCCAGGAGATCACATTACATTTAGTCATCATGTCTCTTTAGGCTTCTCTTGGATGTGACAGTTTCTCAGGCTTTCCTTGCTCTTGGTGGCTTTAAGAATTTTGAAGAGTACCAGTCAGGTATTTTGTAGAATGTCCCTCAAAGGGAATTCGTCCGATGTTTTCTCTTATGATCAGACTGGTATTGGGAGAAAGACCACAGAGATAAAGTGCCATTTTCAACACATCATATCAAGGGTATATACTAGGAACATAGCTTGTCACTATCAGTGTTGACCTGTCAACATTACTCCACTGTAAAATCACTCTTTTTCATTCCATTTCCATACTGTCCTCTTTTTTTTTTTTTTTTTTTGCGGTACGCGGGCCTCTCACTGTTGTGACCTCTCCCGTTGTGGAGAACAGGTTTCGGACGCGCAGGCTCAGCGGCCATGGCTCACGGGCCCAGCCGCTCCGCGGCATGTGGTATCTTCCCGGACTGGGGCACGAACCCATGTCCCCTGCATCGGCAGGCGGACTCTCAACCACTGCACCACCAGGGAAGCCCCATACTGTCCTCTTTGGAAAGAAGTCACTGTGGGCAGCCCACACAATGTTGGGAGTCCCACCTCCTTGATAGAAAGTCTACATAAATTATTTGTAATTCTTTTGTATTCTTTGTATTTTTATATTCTTTAGAAGTTTTGCCTTTTCCAGAATGTCATGTACTTGGAATCATACAATATGTATGATTTCAGATTGGCCCCTTTCACTTAGAAATATGCATTTAAGAGTTATCCATGTCTTTTTGTGGCTTGTTAACTCATTTATTTTTATCTTTTGTACCACATTTTATCCATTTACCTATTAAGAGATGTCTTGGTTGCTTCTGGTTGTGGCCAATTAAAAATCAAAGATGCTATAAACAGTCACATGGGGGTTTTTGTCCGGACATACATTTGTAAGTTTTCAAATTACTTTGGTAAATGCCTAGGAACACAATTGTATCACATGGTAAGACTATGTTTAGTTTTGTAAGAAACTGCCAAATCGTCTTCCAAAATGGCTGTACCATTTTGCATTCCCTCCAGAAATGAATTAGAATTTCTGTGGCTCTACATCCTAACCAGCCAAGTGTTTTTTTGGATTTTAGCCTTTCTAATAGGTGTGTAGAGGACAATTTGGTACTGGTTCCCAAAATTTTAAATGTGAATCTCATTTGACACATCTAGGGATTTAGCCAATAAATAAGGTTGCAAGCATATATAAATACATTTATAAGTGTGCTTATAAAGCAAGTCATAGCACTCTATACTGAGCAGGATTCCAGCTGTAAAACAAATATATATGCATAGGACATATCTGATGTGGCATAATAGAAATCATTACCAGTGATTTCCTCTGGAGCAGGAAATTGAGATGATTTAAGTTGGAGTTGTGGTGAGGAAGGCAACAAGAAAAAGAGACTAGTTATTTATTATTTTATACCTTTCTACAGTGTTGCCATTCAACAATAATATATTATCTTTTTTATAAAAAGATTTAAATGCTTTACATTGGCTTAAATGTACATTGGCTTAAATTTATATTGGCTTAGCTTCTAAAAATAGAAAGTTCTTACTATGATCTGAAAAATATGAATCGAGATTATTTCAGACAAAATAATTCACTTTTACATTTACAAATTAAGTTCAGTTGTGCTCAGAATTCAAATTATGATTTTAATAAAATTCATGTTAAAATAATATATGGACAATATCCTTAAAACTTATAACATCTTTCTAGCATCTGAGACTCTCCTACCTTTTTCCAGAACCTCCTTCCAATATGTGTAGCAATCCCCAGATTAGACCCATAATTTTTAGAGTTTGGAAAGCATTCTAAGATTGTTGGATGAATGGCTTAATCGACAGATGAGCTTAGATAAACCTGACCTAATATCCATACAAAGAATTCAGTAAAAAGTACTTTATAGGCAACTAGATTTGGGAAATCTCTTTACAGAAACACAACAGAATGTAACCCATTAAGCAAACTTTAGACCATGTCAATCAGTCATCTATTTGGCAAATTGATTTGTTCATGTATTTTTAACGAAGCTTAAATGTACAAGGATTCACTGATACCCGTTTTCAGAGGAGCTCAACACATTTCATCTCTGTTTCCTGAGCTGACTCTTCTACTGAGGCCAACTATAAGAGAAACCAGCCAGAGATGAGAGGCTAGGTCTCAGAGGGAGTTAATGAGTTTCTTTTTAAAAACCTCAGCATTTCAGAAGTAAACACTAAAATAGAATAAGCATCTCAAAGTCCTGCCAGTTGCAACCAGCAGCCCTTACTGAGTTCTGGAAGTAGTTGAGACAGGTAGGGGAATCCAAATGACTCCAGGTAGAACCCGCACACTGATTCCAATACAGCCTGCTCTGTATATGCTGCAGTGCTCATGAAAAGCGGGACTTTCTAAGTGAAAGCAATGTTAAATTTTTAAAAAATAATGAATAAATAAATACACTTACATATATAACAGGGCTCAGAATGAAACCAGCCCTTTGGCACCTTGATTCAGCCTCCAGAACTGTGAGAAAATAAATTCCTATTGTTTAAGTCCCCCAGTCTGTGGTATTTTGTTATGTCAACCGTGGCAAACTAATACATTCACACAATGTTCAGGGTCCTTAGGAAGAATTCTAGCTGAGGGTCAGAGGGCAGAATGTATTTACTTGTAAATGCCTAAGAATAAAATGTATTTTAGAAGAGGATTTTCAAGACAGTACAAGTGATAAGAAAGCAAGCCTGACTTGTTACCCTGGACCCTCTTGAAGGATAAAGGAAGCAACTCATTGTGTGGGGTGGGGCTTGAGGGCAGAGGCACCTCAGCGTGCAGACCCTTGTGTGCTGGGCATGCACCCTCATGCTAATGATAGCCATACAAAAAGAAGGCTAAACCCAGTCCCCATCGACAAAGAATGCCAGAGCCAATAATGGTTAGTTCCAAAAAACACAAATGTATAAATCACTCGGCCAAGGCCCCTTATCATGATACTTTCTAATTTCCAACATGAAAGCTCCACGTAATTTCAATGTCTAAGGTTTGAAACTCACAGAAAGTATCTGAGAAATAAGTAGCATGATTTCTCATCCAGCCTTTTCCTAAGCAGCTTATAGTTTTGGTATCTGACATTTTCAAGCTCAAAGCTAAAACCAGATCAAAATTTTCATTGTACGAAATGACCTCAGTCATCACATAATCCTGGTTGATTTTAAGTATATCAATCCCCTTCGAATTTTTTTTTCTTCCAAATACTAGAATTGTCTATCAAATTAAACTGAGAGGGGGAACAAATTACTTAGAAATGACACTATAGGTAGAAAAGTTAAAGTAGAAGCCATACACGGGTTAACCCATGATGGAGGAGTACATAGCAGGATCCAGTCAACTGCCAGAGAATGTAGGCATTAAAGACTACTAGCCAATTTATCTCAGTTCATTTCCAATGGAGGCCATGTCCTCCAGCTGCAACACAAAATGCCTACAAATGTTGGCCAGTTTCAAAGATCTTGAATGAGTTCAAAGTAGGGAATAAGTGACAGAACCAGAGACACATAGCTGTAAATTACTTTTGGAATAATAAAATGTTTTACCTTAGCTAAGGCACTTCTGTACTACCATAAGGAATGTGAATTACTTCTGGCATATCCAGTGCCAGAGTAACCACAGATTAGAACCAGTAAGCATCATTAGCTACTTGTGTGACGTCGGGAAAGTTGTGGTTGTGGTTGTGGCGTGAATGGGGAAATGACTTAGGAATCTTTGCCTGCCTGGGTGATACCTGCCTGACTTTTCAGGAAATCTAAATTTACTGAGCACTTACTACACTAAGGCCTGTATCAGGCACTTTACTTACATTTTCTGACTTATTCATTGGATAAGAAAATGTAGTTTTCCCAAGTTGCTCAGAAAATTAGATAATTTGCCCAGAGTGACCCATCTGGAAAGGAGTGGACCCAGGCAAGGCACCCAGGTCCATCTGTTCCAAATCGTTCTGTCTTCAGTATTTTGCTCTATATAGCTTTGTCTTTCTACTGTGATCATTCAACTTTTTAAAAAATGCTCTACTTTCCAGCATTTTTAAGAGCACACATTCTGAATTACATACATACATACATTACATACATTACATACATAATGTACATACATTACATTCTGAATTACATACATACATACATTCTGACCATCTCCTAAGTAGATGTGACATACCTAGATTCAAGCACATTTGTTTATTCTGATTCACTCATTTTTATGGTTAGGTTTCAGTCACTTATTTGGGGAACAAATAGCTTAGATAATGAAAAGGAGTAGATACCTCCCCCAACAATGAAAAGTGTCTTCATTCAAGTAATATATGACTTTGTATAATCTAAATATTAATGGGAAAATGGCTTAGTCTGGATTCATCCGGAGTAAGACCTGAGATGAGGATTCAAGCGCAAATCAGATTTAGAGAACGAACTTATGGTTTCCAGGGGGGAGGGGTGGGGGGGGTGTAGATTGGGAATTTGGGGTTGACATATACACACTGCTATATTTAAAATAGATAACCAACAAGGACCTACTGCATAGCACAGGGAACTCTGCTCAATACTCTGTAATAACCTAAATGGGAAAAAATTTTGAAAAAGAATACATACACGTATAGGTATATCTGAATCACTTTGCTGTACACCTGAAACTAACACAACATTGTTAATCAACTATACTCCAATATAAAATAAAAAACTTTTTTAATGTTCACTTACCAGCAAAATAAAAAAAGAAAAATTCAAGTAATTTTTCAAGGGCAAGTAATTTGGAAGTTATGGGAAATACCATAAGGGAGTGAGGAATTGATACCTGGAAAGGAAGAGGCCAATTACGGGTAAGGTATTAACCAACCCATCTACCTTGGTGAGTGAATGGAGTTTAATCCTGCAGGGAAATGCTGTAAAACCCACACCTCAATTAATCTCCACTGAGGGGCAATGGAGCTGAAGTATTTATACACCAACTCCTGAGAGTCATGGGTGCGGGGCTTCTTCTGGGGGAATGAATTCCCTGATAACTCCTGCCTGCCCTGTGTCTGTCTGCATGTGAGTGAGTGCCTCCTGCATTTCCTGGAGAGGGTGCCCTCAGGCACAGAGATGCAGATATGGGCAGTTGGAAGTTAGCTGGATGTTCTGGAGGATATGGGCAGGGCAAGGAAAACTGCTGCTGCCAAAGGAGATTATTTTTTTTTTTCATGTGCTAATTTCAGAAGCTTATGTTTGACGGTCAGATCATAACTGTGAAAATAGTAATCAGCTGAAATTTAGAAGGTTAAATAAAAAAGAAACTTTGCATTTCTGAGGTGGGCGAAGTTAGACAGAGGGATTGGGTACTTGAATTCTGGAGAAGTCCCATGGCTTTGTCAAGAAGAGACTAGTTTTCTTGTTTGGTAGAGCCCCTCTCCCTACATCTCACTGCTTTCTGGAAGAAGAAAAGAAAGAAAGCACTGATATGTAAGGAGGAAGAGGGCTGTTAGCAAAGGAAAACCAGGGAAAATTAATCTCTTTTTGACAAAGCCAAGGACTTGCTACAAAATTTAAATACTGAATCCCTACACAAATACAAAAAGTCAGATGATTGAGTCTTAAGAGTTACCAGAAAGAGAGAGAGAGAAGAGAGAGAGGAAAATCAATGATAAAATTCTTGGAATTTTTTGTATGTGGGCTGTCAGAACACCAGGCACACTGGTCAAGATGTCCACTGGCTAGTGGAACCAGGGCAGAAAAAATAAAAATAAAAGGTACATGAGAAAAAGTAAAATATTAACTGTATTGCCAGCAGATAGACAGGGTACCTTAGAAGAGTGGAAGTTTATTTACCTTAACTGAAGAGAGAAATGGCGAAAGAGAACGGAGTTGAGCACAGGTGCAGGGCAGCTGAAAAGGAAACTGATTGCCTTGCTCATCACTTTGCCTGCAGCTCTTTCTCATCTCCAGCCACTTGGCCTTCCTTGTTCTGGAGCAAATATGTTAACCAGCTTCTATCTCAGGGCCTTTGCCCTTGCTGTTCCCACTGCCTGGATCTCTCTTCCCCTAGATATCCCCCGTGCTGGTTTCCTCACCTCCTGCAGATCTTTGCTCAAATAGTAGCTTCTCTGAGGGCCTTCCTTGACTACCTTATTTGACACTGTATCCTTCTGGCATCCCCTGTCCCTCATCCCTGCCTTATTTCCTCCACAAAACTTTGTACCTTCTAATATATAATATAATATAATATAATATAATATAATATAATATAATATAATATAATATAATATAATAATAACTTATTTTTAAGCATCTGTCCCTCCCCACGATTGAAGGCTCCAGGGATGTTTGGCCCTGTGTTCAATGCTGTATCCCCAACACCGAGCACATTGCCTGACATAGAACAGGCCCTTGGTAAATATTTGCTAAATGAATGTTCTCATCAGCAAGTATTTGATTGTGAGCTTCTGAGCAGTAGGGTGTTCTTAGTGGGGAGGAACTTGGACCTAAATAAGATTCAGTACATAAAATGCATGCAACAGATTTTAGGTCTTGGAGCAGACAAACTTGCATTTGAAGCATACATGGCCTAAGGCAAAACAACCAGTCTCTGAGCCTCTGTTTCCTCTTGTGTGAACTGTTTAATCACCCTCACTTTATAAGTTACTATTAGGATTGATGAGATAACAAATGCAGTACCAATAGTGGTCTGTTTCAAATTAAAAAATTAGAGGTCATTATTACAGTTAATATTAATAATGAATCTGTCTAAGAATCATTTGTTGATGTCATTATTTTGGTTCTTCCCAAACAATCCCTTTTGTTGGTTTTTGAAGTGTTGAGTTATAGAGTTTGTTGATTCTGGAAAGGCTTATGGTGCCAATCATTGGGAAGGTTCCTTCTAGCAGCCAGCCGGAGACTATTATATGATAAGCACCATGATAAAGTCTTTAGACAAGGATCCCTGAGCGGGGCCTGTCTCCTGTGCATGTTTTTGAATGTTCACAAGGTGTGGTGCTGGGAAAGCTTACAATTTCAGATCAGTTTTGATCTGCCTTGCCATGTAACCACTCTACTCCTTACCCTGCACTGAGTAAGGGTGGCTTATCCTCTCTAACCTAGAGGACTGCAGATCTATCCACTAGATGAAAGCTGTCTTCCTGCAAGCTAGCAGACAGCTTTCTCGTGCTCTCTGAAATGGAGGTCACTCACAGCTGCCAAATCCTTGGACTGCAGAGCCCCTGTTTTGGTTTTCAAGTCCTGCTTGACTACTGTGAACAAATACCTGGCTTATTATCAAGAACATCCTTAGTTAGGCAAATAGTTGACAGTGTCAGTAGAAATTTTAAAAATATGTTTGCTGGCTTAAAAAAAAAAAAAGGAAAAGAAAATCCTGCCTTTGGAAACAAAATGACAGTTTCACTGGTCCTGTGTTACTTATGCAGCCTAGGACCCTGTGTGCCGCTATACTGAAATTGCCCGTCTACAGAATTGGCACTGGCGGCCAGCAGTCAAATTTGAAATGTTTCGGGCAATAGAGGTGCTTTGGAATCTCTCCCACATACCAGTACATCTCTTGATCTTGAGAAAACATTTCCTGATATTCAGGAACTTTTCCATTGTTTCTGGCAACATCCCCCAAAGGACACATAAGGCTTTCCTCCACCTCTTGACGCCAACAGAACCTTCCCATACTAACTGCTGGCTGGTCAGAAGCAAGCTGGTCAGAATTCACTGGGGACTAAGATTTGAACACTTGTTCCATAGACTTTTTTGCGTTTTTAATATTTTAGAGGTGAAGAAAGGACCTGAGAATTTTGCTGCATTGAGTGAAAGTTTTGTGCAGGGAGTTCTTTTCTGCTCTGTCGTCATAGCGATATCATCAATAATACTGTCTCTAATGCATTCTGAGAGAGGCGCTGCTACTAAAAGAGTTAAAGTATATGTGAATCCAGAGTAATTTGTGTCACCTGTGGTACTTACTTTTCTCCTGTCAGCCAACTTATTCTTCTTAAAGTTAAGCATTCTTGAAGACACACAAGTGGTGTGATCTGATACACTATTATCCGACTCGGCAGCTCTGAACAAGTCATTTTTCCCACAGTATGTTCTTGAACATTAACTCTATGAGATGCCCCATGGAAAGGAAGGTTTTCTAAGACCAAGTGACTTTAGAAATTCTGTATCATCTAACCCTTTTTTGTAGACTTGCCATATATATCAGCACATTAAATGACCTGAAAAGGGCTACTAAAAAGAAATCTGTTTCACTTGGCTTATTCTAGCATTTGCCAAATTTTTTTGACCACAATTCTCTTTTTCTTTTGTTAAATCTAGTAACATTCTACTAGCAAGTATTTCAGGAAACTCAGCTTGGGTGACACTGTCCTAAATGCAGTAAATACAACTAAATGTTATTCTGAGGTTAGAGTTCTCAAAACTGCAGCCTTTGAGCTTTTGGTAACCCCCCACATGGAATTGTTTTAAACAGGGATCTGCAAACCTTTTCTGTAAAGGGACATTCAGGAAATATTTTAGACTTTGTGTGACTTATAGCCTCTGTCAAAACTGTTCAACTCTGATTGAGTGTGAAGTTAGCTGCAGACAATTTCTAAACAAATGGGCATAGTTGTATTCCAATAAAACTTTATTTATGAAAGCAGGTGGCAGCCTCAGTCTGGGCCAGTTTGGGCTGCAGTTTGCAAACCCCTGTCTTAGAGTGTGGCAACCACCTCTCATTCACAGTTCAGTTATCTGATACCTTGACAGTACATGTAAGATAGAAAAGTTTATGGTGATTTTGTTCTACAGCCAAACTTGGTCCACTTTAACATTCAGGAGACTGGAAAGTGATCTTCGTTTACTCAGATCAGTATCTAAAATCCTTCTCATGGTCCAGAAAAAGTCCAGAATTTTTCTGCTCTTTGCAACTGAGAGAACGAGGTATAAGTACCCTGCTGCCTTTAAAGCCATTTGATATTTTGCTTTAATTCTCTTCAAATGGCTAACCAGCAATTTCCTGGTAAAAAGGGAGGAGATTTACCAGTAGGACTCTAAGCTTCCTTTTGGAGCTTAAGTAAAACAGGGAGGTGTTTAGGAAAGGAAATCTGCAATAAGTACTAGAAAATACCAAACCTGTGGTTATTTTAAGTCAAGCCCTACTGCAGAATCAACAGTGTCCATTATGCACAAGGGACCACCCACCCAAAGAGCATCCAAAGATAATAATCTATGAGCAAGGAGACCACAAAAATGCGGATGCTGAATTTCTGGCAGGACCTTGTTGTTCATGTTTAAAGAAGTGATTGTCCCTGAGATACCAACTACTTTACTAGCTTTATGCTTGGCAAGGTTTCTGTTTATTAATGCTTTACCTTTGTGCGACTCTGTTTTTAACCCTTTCTGGTGAAAGCATTTTGATCCTCTGCAGAAAAGGGTTGAAAGGTGGGTAGAGCTTTATAAAAAGCCTCTAGACTAACAAAATGATCGAATTTTAGTACTGCGAGCAACCTAGAAATACCTAATCTACTAACATTAAAAAGATCCACTCTTCGGGCCTATTGCCCAGGATTCCAAACAAGCAGTGACTAGGTTTGAGGACTGGGTTTCCCGAGTCATTCTCAAGGCTGTTCAGAGGACAGAGCTCTCAAACTGCTGTCCTAGACCTTGTGAAGTTTCTGTCATTGGGTCCCTGGATGGGCTTCTGTTCTCAGCATAGATGACATGCACATATCCCAGGGTGGGGAATATCATAGGCTGCAAGCACATTTGTTTCTACTCTGTTGTAAATTGTGTGCATACTTTGAAAATAGTTAAGGCTTAGTTACTAAGATACATGCATTCTCAAGTAGCAAGGGCATTTTGGCTACACCTAAACTGGGAAAGAAAGTCTGGCTATGCCTGCCAAACTGATGATCTGTAAACCTCCAGCATGAACTGATGTACACAGCGGGGAATGGTGCCCTTGGGAGTAAGTTTTGAGTGCAGGTCCCTGGGGTAGAAACAGGAGATGGAGAGGTTTGTATTTGTCTCCTATTTGGATCACAGAGACTAATGTTTGAGCTTTCCACAGGCAGAGGCCAAGAGGAACCTTTTCACCAAAGACTTTATGAAGCTTGGACCTTCAAACAGTCCTAACTGGGGGTCCAGAACTGGGGAGAATGGCTTTATTTCATTTCACTTTCAGCACTATGAAAGTTCAAGGGAAGCCAGTGCAATTTGGCATCCTGATGGTTTTATAGGCCTCAGTGGCCCAAGGAGATGGCATGCAGGCAGGAAAACTGTTTTTCATGGAGTTGTTGGCACGTTTGAAATGGCCACTCAAGTAAGCTTGAGGCAGCAATCATCTACGGTGTGTGGATTTGTCCCTGTGACCTTGTGGGAGATAACCTGGGGACAGAGCATGAGGAGATTGGGAGGGGGGGGGGCTCTAAGACCAGCCCCAGTTATACACATGGGGTGATGAGCCAGCAACACTGAACATTCATATCAGTGGGTCCCCATTTGTAGCCATAGGCTGTAGAAGTCTGGGAAAGTTTTGGTTATACTTGGCAATATGAAGATTTAAATTCCCCATAGGAATTTTAAAGCACTTTTCCCAAATAAAAGAGAAACTTCAGCTTTCTGCAAGTCATGATTCATATACTGTTGTTAAGCAACCACCAAAAAACCCACAGAACTAAAACTTAAATATCTTCATTTGATCAGTCTCAGGGAGGTATGTTTTGTCTGTTCTTGTGTGTTTAAGTATAGCAAATGTCCTGTGGTTAATGTTCCCCTCCTTATTTACATTCTAAGTCCTTTTTTCTCCCCCCAAAGTCTTTGTTTTAAAAGCAACACTGTCTGTATGTGAGAAATCTATTAAAATATGGAGAAATATTGTCTTGTTCAACCAATGTCTTGTTCAACCAATGCAAGAATGGAAAGTTCCCCAACTTCAGCAGTTCAGAATAACATTCACTCTTAACTAGTTTATGCAAATAAAGGGTATTGTGTTTTTTCCTTCTAATTGCAAATGACATTACATTGTTCTTAATTCATTAGATTTTTACAATTGCATGTATGTAAATGCTATTTGTTCACACATGCAATAGATGCATATTCAAAATTTCAAGCAAAAATGTTACCACTAAAGAGATTTTTATAATTGTATACACATGTAGAAGCTATGTGTGTAACAATATATTAGTTTAATGTTAATGGGAAAATTTAATCAAATATGTTGTTGGTATAAATTAAAGAATAATTAAAAATGAAAAAACTTGCAAACGGCAGAGTCTTTTTGTAAGGTTAAACTTTGAAAGGGACCTTCTGTTAAATGCTCAGAATTTCTTTCTAAAGTGAATAATCAGGCTTCGCCCAGGTGAGCCTCTGCTCCCACGAAGTGTTTTGTGCATCCCTGCTTTTCCCCTCCAGCTCAGCCGCCCCCCACCTACTTGGAATATGGTTCTTCCTCCAAATCTTCGTGACACCCCTTGATCCGCTTACAGGTTATTATACCATCCTTGGCCTGCCCTCCCAGATGGAGTATCTTTCCACGTAACTCTCTTTCCATTTTTACCTCTACTACTCATGCTTGTGACAAGTGCACATCCTGCCCTCAGTGACATGCCAAGCTCCTGGAGCTGCATGTGATCAGGAGGCTGACTGTGTGTCTGTCACAGGTCTGGGTGATCCAGCCCTGATGGCAGCCTTCCAGCAGCTGGGCTGCACTTTCACGTTTGAAGATCAGTTTTTCAGGTGGAAGGCCTGGGTGTGCCTGCCATGCTGCCCCAGTTCTCATGCTCACAGAAACCTGGGCTTGCCTGGGCCATCAACCCTGACGATCATGAAAATGCCACACATTCCAAGGCCTGTCATCTTTCCCTGGCTTTGGATTATGCAGTTGCTGCTCAAGACTGTCCTCAGCCCTTCACTCAAGCCAACCCAGTGCTACTTAAGGTCCTTTGAACAACTGCATGGATCTCTGGCTCCCCGCTTTCGGTCACAGTGTCACTCCAGCTGAAATGTTCTCCCAGTCTTCTACAGACTCACCCACATTCCACCCTTCCTTCAAACCCCAGTTCCAGTTTTACTTCCTTTGTAAGTCCTTTCCCATGCATGCCACCCACAGAGGTCTCACCTTCCTGGAACCTCGTGGAACTTGCTGTCTGTCTCATGTGGAATTCTCTACATTCTCATTTTATTTGATAATTTATTTTCCACTCTTGCACTTTCATTTGGCTTTTCTGGTGGTTATGGTTTATTTTCACAGCTAAGTTGTAAAAGAGTTGGGTTTGTGTTTTACCGTTTTGGGTTTGGAAAGTGCCTTAAGATCTCATTCTGTTGCTCAGAGCATTCAGTTATGATTTGGGTAGGTGGTCAAATCATAGGTGGTCAGAGTAGGTGGTCAGTGAATATAAGTTGCTGGCAGCCACACCACTCAGCTGGAAGAGAAAAACTCCAGATGTTTCATTTGTACAATTTTCCTGATTTCTTAGAATTAACTGCTACTTAAATATAAAGTGATACAAATGAACAAAGTCATCTGATCATAATCCAATAATGAATTCTTCTAGCAAACAGTGTGCCAAGTACTGTGTTGTTACTGACCTGCAGAGTGTTGGTGAAGGGTCCTAATAGATTTGACTTCTCAGTTTTCACTTTTTTTTTAAGTTTTTTTTTTTTTTTTTGGCTATGCTGCACAGCATGTGGGATCTTAGTTCCCCAACCAGGGATCAAACCCATGCCCCCTGCAGTGGAAGCGCAGAGTCCTAACCACTGGACCACCAGGGAATTCCCCAGTTTTCACTTCTTTTAATCATGGGGCAGTTGCTTAACTTTGTTAAACCTCAGCATCTCTCTTTCAATTTGTGTTTGTGTGTATGTGTATACATAAATTATGTATAACGGTGTATGTAGATATCACTCCCTTCAACTGGGCTTCTAAGTATAATCGTTCTTGACAACATAGCCAGAACTCTATCAATACTTTTTTCTTCCCTTCCTATTAAAACAGATTGGGCTGAGCAATATAATATGAAATTTAGATGAATCTTATTATTTTGTTTAAACAGTTCTACAAAAAGGATGTTTTGTGTTCGTGTTTCAGGAATTCTCTTTGTATGATTCTTGTTGGAAGGCTAGGCTAGGCCTCTCCCAGAGGTAGCCGGGAAGATCAGATGTTTCTTCTCCCAGAACTCCAGAAGCTGTCCTGAGGCGTGTGATCTAAAGTGTGACCAATCAGAGGCCTCTGGCAGGAATTTAGCTTCTACACCAAAGAAGCAGGGACAGGTGGACAGTTACTGTAGTGGCAGCATCTAGTGACGGGTGCTCAGGGGTCTAGCCCGGACAGGGCTCTAACCAGGCAATCCCCACTGGCTTGGACTCACACACCCAGTCTCCCCTGCTTTCTTTTGGTTCCCAAACATGGGACTCCAGACCCTCAGCTGATTCTGTGAGCTACCTTCTTTCCATTAAATCAATTTCTGGCCCAGTTCCTGAATTTCGTGTGTGTTTGACAGGCCCTGTAGATATTGATACTTCAATAAAGGATCTGATGTTCACAGATGTAAATTCCTCAACATCCTATTATCAGGTATATGTCTAAGCTAGAATTTAAATTCCAGTTTCCTGGCTTCAAAACCATTTTTTTTAAACTTATAATACAACGTATTTTAAAAACATGTTTTTATTTTATTAATGTTGTCAAATTTGTGAGCCACTCATTAATATGCTAAGTGGAAGGAGAACAGCATCTGTGTTCTACAGCCAAAATCCAACCACCACATTCTTTGTTACCTCTCCGTAAACTGAATTGACTGCTTTTGGGGCATATGTCAATGTGATTTCTTTTCTGCCGGTAGAAAAAAAATCATTCTCTTAGCTTTTCCCCCAGATGACCTTGGAGATGTTGCATGTTATTCTCTAGCAGCCACAAATCTTTCTGCAAGACAATAACGATGTTTCACGGTGGAGATCCTCTGTTGGGCAGGCCTACCTTGACATTTTGACACTAACCTTTGTCAGATGGCTTTTTTTCCCCATTCAGAAAATGTCATTAGTATCAGAAAAAAAGGAAATTGCCTTAAAATGTATTTGATCGAAAAACTGTGCTGTGTGTGTTTTTCTTTTTGTGTAAGAGTTTATGTAGGTGTTTCTGGCCTAAACATTTTTGACATTCTGATAACCTGCAGGATTGGAAACGCTGCTTCTGAAAGAAATGCATTGTGGAATGCAAAGAATGCCCTATTCAGGTCTTAAGTAGCACCATCTGTGTGTCTCTTAAAAAGGTGGGCGCCTTGAAAAGCTTTGTCCCTGAGACAAAACTTGGCTTCCCACACGCTGCCTAACAGCGGTGATGCTGTATGAGGTGTTTTCCCTCGTGCCTTCCGATGTGAACCTTTGAGGGAGAAGGCAAGTTCCTTCTCGTAGCTGAAATCTTGGGAATAAGAACTTACTGCCTGATAAAGAAGGCAAAATCCCAGCTGTCAAAGCAAGATTTCCAAATTAAAGTGGATAGAGGGCCCTTCTTCGTTTGCGTATAAATAGGTCCAAATAATCACCAACAGGCAGGAAGACTGCCTACATGGCCACTGCTGAGAATTTTTTTTTTTAAATCTATCTCTCATCTTCTTTAGTCCTTTAGAATATGATGAGGGTCAGAGGAGACTAGAGGGAAACGTTGAATGTTATTCTAGGAATTGTCCCAAATCTTCCAAGGATGCTGCTACTACTGCATTACTCAAAATAGTTTTCATTTGTAATTTAAGACTTCAAAAATAAATATATATTTCAACCAATCATATGTCAGACCCAAATCTCCCAAAGGAATAAATTTTAAATTTATTTTAAAATAACATATGCATAGATATGAATAAAATTTAATTATAATTAATGCTCCTTTTTCTATTTCTGCCTTGAAAATACAATTCCTTATTAAAATAGTTTAGCAGCCCCTAAAACCTAAAGATCCCAGATAACGTATGGTATTTATTGTACTGATTCCTGCTTTTTAATTTGAAAATTTGTAGGTATTCCCAGAGCATATTTAATACCACCAACTTTCCTGAATGTAGATTCAGTAAACAGAATCTAACCATCCTGAATGAAGAAAGCAAGTCAGTTCCAACTTCTGACAATAAGATCCTTGGTAGAATTTACAAGATTATAAATCTTGGTTTTGTTATTAAGACATAATAAATTCTCTCCTTTTGTCTGTGTTTTGGATTAGAAACACTTGTGATTCTTCCTTGACTAATCCCAAGAGCCTCAGGTCTCTCTGTTTGCACACTGGGTTGGAACCCCTCAGTGAGGGCTGCTCTCTCAGAGTTGGCCTGCCCTCCCAATTAGAGCCCCAAGCTTCCCCAGGCACATGGTGTCTGTATTGTTCATGTCTTTTGAAGCGTTGCACAGAATTTTAGGGGGGTACTTAGCACACAGCAGGCGCGCCATGTTGCCAATGACCAGCATTTACACACTTCCCACACTGACTGGCAAATGGAGAGTTGTCACATAGCCTCATTTTGCTCTTCTTGCTGAGTCTGGACATTTGTTTGACCTATCAACCTTGAATTTTCACTCCTTACATCTCTATCAACAGATTTCCTAGATTATACGCTTTGTCCTTTGGGGCAAGGCGCTAAGAATTACTCTAGACCTCAGTCTTCTTGCCTAGAAAATGAGGGATTTTACAGAATGATTTCTCAGCATTCTCTCAGGTGAAAATTCTAGGATTTCATGATATTCGATGGCCTACCAGGTATCTATCTCAACCCAGATGTCCTGGCATATTTAATTTATCAAGTCCAAATGCCTTTTCCCTTCAACATCTCATTCTTGTCCTTATTTCCTTTGATGGAATTGAAAGCTTTTCCCTCTTCAAATCCCTCTTCTCTCTGTGTTCATATCCAATCAGATGTGTGGCCCTCCAGCTTCTAACTGCACTCTTTCCAGTTATATACACTTCCTTTCTGCTAACACTGAGACTGTCTGATTCAAGACATTAGCACTTCTTTTAATAGATTATTAATTTTTCTCTTTACAGTTTCTTTCCCATGCAAACCTACCATACACATTGCTGCTGGACCACATCTCCAAATGATTGCATCATTTCCTTCTGCGGGATTCTATTATCTACCTAATTAAGTTGATAAATATTTGTATATACTTTGTAGCAACATCCCAAACTACCTTTCCAGGTATTTGCCTCCTCTTCCCAATATGTTTCCTATGCTCCAGGCAAATAATACCTCACCAAATTTCCTAAGTCCAGGCCTTTACTTATGCCGTTTACTCCAACTGAAGCTGTCATCTCTGCCTCTCAAATCTTGTCTATCCTATAACTGTATCTCAATTGACACCTTTTCTGTGAAAAATTTTGATTCTTCTAATCAAATGTGACCATGATTTCTATTAAATTGCCACGATATTTTATCCTATTATTATCCTCATTGTGGGTATTGGTGTACTTATCTCTCTTAAAAACTTTTAAACACCCTAAGTCTTGTAATTGTGTTGTATTCATCTTGCTATTCTTTGGAAATTCTTTCTTAGTAACGTGTTCATAGAAATTCAGGATGGATTTGTTGAAGGAAATTGAAGTTAAGTTTAATGGGTGGTCTGAATGATTATTTGGTTGCAAACTATAGAAACTCACTTCAAATATCTCAGGCAAAGAAGAACTTTCTGAAAAGGAATGTGTCATAGTTCCCAAGGGCAGACAGATTTCTCTGATTGCAATAGTGTGTATGTTTCATTACTGCCTCTTTTTTTTCTCTCTCTGTCTCTCTATCTCTGTCTCTTTCCAGACTACCAGCTTCTCTGTGCCCAGGATAACAGAGCCCGAGTGATGGCCTCCTTGCTCAAACCTCCAGCAGAGATTAGCTAGAGTCTCTGAGTCCCCAACCAAATTCTCAGAAAGAAATTTGATTAGTTCCTCCATTCAGGTGTATAACCCTTACCCACTAAACTCTGAGTAGGGGAGATAGTCTTAGCCAGCCGCCCTCTCATTAAGGGCACTTGAAGTAAACTCTGCAAAGGGGGCAAAGACAGGGCAGTGGAGCAACGTCAGGTATCAGAGAAAGGGCCACAGGCTGGCACACACCCAAACAAGAAGCAGTCTAGTGTTGAGGAATCTAAATTTGACTCTGTATATATACAGGCTTTCATAATTATTCTAAATTTCCTGTGGGCCTGCAAAAAGACTGCAGAGCCTTTATCTCCCTTGTGACTGCCTGGACCTTTCTTTTTTATTCTGCCTGTGGAACATTGCATCATTGTCCCCAGTCATTTGCTCTATTTAAGTCTTATGAGAAAGGTATGACTCCAAAAGAGTTATAGGTGTGGCTGTACATGGTACTGTCTGAAAGCAAGCAGATAAACAGCCGATTAAGTTTTAGGGGGAATTGTACTATGGAAAGAGCCACCAACCTTGATTATAATAGGCTGTGAGGTTAAAACCAGATTTGCTGTCCCAACCGTCTACAGAAGGAAGCCGGTTGAGAAAGTTACGCAGCCCCACAAAAGGCACATTTCCAACACTGTCTTCATATGTGGACCAGAATCATCTGAGAAAGGATGACCCTTTCAGGGAGTGGAGCCAAGACCCCATGGAGCAAATGGTCTAGGCAGCTCCTCCCAGGGAGCAGACCCAAGGCTTAATCAAGGAACATTCCCCATGCCCAGGAAGATGACACTTGCAAAGTCTGACCAGCAATATTTCAGAATTGCTATAGTCCAGTGACTGCTGTGTGTCTCTCATCTTCCCCTTTCTTAATATGGGGCTATTTTTTGTGGTTATCTCATGCCTTATTCAGCTGTCGCGTATGTGTCACAGGGGATGCAGGGTACTTGTTTTAACTGCATAGTCTCTGGATCAAAAGGATCCCCACCTTGCCCTGATATAGATAATATCATAAAATTTCAGACAATGAGCCTGTTGCTATGATTGGATTGGAGTGGACATTATAGTCTCTTTCTTGGAGTGAGGGAGAGTATATTTTATTCAAGGAAGGTACAGAAACAAAAATTTGTGACTAAAGCGTAGAGTAAGTCATGTTACGTAAGTCCTGTAAGAAAAATTATATTGTTCCTCATTATTGGCTGCCACTCCACATAAGAAGATAATTTCTCTCCATGTCTGGCTGTCAGGCTTGTCTATGTGATTTGTTTAAGTCAATGAAATGAATCGTTATTTATGATCAACATAACTCACTGCTGTGCAGAAGCTTGAAGTGTTCTCTCGTGGGTCTACCATTGGTCCTTTTTCTCTGGCACCAAACTGTATGTCCTGGATAGGAGCTTCTCCTTCCTTTTTGGGTCCTGAAAGGCATCATGGAGCATAACCATTGTCAATCTGTGTATGACTAGTAATATGAGTGAGGAGTAAACATTAGGTGCAGTAAGCTTGGAGATTTGGGAATTTTTGTTACCGCAGCATAAAAGTTTCAGAGTGCAACCTGGCTCATGAAGCAGTTTATAAAACAGTTTTCAAATGTGAAATCTCTTCTAGATTTGCCACTTTGAGTGCTCAAGCTCTTTGATATGCTTGAGGAGCACCCTATTAGGTCCCTTCAGGGTAGAGTGTAAAAGAGGTTTAAGGTCCAAAGAAGGAAAGTAATGCACACACAGCCTCACCACCTTTTTGTGAGCCCCGTGGGAGGCCATGGAGTGTAGTGGACTTAGGAAGGAGACAGACGTGGGTTTGAATCTTTGCTCTGCTACTGATTTAATGTGACCATGGGCCACCTCCTCAATCTTTCCAAGTCTCTTGTTTTTTCATCTATAAAAAGGGGACACTCAAACCTGCTTCATACAGCTGTTGAGAGGCTTCAATGTAGCATTGTGTTTGCATAAAATATATTATTATTTGCTCCCTGTTCTTCATTTTTATTTTTTTGCGGTACGCGGGCCTCTCACTGTTGTGGCCTCTCCTGTTGCGGAGCACAGGCTCCTGACGCGCAGACTCAGCGGCCATGGCTCACGGGCCCAGCCGCTCCGCGGCATGTGGGATCTTCCTGGACCAGGGCACGAACCCACGTCCCCTGCATCGGCAGGCGGACTCTCAACCACTGCGCCACCAGGGAAGCCCTTGCTCCCTGTTCTTGATCCACTTTTTTTTTTTTTCCAACACACAATGCTTCACTAGAATCTTGGAAACTTTATCAAAAAATACATTTGAGGTAGCTAATTCCTCATCTTTATTTCATAAGGGTGGACCCTGGCTTGTCCACGGTCATGTTGCTAGAACTAGAACCTGGAGCTCCTGTTCTCCATATGTATCAAACTGCTGCGGAGTCTCTAAAGATCCCTGGGATTAGACGTGCATGAAACCTCATTGCAGTTACTGAAAGGTCCTCCTTATGTTGGAGTGAACGACAGGTAGTCTTCATTTTTCTTCATTCCTCTGACATTCCAGGACTGAAATGTTTCCAATTAGCTCAGCAGAATCCAGCAAAGCATATCAGAAACAGAGAAAACTGTACTTTGGGGTTCAATCTGTAATTGATTTTGAAGTACCATAAAATGCTAGTGTGAAAGAGCCAATTCCCCGTTTCCCTGAAGACTTTTACTGCCCAAATGACAGACAGTTGGCTCTACAAAATGAGGGGACTGAGACCAGCCACTTAAAGGATAGCCACCACATCTCTTCTCTGGGGTAAAAGAAACGGATGTGACTTTAACATCAAAGATTGCCCTGCCAGCAGCAAGAGGGCCTGAGAAAGAAACCTGTGAGCACTGCAGCTCTGTGTGTCAGTTTTATTAGAAGAGCACATGGCTTGCATGACTTGGATCCCAGGTGTGTCCCTGAGCTGCAAGGCTTCTCAGTCATGCAACAGCAAGATTTTACTTCCAAGGTAGGAAGCGAAGGCATTTGGGTGTGACCAATTAGGTATTACCTTGGCAGGTCCCAACTTGTCATTTTACTAAAGCCCTTTGGGGCTGAGAAGTTTGCTCAGAATAAAACAAGTGAAATTGCAAATTCTTTAGAAGATGCACTCTCTGCCTGCTAGGTCTTGGGATTTTTCTCTCCGTGGGACTTAGCACAATGCCCAGAATGCCAGGAAGGCACTGGACTAAATGCTCTCTTGAAGACCTTCCATGTCCAAGTTTGTTTGTTGCTGTAGACAAGGATATTTAGGTCTTTTCTTCCGGTTTCATTTCAGCTCATTGTAATGGGATTAAGAATCTGGAATGGAAATACATGCTTCCTTGATTCTTTTGTTCCATTTTGAAAGCTGTCTGGGGTCCTGATAACTCATCAGCCAGTGATCTTCCCCTAGAACCGGAGACACTTCCCTGGCACACGTGGGCTGAAGTGATGTGTTTGCACCTCTGGCTCTTAGAGCAAAGCGATGACACTGGGCGTGGGGGTTAGGTGGTGCAGGGCGGTGCCCGTGCTAGTTCAGGCCACGTGAGCCAGCCGGGAGAGTGGCTTCAATGTTCCTCTTTTCTGAGGCCTTGCTGGCATCTCCAGTGACAAACAACTTCCCTCAGGTTATCTGTCATCTCACCTTTGTCCTCTGTTGGTGAGGCGACTTTCTTTAGAGTTCCATACTGTGGCAAAGGGATGTGAATGGACAGCCCCAAAGCAAATAAATGTTGCCAAGTTCCGCGTTACAAACGGGTATCAGTGCTTCCAGAGAGAGCCTAAGAATAAGTTTGGATGGGTTCCAGTACGCTTTCGTTTAACTTTACTATTTAACTTACCTCAATAAGCCTTTGTCTTCTCTTTGGAAAAAATGGGAAAGTATTCATACCTCATTACTAGCTCTAACTGATAGAGAGTGTTATTTCCCTGTTATTTCCCTCTGCACTCCTGACGTCATTGAAATGATCATGGAAGGCTCAGCTTAAGAGATTTTGGAAGGCTCCCTATAACCATTTGTTTTAGATTGGCTTTCTTTTTTTTTTGTCTTTGCCTTTTTTTTTACTTCAGCACTATTTTATTTTATTTTTTATTTTTATTTTTTTTTAGTTTTGGGGTTTTTTTTTGAAATTTTGTATTTTATTTTATTTATCTTTTTATACAGCAGGTTCTTACTAGTCATGAACTTTATACACATCAGTGTATACATGTCAATCCCAATCACCCAATTCAGCACACCACCATCCCCACCCCCCCGCCGCTTTCCTCCCTTGGTGTCCATACGTTTGTCCTCTACATCTGCGTCTTAACTTCTGCCCTGCAAACCGGTTCATCTGTATCATTTTTCTAGGTTCCACGTATATGCGTTAATATATGATATTTGTTTTTCTCTTTCTGACTTACTTCACTCTGTATGACAGTCTATGAATCCATCCACGTCTCAACAAATTACTCAATTTTGTTCCTTTTTATGGCTGAGTAATATTCCATTGTATATATGTACCACATCTTCTTTATCCATTTGTCTGTCAATAGGCATTTAGGTTGCTTCCATGACCTGGCTATTGTAAATAGTGCTGCAATGAACATTGGGGTGCATGTGTCTTTTTGAATTATGGTTTTCTCTGTGTATATGCCCAGTAGTGGGATTGCTGGGTCATATGGTAATTCTATTTTTAGTTTTTAAGGAACCTCCATACTGTTCTCCATAGTGGCTATATCAATTTACGTTCCCACCAACAGTGCAAGAGGGTTCCCTTTTCTCCACACCCTCTCCAGCATTTGTTGTTTGTAGATTTTCTGATGATGCCCATTCTAACTGGTGTGAGTTGATACCTCATTGTAGTTTTGATTTGCGTTTCTCTAATAATTAGTGATGTTGAGCAGCTTTTCATGTGCTTCTTGGCCATCTGTACGTCTTCTTTGGAGAAATGTCTATTTAGGTCTTCTGCCCATTTTTGGAATGGGTTGTTTGTTTCTTTAATACTGAGCTGCATGAGCTGTTTATATATTTTGGAGATTAATCCTTTATCCGTTGATTCATTTGCAAATATTTTCTCCTATTCTGAGCGTTGTCTTTTCGTCTTGTTTATGGTTTCCTTTGCTGTGCAAAAGCTTTTAAGTTTCATTAGGTCCCATTTGTTTATTTTTGTTTTTATTTCCATTACTCTAGGAGATGAATCCAAAAAGTATTGCTGTGATTTATGTCAAAGAGTGTTCTGCCTATGTTTTCCTCTGGGAGTTTTATAGTATCCAGTCTTACATTTAAGTCTCCAAACCTTTTTGAGTTTATTTTTATATATGGTGTTAGAGAATGTTCTAACTTCATTCTTTTACATGTAGCTGTCCAGTTTTCCCAGCACCACTTATTGAAGAGACTGTCTTTTCTCCATTGTATATCCTTGCCTCCTTTATCATAGATTAGTCAACCATAGGTTCAGCACTATTTTATTATATACTTATAATATACTTTTGTATACTTTAAAATATTCTTTCATACAACACAATTTGCTTTCATAATATACTACAGTTCCACTGTCGAGTAGCTCTAAGTCTGAGTGCCTTAATACCTGCAGCCCAGAGGATGTGAAAATTCTGGCTCCTTTACCTGGGGGTCCATTTGTGTTGTACCTCATGTTGCAGGGGTATGGGGCCTAGGCAGCTGCAGGCTTAGTGTGCTAGACCACGCAGTGGAAGATAATAGGGACAGTGGCCCATGTGGTGTTGTCCATAGTTTAGAGTTTCACTGAAACTGAGTATCTCAGTGTGGGGACTGCAGAACACCAACAGAATCACTTATGTTCATTGTTTTTTAATCTTAGTTGCATGGACACATTAAATTAAAATATTCTCCATGGATAAATCCTGGGAATCTGACTTTCTTTTTAACAACTAGTATGATTCTTGTGAATAAAGTTTGGGAAACAGTACTTACTTCCTATCGACATAAGAAATGAAAACCCTAAATTAATGGGCTGCCTGCCTTTGGCTAACAAAATAAGATAGTACCAGAGTCTCCAAGTACAGTAGGGTTATACCAGACAACAAACGGGAATTTACCTCGTAAATATAGTATGTTTTCCTGGCATTTCGAATTTATTCAAGAATTTTGGAGAAAAGTGACAAAATTTACAATAGTATTTTAAATTTTTCGAAATGAATATATTATAGAGAAGAATATATGGTGCACATGACTTAAATGAAAATGACTTCAAAGAAATATAAAACTGGGGCAAGCTTTTTTAGACTTCTCCCCAGACCCCCTGGTATGGCCACCCTCCTCCTGGTAGGGTCACTTTGCAGATAAAGAGTAGGATCCACTCTTGTGGGGGATTTGGATGACAGCATCAAGAGAAATAACAGCAGATGGTCTTTTGAAATGTGCAATAAAACATTTATTAGAAGAGCAAATATCAAGTCCCTAATTCAATAACAGATTTTTAAAATTTAACTTTTCGACTATGCCTGAGAGGCAGTGAAATACCATCCCGTATCATCTGTCTTCTGTACCTGTAGCACTTCCCAGAGGCACCTGGGCTCCTGCAGATGACTGTGGAGCTGTGCAGAGTCCTCTTTTAAACTGGAAACCTCCCCCTCTCTTCAATTGGTAATCCTTCACCAAGTTTTTGGAGTCTCCTAAATAATTTTAAATGCTCTCCCTCCGTTTTGAAGACATCATTTAAAATGGAAATGTGATGTCTTTCCACTTTTATATGCTTTAAAATTCCACCCACACAGTACAACTCAGACCACATACTATTGCATGTGTGCTGTGACCCACACTTAGCTTTTCAGGCTCACTTTTCATCAGTGTCCCATGTGTCCCCGTTCTTCTAAGTGTGCTAAGCCACTTGCAGAGCCTCAAGTGTGCCCTTTTATGGCTCTTGACCATTTCATGTGCTGTTTCCCACCTGGCATACCTTTCTTACCAATAAACTCAAATCGCCTTCCCTCTGAAGTTTTTTGATGCCATTCTCCCACCCCTAGCTATTAGTGGTAGCTCCTGCTATCTTGTCCCCATAATACTGTGAAAACGACTATTTCACAGAAATAAACACTCTGTATTCTAAATATTTATTACTAAGTAATGCCTATTCTGCTGGAAGTTTCTTGAAGGCATTACTACCTAGAATTCACCTTTCTATCTTTAATAGTAAGCTGAGAGAATACCATTTAATAGATGACAAAAAATATTGATTTAAGAAATATCAAAATATGCTAATTATTTTAAATCTACACATACAAAGAATTCGAATTTCAACTTGTTAAAATACTAGGCAGATACGGTCTTTTGGAAGCAGACCAACATAGGTTTTAACTTTATATTTCTGAATACTAGCTTTGTGATTTGAGCAACTTACTTAACCTTTCTAAGACTTTTTCCTCAAATGAGTTTTTTTTTTTAAAATCATACATACTTTGGGCTTCCCTGGTGGCACAGTGGTTGAGAGTCCGCCTGCCGATGCAGGGGACACGGGTTCGTGCCCCGGTCCGGGAAGATCCCACATGCCGCGGAGCGGCTGGGCCCGTGAGCCATGGCCGCTGAGCCTGCGCATCCGGAGCCTGTGCTCTGCAACGGGAGAGGCCACAACAGTGAGAGGCCCGCGTACCGCAAAAAAAAACAAAACAAAACTTACTTCATGTATAGTGAAGACAAATAACAGACTTTTTAAGAGTTAGCATTATATTTGCCACAGTAGTCAATAAAGGTTATTTCCTTCCTTCCCCTTTCCAAAGGCTTGAGTAGAAAAAGTGTTTGTTTAATCCCAAGTCAACCAGAAAGTTAAATTAAATGGAAACCCAAACCCCGAATTCTCTAAACATTGTGGTTAATTATTATTGCTGTGTATGTTCTGATAAACAACAAAGGCCTGGGGTCTGTATTTGTGCTGATGTGGAGTTGGAACTGTTAAGTCCCAGACCAGAGTTCTTTATGATACACAAGAGCATCCTTATCCACTGTCCAGAAAACTTCCCATATTTTCCATAGTCTGGCCCAGCTCCCAGAGCTCACAAGATAGGTCCAATAATTAAGCCTGTCAGAAATCTGTAAGATTTCAGCTGTATCTGTGTAAAAATGACCTTGCACAGCTGGTTTGGTAACTGTGATACACTGGGAAATTTCTCCATCCAACATGTTTCCAAACCTACTTCCACCCATGGGGACAGGAAGAGCCAGTCAGAATGGAATGACATTAATCTTGACCATGTGGGAACAGCAAGTAGTTCAGAAGTTGGAAATTCTCTACGCACATACACTGGAATTATTTTGCTTATGGGTTAGCATAGGCTGTTTTGGCTTGTTTCATTTTTAAACAGAGAGACTTTATTTTTCAAAAAGATATATGAATTTCCAAGGATTTTCTGACCATGTTAGTTTTCTTGATGCGGTTGGAAACTTGTGTGAGTACTTGAGACAAGTAGGACCCACTCGAAATAGGAGCTCTGGGCTCTGAGTCTTATCTGGAAAGCTACACACTAAGGTCCTTATGCATCCAGTAAGATGTAACTTGATGAGACTGTTTGGAGATCATGGGCATTTATTTTAAAGAAAAGACTGGGAATAATTTTGCAAATGAGGATTGTGAGCAATCTAGACAAACTAAATTGTCAAAAACTCGCTAAGATTTAACTAAAGGTAGTGAAGGCAATAGGAATAGGAAGATGGTCCAAAAAGATATATTAACTTGTTAGTTTAGCCCAAATATTCTGACCCTGACCTTTGGGCCTCATGGTAATTCTGGACCAAAGGAAATTGCTCACACTTTTCTATGGATTATTTAAGAAGTGGATGCCAACTGTCGCTATTTTGCTTTAGGAACGTGAGCTACTAGTACAAGTTTCTAGGGAGCGACAGAGGCATGGTCCAAATGCCAGAATATTCAGTGTGCACTGAGACTTGACTTCTCATAATGCAGGGGAAGTTGGAACTTCATTTCAAAGACCTTTTTTTTTTTTTTTTTTTTTTTTTGTGGTACGCAGGCCTCACACTGTTGTGGCCTCTCCTGTTGCGGAGTACAGGCTCCGGACGCGCAGGCTCAGCGGCCATGGCTCACGGGCCCAGCCGCTCCGCGGCATGTGGGATCCTCCCGGACCGGGGCACAAACCCGTATCCTCTGCATTGGCAGGCGGACTCTCAACCACTGCGCCACCAGGGAAGCCCCAAAGACCTTTTTTTATGGAGACTCATATAAAATATAAGGGAGCTCCCGCAAATTGTGTACACTCAACCAGAAGTGAGAAAAGTGCTGCCAGTGTAAAACCAAAGTGACTTCTTAACCATATAACCTTGTCAGGCATCATATGTTTTATTTACTTACTGTTTTCTTATGATAATTTTTTCAACAAGGAACTGAGGAGTACTTCCTGTTGAGAAAGTTTCATGTTTGTCTTGCCAATAATTCTTTATGAATTATTGTTTTATTATTATGAGTTAATTATTATGAATTATGTTATAATTAAAAGTTGGGTAGAAAAGGAAAAAAGGTTAAACCAGCCTGAAAACCCTTTGCTGCTTTGACAGCTGACTCTAAGAAAGGTTTTTTGCTCACATGATTGCTTAGGTATGGTGGCCCTGGTAACATATATACTGTTGATTCTATTTTATCAGACAGTGGCATTTATCTCTCTCTTCAATTTACATTTGTAGCTACTTTACATTCATAAAATCATCATAACTAAGCCTGGAGCTAAGGCTTGCATGCCTGCCTCTCACTGTACCCACTCCACCGACAGGAACATTTCCCTTATATTTATTATAAAATCATAATATGTGTGTAGAATAAAAATTAAATAGCCCAAAAATATTTAAATGAAAAAGTAAAAAACATCTCCTTCCACTAACCATAACCTTACTCACAAGAGGCAACAAATTTTTACTCTTTCTGATCTTGTTTTCTGTGGTTATAGTCACAACACTAAATTACATGTTTGAAACTTGATTTGTTAGTTCGTCAGTTTTAGACCTTGTCTACATACTCCTGAATATGAAAAATGAAGAATTTAGTCCTATCTCTTTCATTCTCGATCTGTTACTAATTTTTTTCCCTTTCTTCTAGGGATTAACTTTACAACTATTAAGCAATATACATAAATGTTTCTTGACCCATCACCTTAGACAGAATCCATTGACTTTACACTGTCGTAGATGAGGAATAAATGCATGAGTGTCTTCTCCTATTTCTCTGCCTACATTTCTCCCTCCCAACCTTTGTAGGTTGTACCTTTGCTTTTCCATTGCCAAAATTTATTTCATGTATTCTTCTCTATAACTGTAATAATGTTTTCTACTTTAAATTGATTAAAAACCAGTAAGCAGTATTTACAATAATACGTTTGCACTGCCAGAACCAAGTAGTGTGGTTATGCTCAGAAAAAGAAATATAATCCTATGTTATTAAGCTTTTCACTTGAATGACAATGTTCGATGTTTCAAAGTCAAATGGAGTTTCCTTCTCTGTACTCCATAATTGGCATAAAAGTCAGGTCAAATTTTATTTAACTTCATATTTGGGCCATACTTTTCTTGCACAAGATTTGGTTTTTCCATACAAGAGATGGGGAAGAACAGTTTGCCCAAGCTATTTCCACAGACTCTCAGTAGCAGCTGCCCTGATTACAACCCTTCCTCCTTTCTGGCTTCAGCATCATCCGGATCTGCTGGGCTCCTCCCAGGGAAGGTAGCTGCCCCTCCCAGCATCACTGACTCCTGTGTATCTTCAGAATACAGTATTCTCTGTTGGGGTTTATTCATCAACATGATTCTGTCTACTTTCTTTCTTCTAGAAACTTACCAACATTTCTTATTTACTGATGAATCTTATATTAGTCTAGGTTCTCCAGAGAAACAGAACCAATATGATATCTACATCTATATCTGTATCTATATCCATACTTGTCTATTTATTTACTTATTTATTATGAGGAATTGGCTCACAGGATTTTGGAGGCTGAGAAGTCCCAAGATCTGTAGTCAGCAATCTGGAGACCCAGAAGAACCAATGATATATGTTGCAGCTTGGGTCCAAAGGCCTAGAAACCAGGAGAACCAATAGTGTAAGTTTCAGTGCAAGTCCAATGGCAAGAGAAGACGAATGTCCCAGCTTGGAGACAGGCAAAGAGAGCGAATTCTCTCTCACTCAGTCTTTTGTTCTATTGAGGCCTTCAGTGGATTGGATGAGGGCCACCCACATCAGGGAAGGCCATCTTCTTTACTTGGTCTACCAATTCACATGTTAATCTCCCCTCAAAACACACTCACAGACACACCCAGAATAATGTTTAACTAAATACCTGGGCACCTTTTGGCTCAGTCAAGTTGACACATAAAGTAAACATCACAGGTGCTTTTCTCATTTTCAGTTCCTTTATATCTTTTATGGCATTTCCATGGGATTTTGGGGAAGAGATCAACACAGTGCATCTTTTTGAACCAGAATTATTGCTTGCTTCCTGGTGCTAGAGTGGTAACTGACATGAATATTTATTCTTCTGGATAATGTCTGCTCATGCTCAGCCCGTTCCCCTTCTCTTTTGGGCTCTCCCCTGTACTGAGGGGTCTGGATGCCTAGAAAATGCATTCCCCAAACTCTCTTTCTGACAGGTTTCTATTAAGTTTTCCCAGTAGGGAGCATTTCAGTTGGATTCCAAGGACAACCAAGGGGGTAGTCTTTCTGCTTCTGGTTCCAGCAGGAGCCATGGCCAAAAAATAGAGGTGACTGTGTGTGACTATGACCTCTGGCAGCGTCAGTGGATCTGGGACTAGCAGGCGGCAGTAGTGGGGATGACAGACGATCACGGTCTCCAGCAGCATTGGTGGCAACCACAGCAGTAAATGCATTATTTCTGGACTCTGTAAAGTGCCGCCATTCTTGCCTTGACTCTGCCACCTAGCCAAAAGTTTTGTAACCAATTGTTTGGTATTAAATTCACCTCTATTTGAAATTTTCAGAGCATTAATATTTTCCTGACTGGACCATGACTGATACACTCACTAACATTATATTTCTTGTCTTTCTTTGAGACAATGTGATGTATCTTTAAACAACAGCATCAGCTCAAAGGAGAAATTAAAGGTAAGGGATGGTCACTAACTTTTCTTTAACACTTACTATTTTCTACTCACAATAACTCTAAAGTAAATATTATTATCCTTATCTTATAGATGATAATGCAGGGTAAGGTATGTTTATTTGACCCAGATTGCACAGTACAAACTGATGTCCAAAGCAGATTCTACTCTTTTCATCTGAGAAACTCATATTGATATCTGACACAAATCCTAGCGAGGTGACTTGGCACATGAATAGCTGGCAGTCCGCTTCATACTTAAATGTCCTTAATCAAATGAGAAGCAGGTCTAATCACTTTATATTCATGGACTTTGAAAAGATGGTTGGGCTTTGATTAAAATAGTCCAGAATTCAGCAGACCTCTCCATTGCAGACAATTCAGGTAGTAGATATGCTGGTTATTCTAATAGGTTTTTTTGGTGGTGGTGGGGCAGGTATTTAAGTAGAATTTTTTTTATTGAAGTATAGTTGATTTACAATGTTGTACCAATCTCTGCTATGTAACAAAGTGACTCAGTTATATACATTCTTTTTTTATTCTTTTCCACAAACTATTACATCTAAGTTTTTAGTTGTTAACATCTTTTAACAGCATGGTTTATATTTTTATGGTCAGAATACTGGATTGAAAAACAGAAAACCTCTTCTGAGAGGATTTTGCTCTTTTCATTACAGAAATATTAAGGGAAAGGGGAAGGGGGAACCTCTTGCATCCATCACACGATAGCACCCAATGAAATTAGCAAACAAGGATTCACCTGCTCGTAGATTTTAGATAATAAAGACGGCCTGAGACCTTGCTCATGTTGCGTTAGGATGACATTTCCTAATCGAATATCCTCTCACCGACATGGGAGGAATAGGATCACCTTTGGGAAGCTTAATTCCTTGGGAAGGTTTTTTGGAAAAGTCATTCCAGGAAATTACCAAACATATCTTCTAGTTCCCAGGATTTAATGCGACAGATTTTATAGATAGCCACATTCCCTTTGGATTGTAATGTGCCAGCAACGTTGTTCTTAAGTAAAGAGCTCTTACAAATGTGTAAAAGGATAACACATTTGAGACATTTGTATACGTATACCCGCATTTGTTTCCCTCTGCACGGAGCCACATAACCCAGACCTAAGAGGAATTGAGCTCAGCTCAAGGACGTGATGATTTTCTAATGCATGCCTGGTTGTCTTTGCTGTTTCTCTGCTCCTTGACAATCTTCCCCTCATAGGACTGGGAGAGCCTGACTTAAGTAATTAGAAACGTAGAGTGAACATCTACTGCTGTACTCTGAAAAGAACGCCAAGCCCTGGAGTCACTACTCTTGGGGCTGACCTTGATGCATCAAGATCTTTCACTTCCAAATACATACTCCTAGGATAATATTCCACCAGCTACCACTCTGTTTAAATTTTAATATGGCGCATATGTCTTACTGTTTGACTTAGAAAAAACGGAAAAGTCTTTCTTCTGAGACCAGTAATAAAGTGCTGATGATGTATTTGCATTATATGTATGCAAGCAATAGCCACTCACCACTGAAGAAGAGTTGTTCCCTATTGCCAAGAGCATGCATTCAGATAGTCACAAGAACCAAATGATGGTTTTCATTTTGACAAAATAATTTAGCAAGAGATTAAGTCTCAGTGTGACTGTAGTTTTGAAGTTTCAGTGACCCTTTGCAGATCCACAGGATTACTGGTGTTAGAAAAGAGAGGAATTCTAAAAGTAAACTTTGTTACTTTGGTAGTATTAGCAAAAACAATTAGAAAAAAGGATCCAATATCAGGGCTATGTAAAGTAATGATGCATTTGCCAATGTAAGGGCTATGTAAAGTGTTCCTGCATCTTTTTAAAAAGAAGTAGAGACACTGAAATTTGGTCTGGATCAATACAATGAGGGTATCTGGCCCTCACTGAGTTTTCTCTAAGATCAGTGTAAAAGTTCTTGTAATGGAAGCCTTAATTTTCTTGGCAAAACTCTTATTTGAATAATGTGCTTAGCCTATACCCATGTTTTACAGAACTCTTTTCCAGTTATGATTAGTCAGGCCTATGTAAAATTTATTCTTAAGTGTAAAATTCTTACAAAAAGGTAATGGGAACAGACAACCGTAAGTAGCTGAAACACCCCTATGACAAGCAGAATGGTAGAGCTTGGACAGTTCCTGAAAAATCACATATTGCAACACTTTCACTTTGCAGATGTAATAACTGAGGACCAGCAGGGTTAAGTGGCGATTCAGTATCACCCAACTTGTGGTAGCAGAGCTGCACCTTAAAGGCATATTTCATAATTAGTGCCTTATTTATCGTTAGTTTAGGTAGTTCTTGAATTGGCTGGAGGAAGAGTCTTTGAAACTTGAGATGGAGAGGCATGGGGACTCTGGGTGGAGCAATGACAAATGCAGAGTCCCAGATACTAATCAGGATCTTTCGTGTTCCTTACTGCTTCAGGTTGCCCATAAAAACACACGTTTAATTTATGAGGATTTAAGTTTGTAAACAGTATGTCTTAATGTCCCTTGTATAAGAAATAGAAGCTCTGAGCATGGCAAACAATTTCCTAACCCAAAACCAAGACACATGTTGTAAAGTATGTGAGAATATTTAAGGGTATAATAAGATCGTACATCTGAAATCAGAACTTTCATTTTTCTGTTGCTTAAATTATCCTGTAATAATTAATTAGTTATCCTCAAAATATTAAAGACATGTATGGCAATTTCCATACAAAACAGTGATGCCTTAGCATATTTTTATTTTATTCTCATGACAATAGTTTCTTTAGCTACAGCATGCAGAAGCTGTCAGCTAGATGTTTTTAGAATGTCTAGTTCATCAAGAAAACTCAAATAAGAGTCTGTGAAAATAACACATGGTTAGGAAGGAAAGCATGTGAGAAACTCAGAGGGGAATAAGGACAAGGGCTAGATGCTCCACTTCACTGGTGTGTGTGTGTGTGTGTGTGTGTGTGTGTTTCAAAGAAGAATCTCCTTCACTTCTGTTGTGTACGTACTTACTTCAGTCACCATCCACTGAAGACAAGTACTACAAATCTTCAAACCTTTGTTTTAGAGCTGAAATATTTTCCCACTCAAGTCTTTGGATTACTCATTCTCAGATCTGCTCCCCCACTGACTGCAGGACAAGGAGCTAGAAATGGATGAACCGGGAAATAACTCTGTGCTTCCCTGAAGGTCATGGGGATCGAGTTCACTGTGAATTAATTGCTTGTAAGATGAGGGGGAACACAGGCTCCAGAGTCGAATTGAAGTCCAGAATGTCACCTTCTTCCTTTGTGCTGAGTTGAGCTTAAGGGGGTAGAAGGAGGAGTTCTTTCTAAACTCAAATGTGTGTTCCTCCTCTACGTCACATTCCAAGCCACACAAAATTAACCAGGGTGTGATTTCTGTAAAGCAAGGCCAAAGGTCCTTAGCAATCACAAAGAAGGGGGTTCCTTTCTTCATTGATGTCAGTAGGACCTTTTCATGGTCCTGGACAACTTCTGTGAAAATGTGGCATTTGGAAGCTGTAGGACATAGCTTCTCTCTTTTCTGTCTCTATCCCCTTTCCTTTCCTTTACAAATTACTTTCTTCCTCTAGATAAGAGACAAAGCAGATTGAAGGAGTTGGCTGGGCACTAATTGAAGGAAGCAGTGGGAAAGTTAGAAAATTGGACAAAGACGATAAGAGCCTTTTGGGAACCACCCCCCGCCCCCTGCAAATATCCCTACAGGAAATAGCACTTCAGCAAGCCCCACAATGAGTTTAGGTGTGTACCTTCTTCTGTCACTTCATCTCATTTGGATATAGGCAAGAGCGTGTACATATAATGCCATTTCTGTTTCTTTCTGTCAGAGGTTGGTACAAGGAATGAGTTTAGACCTAAATTGGAAAGTGCTTAGGATGGAGAAGGGTGGGGAAACTCAATCGATTAATTTATCTATGTAATCATCTCCAAATCAGAAATGAAAACCAACGGATTTTCTGAGAACCCTAAAATGGGAACTCATTTCTTCAAAATTATTTTTGGACCATGCCAAACAGAGATTAATATGATGAGATGCAATTTTCAGTTTTTCTCCCTTTATGAATCTGTTGTGATGGATTGGAGCAAAGGTGGTTAAAGTTGCCCCACACTAGCTGCTGTGGAGCAATTCCTCCTTCTCCCAGCACATCTGTCTAACAGTATAAGGTCACTTGTTAAACTCCGGAGCATATCTAGGGATCTAATTTAGGTCCATCAGCCTCCTAGCATGTTGATTTGGAATTTTACACTGATGAAACCTAAACAATGGGAACTTCATGAAATTGTGTTTAATTTTCACTTGCAATTTGAAAGTGACCTCCTCTCTCTCTCTTTTCCCCTTATCAATAGACAAATACATTTTAATACTTATACTATTATTTGTTTAACCCTTTGAGTAAGTGATTTTGTTTTTTGCCATAATATTCTTATTCTCCTGAAGCTGCTTTTGTGCCAGATATTAAGATATTAAGGCTGTTTGATGGATGACATGTCAGAGAAGAAGTACTTGACTAACTCATTCCTTATTACTCTGGGGATGTGACAAACTTCAGTTTCATTCAACAGAGTTTACACAGCTGTGCATAAGGACACTGTATGAGGCCTTGGAGTTCAATCACTCAGCAAAATCAATCAATCAATCAATACTTACTGGACATCAACTCTGTTGGTAGAGCAAGGTATCTAGAGTTGAGGCTGAAATATATTACTAATCCACAGAGAAAGAATTTAACCCCAAACACTTTTGTCTCCTTAGGTAGCTTTATTCCTAGATATTTTATTCTTTTTGTTGCATTGGTAAATGGGAGTGTTTTCGTAATTTCACTTTCAGATTTTTAATCACTAGTGTATAAGACTGCCAGAGATTTCTGTGCATTAATTTTGTATCCTGCTACTTTACCAAATTCATTGATTAGCTCTAGTAGTTTTCTGGTAGCATCTTTAGGATTCTCTATGTATAGTATCATGTCATCTGCAAACAGTGACAGCTTTACTTCTTCTTTTCCAATTTGAATTCCTTTTATTTCTTTTTCTTCTCTGATTGCTGTGGCTAAAACTTCCAAAACTATGTTGAATAACAGTGGTGAGAGTGGGCAACCTTGTCTTGTTCCTGATCTTAGTGGAAATGGTTTCAGTTTTTCACCATTGAGGACAATGTTGGCTGTGGGTTTGTCATATATGGCCTTTATTATGTTGAGGAAAGTTCCCTCTATGCCTACTTTCTGCAGGGTTTTTATCATAAATGGGTGTTGAATTTTGTCGAAAGCTTTCTCTGCATCTATTGAGATGATCATATGGTTTTTCTCCTTCAATTTGTTAATATGGTGTACACGTTGATTGATTTGCGTATATTGAAGAATCCTTGCATTCCTGGAATAAACTCCACTTGATCATGGTGTATGATCCTTTTAATGTGCTATTAGATTCTGTTGGCTAGTATTTTGTTGAGGATTTTTGCATCTATGTTCATCAGTGATATTGGCCTGTAGTTTTCTTTCTTTGTGACATCAGTGTCTGGTTTTAGTATCAGGGTGATGGTGGCCTCGTAGAATGAGTTTGGGAGTGTTCCTCCCTCTGCTATATTTTGGAAAAGTCTCAGAAGCATAGGTGTTAGTTCTTCTCTAAATGTTTGATAGAATTCGCCTGTGAAGCCATTTGGTCCTGGGCTTTTGTTTGTTGGAAGATTTTTAATCACAGTTTCAATTTCAGTGCTTGTGATTGGTCTGTTCATATTTTCTATTTCTTCCTGGTTCAGTCTCAGCAGGTTGTGCATTTCTAAGAATTTGTCCATTTCTTCCAGGTTGTCCATTTTATTGGCGTAGAGTTGCTGGTAGTAATCTCTCATGATCCTTTGTATTTCTGCAGTGTCAGTTGTTACTTCTCCTTTTTCATTTCTAATTTTATTGATTTGAGTCTTCTCCCTTTTTTTCTTGATGAATCTGGCTAATGGTTTATCAATTTTGTTTATCTTCTCAAAGAACCAGCTTTTGGTTTTATTGATCTTTGCTATCGTTTCCTTCATTTCTTTTTCATTTATTTCTGATCTGATCGTTATGATTTCTTTCCTTCTGCTAACTTTGGGTTTTTTTTTGTTCTTCTTTTTCTAATTGCTTTAGGTACAAGGTTAGGTTGTTTATTCAAGATGTTTCCCGTTTCTTAAGGTAGGATTGTATTGCTATAAACTTCCCTCTTAGAACTGCTTTTGCTGCATCCCATAGGTTTTGGGTCATCATGTCTCCATTGTTATTTGTTTCTAGGTATTTTTTGATTTCCTCTTTGATTTCTTCAGTGATCTCTTGATTATTTAGTAGCATATTGTTTAGCCTCCATATGTTTGTATTTTTTACAGATCTTTTCCTGTAATTGATATCTAGTCTTATAGCGTTGTGGTCGGAAAAGATACCTGATATGATTGCAATTTTCTTAAATTTACCAAGGCTAGATTTGTGACCCAAGATATGATCTATCCTGGAGAATGTTCCATGAGCACTTGAGAAAAATGTGTATTCTGTTGTTTTTGGATGGAATGTCCTATAAATATCAATTAAGTCCATCTTGTTTAATGTATCATTTAAAGCTTGTGTTTCCTTATTTATTTTCATTTTGGATGTCTGTCCATCGGTGAAAGTGGGGTGTTAAAGTCCCCTACTATGATTGTGTTGCTGTCGATTTCCCCTTTTATGGCTGTTAGAATTTGCCTTATGTATTGAGGTGCTCCTATGTTGGGTTCACAAATATTTACAATTGTTATATCTTCTTCTTGGATTGATCCCATTATCATTATGTAGTGTCCTTCTTTGTCTCTTCTAATAGTCTTTATTTTAAAGTCCATTTTGTCTGATATGAATATTGCTACTCCAGCTTTCTTCTGATTTCCATTTGCATGGAATATCTTTTTCCATCCCCTCACTTTCAGTCTGTATGTGTCTCTAGGTCTGAAGTGGGTCTCTTGTAGACAGCACATATATGGGTCTTGTTTTTGTATCCATTCAGCCAGTCTGTGTCTTTTGGCGGGAGCATTTAATCCATTCACATTTAAGGTAATTATCAATATGTATGTTCCTATTCCCATTTTCTTAATTGTTTTGGGTTTGTTATTGTAGGTCTTTTCCTTCTCTTGTGTTTCTTGCCTAGAGAAGTTCCTTTAGCATTTTTATAAAGCTGGTTTGGTGGTGCTGAACTCTCTCAGCTTTTGCTTGTCTGTAAAGGTTCTAATTTCTCCATCAAATCTGAATGAGATCCTTGCTGGGTAGAGTAATCTTGGTTGTAGGTTTTTCTCCTTCATCACTTTACATATGTCCTGCCAGTCCCTTCTGGCTTGCAGAGTTTCTGCTGAAAGATCAGCTGTTAACCTTATGAGGATTCCCTTGTGTGTTATTTGTTGTTTTTCCCTTGCTGCTTTTAATATGTTTTCTTTGTATTTAATTTTTCATAGTTTGATTAATATGTGTCTTGGCGTGTTTCGCCTTGGATTTATCCTGTATGGGACTCTCTGTGCTTCCTGGACTTGATTAACTATTTCCTTTCCCATATTAGGGAAGTTTTCAACTATAATCTCTTCAAATAATTTCTCAGTCCGTTTCTTTTTCTCTTCTTCTTCTGGGACCCCTATAATTCGAATGTTGGTGCATTTATTGTTGTCCCATAGGTCTCTGAGACTGTCCTCAGTTCTTTTCATTCTTTTTTCTTTATTCTGCTCTGCAGTAGTTATTTCCACTATTTTATCTTCCAGGTCACTTATCCGTTCTTCTGGCTCAGTTATTCTGCTATTGATCCCTTCTAGAGTATTTTTAATTTCATTTATTGTGTTGGTCATCATTGCTTGTTTCCTCTTTAGTTCTTCTAGGTCCTTGTTAAATGTTTCTTGCATTTTGTCTATTCTATTTCCAAGATTTTGGATCATCTTTACTATCATTATTCTGATTCTTTTTCAGGTAGACTGCCTATTTCCTCTTCATTTGTTAGGTCTGCTGGGTTTTTACCTTGCTCCTTCATCTGCTGTGTGTTTTTCTGTCTTTTCATTTTGCTTATCTTACTGCCAAACACTTTTAAGATTATCAGATATTGTGGTTAATTATTTAGGAGGTAGCCAGAGGAGCTGACTATATTATGGAAAGGTCTGTGTAAAATTGGGCATGTTTTGGAGAGCAATAGACACAAAGTCTAAAGAAACAAGCAGTGAAGCATCAGGAGTCCCATTGCATCCCTCAAATAGAACAAATCCAATGAACAAATAAACAAATAAAAACATCAAGAGACTTTCTTTAGGGTGGATGTCTTTGAGTGAGTTCAGCTCTTGAGCGCTGTACAGACATGCTCTTAACTAAAACGTAGAACAGATGCCCTTTAGGAGGCTGGCTCAGTGGGTCAACATAGGAGCGTACACTGAGCCAAGCCACAAATACCATGGAAGTCTATGTCAAGGGTTTCAAGAAGCATGTGTGCTGTCTGTGGTATGGGAGACACTTTTGGGCACTCTGCCCTGCACCTGAGGATGGTGTTGATTCCTACATGTCATAATCACAGCCGCCTTCTGAAGTGATACTGTGCCAGGCACTACTCCAGACAGCTTAAGTATATTTTCTCCTGGAATCCTCTCAATCACCCTTAGGGGGTAGTTAGTCTTCACCCTATCATACAGGTGAGAAAATTAACACTTAAATAGGTTTAGTTATGTTCCCAGTGTCAAACAGGTAATAAGTGGCAAAGTTAGGATTCCAATCTTGGTCTTACTCGAAATCCATGCTCATACCTACAACACATATTTTCATCAATTTTAGGAGCTTATCCTACTTGACATGTCTGATTTTATGGGCAGGTTCTCTAGATTTATGTATGGGTAAAGTAGGTAGAAGCATTTAGAAACATGATGCATCGTTACAGGGATTTGCTGTCATTTCTCTCCTCTGTGCTCTCCTAAAATGTATTTCATTTTTATATTATTTTGTATGTTTTTATCACCCAGAATGACTTGTTTGCCTCCTCCAGGATATTCCCTGATAAATGAATGTTTATTGAATAAAAGGATGAATGAATATTTCCCAAAACACTAATAGTTAGATCCTGACCCATCATCATCAATATCAAAATTTTCTTTTTCTTTTTAGTGTTTAGCTACAAGACAAAATCAATAATGGTTAGGTTCATTGCAATTTCTAAGGCAACTTCTGGATAATGAAACAGCTTCTCAAAGGAGGCAGAGAACTAAATCTTAATTCAGGCCTGTGTTCTCAGCATCATATCTTAGTATCTCACAAATAGTATGCTCAATAATTATTTGTTGAATGATTTAATCATCATCCTTACTTAAAAAAAATAATAAACATTTCTTCTGTAAAAACTGTGTGTAAGGCACTAAATTAGGTGATGAATGGAGTGCAGGAAAGCATAATAGTAGTGGTCATTGTTTACCATGTGCTGTGCACTACGCTGCGGACTTCCTTTCCATGTAGTATTACACTGAGTCCTCCTCCAAACCTCACAGGCACTGTTGATCCTTCAATGTTGGAGGTGGGGAAACTGACTCCAAAAGAGGTTAAGCAAATTATTTTCCCAAGTTCCCATAACTAGTAAGTGGCAGAAACTGGATTCAAATCCAGGCCAAGTATTCTAAAACCCAATAGTCTTAATTGTGGTAGAAATCCTCACCTGGCATTGAAAATGTTATTTATTCAGAGAATTGTCAAACAGTGATCCATAATAACTAAATATGTTTTCTCTTAGCTTAAAATATATAAACTCACATGAATTCAACACATGTTTTTTTTTGCTGGAATCAAGCTTTGCTATGGAGTCTGGGTTCTTTTCTTGGGAATCCTATGTTGTCTTTCTTGCACAAACCACACCTACAGTACATTGTCTACAGTTTCCACTTTCAGTTTCTATTAAGTGGAGCCAGAACTTAAGGACATTTGAAAAACAATTTTCAGCATAAACTCATTCCAGATTTCTTTGATTTTTTTCTCAATCTGTTCAGTTGCTTCATAAACACCAAATCCAAGAGCATTGTTTCACAACAACCTCTCTTTATCAAGTTTCTCCAAAGCCTTCAGCCTAATTCTCACACAAAAACTCTCTCTTTTAAATGCATTTTTGATGTTTATTCATAAATTCAATTGTTTAATTAAAAATGCAAAAATTACTGTCATAAATCGATCTGGGAATAAGCACAACCAAATCTTGATAAGCAAAGAATTGGTCTGGTAGGAGCAGAGTTGGACAAGAGAGTAGATGATAATAATGAACATTCCGAGCCCTAAGGCTTCAACTAATGCTTTCAGAGGCAACTGGACATTAATTAATTGAGTAGAGTTTACTTAAGCGCAGTAGTACTCTTTTACTCACATGTATTTTTCTTTAACAAACACTGACATAACACTTACTATGTGCCAGTCACTGTTCCTAGTACTCTACATATATTATTTTATTTAATGCTCAAAACTACTCTCTGGGTACATACTATTATCATCCCACTTTACAGAGGAAGATGCTGATGCTACAAGAGGTTACCTACCTTGTCCAAGGTCATACACCTAGTAAGTGATGGAGCCAGGATTTGATCCAAGTACATGCTCTTAACCCCTTAAACCACACCTGTCAGACAAAAGTCATTGTACTTCCTCTCCAAAAGCCTACAGTCCACATGGAAAGGTCATGTATATTACCCATCCAAACTTGCATATCATAATTACCTTATGAGGGGTCCAGGAGTTCACAAACATCTTCTTTAGTAGTGTTCACTAAAGACACAAAGGGATTTTCAGTCAGCATTTGGTAAGCCTCTCTTGTAGAATCCATGTTCCATGTTTCTTTCCTCTTTCCTTCTCTAAATGATAATGATGAACAGGTGTGTTCAATTTTCTTTTGTTAAGCCACTTTTTCTTATCTCTTTACAACCATTTCCTGTATATGTTACTATTCTTTATGGCTTCCAGCCCCTGGAGTGATAATGCAGACCACGTGTGAGAGGCCAGCAGCTGGGGAAGCACACAGGAATGTGTCCTGGAGAAGGACTGCAATCCTTTTCTCTCTCTCTCATGGATTATGCACAGTAATCCCCACAACTTCCTGGGATTCTAAATTCAAGGTCCTAGAGTAATTTTCATCTCCCAATCAAACTACAAATTTTAATCTGAAGCAAACATCTTTAATTGTGATGCCACATGAACCACTTTTATGGTCTTTATTTATAGGCCTATAAGAGAGGGGAAATGGATCTGAATTCCTAGCAACATTTTTTTTTTTTTTTTTTTTTTGCAGTACGCGGGCCTCTCAATGTTGTGGCCTCTCCCGTTGCGGAGCACAGGCTCCGGATGCACAGGCTCAGCAGCCACAGCTCACGGGTCCAGCCACTCCGCGGCACATGGGATCTTCCCGGACCGGGGCATGAACCCGTGTCCCCTGCATCGGCAGGCAGACCCTTAACCACTGTGCCACCAGGGAGGTCCCCTAGCAACTTTTGACTGGCAATGACCGCCTCCCCTCAGAAAGTGACTGAGCCATCAGAACACATTTGTAACTTGTATCAAAGAAACTGTGTTGCATTTTTAAAAACTATTAATATTTCTAAGTCGGTAATATGCACATTGTTGAAATATCAGATGTACAGAAGTTCTGTAGAAAGTCTTCCTCTTGACACTGCCACTGATCTTGAACAGAAAGGAGGAGTGACCCCGAATGTGAATTCCGCTTGGGGGACAAAACATCTGGAGAGGCTGCAACTAGAACTGGGGACTCTGGAGTCTCAGAGAGAAACTGTGTTGGAAATCCAGGTGAGGGATGAACTATGCATGGATTGTGTTGTTAATACTCTCTGAGACGAGTCAACAAGAAGAGCATCTCCAAATTCATGACACTGGCATGTGTCTTTCACCATTATGCAACGAGGCAGTGTGTTATGGCAGGAGAAGCTCTTTCATGGGAATGCAGGCAGGTGGCATGAGTTGTAATTCCTTTCCTCTCACAATTAGCTGCATGACCTGGGGGAAGTCACTAAACTGGGTCTCAATTGAGTTATCTGTAATGTGCTAATAAGTGCATTTTATCTGTGTAAAGGGAAAGTATTGAGCTGAATGAGTAATTGAGCTCTTCAACTACTATAAAATCCATTGTATCTCCCTGGAAGTTCTACACTGTGTCAATTAACGTGGCTATTCTTAAGAAGAAAAAAGAAAGGTCTTCCTCCTAACTCTGTCCCAAGGTACCTACCCCATCTCTGAAAAGCACACACCATTCCCTGTTATGAGGAACATTATAAAAATAAATATTCAGATGATCTGAAATGTCTTAATCAGTAAGATAAATGGTTACAAATTGCTAAGAAAATGAATATTTAATGCCACATTTTAACTAAAATCTTGCTTCAAAATATCAGATTTCCTGGAATCTTCTTAGCATCCCATTAATTCTGAGAGTAGCTGACAGAACAAGAATTCTAACATAAAAATATAAAGGCATGGTCCAGCATTTGGACTACAAGAGATGACTTTTCTACCTGGGACACATATGATGTACTTTTTTGGTTATTGTAATGAAGTTAGATGATAGTAGTGTTACAGGGGGAGATAATTAAACTACAATCTCTAGGAAATCTTATTTAATGCTATCTCTAAGAAATCAATTTTCCATCTTATATGTTAACTCAATAATGAATGTAATCAGGGATCTTTTGAAAGATGACAAAGATCCTTAGAACTCTGCATGGAGTTGCTTTAGGATAAGAAAGAGACAAAAGTTGTTTCAAGATGGAGCAGGAAAGACTACAGCCATAGGTAGGACCTCCCTTTCCCTAGCCATAACACCCGGAGATGTACAATGCATTGACCGGTCATCTATTGTACTTAGAAACGATCACATAAAAAACAAAAGCCCACAACCCCTGTAACCTCTGTGGCTTACGGTGCTCAGCATGTGAGCAGGGATGGAAAGGACCTTAGACATGCCCAAAAGAGAATCAAGATTGAAAGTTGTTTTTTAATAAGGATATACATTCTTATATATACTTTTTATTGATGCTTTAAAATAACAGGTAGTTAGCTAATTCTCTCTTGGAAGTTCAAAACTCAAAGCCTCATCCATATTCAGTTCTAAGTTGCAGAAATGAAAAATTGGGAGCCAAGCTCTAAGGCATTTTTAGGGCTGCGTTTATTTTTAATTTTTGACTCATCTTGTTACGGAGTCAGGATAAGGATGCTGTGGAGGAGGGGAGACATACACACCAAGTGGCTTCTCTAAGAAGTTGTGTGTGAATATTTTAACACTAATTTCCCAGGAAAAAAAATATACCTGGAAGCACTTCAGCTCATATTACAATGGTTTACCTATTCCATGAGTTTTGTTGAAGCATCTGTGTACTAGAATTTAGGCAAAAAATGTAAAGTAAGGACTTGATCCTGATTTCAAGCTGATGCGGCTCAGATCAATCGCATCAAGATTTTGATGCACACATTGAATCAAAAGAGTTTCATTTGTAATGAGCTAATCTGCTAATATTATATAATATTTGGACTACTCCCTGTGCAGGCATCCTTAAGGAACCGGCTTATGCTTTTCTGGGATGGACTTGCCTTGTTTTCAAATACAGAGGACTTGCCTATATATTTTCTTTCACATAGCAAGCAAGTGTTCCATCTGGTATTCATAATGGCAATATCCTCATGTAAGCATGCTGTAAGATGTTTACAAATCTCTATTGTAAAAATGAATGTGACAGATAGCAAAAATGTATGTTTTATTTTTCAGAGAAGACGCTGGATTTCATAGGAAGAACCCTTATATGGTGTATTTATATTTGGTTTTGTGAGTCAGGGCTGCCTGTACACAAAGGCAAATTTAACTTATAACTTAATTATGATTAGTCATCCTTATGGGGGACAAGAAGAGACTAATTGAATTCCACAGAATGTCACCCAAACTCATGTATTGATTATGTTATCCTTGCCCACCCCCAACCTAATCGTTTTCAAAATAGTAAAAGATTTTACAACAAACTTAAGCAAGGTTAGAAGTTATGAATTTCATTTCCTTTAATTTCTGCTCTTAGCTGCTGGCCACCAGAACAAGCAGCACAGAGGGGAATCAGCAGTTGAATGTGCTTAAAGGAATGCACAAACTTGATTTTTTAAATGTTCTGAATATTTGTGATTTGATTAGGGTAATGAGTCTCATGGTATGAGTATTACATTCTGAAAATCATGGATTCTGATTGTTGCTGATTGCCAGGTTTGAAATAATAGCTTGTGTCTGGGGTTTGGTGCTATAATGACATTTATTTTACTATGGCCACCATTATCATCATCATCGACATCATTACATAAAATCACAGTTTGCCGTGTTCTATGTGACCCCAATTTAGGCCTTGCCCAGGCTGAATGGCCCTTGTCTATTAACAGTTATGTCTGTATTTGTATGTTCCAACCTTCAAAGGATTGTTTCCATGTCTCCAACAAACCAGATCTTACAATTTAGGGTCAGTGACCCCTGGTGAGCAGTGTAGCTTCCATCAGGTTTTTATGCAAAAGCATGGTTTATTTAAAATGAAACAAAATGAGATAAAGCAAAACATGTATAGTTGTTGAGTACCTACTATGTGTCAGGCATCCTGCTGGGTGTGAAAAGCGAGGCTAAATGAGATTAATGTCCCTGTTCCTGTGGAGAGTATGCACCATTGGTAGAAAAGGAAAGTATAAGCATCTGTGCAGATACATACCAGAACGCTTTACCCAGGTGTAGCAGGTGGGACATCCGGGAAGGCTTCCCCAAGGAAGAGCTGCCGATTTGAGACATGAAGACTCTGTAACTGCCAAACAGGAGAGGCTGGGGGATGAAATGGCAGTTCTAGGAAGAGAAACCATTCTGTTAAATGTGCTGAGCCTAAGGGGAGTAGGAGTATCCAGGAAATGAGAGACATTCAGGGTGGTGAGCTTAAGCACAGGGGAGGGGAAAGTGGTGAGTGATGAGGCTAGAAAGGAGGATCCAAAGTGGATCATTCAGGAACTTATTGAACTTTTTAGTGAATTCGGACATTATTCTAAGAGCAATGGCAAGGCACTGAAGAGTTTCAGGAAAGAAAATAACTTTTTTTTTTTTTTTTGTATTTTAAGCATTTCACAATGACTGGAATAAAGAGAACAGAACAGTGGTAGGTCAGTTAGTCAGGAAACAGTTACAGCAGTTGAAGTGAGAGATGATGGAGGCAATGATGGCAATGATAACAGAAAGGAGTAAATGATTTTTAGAAGTATATATCAAATATGTAGAATTGTCTATTCCTTTGGTGAAGAATAACTGTGGTGGGTTTGAAACCTAAGTATCCAACCCGAGTTCCTGGCTGGCTCACGGGAAGATGACCCAGATAAGGGAGAAAGTTGATGAATTCTGTTGTGGGAATGTTGCAGTTCAAGTACTGTTGGAAATCCAAGTGGAAATATCCAGAGGACTGTTGGATAGAAGGATCTCAAATTCAGGAGGTGGATCTGTGAAAAGTTGTAGAATTGGGAATCATCAGCACATACCCTTGGAAGTAAATGGAGTTATCCCGACACTGTGTGATAAAGAGGGAAGACTTTCTGAAGAGACTTTGGAAAGCCAAACCGTATGTCTGCAGCAAACAGTTGTCCCCAAATGAAGATAAACTCCCATGTGAAAAGGTACCTTCCCTGGACAGGAGGAAAGAAGACATTCTTATCAACCCAGAAGTAGCACCAGAGGAATCTGCAAACAAACCTTATTCCATTAGATTCTTCCTATATATTTACTGTCCCATCATTTACCTACTTTGGAAGCCTAGAACTGATCTCCTTTGTCCTGTCATTTCTCTACAACTTTATAGTCCTTGGTTGAAGATGCTATAAAAGCTGGAATTCTGAGTGCTATTCTGAGTTATTTCTGGTTTAGTTTTCCCCAGTGTGATGTGCACTGCACACATTAATAAACTGTTTTCCTTTTCTTTCTTTTTTTTTTTAAAAAAAAAAGAGGCCGAAAAGGACAGATCAGAAAAGTGGAAGAAAAATCTGAGGAGGTGAAGAGGGTGGGACCATGGAAGCTAAGAGATGGGAGCATTTCAAGGAGAGAGCGTTCAGTGATGCAGAGAAGTCAAATCACACTATGACTGCAGGCTCAGTTGAAGTAGTGGTAGTAAAAATTCAGTGACAGGGGACAAGGTGTAGGAGATGAGGAAACAGCAACGATAGGTATAGGCAGCACTTTCAAGAAATTTGGTTGGTAAAAGGAAGGCGAGAAGTCAAACAAGGTCCTTACAAAAATAAAATTTCTTATAATATCAGTTAAATATTATTCAGTATTGCACAGTATTATATATAAAACACAAATGGCTGTAGGGAAAATTTCAAAGGAAATGCCTTTCTCTCTAATTCTTAAAGATTTTGAACTTGTGCCAATGCTTAATATTTAAAATTCTTGTGTAGTATATTCCTTTTCAACTTAATCCATTTCTCTTAACTGAAAAAGTCATATGTTTCTTCTAAGGGCATATTTGGCTCCACAAACTTGTGGCTTTCAGCCATTTTTGTCATCAAAAGCCTTTTAGATTGCTGGTTTACACAGCCAACAAAGACAGGGTACTTCAACTGTTCAACACTAATGAGAGGAAAGGCTTTGATATGCCTTTGTACCTTTCCTAATATCTTGTCTCTTTTTCTACTGAGAAGTAATTCAGCTACCTTAAAGTCTAACTAATTTAACCTTCTTGGTTTACTGATAAGGAAATAAATGCTTAAAGACTTATTGTATGTCCCAAACTATGGAATATGAACATGACAGAATGGAAACCAGAATCTGGATCTCAAAGATTTGGCTGCATATTTCATCTTTTCCCAGTAAATACGCACCTCTTAATGTTGATGGAGTCCCTTTCTAATCAGAAAGATAAGTTTTAAAAAGTAAGATAGATTCCCTCTCCTTTCTGATATCAATAATTATTAATGATCACTTGAATTTTACTTGAAATGCCAGACTCTTCTGTAACGACTGCTCATGTTAAGGACCTCTATATGGGATCAAGTACAAACTACTTCAGCAGGAGTGCTCTTTAGAATTAATCTTGACAAGAGTTTGTTTTTCTACTAAACCAAAGCCATGTTCACACTTCTTTTTGATAAGTTAACCAAGAATTTCAATAGAGAGCTAAAATAGTACTATGATTGCAAGTCTTGGGCAAGTTTCCCTAAACATGTTGGACAAAAGCTTTGCCAAATACTGTAGATGTTGGAATAATTCTATTCCATGATAAGAAGCCACTATAGGCATTAAGTAGGAAATTTGATTACTCAAAATCCATCTGTTATTGTGGGGTTTTTTTTCCCAAATAAATTTTTCAGGAGGAAAACTGGCAAAGAAATAATTGAAAAAAAATACTTGAACCGAAATGACAGCCTTGGCTGTTGCAATGAGGAGATTTGGGGGAAATATATGAATATAAATATAAATACACACACATAGAACTTTTATTTGCAATAAACAGTGATATTCTGAAACTACTATGAGGATCCCCTTTAAAAAAACTCAAAAAACAAAAGACTGTTTTCTGTATGTCTCCTTCAAAAGAACTGGTTTCAAATTTCCCACACACCTTTGATTGACCCCACAAGTGATACTTTCTATAAAATCAGCAATGACTTTCTATTGCTGATAAAAGCAATATAAACTTTGATGTGTTTTACTTGATTTCTCTCCATTTTTACTTTGGTTATATAATTTCAACTGCATATAACTATTTTCTTATCAAATCTTTCTATTAAATATTATTTTCTCATCAACAAAAAGTATACAGAGAAAAATAATATTTGTATGAACAGACTAACAGAAAAAATAATATTCATGTGAATAAACTCACAAATATAACATTAAAATACTGTAGGGAAGATGACGTAATTTTCTAATCAAAATATTAAATTAAAATGACAAAAGTTTATAATTCAGTCACATAAAAATGCCAAAGACGTAAGACTCATTTTGGATGGCTAATCATGATTGAATCTGTATTGTTTAACTTGAAGTGTATTAGACAAAGCTGGAAATGGAGAGGAGCTGAGAGTGTGCTTGTTTGTTTTGTATTGTTTTCTTGGTTTGGTATAAAATAGAATACTAAACTGAAGGTGATATGTATCTATTGATGTATTTCCTAAAGAGATGAATGTGGACAACAAGAATTTCTCTTTGTTTTCCTTTGTTTTAGAATAAGAATGGAGTAGCCTTAGAAACATATATGCTCTGAGAATCGAAGAAATAATACTAAACCATTTCACAGAAGCTGCTGATAACATTTAAATATGAGTGAAAAAGTCCTATTAAAAGAGTTCTATTATATCTTTGTTCACTCTTATAAAATATTGGCTTATGTTGTACACAGGTTTACAATGTTCAAAGTGCCTTCAGTTGCTGCATCTCTTTTATTTTCATAAGCTTCTTGTGCGATACTCAGTATATATAAGGAACTTGAGTATATTCAGATTTTGGTATCTATGAGGGGTCCTGGAACCAGTCTCCAAGGATACCTGTGGATGACTATAACGATGGATAAGGGAAGCCATGTAAATTGGAAGACTTCTATTTCTGGTAATGATAGAGTAGGTAATTCAACCAGCACTCCTGCTAAAGACTACTTGCAAAGCTGAACAAAATATTTTTTAAATCTCTTTGATAACACTAGGCATTAACAAAATAGAAGAGAATTACTGGGATAAGATCTGGCAGAAAACTGATGCCCATGGAAGTGAAAACAGAATTTGGGGGTTGTTTTTCTCCTAAGCACACTTGCTGATTTAGTGGGTGTAGCTGAGAACCTAAAAGACTTACTGGTCCATTTGTGACAACGTGGATGGACCTTGAGGATGTTAAGCTAAATGAAATAAGTCAGACAGAGAATGACAAATACCGTATGATATCACTTACATTTGAATCTAAAAAACCCAAACTCAGTAGAAACAGAGACTAGAGTGGTGGTTACCAGGGACTGGGAAATGGGGGAATAGAGGAGATGTTCACCAGGGGTATAAACTTCCAGTTATAAGATGAATAAGTTCTAAGGAGCTAGTGTACAGGATGGTGATTATAATTAATAAATACTGTGTTACATACTTGAAAATTGCTAAGAAAGTAGATCTTGAATGTTCTCACCACAAAAAAGAAATGGTGACTATGTGACTGGATGGAGGTGGTAGCTAATGCTATGTTGGTAATCATTGTATGTCTTAAACATACACAGTATGTCAACTATCTGTCAAAGCTGGGGAAAAAAAGACTTAATGGTGCTTTTGAATGTCTCACTAAGCTAGTGAGATAGGAATTAGAATTCTCACATGTGGGAGCCTTGATGAAAGCCTTTTGCATATAGATGGAACCATGAATAGTGAGACTTTAGGAATAATGATAAACTGCAAGTAGACAGATTGCACTGAGGACCACAGTACAGTTCTGAATCACCTCAAAGCCTGAAATTTGATTGATGGAATCAGAGAGACCTAGCAAGTTGTATATCATTCAGGCCTCAAATTATTTCTACAAACAATTTTTACTAGTAAAATGAATAGCAACAAATCAAAGTAACCAGGTATAAAAGGAGACAAGTCAACATGAGTAGACACCAATAGAAACAACAAACAGAAGCAGAACTACAGGGGCTTCAGATAATGAAGCCATCAGATACAGACTCTAAAACAATTATTCTTACTGTATTAAGGAATATAAAAGACAAATTAAAATTTCAACAGAGATTGGAAACTATAAAAGAAAACCTGATTATAATTGTAATACTGAAAAATATAATAACGAAAAAGGTCTAAATAAATGGGGTTAATAATAGATTACACTCAGCTGTAGAATTAGTGAACTGGAAATTAAAGAGAAAAAAATCTAGAATGAAGCATATGGTGGTAAAAGGATGGAAAACAGAATACAAGATCCCCCTGGTATCTGAAAGTAGAACATTCCTACTAAAACTTTCATGTGCCAAAAATGGTGTAAAGTGAAGAAGCAATTAACTTTTTTTGTAAAATCGAAAATCCTCTTCAGATTCCTTTTGGTTAACGAAAACAGGTACTAATGTAGAACTTTTCCAAAAGCAAAGTGGTGAATAGCAAACTTTTGAAAAGCAGTAATACCTGTAGTGAGTATGAGACATAGAGATATAGTGAGAGGATGTAATGTATGTGTATTAAAGTCCCACAAGAGAGAAGAGAGAAAATAGGATAGAAGCAACAATTCAAGAAATAATGAATATTAACTTCCCAAAATTGATGGGATACATTAAGAAATCTGTTAAACTTCAAAGCAAGATAAACTTTTAAGAAATCTACATCTACAGATCAAAACAAAGCTGCCAAAAACCAAAAGCAGTGATAAAGCCTTAAAAGTAGCAAAACCAAACAAAAACTTTTTAAAGAGGGAAAATCCCATTGACAGCTGATCACTTAATAGAAATTCTATAAACGTGAAGAACATGGAATAAAATCTATTTTTTAACCATTTAAGAACTTATTTATTTATTATTTATTTGTTTTTAATTGAGGTATAATTAGCATATAGCATTATATAAATTTCAGGTGTCCAACATAATGATTTGATATTTGTGTACACCAGGAAATGATCACCACAGTAAGTCTAGTTACCATCAGTCACCATAGAAAGTTACAATTTTTTTTTCTTTCAATAGGAATTTTTAAGATATACTCTCTTGGCTACTTTCAAATATACACTACAATATTATTAAATATAGTCACCACATTGTACATTACACCCCGAAGCTGCGTGAAGCTCTGTGTTCTACACATGAGTAGGAGAGGCTGCCATTCTACTATGCGATAAAACTTGTCTGCCATACAGAAAATGTATGTATGTCTTACAAGCTACATGAATGAACTTTTACAGAGACTGTAAAATTATAAAAGTTCATTTTATAATTGGAAGTTTGCACCACATAACCCCCTTCACCCATTTTGATCAACCTTCAACTCCCCTCCCCTCCAGCAACCACCATTCTGTTCTCTATAAGTTTTGTTTTGTTTGATTGTTTCATCTGCTCATTTGTTTTGTTTTTTAGATTCCACATATAAGTGAAATTGTACAATATTTGTCTTTCTCTGTCTGACTTATTTCACTTAGCATAATACCCCCAAGGTCCATTCATGTTGTCTTAAATGGCAAGGTTTCATTCATTTTTATGGCTGAGTAGTATTTGACTGTACATTTACTGCCCCTTCTTTATCCATTTATCCATCAGTGGATACTTAGGTTGTTTCCATATACTAGCCATTGTAAATAATGCTGCAATGAACTATGTGCACCTATCTTTTCAAATTAGTGTTTTCATTTTCTCTGGTTAAATACCCAGAAGTGGAATTGCTGGATCATATGGTAGTTCTATTGTTAGTTTTTTTTAAGAACCTCCATACTGTTTTCCATAGTGGCTGTACCAATTTACATTCCCTCCAACAGTGCACAAGGGTTACCTTTTCTCCAAACCCTCTCCAGCATTTGTTATTTGTAGACTTCTTGATGATAGCAATTCTGACAGGTGTGAGATGATATCTCATGATCATTTTGATTTACATTTCTCTGATGATTAGTGATGTTGAGCATCTTTTCATATGCATGTTGTCCATCTGTATGTCTTCTTTGGAAAAATGTCTATTCAGGTATTCTTCCCATTTTTTAATCAGGTTTGTTCTTTTTTTAATATTGAGTTGTGTGAACTATTTATAAATTTTGAATATTAACCCCTTTTCAGACATATCACTTGCAAGTATTTTCTCCTATTCAGTAGGTTGTCTTTTCCTTTTGTTGATGGTTTCCTCTGTTCTGCAAAAACTTTTATGTTTAATTAGGTCCTGTTTGTTTATTTTTGCTTTTGTTTCCTTTGCCGTAGTAGACTGATCCACTATGATTTATGTCAAAGAGCATACTGCCTGTGTTTTCTCTTAGGAGTTTTATGGTTTCAGGTTTTACATTTAAATCTTTAATCTACTTTGAGTTTATTTTTGTATATGACATAAGAAAGTAGTCCAGTTTGATTCTTTTGCATGGAGCTGTCCAATTTTTCTAGCACCATTTATCAAAGAGACTGTCTTTTCTTCATTGTAATTACTTCCCTCCTTTGTAGTAGATTAATTGACTATTAAGTGTGGGTGTATTTCTTGACTCTCTATTCTGTTCTGTTGATTTTTGTGTCTGTTTTTGTACCAGCACCATACTGTTTTGATTACTGTAACTTTTTAGAGTAGTTTGAAAAGCTGATATTTTTCTTGATAGGTCTCATTTGTTGAGGGTGTGCCAAGCCCTATCAGTGTTCCAAAGGGAGGGATCTCAGTCTGCACCAAGTTTCAAACAGATTGAAAATCAGGCCTCAGGCAGCAGCTTTTAATGTATGCAAATATATACAGACTTATCAGACCATGATCATAATCCCTGCTGGCCTCCAGATGAGATGATCTCAAGGTATCCTCTGGGCAACTGTTGTAAAAATCAGGGCTCCAAATGAATGTATAAGCTCCTTTCTGGGAGGTACCAAAGAGCTCTTCTTTTGTCCATTAGTAGTGAGGCTGAAGGAGAGCACAAAGATGGTGATCCCCAGCCTACATTCCCTGAGAGCATTTCTGTAGCCACTAGATATATGGTAAGCCTGAAGCCTGCCCCTCAGGCTGAAGCTCCAGGATAAGAAGTAGGCATGTTTTACAGAAAGGCTGGGGGTGTGTTTCAGTGTTCTGTCTGCACAGTGCCCTAGGAGTGGTAGCCCGCCAGAAAAATCAGGACAATTGTAACTACTCTGGGGTAGGGAGAAGAGGATAAGAATTGGGTAGTGTCTTGGAAAAAGTTTCTATTCTTAATGTGGGAAGAGATTATACAGTTTACTTTGTGATAACTTATTAAGTATGTTTTTGTTTGGGGTAATTTTCAGTGTGTATTTTATATTTCACAATATAAAATGTTCACAATATAAAGCAACAACAAAAACCTGGGGACTGGCTGAACGGCCATAACAAAATAGAACGTGTTAGTGGATCGATATCCACTTAGAGGTGTCTCGCTCTGTTCTCAGTTCTTTATCCGAAACTGCCAGTGTTTTGGTTCAAAATTTATCTAACATTGAAGGAGCCATGATTATGACATTTTCAGAAGCATAAAACGGAGATGGATGACAGAATCAAGATTCAAAATAGTCTTGACAGACTTGTAATTCTAGCCCTAAACCAACAAGAGGAAATGTTTCAGGGATAATGGAGGCGTAGCACACCAAACATTGGCTGCCAGGGTTAGGCAGAGAAGGCTTCAGGGCTCCTGCTGCCAAGAGGTGTTTCAGGAGGTGCCCAAGAAAATGTCAGACACGACTCCATGGGTTGATCTGGCTTTGGGACTCTGATGAACGAGCGGCTCTTGCATTCAGAGGGAATTTAAAACGCTCCCTCAATCGCAGGAACACATAGAACAGTTAACCCTCAGAGAGGGTCAGCAAAAACACACAAAGCACGCACACAGAGCCTTCAGGACTGAAAACCAAAGAGCAGCAGCAGCAGGGGCAGCCCATAGCTCCTCCTATCACCTGGCAAAACAGGCAACCAGCGTCTGGGAGGAGTACAAGTCTGGGTACAGCAAAAGGGTTCTTTAAGCAAAATAACGGCTCCCTGAGAACAGTATCCTGAATCAATCATGGTCCAGACCCCTCATTATAGTCATCAGGGGACAAAGAAAAGGGGATTCAGAGGAACCAGAACAGAGATGGTCACCTCTACCAGCCTGGCAATCTTGATGAGAGAATATAAGACTATGTAATAAAATGTTTATAGTTCTTACCACACAATCACAGTCCCATCATTCTTGTCAAATGCTCTGGCTAGTCCCATAAAGTTTTGACTTAAAGAGCCCTTCTAGGTGTTGTTAAACACAGATACCAGAACCTACCTGACTCACTCAGGAGAGATTCTGGCCCTCCACGTGAGCAAGATGACAGACTCCCTCAAGAGCTCTATCAACAGCCCTCAATCCTTTCTGGCTCAAATTCGAGGTGCTCATAAATCAGTTAACACCAGCACAGCATAGCTGAGAACTAGCCTAAGACATAATTGCTGCTTTGTTTGTCTGAATCCTGACTCTGGCAAGGCAGGGACTGTGTCTGTCTTGATCCCTTCTTAATGCCCAGGGCCAAACCCCAAGTAATACTCAAATATTACTGGTGAAGGAGAGAAGAAATGCTGGCAGGCAGACAAGGAAGGAAAGGAAAGTCAGGTAAAAAGTCCTGGGTTTTATGACTGGCTATACTGTCAGTGTCAGACAATACTACTTGACTCAAGCAAACATATTGTTAGACTGCAACAAGAGAAGCCCAGAATCTAAACAAAGGGAGGGACCAGTTCAATTCCACTCTAGTGAGACCACATCTGAGCTTGGAGTTCAACACTCGGTTGCCATATTTAAAAAGCACATTATGAAAGTTAAGTTCAGGGGTAGTGATCTAAGTGACAAGACGTGCAAACCAAGGCCCAAGAACAGTTGAAGAAACCAGAGCTATGTGACTTAGAAAGGACAGGACACAGATGACCATGTCCCAGTATTAGAAGGGAAGGGCTGTCATATAGAAGATGTAGGCATATTTCTCAAACCTAACTGTGCGTCCACATCACCTGTTAGAGTACAAAAATACCTAACCCTCAGCCTGTTCAGACTGACTGAATCAGAACCTCCCATGATGCTGCGTGGACATCTGTTTTGCACAAAGCTCCTTAGGTCACTCTGGTGTTCACCACAAAGCTGAAGTTAAGAACCACCAGTGTAGACCTATTTTGCTTGTCCAATTGAAAGTCTCAGGAGTTTCATTTGCACAGAAATTGTAGGGAGATACATATGAGCTTTAAAAAAAAGGAAAGAATAAATAGTCTTGTTAACAAATGTTCTGCAAGAGAATATCTGGGTTGGCAACAAAGTTGTTTTTGAAAACTCTTGGAAGTATAGAAATTAAAAAACAAAAACAAATCTTCTGAGGATCCAGCTAAAATAATCCCTGCTTATGTGTAAGGCCACTGTAAAAATCTGAGGTCCTTTCTGAGGTTAAGGTTTTTTGAGACAGAGTAGAGAATTGCCACACTTATCTAAAGGTCAGATTCCCAGCAACCCTAAGCTTTCAGAATGCAGGCATTCAGATCTTTACTGCAAAATTTGGCAGTGTGGGGCTTCCCTGGTGGCGCAGTGGTTGGGAGTCCTCATGCCAATGCAGGGGACACGGGTTCGTGCCCCGGTCCGGGAGGATCCCACATGCCGCGGAGCGGCTGGGCCCGTGAGCCATGGCCGCTGAGCCTGCGTGTCCGGAGCCTGTGCTCCGCAACGGGAGAAGCCGCAACAGTGAGAGGCCCGCGTACCGCAAAAAAAAAAAAAAAAAAAATTTGGCAGTGTGATTATCTCTTTCTTTTCCAGCCTGCACGAGATTAGGAGTAAGTAAGAAGTCAGGATGAGAAGGCTACTAGAAGTCACGCACAGTGACAGTCACAAGAGTGAGCACAGAGGGAGGAAGCAGAAAAAATGTAAAAAGCAATAGAAATCTGTTACTGCACATTTCTCAGTGTTCAGAATGATGTCTCTGAGTCACCTAAAAGTGCCTGACTTATGGTGGGTATCCTATTATAAGAAGGCAGTTTTCACAGAATAGTAGAATTTTAGAAAAAAAATTAGAAAAATTTATTTCAACCTCCTTTATATTTTTCCTTTTTAATGAAATATGATAGTCATACAGAAAAGTGTCATATCGAAAGTATATAGGGAAAGGGACTTCCCTGATGGTGCAGTGGATAAGGCTTGTGCTCTCAATGCAGGGGGTCTGGGTTCGATCCCTGGTCAGGGAACTAGATCCCGCATGCTGCAACTAAGAGTTCGCATGGCACAACTAAGGAGCCCATGTGCTGCAACTAAGGAGCCCACAAGCCACAACTAAGGAGCCTGCATGCCGCAACTAAGACCTGGTGCAACCAAAATAATGCATTTAGTAGTTTGGGATTAACATATGCACACTACTATATATAAAATAGATAACCAACAAGGACCTACTGTATAGCACAGGGAACTATACTCAATATTTTGTAATAACCTAATAAGGGAAAAGAATCTGAAAAAAGAAGATATATATGTATGTATAACTGAATCACTTTTCTGTACACCTGAAACTAATACAACATTGAAAATCAACTATACTTCAATAAAACAAGAAAAATTTTTAAAAAGAGTATATAGCTCACTACATTTAAAGAAAACTAAACACACCACATAACCAGTATCCAGATTAAACAAACAAACAAAGAAAACCCCAAACAAAATAAAAGATCATTTCTAGCAACCAAACTTGGCACATCTATTCCCTTCCCATCACTATACTCTCCCAAAGATAGCTACTGTCCTTCTAACGGCATTGTCTTTGTACCTCATATGTATAAACTCATACACTGTGTGCTCTTATATTTTGTGTCTGAATTCTTTCATTAAACTTTGTTTTTTAAATGACTCCCAGGATGTGACAGTGACTTGTCACACAAATAATGACAAAACAAGGAATATAAAAAGCCACAGCTCTTGATTTCTGGACCAAAGCTATTTTCAAAGGTTTCTCTTTTAGAAAGCTTTTCCTCCATTAGGAAGTCTTTAAAACATGTATTCATGTATATATGAATAACCAAAGACACAAAGATACAAAAACAACAAAGTTAAACACCTAAATAAATAATGTATTACAACATATGAAACAAGTAGCCTGAATGTCAAATTTTGTCTGTTTACTGTCATGTGCAGTCCAGATATAAATTATTGTTTTGGAAAATGATAATTTTATTTTGTTTTCTCCTATGCCTCTACAGAATTAATTTTTCCTAATTTGTCTATTTTCAGAAGGCTAAATTACCTTTATGAACGTATGGCTTAGTAATTAATTCTCATCTTTGCATGGACTAGTATTAGTGGCACAAATGGCCAAGAAAACAAACAAAAAATTAGTAAATTGACTCCAAAAGGCTAAGGCCACAGTCTTTGCCTCAAAGATTAAATATGCCTTCTCTGAAAGCAAGAGTGATGTCAGCCACACCCTTGTCATTACTTGCCAGTTGAATGGACCCTCTTGGTCTTGGCCTGAAAGTTTTCAGTTTTACTTTAAAGCTCCCATTGCTTCAAAAATCCAGGTATTAATAATGCATTATTTTGGAGACAAACTAAAATCAGGGTCAGAATTTATCACTCTAAGGTATAAATTAGAACAGATTTATTTACAGAAAGAAAAGACCCCTAAATGGCATGCTTATTTAGAAATTCTTAAAGATAAATGTCTGGATTAATAATGTTCTATTTTGCCTGGTGTTCTTAGGACCTGTTTGGGGAGTATTGGTGGTCGTGATATCCTGCAATGATCTTGTTTAGGTTTGTGATTATCTTTTTAATGCTATTTCTTTTTATCTGGCCCAATTCAGTGTTGCACTTAGCACAAACTATAACACTTGTTACATGTTGACCTGTTAATTTGACAAGCATTATACTGCAAAATAAAATGCAATTAAAAAGTGTGTTCTCTTTAAATCTAATAACACAAGTTTAGAATAATACCTTTGGGTAAGGCCTGTAAGAAATCTATAGTGTAGAAAAAAGTAACTAGTACACAATTGGCAGTTGGATAATATCAAGGAAAAGAGCCAATCTAGTTGTATAAACAAGCGAGTGAAAAGTACACACAGGGAAACCATACCATCTCAATTTTTAACTCAGAGGTCTCATATGAGGACAATTAAAAAATATGTATTTGCTAGTTGGAGTTAATGCTTTCCTGATACTGTATCTAAATTTATACTTTATATAAGAGGCATATCTAAACATGAAATTTGTAGGTGTATATATATTTTTAAAACATCCTTGCTTTCCTTTTTTTTTTTAAAAAACTTTATTTATTTATTTATTTTTGGCTGTGTTGGGTCTTCGTTTCTGTGCGAGGGTTTTCTCTAGTTGCGGTGAGCGGGGGCCACTCTTCATCGCGGTGCGTGGGCCTTTCACTGTCGCGGCCTCTCTTGTTGCGGAGCACAAGCTCCAGACACCCAGGCTCAGTCTTTGCGGCTCATGGGCCTAGTTGCTCCGCAGCATGTGGGATCTTCCCAGACCAGGGCTCGAACCCGTGTCCCCTGCATTGGCAGGCAGGTTCTCAACCACTGCGCCACCAGGGGAGCCCTTGTAGGTGTATACTTTTATGAATCAGTTTGAATCACTCTTTTGTATGAAACACTCATTTGAAAAGCAATTAAGGTGACACTTTTCAAATCTATTTTAAGAAACAGTTAAACTTTAGCCAAAGATTTAAAATTAATTTCACTTGGCTATTTGTCTTTCAAGATCCCATTCTAACCTCAGGACTCACCAACTTTCTACCGCAACATGACAGGGGATTCTAGAATTATCTCTAGGATTTCACAAAATTCTTAAATCCAGATTGATTTTAATTTGAAAAAAATGTCAAAACATTATCTTTCAAGTGTGGGAACATTTTATATGCTGAACAGCACTGGCTGAGTGACTTAAATAGCAGATTTAAAACATGGAACAGAGTTTTTTTCTTTTTGACTCATAGACATTTTCCTGTTCGGAAAATGGCATGTGGTCAAGAGAGCAGAACGTGTGTTGGCAAAACAGGACAATGGTACCAATACCAAGAAACAATGCTTAGTATCAGTATCAGTCCTGAAGATGATACTATTTGCAGTACATTGTACACTTGTTTCCTACCAAAGAGTTAGCTTGGGAGTAGGAATGTCTCTGTGTATTTGTGCACAACACACGTCATTTTGTTGTGATTCATTTTCCCCATCTATAAAATGGTGACAAAAACTGTCATTGGCATTTCTCATATTTAAAAACCTAAGCTTTTGAAAACCAGCTGGGAATTCCAAGGCAGACAGCATGGCTTGAAAAAAAATGTAGGAAAAGGAAACTGAGCAACGGTTCCTTTTTTCCCATCTTTCCACATCACACCCATTCCCAAACCTGACCAGACCCCCTTTCCCAATATCACCATTTCTGATGTTGGGTCATGACTGGAGAAAAAAGAAAGTGGCAGGAATAAGTAACTGAAAAATCCAAGGGTGATACAGAAGAGTGACTCTATATCATCTAAAAGGAAAAGTGAACATAATTTTCTCTAATTTCCTGCCTCTGTCCCTGAATTCCAAATGAAAATCCTCAGAGAAGTGCCCAATTTTAGGATCATCCTCCAACTTTTACTCAGCAAAGACATAGAAAATCAGGGTGGGATAAAGGAATAAAAGGCCAGAGAAAAAACATATTCACAGAATCGAATTCCAGATGGGAAAGGATGAAGAAAGGCAAATGGCATTCTGGCTTTCCTTCTCAACTCATCACGCTTTTTCCTATGGGAGGAAGAGGAGGTGGCTCCTTCTGGATGTTCCAAGTCAGGGCAGACAATAAAACATCACCACAGTGACAGCCCAGTTATTACTTTCCGTCCTGTGACCAAAATGAGACCCCAGCGTGGCAGAATTAAAATTCACAGTCTCATCCGTGAAAGGATTTTCAGTACCAGACGTTTTGTTAGAGGTCTTTAAAAAAAATAGCCTAATGTGTTAATATTGAAAATAGATGCATGTAATTTGAGAGTGAGTATAAAATACCATGTGTATTAAATTAATAATGTTTCATTACTCACCCATCACAGAGTCATTATTTTAAATAACCATATTTCATTTCAGTGGACAGAGTGTAAATGAGTATGTATTTTTATGTAAAGTGGACCTGCATCATTATTTATTCATGAGTTTTAAAAGGATCATTATTTTTGACAGACAGCTCCTGTCAAAAGATTTATGCATAAGAGCTCATGTTTCCCCACAATAATCATCAATCAATAAACTTTAGAACCTGGTACTTAAAATTCAGTGTTATAGAGATGCACGTTTTGCTCTAATTAAACACATGTTTGTATTTGGAAAATAAACTGCAACCTCAGTTCAATTAAATATAATCTGAAATATCAATATTGCATGTGTAGGGTGAGTCATGGTTTTAGTTTGAGAAATGTGCCTTGTTACATTTTAAGTGATTGCTTTGTTTCCACACACCAGACTCTTTTTCTGTATCCCTGTGGGGCAGGAGAGGAAGCTTACAAGATTTAGCTTTTAACGCTGTAATTGGTTATCAATGACGTAGTTGGTAGTTTTCTGAGCAACGGACGCCATCCCTCCCTGCTTTAGACCTTGATTTTAAAGGACCTAGAAGGATGTAAACCAGAAAATAGCACAGTAGCACAGAAAATAGCACGTGCCTTTCAGTATGGCCTTGGAAGTCAGTTCAGAAGATGGGATGAGATGATGTACAGATAATAGCATATAATTACAAAACAGCAAAACTGTAACTGAGACTGATGACAAGGCTGATGGAAGACAGCTTCTGAATCCCCAGTAAGGACCAAAAAGGCAATGAGTTACCAGTGTGATGCAAAGACTCACTGCTCAAAGGCAAATTCATGGTGGTGATATAGCCTTAATCCAGAGGAAATAATTGAAAGGCTTGGAAGTCTCCTGGGACCAGCTGGCCCTACAGGATTTCCATAGCCATTCCATTAACGTGCTTTCCCCAAACCACGCTGTCTCCAGATGCACTGGTGATGCTCAAGACTGTCATTAACTGAAATGCTCTTTCGAATAATCTGGATCTGAATGCCTGAATTAAATATACTTTACTATTTGGCAAAGTCCATTTTCATATCTAGGTTTCTAGAATTTAGATTATCCATTATTTTGATGCATCTCTACCATCAAACAGCAGTACCCATTCTATCAGCGTTTGGAATTTGAAAGGGGTACGTTTCTCTCTCCCGCTTTCCCCATGCAGACACTAGCAGTCATGGTAAAGCCTGGAGACAGACAGAGACCTCCAGGTAGGAGAGCACTTTTAACCTTTGTCTGGGAGATATGCAAATCCTATTTTCAGGGCCAGTTCCTTACCCAGCGATGAAACAGCTAGGCTAATGAACAAAATGTCAGGCCCTCCCTTGACAGGGAGAGGGTGGAGAGTGGGAAAGGGAAGGAGGAGGAGGGGGGAGGAGGGGTTAGCCGAGAGAGAGCAGACCTTGCTGGAAGAGCCAGAGGGAAGAAAGGAGTCCTGAGAACAGCTGGGAGCTGGCATGGATGCGCCAAGAGTACCCGAACTAAAGCAGGCCTGTCGAACAATGACAGAAGTAATGGTGCTCTTCTATTTTTCATTTGATCAAAAGTGTAACATTTAGAGCTGTCCACAGAATTTCCCTCCAGTAAATAAATGATCAGCTTAAGGACACATTAAAAGGTGAATTCATTTACTTAAAGGCTCTCTGGGGAGAGCTGGGATGAGTTGGGGAAAAGAGGTGAAGAAAGAGAAAGTGGCACTTTTCTATAAGGGAGATGAACACTTCTGAACTGTTTAATTTGGGGTCAACAGTCTGAGATCAGTTTGGGGAGATGGAGGAGGAGGAATCTCACGCTGGAGAATCAAAGTCTTAGGAGAAAAACCTGCCAGGGAGAAATACTCTGACTTAGGCATGCCTGCAAGACCAGGAGCTGAGTGTTTATTATAAACAACACGTTTTAAAAAGTATTTTGGGGGGACTTCCCTGGCCATCCAGCGGTTAAGACTCTGGTTCCAACGCAGGGGCACGGGTTTGATCTCTGGTCGGGGAACTAGAATCCCGCGTGCCGCGCAGCGCGGCCAAAAAAAATTTTTTTTAATTAAAAATAAATAAAATTAAAAGTGTTTTGGGGAAAATGAGGTCAGGGTTCTCTGGCACATGTTTGTATTGCACAAGAGAGGATACTGCAGATTACGATTATGGGGGAGGCAGAAATGAGAGCAGTAGAGAGTGAGCGATTGAATCCGTTCATAGAACTTCTGAGAAAGCTTTCTGTGAAACATAGGATTGGAGCTATAGGTAAGGTTGACAGGAGGAAAGCCAATTTTCTTTATGGATTTTTTTTTTTTTTTTTTTTTTTTTGCTGTACACGGGCCTTTCACTGTTGTGGCCTCTCCCGTTGCGGAGCACAGGCTCCGGACGCGCAGGCTCCGCGGCCATGCTCACGGGCCCAGCCGCTCCGCGGCACTTGGGATCCTCCCGGATCGGGGCACGAACCCGTGTCCCCTGCATTGGCAGGCAGATTTCTAACCACTGCGCCACCAGGGAAGTCCCACTATGCAGTCTTAATATCACAAAGAGAAAATGAAAGATTTGTGGCTAGGTTTGTGTAACCAAACCACTGGAAGAAATAAAAAATCATTATATCCATTGCCAGCAATCATTGTACATCAAGCATTGCCTGCAGACTAAAAAAGTAAAAGTGCAAGATGAACTATTCAAGGTTAAACTTGGCTCCATGCATGAAAAGATTTAGGAAGCAATGTTCCAAAATATGGGTACAGGTAGCCCAAAGAATACACAAGGTGATGGATTTCGTTGTAGAGTAAAATATTAGGGTTTCTATGTATACTTATATTTTACCTCAGTTATTTATAATTCATTTTTGTATGTGTGTGTTTTAAAAAGTCAAATGTTACAAAGGTACATGTTATATAAATGAGGATAAGCAATAAATAAGAATATTGGGGGAGTGTGGGCGCCCTATATTCAGAAGGGGTTTGGAGTATACAGCTGGTGGACCCAGATGTGCATTTGCTGCCTTATCAGAAAGCTCATCTGTCTCCACAGGGTTGAGTAATGAGCTTGTTCCTTCGATGCCATTTGCTCCCTAAAGGATTTTTCTCTTCCTGTTCAATTTTGAAGCAAATATATTCCTTCAATATTTTGTTATTCTCTATTTTTACCTGGTAGCAATAGCACTTAGCTGAAGGCAGAGGGGACAATGGAAACAATTTGTAGAGACATAAAATCCTAAGTTTTTTCATTACCTCTATTTTAAACTTTAAGAAGGCTTTTGAGGCCTTATTTTCCACAACGAAGAGTAACTATACATCTACATATACCCACTCTTTTTTAGATGCTTTTCCCATATAGATTGTTACAGAGTATTGAGTAGAGTTCCCTGTGCTATACAGTAGGTCCTTATTAATTATTTTATATATAGTAGTGTACAACAGAAACTAACACAGCATTGTAAATCAACTATACTCCAATAAAAAATTTTTTCAAAAGGAGTAACTATAAAATACTTTGTAACTATTTGTTTTACATGTGCCATCCAGCTCTTCCCTTGCTTTCTGGAAACCTCTTCATGGAGGAAGTTTGTGAGTTCCAGCTCAGTTTCCTGAGGAAGGGAAGGTAGAGGCAAGCCCCAAAGATAACCACCTGTGGGGAGAAGGAGAGATCAGAAAAAAAAAGCTGAAATCTCGCAGAAACAATCACTGGCCCTAGACACAAATGCATCTGGGTGGCCGAAGATGGGACAGTTTTCCTTAAATCATTTCATAGACATTCAAAAGACATTTATAGACATTATTTATAAAAGGGATTCATGAAATAACCTTTGTCCTAAAAGAGCGGATTTCTTAAGATGTCTAGTCATTCTGACATGAAGTATTTTAAAAAGTTGTCTTAACATGGCTGTTTACACAACTAAATCACAAAAAAGTTTGAATCAAAGTGCCAGAGGTATGTTGCATTTGTATTAAATGTATGACAAAAGCAAATAGGTACTTCTTATTAAACTAAATGAAATGTACAATGGATATGTAATATTTTATACAATGATGCTGGTAATAATATAATAATGATGATGATGGTAAGAAAAGACATTGATAATTGATTTCATTGCTGCTGATGGATGTATCTATTATTCTTTATTATCTTAAATGGAAAACATAACAGGTTGGAAATGCAGAGCCAATAAGCATATCATTATAAACCTGGACTCAGCTTTTCATTTAGGTCATGAAGCTTTCAATGCTGAAACAATGTTAATCCTCAAGCTCTTGGAACAAAGGAAGCAATTCACTGCCCCTAGTCCTGTGAATTGTGTAAGTCTTCAATAGACCCAACAGGAGGTCACCCATGGCTAATGGAGCAGTATATTTCATCAGATCTGCATTTACATGTTTCCTGAAAAACAAAATGGCACTTGAGGATTAAATTCCCTTGCTCTAGTCCACCTAAGATCAGTAAGAAAAGCTATATGGGCTTCCTTTCTTTTCTTTGTGACAAACTTTTATGCTGTATCTAAAATCAAGAAGTTACTCTGCTCTTAAAGAAGAAATCTTGTTTGCAACTCAGAATTACTTTTGTCTCATTCAAACCAATAAAAACATTTATTAAATGCAATTGCCCTCTGGAGCACACCTAAGGAGAACATACGGCATCATCTGGGAGAGAAGACAGTTATCTGAAATACATGTCTGATTATACAACTCCACAGCCACACTGATGAATTATTACACTCCCTGCAACTCTTACGGCTGTAGGAAAGATAAGCCATGAATTGCTTCCTCAGCAGCAAGTGCAGTTTCAGGGGGCGAAGAATTTGCCAGGTCATTTTCGCTAATGGCCTTCAGGAAGAAGATTCTTGAACATGGCATGTTGAAAGCAAATTTGATCCAAACATGCTGTGGCTCTCAGGATGTCAAGCCCTTTGGAAACGCAAGGTACTCAAGACAGCCCCACATGATCAAAAATGGCACCAGCATCAATTAATGCCAACAACTGCAATTAGGAAACCACAGATGAGTAGGGACATGAGAGGCTCTAATTTCCCTTTGCCTGGGATCTCTGTTCCTGGTGACACCTGTCATGTTTCATTGACATGAATACTTTTGGAGGCTAGTCACCATCTTCTTGAAAATTGCATTTCTGACCAGAGCTCCCCAGGCACAGTGTCATTTTATCTTCATTTGCAATGGGTCCCTGGACAGACTCTGAGTGCTCCCAGAGACGGAGATTTTACATTTGAAGAAGGGTACAGAGCAACGACTAGCTGCAGCTATGTAGTTTAATAGAGATTTGTGGGGAAAATAAGATTAGTTGGTACATAGGGAAATCAAAGTCACAGGCGCCAAGAAAAAAATATGGCAGTGATGCTTAGAAACGCCTTTCTAGCCTTGTTCAGGAAATCAGGATCAAGGAAGTAGAATTATACTTTGGAATTTTAATATAATAGATTTAGAAACAGTTAATATAATTTCATACCCATGCTAAGAATGTTGTTTGGAAAAATGGAGCGAGTATAATCAAAGTAGGATATCTATTATCTGTTTTCAATTTTTAAAAATGTAGATCCTGTCTATGTTTGAAAATATATCCATTTTTAGGGGGCTTGATGGTGAGAATTAGGGTTAAACTAAGTCAGAATAAAAAGTTTATATTCACACACACACGCACACACACACACTTCACATTAAATAATATTCTGTAGATAAACCATTAGATGGAGAAAAGCATCCTTAGATCTACAAGCACTTAACAAAATCCAGAGACTAATTGCTTCCATCCTTTGCTTTTCATGAAGAAATAGAAGTACTGAAGATTGAGATACTTTTTCTTGATAACACCTTTCTCTGTAAAAGAGCTTGGAAATCCTAGAAGCCGATTCATATGCAAATGCAGGTTTGCTCTTCCTTTAGCAGCTTCAGATAGGTAAATTTAAGAACTATGCTGTGGGTTGGTGAAATGCTGTTTTTGTTTTTTTTATTGCTATTTCAGGTCTTTTGAGAAGGCATTTTTTTGACCTTCAGGTTCAGCCCAGGGTGCTCATCAAATGTCGTACTACAAGGATGCATATTAAGAGCATAACTTTACACGGGTAGGTATTTTTTTTCCTCACCTAATAGAATCGAATTTAACACACTGAAATCTTGATGAATGATCCTAAGTAGTTAATCAAATCTCATCTCTCCATTAATCTAATTTTATTGTCATAGATGTGGTCTCAGCAGTTTATCTATAGCAGTAATTAGATTTCATTTTTAAACCAAATAAGTTCAGTTGGGCTTTAACTTCTACACATTTTCTTGTTCTGCCAACATTGATCTTGGGAAGATTAGGATTCTACAAGGGACTTTTCCAAGACTCTCTTGTAGCAACATTTGTTTAAATGCTTCTCTTTATGTGAGATGTATTTGTCCCATAACCAAGATTAATATGTAGCAGAGGTAGGAGACGATGACAAATTTGAAAGCTAATGACAGGATAGAGCAGTGGAAAGAGTTGAGGACTTTGAGGTGAACCAGACGGGCTCCTCATTTGTAAAATGGGGGATATGTTAGCATCACCTCATGGGGCTGTGGTAATGATTAAATGAGATGGTTGCTTGACTCAGAGGCAGCATTGAGAAATAGTTGTCACTCTCATTATGAAGTTCTAAGGATGTTAAGCTGGCTATAGCAGATAAAATTTAATAATACTTCAAAGAAGAAAGTGCAATTTTTTTAGAGAGGAAGTTCTAAAGTGTCTTTCCCTTACCATTCCGAAGACTAATGGTGTGGGTAAGCAGGATATTTAATTTTATGGGTGTATGGTACATTAGTGGACAGGAGAAAAGAAGGAGAAGCAGATATAGACAGTGGGCATGAATACTAATGGAGGGGGACCAGATCTCCTCGCAGACCTGGGGGAAGTGGGGAGCGGGGGGCAGCCTCATGCAATATCACTCGCTCAAGGCATAATGGTACTCCTCATGATGCCCACAGCCAGTGATGAATGAATTTCACTGGAAAAGAATGAAAGTAGGAGGATGCCCATCAAAAATTGCTCAGTCCAACTATCATCCTTACTAGGTATACTAGGGTAGGTGTCTTCTGCGTTACAGTTCTGCCTTGTTTGTTACACTGTCTTATACTGTAGCGACGAGTCATATGTGGGTATTTAAATTAAATAAAAATAAAACTTTATTTCCTCAGTCACACAATATCCGCATTTCAAGTGCCTAATAGCCACAGTCAACTGAGTACCATTGGAAGGTGCAGGTTTAGAACATTTCCTTCATCACAGATGGAACATCACGGGACAGGCTGGTAGAGGACAGAAGAGGGGGTGGGATAAAGCACAGTGGGTGCAGGATGTGGAGACACCATGATGAACATGGGAATCCCAGCCCCAGAGTTCATTTGCTGTATGCTTTATGCTGGTTCCTTAACCTCTCTGAGCTTTATTTTCCTCATCTGTTAAGTGGAGGTGAATAATGGCCATCTTGCAGACTTGGCAGACTCTCATAAATATTAAAGGAATGACAAGAGCCTAGCTTGGTGTCTGACCCAGAGTAAGTGCCCAATAAATGGCATTTATTATTATCATCAGTAACATCAAATGCTAAAACAAATCATGAGAGACTCCAAGTGGTGAAAACTGAATTGTGGCATTTCTGGTACAGCAACATTTCAGTTTTATTATAGAGGTGTAAGCCTTCCCAAAGGCCACTAGTTTTAATGGATCTATGCTTCTTCGTGTCTATGTGACATAGATAATTTTGCAGATAGCTTTGTAAGGCACTTGAAAATTTTTCATGAGAAATAAAAGGGCTAGATGTAGAGGTTAAATATCTGTTTTTAACACCTGATAAACTCTAAACATGAATGCCCTTTTCCTATCAAAAATGTATGCTTTTGTGCAGTTATTAATTTAAGATTAGCTTTTTTCCTGCTTAATATGCAAAATATACTGTAGCAAAAGGTGGCCCCAGGCAGGAAAAAATAAATGGCCAGAATCACTCATTATAATCACAATGAAATAACGCTTTCTAGAAAACAATATTTTCTTTTGTTTTCCTTATCCTGATAGGAAACTGTGAAAATTGAAGCTCTATTCAATTGATCCTTTCATTCCACTTCAAATGCATTCCTGACAGCCATTTAAAAAGTCTTTCCCCAAACCGAAATTAATATTTTCCAGACTAGTTTTGAGAATAGCTGCTTGTTTGCCTGATTCTCTAGCAAACAACCTAATAATAATTATCACTGCATATAGGGACAGAAAGGGGCTGACGATAAATAATTCAGACTCCTGGGTTATTTCCATTGGATCATCAAACAATAATAGTGCATTTGTATTTCAGTCGACAATCGTCCTTCTCTGTCTCCATGTAGCTTCTCTTTGTGAAGGATGCCAAATTCCTTTGCAAAATGTCTTCTCTTTACTTCTCAGCAAACCTGGGAGATCTTATGCTCTGTGCAGCTCTGGTTCCTGGTTCAGGTTCCCAGTGGCCTCAATGGGTGTGATTTCTACTCCGTCAGCTCTGGATTGAGGAGGGGTTGCTTTGATCTAACTAAGGCCATGTTATGTGAACATTACTAACTGGCATATCGTCAACATTATACTCAAGAAACATATTTGTCCCGCTGCTGATAGCAACAGTTTATGAATTACTGGATTTTGATATTAATTTAATTAATATCAAATTAATTAGAAAGTGCTTTATTGCAGCATCTGCCACCCAGCAGCAATCAATTTCTTCTGTGTGTTGTTCAGATCATTTTCCTTATGGTACAAAAGCTGCCTAGTATAAGAGTGTGTCAACAATCAAGAGATTAAGAATCACACTATTTGAAAAAACTTTTCTAAATACATGTATAGGTATGCCTATATGATGCATTGAATCAAAACTGCCTGTAAAAAATAATAATAAAACTAATATTCGTTGAGCTTTTATGATGAACCAGTTGCTGTTCTACATGCTATATTAAGGTTTATTCAATATTGAGACAAACTTTTAAATTATTTGATATGTCTAAAAGTAGAATAAATTCTCTTGAGAAATAAGTCCATCTAACTGTCTGATTATCCTGCCATACTTTTGTCTTTATGTTTATTTCTCTTTGTAAAAACTTCTCTTCCTTCTACCTCACCTTCTCCTCCATCCCACCCAACTCTGCCACAAACACAGACACACCACACACCCACATCATTTTTAATTTAAAATTAAAATTTCCCAGAAATAAAAATTTTTTTAAAATCTCTTTAAATGTTAAGAAAACTATAAGGTAGGGTGGTATACAGAAGTTTTACTTTGGCCTGCTGAGTTTCAAAGCAGATTTTTAAGAAAGCAGGTCAGGTTGCTTAAGTAAAATGTAAGTGACTAAAGGTTCCTAGTGTTAAGTCCTCAATTATAGCAAATCCCTTCCCCCTTAGAGCTTAAGTATTTCTTGGTGTGTGTCCTTTCTTTTTTTCCTGACTACGCAGTTGATTTTACAGTGTCATGTGTGTCGAAGCCTAGCAGTAGCCTTTTAAATGGTATAAGCAAAATAAAGTAAACTAAAGTACAAGACAGCCCCAGGCAAGGAGAAAGCCTTTGGTAGGAGTCTCGGAGATGCCTTATAATGGAACACAAGCCCTAGCCCTGCCTTTTGATCCAGACTCCCTTACTGAACCAGGGCTCCAGTCCCATTAAGATAAGCTGCGTGTGAAGCCCTATTAATGACCCTGCCCAACTTGCTGTGCTGAGTGTGTGGTGGGCACTCCTGTGCTCAGACTCCGGAGCCAAACTGTCTTGCTCTGCCAGTTCCTACCTCTCTGACCTCGAGCATGTTTTATTATCCTTCCATGCTTCCATTTTATCATCTGTAAAGTGAAGGCGATAATTATAGTATTTATCTCATCAGGCAATTGTGAGGATTAAATATCTTAATATACATAAGGGACTTTAGCACAGAGCCTGGACATTGGCTTTCTGGATCATGAACTACACCTGTCATGTACTTCCTGTACAGACCCAATTTTCCCTGGTTTCTGTCTTGACCTGGACTCTTCATTTCACCAGGGACAACAATGGAAACCATAATTTGGAGCTTTTATAAGTACAACAGCCAAATATATTTGGGAATTGGAATTAAATGCAACTATCATTTTGTCTCCAGAACTATTTTTCCCAGAAATTAAAATAACACTATCGATTCTCCCCTTTTACTAGGTTACCCTTTTGTGTTTAAAAACCATTTAAGAGATGAGTAGAACTTGTTCTAGGTATAATCACTCAGGTGTGATGTGGGTGTGTGGTGTGTCTGTGTTTGTGGCAGAGTTGGGTGGGATGGAGGAGAAGGCGAGGTAGGAGGAAGAGAAGTTGTTACAAAGAGAAATAAACATAAAGACAAAAGTATGGCAGGATAATCAGACAGAGAAAATACTGACTACAGGGGGAACATAGCTAGAGCTGGCCTGGGTATTCCAAGTAGGATAATTGGTCTCCAGTGGGGCTGTCCCATGTTTAGCTCTTTTGTAACTGAAGGGTTTTTTTGATTAATTAATTTGTATTGGAGTAGAGTTGCTTTACAATGTTGTGCTAGTCTCTGCTGTACAGCAAAGTGAATCAGTCATAATACACATATATCCACTCTGTAACTGAGGTTTTGATAGTAATAGTTTCAACCAGGTTTGGGAAAAGGGAAGATATGCTTGCTAATGGCAGGATAAGAAAAGCAGGTGAGATATTAAGGGCTAGATGTTAAAAATGTCAAATTTATTCATAACATAATTTCACCAGGCAGGGAATCTATGACAAGGATGTACCCACTAACCATAAATTCATAGACTTTGACTCCTCCATGAAGCCCACCCTGATTGAGCTGCACGATCCTTCTCGATTTGTCCATAACACCCTGGGAACAGATCCTTCTATAACACACAATGTCTTTGACATTGTATTAGGATTACCTGCTTATGCTTCTTATCTCTACTAGATGGTGAAAGAAGTTTCTTGAGAGCACAGTCTATGATGTATCCCTTTACCAGCCATAGTATTTGCTCAGTTTTTGTAGAGTGAATTGTATGTATTGCCATGTCTCTTCTCAACTTTATGCCATGAGCACATAACATAGAGGACAGAGGTTTGAAGTTAAGGAGGTAAGTTGCCATTAGCAATTTTAAGCAACGTGAGCTTTCTGAAAAGTGTTCACGCCAACCTTTATTTAAGGTAAGTCTGGTTAAAAGGCTACCCAAAACAGGGCTTTTTCCCCCTTGCATGGGCACGAGGGTCCCGTGCATTTCGAGATTCTTCCACATAGACTTTGGGGATGATGGCCTGAATGACTGGTTGGCCCTAAATGCATATGTCACACTGCTGAACAAAGTAGGCTGGCGGCATATACGAAGAGCATTGTGCTAGTGTTCTGTTTCTCCACGCTGCATTGACAGTTCCTTAGATATTTTAATATAACAACCTTTGTCCTTTATCTGTCCTCTTAGAGGAAACTTCGCTTCTTGTGAGCCCTTTGATCATTTCTCTCTTCCCCCCTCCACAGGGGGCACACGCTAAAAGGTTTCCTCCACAAAAGCTCTCTCATCCCCTGGCCCCTTTCTTCCCCAGCTCCCATCAAATCTACTCGCATTATACAGATGCTCTGGCACTTAGAGGCAGAGAAAGGCATCCTGTAGCTGGTGGATGGGCCTATGAGAATGTGATGGCAACATTCACATAGAATACCGTCCCTTTACTTCAAGTGCAGACATCTTTACAATGGACCTTTCTTTATTAGCATAAAGGAAACTTTAAAAGACTGCTTTTAATACATGCAGGTTCTCAGGGTGAACTCCTGTTTCAGGACAACTTGGCTGGATCTGCTGAGTAGCTTCTGGGAGCAGACTGAGGATATGATGATGATTTCCCGTCTCAGCTATAAGGAAGCACTAGAAGAGTCTAATGCAGATTTGTTTTTATGGGACCTGAAACTGATGCGAAGATAGAAGTTCTTGGTGTTCTATTTTCCATCAAAAGGCACCAACACTGTACACGTAGCCAGAATAGATTAGAGGAAAAGAAACCAAAATAGGAATGTTTATTCTCAGTGGCTAAACAATAATTTAAAAAGAACAGGGTAGCATTGTTGTAAGTTATAGTGGAGCACATCAAAGCCACAATGGCAATTATTAGCCGTTTGCAACAACATGGATGAATTTGGAGGGCATTATGCTAAGTGAAATAAGTCAGACAGAGAAAGACAAATACTGTATGATATCACTTACATGCAGAATCTAAAAAAATACAAGAAACTAGTGAATACAACAAAAAAGAAGCAGACTCACAGATATAGAGAGTAAACTAGTGGTTACCAGTGGGGAGAGGGAAGGGGTAGGAGACTAAGAGGTACAAACTATTATGTATAAAATAAACTACAAGGATAAATTATACAACACAGGAAATATAGCCAAAATTCTATAATAACTAAATGGGGTATAACCTTTAAAAATTGTGAATCACTGTATTGTCCACCTGTAACTTATAATAATGTACATCAACTATACTTCAATTTGAAAAGCTTAAATCTTAAAAAAAAGGAAGTTGGTAAGAGAGGTGGCAAGGGAGTATTTGGAATGCTTTTGCAAATGTGTTCTATATTGAATGTGAAAGAAACAACCTAGTCCAAGACACCTCACGATCATTACTGAGGTAAGAGTATGTATGATATGTAATTGATAGTAACCAAACTACTATGAGGTGAAGAGAAAGTGGAGTCAACACAGCATGGCCATCCAAGGCAGTAGAGCATAGTGGCTGAAACAAGCACAGATTCTAGAGCTAGACTGCCTGGGTCTGATTTCTGCATCTGCAATTTATTATCTGTTAGCAGTAATGCTGCTGTGTGCCTCAGTTTCCTCATCTGTAAAATGGGGAAGATAGTAAGAGAACTTACTGAAATTAGGTTGCTACAAAGATTCTGTGAGTTAATATATTTTTCAAATACATTAACATACTGGTGGCTGGCACCTGGCGGCATTATATGAATACCTGATAAATAAATAATGAAGTCATCCAACACTTCACAATAATTTACTATACATTCTCTGGCAGAAAATGTCTCTTCTAAATCGAAGGACATTTTGTAGATTAGTGAACACTTATATTATTCTTTGATTCTGTGGACATGTAGACAGGCATATAAAATACGAATGCTCATCTCAAGAAAACTAGTTGTAGAAGCAGGAAATAGAGATATAAAAGGTTGAACATTAATAACAAAGATAACATAGTTCAAAATATTTAAACATGTACTATATAAGATTATTTTATGAATGTGCACTTAGAGGGTAATTGTGACAGAGGTCATGTGAGGCTTGGCTAGAGAATGTCCCCTAAGGGTGAAAGTTCTACCTGAAACAGCTAGGTTTCTATCAGAGAATAATTTACATAATAAGGGAAATGGAAGGCATGCTTTGGGATGTGAAATGTACCCTTGGCTCTGCTTAAGCTTTGCCTTCTAAAGAGCAAACACTACCTTGATCATTCACTCATTTGTAGCCAGTAAGATATACATCATAACTTATTTAGTCGTAGCACATTTTATGCCAATTTTTTCAGCAGTTTATGAGCACAGAAAAAGATTTACTGTTAATCTTCACAGGTTTTCTTGTACTCCATCCAAAATAGTACATCTGGTTCACATGATATCAGGCTTTGCTTTCTACACCATCAAAAAAAAAATATCTTTTTTTCTGGTATAAAATACATTTAGAATCTAAACATGCAAAAAACAAAATCAGTTATAGTGATTCACAAGTAGAAAACAAAATAGTCATGCACAATTAGAAATGGCATTTATCCACAAATACCTGAGCTCTTCGTAGTTCTGCTGACTAATTAAGTCACACTATTGCTCCCGATAGAGTCACTGAAGAAAATACTTTGTTGTTTCTGCTGTGGCTGCTGCTTCCCCTTTCCCTCCCTTCCTCCCTCCCTCCCTCCCCTCCCTCCCTCCCTCCCTCCCCTCCCTCCCTCCCTCCCTCCCTCCCTCCTCTCCTTCCCCTCCCTCCCCTCCCTCCCCTCCTCCCTCCCTTAGTTTTTTATATGTATTATTTAAAACACATGAAGTTTTTCTTAAGGCCGTTCTGGCTAGTGTGGCTTAGGCACCCGTGTGTATCATTACCAATAAAATATATTGGCATGAGTGTCCCCATGATATTGTGACAATAGTCTCCAGAGTAATATACCTAACCTGAAGACTAATCTTGTTGGAATGACTTAATAGACTTAAAATTTCATGCTTTGTGCATTATAGCCTTAGCTGGATTAAAAACCCTGTGTGTATTTTAAGCTTCACATGTCTTATTAAATTACAGTCATCTTAGTTACCTTGTGCTCAATTTCCAGGATATTACCTTACTTTTTAAAAGAGTCTTTTGAAGTCCCATTTCTCATACCAGGAGCAATTAAATGCAGGGCAACAAAAGCTTAATGTACATAATGAGACGGGATACTGTCAACAGAGCCAAAAAACAAAGGAAAAATGGCAAAGACTAGAATCAGCAGTGATTAAACATTTAAGACAAACCATCTACTCCAAGTACTGGATGCTCTTACCTTCATACTTACTTTGAGTGAATTCATTAGAGCAATTTTTCCCATAGAGCAATTCCATGAAAAAAGATTTCCACTGTTAAATAAGATGGAAAACATGAAATTCTGTATCTCTGTCTTAGAAACTTATAGTACATATTAGCCAAAAAACTGCTGGGATAGCTCTTGCAGTTTTTAAAAAATTGAGATATAATTCACATACTATATTGTTTTATTGTTTATTTTATTGTTTAATTTTATTTTTATAAACATATTCTAGGGCCCAAAGGAACAAATAATCTTACCAACCAAAAGTTGGAGCAAATAGTCGTAACAATATACTGTTTCTTTTCTTTCATTTGAACTTTTTCTTATCTCCCAGGAGACATATTCTCAAACCCTCATACACACATAAAAAATTCAAGTTTAAAATATAGAGATAAGTGCATTCAGCTATTTTAGAGAGAAAAAATAAACAGTGAGTTTAAGAAGACTACATATAAAGGTTACCTCAATGCTAAATAATTTTTCTTAAAGTTTGTAATTTATTTTTTTGTTTTGTTTTAATATTTTATTGAGGTATAATTCATATAACATAAATTTTACCATTTAAAAATGCATACTCCAGTGGTTTTCCATATATTCACTATGTTGTATAAACATCACCACTATCTAATTTCAGAACATTTCATTCATCCCCTGAAAAGAAGTCCCATAGCTATTAACAGTTAGTCCAGATTCCCTCCTTCCCTCTATCCCCTGGCAACTGCTAACCTACTTTGTGTCTCCATGGATTTGCCTGTTTGGGTCATTTTATGTGAATGGAATCACAATCCTTCACTTAGCATGTTTTCCAGGTTAACCCATGTTGTAGCATCTTACAGTACTGCATTCCTCTTAATGGCTGAATAATATTCAATTGTATGGATATACCACATTTCGTTTATCTAGTATCACTTCACAGACATTGGGTTGTATCTACTTTGGGGCTATTATGAATCATGCTGCTGTGAACATTTGTGCAGAAGTTTTTGTATGAACATGTTTTCACTTCTCTCAGGAATATACCTAGGAGTGGAATTGCTGGGTCACCTGGTAGTTCTATGTTTAACCTTCTGAGGAACTGCCAAACTTTTCCACATCAGCTGAACCATTTTGCATTCCCATTAGCAGTGTATGAGGGTTTCAATTTCTCTATGTTCTCACCAACACTTGTTATTTTCCTTTTCTCCCTCCAGCTCTATTGAGATATAATTGACATATAACATTGTATAAGTTTAAGGTGTAAAATGCGTTGATTTGATGCACTTATGTATTGCAAAATGATTACCACTGTACCATTAGCTAACACTTGCATATCACATCACATAATTACCATCTCTTTTTTGTGCTGAGAACATTTAAGATCTACTCTCTTACAACTTTCAAGTATACAACACAGTATTATTAACTATAATCACTATGCTGTACATTAGAACCCCAGAAATTATTCATCTTATTGCTGGAAGTTTGTACTCTTTGACCAACATTTCCCCTTTTCTCCCATCCCCAGCACCTGGTTACACCATTCGGGTCTCTGTGTCTATGTTTGGCTTTTTTAGATTCCAAACATAAGTGAGATCATTCACACTTGTCTTTCTGTGTCTGACTTATTTCAGTCAGCATATTGTCCCCGAGGTCCATCCATGTTCTCGCAAATGGCAGGATGTCCTTTCTCATGGCTGAATAATATTCCACTGTATAGATACGCCATTATCTTCTTTATCCATTCTTCTGTTGATGGACACAAGTTGTTTCCATGTCTTGGCTATTGTGAATAATGCTGCAATAAACACAGAGGTGCAGATATCTCTTTGATATCCTCTTTTCATTTTCTTTGAATATATATCCAGAAGTGGGGCTTGTTAGATCATATGGTAGTTCTATTTTTAAATTTTTTTAAGGAAGCTCCATAATGTTTTCCATGTTGTTTCACCAATATGCATTCCCACCAACAGTGCAAAGGCATTCTTTTTTCTCCACATCCTTGCCAACACTTATCTCATCTTTTTGATGATACCATTCTAACAGGTGTGAGATAATATCTCACTGTGGTTTTAATTTGCATTTTTCTTATGATAAGTGATGTCGAGCACCTTTTCATGTACCTGTTAGTATTTGGTTGTCTTCTTTGGAAAGATATCTATTTAGGTCATTTGCCCATTTTAAAATTGGATTTCTGTTTTGTTTTGATTTTTGTATTTTCCTTAGCTATTGAGTTGTATGAGTTCCTTGTATATTTTGGATATTAACCCCTTATCAGATATGTGATTTACAAATACTTTCTCCCATTCCATAGGTTACCTTTTCATTTTGTTGATGGTTTCCTTTTGCCGTGCAAAAGCTTTTCAATTTGTTGTAGTTCCACTTGTAGACTTTTGCTTTTGATGCCTTTGCTTTTCGTATCAAATCCAAAATATCATAGCCAAGACCAACATCAAGGATTTTACTCTGGATGTTTTCTTCTAGGAGTTTTGTGGTTTCAGGTCTTACATTTAAGTCTTTAATCATTTTGAGTTAATTTTTGTGTATGATGTCCAGGTTTATTCTTTTGTTTGTGGTTGTTCAATTTTCCAACACCATTTACTGAAGAGACTATCCTTTCCATGTTGTATATTCTTGACTCCTTTGTCAAAAATTAATTGACCATATGTGCATGGGTTTCTTTCTGGGCTCTCTATTCTGTTCCATTAGTCTGTACATCTGTTTTTGTTTTTTTTTTTTTAATATCTTTATTGGAGTATAATTGCCTTCCAATGGTGTGTTAGTTTCTGCTTTATAACAAAGTGAATCAGCTATACATATACATATATCCCTATATCTCCTCCCTCTTGCATCTCCCTCCCACACTCCCTATCCCACCCCTCTAGGTGGTCACAAAGCATTGAACTGATTCCCTGTGCTGTGCAGTTTCTTCCCACTAGCTACCTATTTCACATTTGGTAGTATAAATAAGTCCATGCCACTCTCTCAAATCGTCCCAGCTTACCCTTCCCAGTCCCCGTGTCCTCAAGTCCATTCTCTACATCTGCATATTTATTCCTGTCCTGCCACTAGGTTCTTCATAACCATTTTATAAATTTTTAGATTCCATATATAGGTGCTAGCATACAGTATTTCCTTTTCTCTTTCTGACTTACTTCACTCAGTATGACAGACTGTAGGTTCATCCACCTCACTACAAATAACTCAATTTCTTTTCTTTTTATGGCTGAGTAATATTGCATTGTATATATGTGCCACATCTTCTTTATGCATTCATCTGTCGCTGGACACTTAGGTTGCTTCCATGTCCTGGCTACTATAAATAGAGCTGAAATGAACATTGTGGTACATGATTCTTTTTAAATTATGGCTTTCTCAGGGTATATGCCCAGTAGTGGGATTGCTGGGTCATATGGTAGTTCTATTTTGAGTTTTTTAAGGGACATCCATATTGTTCTCCATAATGGCTGTATCAATTTACATTCCCACCAACCGTGCAAGAAGGTTCCCTTTTCTCCACACCCTCTCCAGCATTTGTTGTTTGTAGATATTTTGATGATGGCCATTCTGACCAGTGTGAGGTGATACCTCATTGTAGTTTTGATTTGCATTTCTCTAACTATTAGTGATGTTGAGCATCCTTTCATGTGTTTGTTGGCACTCTGTATATCTTCTTTGGAGAAATGTCTATTTAGGTCTTCTGCCCATTTTTGGATTGGGTTGTTTGTTTTTTTGATATTGAGCTGCATGAGCTGCTTGTAAATTTTGGTGATTAATCCTTTGTCAGTTGCTTCATTTGCAAATATTTTCTCCCATTCTGAGGGTTGTCTTTTCATCCTTTTTATGGTTTCCTTTGCTGTGCAAAAGCTTTGAAGTTTCATTAGGTCCCATTTGTTTATTTTTGTTTTTATTTCCATTTCTCTATGAGATGGGTCAGAAAGGATCTTGCTGTGATTTATGTCATAGAGTGTTCTGCCTATGTTTTCCTGTAAGAGTTTTATAGTGTCTGGCCTTACATTTAGGTCTTTAAGCCATTTGGAGTTTATTTTTGTGTATGGTGTTAGGGAGTGTTCTAATTTCATTCTTTTACATGTAGCTGTCCAGTTTTCCCAGCACCACTTATTGAAGGGGCTATCCTTTCTCCATTGTATATTTTTGCCTCCTTTATCAAAAATAAGTTAACCATATGTGCGTGTGTTTATCTCTGGGCTTTCTATCCTGTTCCATTGATCTATCTTTCTGTTTTTGTGCCAGTACCATACTGTCTTGATTCCTGTAGCTTTGTAGTATAGTCTGAAGTCCAAGAACCTGATTCCTCCAGCTCCATTTCTCTTTCTCAAGATTGCTTTGCCTATTCGGGATCTTTTGTGTTTCCATACAAATTGTGAAACTTTTTGTTCTAGTTCTGTGAAAAGTGCCATTGGTAGTTTGATAGGGATTGCATTGAATCTGTAGATTGCTTTGGGTAGTATAGTCATTATCACAATGTTGATTCTTCCAATCCAAGAACATGGGACATCTCTCCATCTGTTTGTATCATCTTTAATTTCTTTCATCAGTGTCTTGTAGTTTTCTGCATACAGGTCTTTTGTCTCCTTAGGTAGGTTTATTCCTAGGTAATTTATTCTTTTTGTTGCAATGGTAAATGGGCATGTTTCCTTTATTTCTCTTTCAGATTTTTCATCACTAGTGTATAAGAATGCCAGAGATTTCTGTGCATTAATTTTGTATCCTGCTACTTTACCAAATTCATTGATTAGCTCTAGTAGTTTTCTGGTAGCATGTTTAGGATTTCCTATGTATAGTATCATGTCATCTGCAAACAGTGACAGCTTTACTTCTTCTTTTCCGATTTGGATTCTTTTTATTTTTTTTTCTTCTCTGATTGCTGTGGCTAAAACTTCTAAAACTATGTTGAATAATAGTGGTGAGAGTGGGCAACCTTGTCTTGTTCCTGATCTTAGAGGAAATGGTTTCAGTTTTTCACCATTGAGAACGATGTTGCCTGTGGGTTTGTCATATATGGCCTTTATTATGTTGAGGTCAGTACCCTCTATGTCTACTTTCTGGAGGGTTTTTATCATAAATAGGTGTTGAGTTTTTTCGAAAGCTTTTTCTGCATCTACTGAGATGATCACATGGTTTTTCTCCTTCAGTTTGTTAATATGGTGTATCACATTGATTGATTTGCATATATTGAAGAGTCCTTGCATTCCTGGGATAAACCCCACTTGATCATGGTGTATGATTATTTTAGTGTGCTGTTGGATTCTGTTTGCTAGTATTTTGTTGAGGATTTTTGGTTCTATGTTCATCAGTGATATTGGTCTGTAGTTTTATTTTTTTTAGTTTTCCTGGTATCAGGGTGATGGTGGCCTTGTAGAATGAGTTGGGAGTGTTCCTCCCTCTGCTATATTTTGGACAATTTTGAGAAGGATAGGTGTTAGCTCTTCTCTAAATGTTTGATAGAATTTGCCTGTGAAACCATCTGGTCTTGGGCTTTTGTTTTTGTTGGAAGATTTTTAATCACAGTCTCAATTTCAGTGCTTATGGTTGGTTGGTTTATATTTTCTATTTCTTCCTGCTTCAGTCTCGGAAGGTTGTGCTTTTCGAAGAATTTGTCCATTTCTTCCAGGTTGTCCATATTATTGGCGTAGAGTTGTTGGTAGTAATCTCTCATGATCCTTTGTATTTTTGCAGTGTCTGTTGTTACTTCTCCTTTTCCATTTCTAATTCTATTGATTTGAGTCTCCTCCCTTTTTTTCTTGATGAATCTGGCTAATTGTTTGTCAATTTTGTTTATCATCTCAAAACAAGGTTTCAGCTTTATTGATCTTTGCTATTGTTTCCTTCATTTCTTTTTCATGTATTTCTGATCTGATCTTTATGATGTCTTTCCTTCTGCTAACTTTGGGGTTTTTTTGTTCTTCTTTCTCTAATTGCTTTAGGTGTAAGTTTAGGTTGTTTTTTTGAGCTGTTACTTGTTTCTTGAGGTAGGATTGTATTGATATAAACTTCCCTCTTAGAACTGCTTTTGCTGCATCCTGTAGGTTTTGGGTTGTCATGTTTTCATTGTCATTGGTTTCTAGGTATTTTTTTATTTCCTGTTTGATTTCTTCAGTGATCTGTTGGTTCTTTAGTAGTGTATTGTTTAACCTCCATGTGTTTGTATTTTGTACAGATCTTTTCCTGTAATTGATATCTAGTCTCATAGCCTTGTGGTTGGAACAAATACTTGATATGATTTCAATTTTCTTAAATTTACCAAGGCTTGATTTGTGACCCAGGATATGATGTATCCTGGAGAATGTTCCATGAGCACTTAAGAAGAAAGTGTATTCTGTTGTTTTTGGATGGAATGTCCTATAAATATCAACTAAGTCCATCTTGTTTAATGTGTCATTTAAAGCTTGTTTTTCCTTTTATATTTTCATTTGGATGATCTGTCCATTGGTGAGAGTGGGATGTTAAAGTCCCCTACAATGATTGTGTTGCTGTCGATTTCCGCTTTTATGGCCGTTAGCATTTGCCTTATGTATTGAGGTGCTCCTATGTTGGGTGCATAAATATTTACAATTGTTATATGTTCTTCTTGGATTGATCCCGTTATCATTATGTAGCGTCCTTCTTTGTCTCTTGTAATAGTCTTTATTTTAAAGTCTATTTTGTCTGATATGAGTATTGCTACACCAGCTTTCTTTTGATTTCCATTGGCCTGGAATATCTTTTTCCATCCCCTCACTTTCAGTCTATATGTGTCCCTAGGTCTGAAGTAGGTCTCTTGTAGACATCATATATATGGGTCTTGTTTTTGTATCCATTCAGCCTGTCTATGTCTTTTGGTTGGAGCATTTCATCCATTTACATTTAAGGTAGTTATGTATATGTATGTTCTTATTCCCATTTTCTTAATGGTTTTGGGTTTGTTGTTGTAGATCTTTTCCTTCTCTGTGTTTCCTGCCTAGAGAAGTTCCTTTAGCATTTTTATAAAGCTGGTTTGCTGGTGCTGAATCGTCTTAACTTTTGCTTCTCTGTAAATTTCTCCATCGAATCTGAATGAGATCCTTGCTGGGTAGAGTAATATTGGTTGTAGGTTTTTCCCTTTCATCACTTTAAATATGTCCTGACACTCCCTTCTGGCTTGCAGAGTTTCTGCTGAGAGATCAGCTGTTACCTTTATGGGGATTCCCTTGTATGTTATTTGTTGCTTTTCTCTTTCTGCTTTCAGTACTTTTTCTTTGTATTTAATTTTTGATAGTTTGATTACTATGTGTCTTGGCGTGTTTCTTCTTGGATTTATCCTGTATAGGACTCTCTGCACTTCCTGGACTTGATTGACTATTTCCTTTCCCATATTAGGTAAGTTTTCAACTATAATCTCTTCAAATATTTTCTCAATCCCTTTCTTTTTGTCTTCTTCTTCTGGGACCCAGATAATTTGAATGTTTGTGCATTTAATGTTGTCCCAAAGGTCTCTGAGACTGTCCTCAGTTCTTTTCATTCTTTTTTCTTTATTCTGTTCTGCAGTAGTTATTTCCACTCTTTTATCTTCCAGGTCACTTATCCATTCTTCTGCCTCAGTTATTCTGCTATTGATTCCTTCTAGATAATTTTAAATTTCATTTATTGTGGTGTTAATCATTGTTTGTTTACTCTTTAGTTCGTCTAGGTCCTTTTTAAACATTTCTTGTATTTTCTCCATTCTATTTCCACGATTTTGGATCATCTTTACTATCATTACTCTGAATTCTTTTTCAGGTACACTGCGTATTTCCTCTTCATTTGGTCTTGTGGGTTTTTACCTTGCTCCTTCATCTGCTTTGTGTTTCTCTGCTTTTCATTTTGCTTAACTTCCTGTGTTTCAGTTCTCCTTTTTGCAGGCTGCAGGTTCGTAGTTACTGTTGTTTTTGGTGTCTGCCCCCAGTGCCTAATGTTGGTTCAATGGGTTGTGTAGGCTTCCTAGTGGAGGGGACTGGTGCCTTTTTTCTGGTGGATCAGGCTGGATCTCGTCTTTCTGATGGGCACGACCGCATCTGGAGGTGTGTTTTGGGGTGTCTGCCACCTTATTATGATTTTATGCAGCCTCTCTCCTAATGGGTGGGGTTGTGTTCCTGTCTTACTAGTTGTTTGGCATAGGGTTGTACATCTGTTTTTTATGCCAGTATCATACTGTTTTGATTACTTTAGTTTTGCAATATAGTTTTCAATCAAGGAATGTGATGCCTCCAGCTTCTTTTTAAGATTACTTTAGCTATTTTGGGTCTTTTGCAGTTCTACACAAATTTTAGAATTAAAATTAGCCAATGAAACCCTTAGAAACATCCTATAGTTTTTTAAAATTTGAGATATAATTCACATACCATAAAATGACCATTTTAAAGTGTACAATTCAGTGGTTTTTAGAATATTAACAAGGTTTTATAATCATCACCACTATCTAATTCCAGAATATTTTCATCATCCCAAAAAGAAACTGTATGCTTTATCAGTCCCTTCACCCTTTCCTCCTAGCCTCTGGCAATCACTAAGCTGCTTTCCATCTCTACAGATTTGTCTATTCTGGAAATTTCATGTTAAATAATCATATATGATTTTTTGTGTGTGTGACTTCTTTCACTTAGCATTATGTTTTCAAAATGCATCTATGTTGTGACATATATCAGTACTTCATTCCTTCTTAATGGGTGAATAGTATTTCACTTATGGATATATCACATTTTATTTACCCATTCATAATTTGAGTTGCTTCCATTTTTTGGCTATTATGAATAATGTTGATATTTACATTTGTGTGTACATTTTTTATGTGTATATATAAGTTCTAATTCTCTTGGGTATATGTGTAAGAATGAAATTTTGGGGTGATATAGTAACTATGTTTATCTTTTTGAAGAACTGCCAGTTTTCTGTAGCAGCTGTACCATTTTACATTCCTGTCAGCAGTGTATGAGGGTTCCAATTTCTCTACATTCTCACCAGCACTTGTTATTGTCAAGTCATCCTACTTGATGTAAAGTTGAATCTCACTGTGGCTTTGATTTGCATTTCCCTGAAGGCTAATGATATTGAGCATTTTTCCATGTGCTTATTGGCTAATTATATATCTTCTTCTGATAAATGCTTATTCAAATTATTTCCTCATTTTTAAATTGGGTTATTTGTCTTTTTATATTTGAGTTGTAAGAGTTTTTTATATTTTATAGATACTAGGCCTTTATCAGATATAAGACTTTTTCTCTTTCTGTGGGTTGTCCTTTCAGTTTCTTGATAATGTGGTCCTACAGTGATTTTTAAAAACTATTCATTTGTATTTAATCCCAAATTTTCCAATACAGTTTCACACCCATGGGAATATCTTTTAAAACACCATGATAGATGCTGAGCTAGGCCACTGTCAGGCTTTCCTTTTCCTTGGATTTTATAGATAACAGCCTGGCAAAGGAAAACAAGCTTTAGAAACACAAGGAAGGATAGAAATGTTTGTATTTCAGTATGGCTAAAAGATCCCAACAGTCATGATGATCTGTATATGCATTAGCCCACTTTAAGAAAGAATTTCAGACCATCTTTAAGAAATTTACTTTTTATTAGTCCATGACAATGAACTGGTACAAATGAAGGGAGAATAGATTGCTCTAGTCATCCTATAAACCCTAGGAGATGAGTTGAATCAAGCTCCATGATATGCACAGATAAACCTGTGCCTTTCTCAGCCTAGAGATCCCGGTGTGAATAGGGTGAGAAAATATCAGGGACAACAAAAGAGTTAGAAAAGAGGAGGGAGGGAGGCCCTTCTACAATACAGGACTGGATCTGAGAACTTTTCAGGAGAGAACATTTGCTCTGCAACTGCCTGAGGAGGGACACTCCTTAGGACTTTAGCTTGAATGATTCAGCCTGGTTACTTTGAACCCATGGAAGCTACACACATAAAAGGAGCTCTAGGTGCTTTACATATATCTATCAGCCTACAACAACTTTGCAAAGTAGGTGGCAATTATTTCCATCTTACAGTGGAAAATATTGACAAAGAGGCTAGCCATTTGCCCAAGGTCAAACAGATAAAGGGTATGGCTGGAACCAGCTACCATTTAAAGAGGACAAATCTGTTCTATTTCATTGTTCTAGACCAAGTTTTAGGAGGACAGTCATTTTGGAGGATAAACTATTGTCCATTATCAGATATGTAAGTGAATGCTAAGGCAAGGAGAAGTTTGTCCTCATTGGTACACACAGCAAAGAGGTTTAACAGTTCCCAGGTGCTCCTGTTCTGGCCCCCAAGGGATATAATTAGAGTGACTACTAAACTCCTAACATGATACTAGATAATCTTTACATGTCTGTCTTTATCTCTTTCCCTGAGAATATAGGGACCATATTATCTTGTTCCCATTGCAATACCAGAGCCCAACATAGTGTCTGACATATATTAGTGCTTGTGTCACACACTCTACCCAAAAAAATTAATAAATGATTGCATGAATAAAAGAATACATAAATAATAAGAGCTAATAGTTACTAATTCTTACTATGTGCAGATATTGTTCTAAATACTTCTCATCTATTTACTCATATAAATCATACATCAAAAAATAAGTGTAATTAAGTACCTTCATTGGACAGATGAGGAAATGGATACAAAGGCCTGGATCTATGGTCAGTGCTTTTATACATTGCACTAAACAGCCTCTCCCACAAAATGAATCAAAAGCCTATTTATGTAACTGCAGAACCAGCCCCAAATCGGCTCTATCCTGTTTCTAAGGTACTGAGCTGTTTTCTAGATACAGTGCTGAAGCCCCTTCACCATACTTTACCCTAAAGGGCCAAGTTCCAAAGCCCTCCAATGGAAACCCGCTCGCCAGTGCTTCCACATACCAGCCTTCTTCCCCCAACTCAGGAAAGTTTGACTGAACCCCCAATATGGGAGACAGATCTGAGCTCTGCTTCCTGTCTCCTTGCCGGCTGACCTCGCAATAAAGCTTTTATTTTCCTCAGAAGCCAATGCCACAGTATTGGCTTCTGTGTGCATTGGGCAGCAAGCCCTTTGCCGGGTAACAAATTCCTATTGCCATAAAATCAAGAGGATTTAGAAAGTAGTCACTCCCAATCCAGCTTTCAGGTCCTCTTGTCTCTGTAATCATTCACAAATATATGTTTGATTGGTGATGGTACTGAGAATGCTGAAGAACCGGGTTCCTTGGTTTCCCTTCTTTCCTCCGCTGGTGACTGGCGCAGATTGAAGGAAGGTCAGGGACCCTGCAGACTTCACTCATGCCTGTGATGCCAAGCTTCTGGGCGCAGCAGTACAGAAGCCGGAGTTGTTCACAGAAAGATTAGATACCCAGAATGGTCAAAGAAGGGGTGGCTAAGATGACTCAGCAGATGGAAGCACCCTAGCAGGAGTGGCCGCATGTTTAAGTGCATGTGCTCTGACTCTGAAACTGCACCTCATCTTTAATCTGGCCTTGACATTGTGTCCTTGTCTGACATAGCTAATATGAAACGCAGACCACCACCTCTGCTTGGCTAGGATAAATGCTAACCAACCAGGAAAAGGATTTAAAATGGTACAGGATTAGTCCTGCTCTTAGGAGATAATGGAAACATGTGTTCAAGCATCTTTAGCCTAGTGATCACCTGAGGGAAACGGTCTGAATTTGAGTCTGAATTCCTTGAAGCAGGCACAGCTGGTGCCCCTGCCACTATGACATGGGTGCCAAGGACTGCTGTGTTGCTAACATCTCTCTCACAGCAGCAGGAATGCAGTCGTGTTTAAGACCAAACATATATTACTGAGTGTCCAGGCTCTCAACTCATCAGTGGGGGACTTCCCTGGCAGTCCAGTGGTTAAGACTGTCCAGTGGTTAAGACTCCGTGCTTCCACTACAGGGGCTGAGGGTTCAATCCCTGGTCGGGGAACTAAGCTCCTGCATGCCACAAGGCGCAGCCAAACAAATAAGAGAATAAAAAAATAAAATCAACTCATCATTGGGCTTGTAAAGCCAGTGATTGACAAATTTACTTAGCTGCCTATTGCAATCACCTGGGGAATTTAAAAAGACTGATGTCTGCATCCCTCCTTCACACATTCCTGGGATGGGGCCTGGGTGTGAGGATTTTTAAAAGCACCCAGATGATTCTATTGTGCAGCCATGGTGGAGACCCACTGCCCTAGAATGTCATTTAAAAACTGCTCAGGCCCAAGTTAGCATTTTTACTATACCCATTGATGAGCAGATTTTGTATATGTTCCAAGGTTATAAGGATCAAAGGAGATAATGTCTGTAAATTGCTCAGCACAGTTCTTGGCAAGAATAAGCTCTCAATAAATACTAATTCTTATTTGCCCCAACTGTGTGTATGTGCGTGCGCACGCGCGCACACACACACACACACACACACACACACCCTGTATTACAACCCTACAATCAAACCATAAGTTAGTAAAGTTACAGGAATTTTCTAGTTAACTGAGGATCAATCTCAAATTTACTTTAAAAAAACTGTATTAAATTATTCTAAACTACAGTTGCCCACTTCTCTGCTTAAGGATGTAAAGTCTAACTGACAGTTTCTTCCTTGGACGTTTAAGTGTTGTTTTAGGACTGTCAGTGAGTCATAGTTTCTGTCTTCTACATGTCCATAGTACTAGGAGGTTCAAATATGAAAATTCAGGCCTTATTCAAAGGTGAGTGTTTTATTAAATCCTAGTTATTAATTTATTTTTTAGCAATATATCTCTCACAGTAGAAAGCCAAAATAAATTTGGTCAAAGTCCTGGCCAGTTAGATTAAAATAATGCTTTATTGTAGTTCTGAGTATTTTCACCATGAGACTATGCTGTTGCATATGTGTTCATTTAAATCATGTTCAAACTTAAGAGAAATTGTACAAATTATGTTTTGATCAATGGAGTCATCTTGATTGATTTGCAGGTCAATATATTTTAAATCTCCTCTTCAAGGACATGGGCAGCACACTTTGAGAACAAAGGTGTCCCATTACCCGAAAAGGTCATGGCTATGTTGAGATATTCAGGAGGTGGGCAGGAGGGTGGACAGGATAAGCTGTACAGGGAGAGAAAGCAGCATGTGCGAGACCTTGAGGTATGACATACTTGGCATATCTGAGAAAGTGGAGGAAGAGTGTTCTGACAGACTCAAAAAGTGAAATGGAGCATATTCGCAGGGAGACTGGAGAGATACGAGGCTCAGGTCTGCATTTTTGTTAAGACTTGATTCCTCATGTTGAGTCTGAGCAGTGTAAGTACCTGACAAGGAGCTTTTTTGATTATAATGCAAGTGCCTGACATTGAGCCTTTGATTACCAAGACATCCATTTCAAAGACATCCACCTCAAATAAACGTATTGCCACCTGTATGACATAGCTCCTACCTAAGCAACTAGATAAGGACCCAGGCTGATCTACCCAGGAAGTTTCACTTTTAAAAGCCCTGGGTATCCTAGATAACTGAATGCTTGAGTGACCGCATTTTCCCTTCCTGCACCTTAATTTCTGCTCTTCTGTTTTAAATTCTCCAATAAAGAGTGAACCCACAAAGCCCTAGGCATGCTGCCATCAGCCCCAATAAAGGCAGAGCCCAAGATCCCCACTCTGTCTCTATCCGTGACCTTGCTGTATGGCCCTCAGGCATGCTCTAAACCCTCAATGGTTTATAAACCTTGTTTCTTCAAAGTTCCTTTGTTGCAGAGGTGCATGTTGCAACTGTAATAAAAACTACAGGAACCCATCCAGCCCCAGCACTGGCTCTGGTTGGGGAAAGATCTGTGGGGACCCCAACACAAGTAGTACAGGCCTAGCTACGTGCCTCAGGTAGTCCTAGCCAATAGCATCACTATTGACAGGCTGAGACCTACGTGAAACACTGCGTTAGAGACATCCACCCATCCTCAATCTGTTTTGGCTAAGGGTTAACTATTTCCAAAATAATTCTGTGTAACGAACCAGCCCAATACTTAGTGGCTTAAAACACAATTATTTATTCTCTCTCACACATCTGCGAGCTGGCTGGGAATCGGCTGATCTAGGCTGGGATTGGCTCTAAGCTGCAGGTTGGGGCCAGATTTACTCCACAAGCCTCTCATCTTCCCTGAACCAGTGGGCTACCTGGGGTAGCTTCTCTCATGGCCAGGCATGACTGCAATGGGCAAGCCTAACTGCACAAGGCATTTCGAGCCTCTGCATGAATCATGTCTGCTCATGTCCCTCTGGCCCAAAGTCAAGAGGCTGGGAAGTGCACTCTGTTCACAGTAGGAGGAAATACAGGTTTTAAGAGTTAAATGGCTGAAAGCACAGATGCAGAGAAGAGTGGGAAATCTGGGCTAAAATGTTAACCTACTAGATCCACCAAGGTGAGGTTTTGGTGATCACCTTATGCTGTCCTGGTCATCCAATGCCACATGTGCTATTTTCCTGTTAAGAGGTTAATATGACCTCTGTTGACCCTAATATGTCATCTGGCCCTTGTTCTCTTATGCTGCTGGAGTCATTCCCAAAAAAGAATAAGAACAGTGATCCCAATACATTTACTGCGGGAAGACATCTGGAGAGTTGTATTTGGTTTTCTTCAGTTTTCAGCTGGATGTTTGGCATTGTGTCAAAAGCTTTACTCTGAGAGGTTTAAGAAAGTGAGTCTATTTAGTGTGTTACTTCCTCTCCACTTTATAATAAAACACTAGAGTCTCACTCAAATGCCACCCCTTGGCTGCTTGCTGGGAACTATGTTACAAGGGAATGTGGATGTCGTAAGTTACCTTCTGATGCTCATTCACAAGAATAAATTCCCTCTTGAACCTAAACCAATTGGCTCACTTTAGAAATAATCCCATGCCTTGTTTTGTCACATGACAGTGAGATTCTAATATGCAGGAGATCCTTGTCTTCCTTGGATTTAACAACCACAGTTTCTACTATTTGCTAATGACCACTTGGTCAAGGCACGCAATCACTTGTCATTTTTATTGAGATATGTAGTTGAATCCCATCTATCCCCACCTTGGTGCCACAGTTTTGATCATGTGCTTTTCTTAGAGAATATTAACTTCAATAGAAGTGTTTGCAAATTTGGGACTTTTCCAGCTATCTTGGGATATAACCCTTGTGAATGCTGGGAGCTTTTCTTTATCTTTCTCTCTGAAAAGGAGAATGGCCTCTGAACTCAGTTCAGTGCTTCAAATAAAATAAAGCACAAACACCTCAGGGCACCTGTGGCATATATTTAGTGAATATTTATATATATGTTCACTAAATATATAATGCATATATTATAATATACCACATATTATTTTTTGAAGTATTTTATACATTTTTTATTCTTGAGCTGGTTTTCTGCATCAATGAAGCATTTACAGATTGAACATATTAAAGTAACGTAAATAGAATAATAAGAAGCATAAAGATTAGAAAGGGTGGTGCTAAATTTTCATTATTTGATGATTATATTAATGCTAGAGAATGAGTAAAAACAACCATAACACCATTGCAATTAGAAATTCAGTTAGGTTGACTGTACAAGATTAATTGTCCTCAAAGTAAATTTTAAGAAAAGATAAACTACGTAGAAATAAATGCCCAGATCTATTTGAAGAAAAGTTTTAAAGTCTACTGTTGAAACCAAAAGGCTTAAATACATATCAAGAACTGACATGTTATTAGCTAAGAACAGTCAACTTTGTATAACTAGAACAGCGTTTCTCAACTGTATATTATAGCCTCCACAGGACCCTTTTTAGACATATTTTTTCTTAATCTCTCTCTCTCCTGTTAAATTTTAATACCACAGATACACTAAATATCTGTTTATATACTATACATATACCTGTGCTTTACACAGAAAAAGAGTAAGTTTTTAAAAAAGTAAATTTTTTGACCTCCAAGAACCAGTCTTTGTCCCTTTAGGTGTAATATATCCTTGCTGAGAATGCATGAAATAGACCTTCTCCCTTAATTTATTCCTAACTTTAATTCAATACCAATCAAAATACCAACAATAATTTTTGATGCTGGATACACTGATTCAAACTTACAAGACTGGCTTGAAAAGTTTCAAAGTATAAGAATTCTGAGGGGGACTAGCTCTTCTATTAGGAGTATTAGACATATTGTAGAAAAAGTCATAAATATTGATATTATGTGATAGATTTTCCAGGATATATATTTTATAAGTAGAGCCAGTACATGGTGGAATTTAATATGTGATAAAAAGTGGATTATCAAACAAATGGATTTTGAACAACTGACTAGTCCAAAGAATGAGAATGGGGAGTTTATCTCTATTACACTCTTTACACCAAAATAAAGATGGTCAAAGATTTTTACACAAAATGAGATACCACACAAGTATAGAAGAAAATATAGAAAAAAAAATTCATACTTTCTTGGAGGGAAAGTCTGGACACAAAATCCAGAAGCCATAAAATTAATGACAAAAAACTGTGCATTAAAATGAAAAAATTAATATTTGCATGGTTAAAAATACCAGAAATGAAGTTAAAAGGCAAACAACACACCAGAATAAAATATATTTGCATTGTGTGTATATATACAAAATGGCTAATATTCATAAGATATATTGAACTCTAATAAATCAATAATAAAAATACTAATGACTCCAGAAAAGTGGGCAACAGAAGAAATGGAAATGCAAATAACTTCAAAATGTAAAAAAAAAAGTGATCATCCACAGAATAAAACTTGAATGAACATTTTTCATGTATCAGAATGGCAAAGTTGAAAATATTTTGTAATATAACGTGTCATTGAGAATATGTAAAAACAAATTCTTACCCATTTTTAGTAGGGGTATAAATCAGCAAAGTCTCTTTTGCAAAAACAGTTGGTTAATTGCTATGAAAAGTAGAACTTTACACACCCCTTGACTAATATTTTCAGATCTAAATATTTACGCTACAGATGTATTCATCCTTGTAGTTAAAGACATTTTTTCTAAAATGTTCACAAGAGCATTTTTGTAATAGTGAAGAGTAAAATATCCAACGATAAAAGACTTCTTATACGATTTTGATACATTCATGTAATAGAATACAATGTAGCCATTAATGAAGAATGATTTCCAAGGCATTTTATGGGGGAAAAAAGCAAATTTACTGAAAATTATACAGTATTGATATTTGTGATAGTTAATGTTATATGTCAGGTTGTCCAGACCATGGCCTGCAGTTGTTTGTTCAAACACTAATCTAGTTGTTACTCTGAAGGTATTTGTAGATGTGATTAATATTTATAATTAGTTAACTTTAAATAAAACACATCACCCTTGATAACGTGGGTGGGCCTCATCCAATCAGTTGAAGGCCTTAAGAGTAAAACTGAGGTTTCTGGAAAAGAAGTTCTGCCTTATGACAGTTACATGTACTCTCACCTTAATTTCCAGCCTGCCCTATAAATTTCAGTTTTACGAATCCCCACAATTGGGTGAGCCAATTTCGTAAAAATCTTTCCCTCCCCTACACCCCTGTATATAAAGAGATTGGTTCTGTTTCTCTGGAGAATGCTGGCTGATACAGTAAGTTATTATATCTTTTAAAAAACTTGTACATGTTATGATTGTATATTCAGCAATTGCCTCTGGAGGGACATTTAAGAGATTAAGCCCAGTGGTTGTTTTTTAGGGGAGTTGGGGGGTTTAATTTATTTTATTGAAGTATAGTTGATTTACAATGTTGTGTTAATTTTCTGCTGTATAGCAAAGTGATTCAGTTATACATACATATATATATATATATATATATATACACACATACATATATATACATTCTTTCTCATAATTCTTTTCCATTATGGCTTATCACAGGATATTGAATATAGTTCTCTGTGCTATACAGTAGGACCTTATTATTTATCCATTCTATATATAATAGTTTGCATCTACTAATTCCAAATTCTCAATCCATCCCTTCCCCACTCCCCGTCCCATTGGCAACCACAAGTCTGTTCTCTATGTCTGTGGGTCTGTTTCTGCTTCATAGATAAGTTGATTTGTGTTATATTTTAGATTCCACATATAAATGATATCATATGGTGTTTGTCTTTCTCTTTCTGACTTACTTCATTTAGTATGATAATCTCTAGGTCCGTCCATGTTGCTGCAGATAGCATTGTTTCATTCCTTTTTATGGCAGAGTAGTATTCCATTGTATATATGTACCACATCTTCTTTATCCATTCATATCGATAGACATTTAAGTTGTTTCCATGTCTTGGCTATTGTGAATAGTACTGCAATGAACATACAGGTGCAGGTATCTTTTTGAATTATAGTTTTGTCCAGATATATATCCAGGAGTGGGATTGCTGGATCATATGGCAACTCTATTTTTAGTTTTTTGAGGAACCTCTATACTGTTTTCCATTGTGGCTGCACCAGTTTACATTCCCACCAACAATGTAGGAGGGTTCCCTTTTCTCCACACCCTCTCCAACGTATGTTATTTGTAGATTTTAAAATGATGGCCATTCTGACCGGTGTGAGGTGGTACCTCATTGTAGTTTTGATTTGCATTTCTCTAATAATTAGTGATGTTGAGCATCTTTTCATGCGCCTTTTGGCCATTTGTATGTCTTCTTTGGAGAAATGTCTGTTTAGGTCTTCTGCCCATTTTTTGATTGGGTTGTTTGTTTTTTTGTTGTTGAGTTGTATGAGCTGTTTGTATATTTTGGAAATTATGCCCTTGTCGGTTGCATCATTTGCAAATATTTTCTGCCAGTCCATCAGCTGTCTTTTCACTTTGCGTGTGGTCTCCTTTGCTATACAAAAGCTTGTAAGTTTGATTAGGTCCCGTTTGTTTATTTTTGCTCTTATTTCTATTGCTTTAGGAGACTGACCTAAGAAAACACTGGTACAATTTATGTCAGAGAATGTTTTGCCTATGTTCTCTTCTAGGAGTTTTATGGTGTCCTGTCTTATATTTAAGTCTTAAAGCCATTTTGAGTTTATTTTTGTGTATGGTGTGAGGGTGTATTCTAACTTCATTGATTTACATGTGGCTGTCCAACTTTCCCAATACCACTTGCTGAAGAGACTGTCTTTTTCCCATTGTGTATTATTGCCTCCTTTATTGAAGATTAATTGACCGTAGGTGTGTGTGTTTATTTCTGGGCTCTCTATTCTGAGGAACAGTGGTTGGTTAAACTTGTAACTCAACGTTTGGTTCCTAGCCCTGCAGTATCAAGTTGGGAGTGAGTTAGAAATGCAGAATCTGAGGCCCCACTTCAGGTCCATGGAATCAGATCTGCATTTTAACAAAATGCGGAATTTGAGAGGCACTGGCAAGGGGATTAGGGGCTGGGGGACATAGCTTCAGATGAAGGGTGGCCACTTCTTTAGCCTGGATTCCTGTGCACTGGTTGAACTTTCCTCTGTTCCCACTCGTCCTCCATCCTCTGCCTCTCCAACTCGCCCACGCAAGGTGACAACGACTCCCTGCCTCTCTCCTTACTCAGACTACTTCTGACATGCCTCCTATTGATGGCCTTTTCTCTTTCAGCTATTTTTTTTTCCTTTTTGGGAGTAAATTTTAGTACAAATTAATTTCTCCTAACTTCTTGGGATTTCCTACCCCCGGTGCTTGATGACTCCAATCTACATGAAACCCTGGAGCTTGGGGGCAGGGATGGGATGTGGAGAACAGACACTGTGTATTTGGCTGTGCTGCATTTTCCTCAAAAACTGTGGGGAGGATGCTGGGCTATCAAAGAGGGGGGATGGAATTTTTGTTACTGTTGTTTATGCTCATATTGTGTTTTAAGCAGAAGAAATTTTTTAAATATCTGAAGGTTTCATTTAATAACATGATTTATCAACAGATCTTGAAAAAATTTTAACTTGGAGAGCTTTTAAAAGTGGTGTAATTGAATGCAGAGGTCAGTGAAAGATGAATTGATCTTATTAGAGGGCAGATTATCCAGTAGGGGCTCACCTGATTTAAAGAAAAGCTATGACTTCAACAGGAAGAGAGGAAAGAAATATAAAAAAGATGACCTTGGGAAAAAAATCCAGCAGGAATAAAACCTGAAAACTTTGCTTGTTCTTATTGTTAAGCTATGGCTCTTATAATGTTTCCAAAGAATGAACGAGCCTGAAGCCTGATACAACTCAATACGACCTTAGAGTCTGTCTTCAAACAACTCTAAGGCCATTTGAAGAACTCGGCCCCCAAATGGATTCGTTAGGCTGCCCTATGGCTTAGAGAAATGAGTTTCCATTTTGCAGACGGCCTTCCCTGTTACTAAGCTCTAACTTCGATTCTCAAACACATTCTGCAGTGCATCACCTTCAAATAACCACCCTCAGTGTCAAAGACCTTCCTGTCTCCACTTGTTGAAGTGTTTTCTGAGCACTTTAGGCCTAGAGGCCAGTCAAACCCCATCTGCCTAGCATAGTTCAGGGACACAGACATAACTCTGCAAGGCACTTCTTACTGCAGGCGGGGAAGGGCAGGTGGGAATGTTATGCTAATTTTAAATATTACTTATCTGAACCTTTTTATTCCCACAACCACAAAAAAACAGGCCCAAGCCTGGATTTGGATATAGAGTTACTCCAAAGAAGTGTACATTTATATTACTAGATAAGAACATTATTATAATATTGTAGCCCAGCTGACTCTGATGTTATCATGTAATGGCAGAGATCCTGTTAGCCAGGTACAGGATAATGGCTTATTTTTGGACTAGAAATTGTTGATACTTCAAAGAACTAATCTGTGCATTACCTCCAAAGCATGGGGAAGCCCAGTATTTTGATATATCCCTATGGTATATGTGAAGCTTTCCAGCTGTGGTTCACAAAGTTTATTTTTATAGTAGTAAAGTCCTTTTTCAAATGTAATTTTAGATAGAACCTCAACATTTAGAATAGAAAGTAAGCATGCTATTAAGGAGATAAGTGGGCCCAAACTGCTACCTAGCTGTAGTAAGTGCCTCTAACCCCATGATATACTCTGAAGGACAATTATATCATCCGGGGGCTCCCTGGAATATAACTTGCAAACGGTCTAGATGAAAACCAGTTTTAATTTGGTGTTCCCAGTTTCCCTATTTTCTTAAGTTCTCCTGCTAGATCCATATCTTCTTGAATTCACAAGTTGTACTACAGTCATAACAGTTGGGTTTATTTTTGAGATTGGGAGACTCACACTTCTGAACGCCAAGCTTTTACTCTTGACCTTTTGAGTTAAAATCTTTCTAAAGTATATGGCACATTTCCTAGTGTCCTTAAACAGTGTGCTAAATGAATTTTAATCTTTTTTGGCTTGGAATCATCATTTTGGGAACTACAATATATACTATTATACTTGATAGTTAATACAATATAGTAGAAAGAGCACGGACTGTGTAGTCCATGGCATACACTGAACAACCCACTGAACAGCTGTGTCCTTAAGCAAATAATTGAACGTATCTTAGTTACTTAAAAACAAAACATATATCAGAATGATACCTAATTTTCAGAGTTGAATGTAAAGGTTGAATAGAATAATGCCTGCCACATAGTAAGTACCAAATCATTTGTAAGGAGAGTAAGGGAGGAGTTGATAAGACTGCTAGCTGTCCACCCAAATCCGTACTCCCCATTTAGAGACTGAATTTCCTGGCCCATAGATCTACCAAAGGAGAGGATTTACCATCACCATCATTCCAGGGCCTTCTTTGAGTGGAACTGTGGTGCATTTCTAGCTTGTACCAATACAAAAAGCTGACCCATTTCTGTTGCAAGGGTTTTTCCTCCTCTGTTGGCTGGGTATTGCAAACCTCTGAGGCCAGCAGTGTAAGGTGAGGGAGAGGCAGTAATACAACAGAGGGAGGTGATACAGAAAAACTTTTGCTATCCAGATCTGCTCAGGCCCAACTAGCACATGTACCATTTCTATCTAACAATAAACTACTGGGCCACCTGTCTGAGCTTGTGACTTGGGGAATCTGATGGAATCATGTAGTCTCAGATTACACAGTCACTCTGCTAGGCTAGGAGCTGATTTGACAACAGGGGTTTTATGCCACATGAGGCCCAGCCTTGTGCTAGACTGCTAATCTCTGCTGTGACTCTTCTATGGAGGAATGGCATCCAATCACCATGGATACCTCTAGAACCAATATATCTGCTGAATCTTGTAGGCCAAGTGACAGGGCCAATTGTACTGCAACTAGAAATCAAGTGCCCCAGTTCTTCAATCCCATGCTAAGAGTCTGCTTTTTAGGGTTATTTTTAGGTATCAACTGTCTTAGTGTAAGTTTTTCTGGAAAAACACAGCCCGAGACAAAGGACTTGCACGCAAGTCACTAACTTTGGGAAGCAATCCCAAGGAACCGAGATCAGAGTCTGGGAAGAATGGAACTGGGAAGTAGGGGAAGCCAGTCTGTGGGTCATTCTCATGCTGCTCACATAGTGGGCGACTGGGCTCCATCTCGGCTTGGGAACTTCTGAGGGTGAACTGCAGTTTTGTTCACCCAAGCGTCAGAGGGGGCTATTTGTCCACTGACTTTGCCTGGTGGGTCAAGTGTGACCTCCAGAAGTGATAAATCCAGGTTTGCTTTGCATAAGAATGGCCACGTGAGCTGCTTTTGGTGATCATGTGCAACACATGACCAGAAGCGTGAGGGCAGAGAGGGATCCTTGTGATGCAACCCAAGCAAGGGGCTTTCAGGTTACCTCCGCCTGAAGCCGGCGCTGCACCCACTAGAGTAAAAAAGCAGAAAGATGTACCTGAGGCAGGTAAGCTGTTTTCTTTAAACAAAATGGCTGCAGCAGCCATGCTTTTTCAGTAAGAATTATAAAGTAATTACTATCGCTTTTGTACTTTGTGTAACTATTACTTTATTGTTATTAGCTATCATTTCTTCCTGCCATTCATGTGGTTTTCTGTGGCACTGTTTCAAACTCTCACTAACCTGTTTCACTTCTACCATGAGTTTGAAAACCAATTGCTTTTCATGGTTGGTTAGGATTTTGAGTAAATTAAAAGTAAATAGGCCCTAAGTGGAAACCTGAAATAATTTTTTTTTTTAATTTTTAATTTTTACTTGTGGCTGCGTTGGGGCTTCGTTGCTGCGTGCAGGCTTTCTCTAGTTGTGGCAAGCCAGGGCTACTCTTTGTTGCGGTGCACAGACTTCTCATTGTGGTGGCTTCTCTTGCTGTGGAACATGGGCTCTAGGCATGCAGGTTCAGTAGTAGCGGCTCGCGAGCTCTAGAACACAGGCTCAGTAGTTGTGGCTCACAGGTTTAGTTGCTCTGCGGGATGTGGGATCTTCCCGGACCAGGGATCTATCCCGTGTCCCTTGCGTTGGCAGGCAGATTCTTAACTACTGCACCACCAGGGAAGTTCCCCGAAATAATTTTTAAAAAGCACATGAGGATGCTAAACTAAACTTACCATGGTAATTATTTCACTATATATGTAAGTCAGACCATTATGCTGTACATCTTAAATTATACAGTGAGGTATGTCAGTTACATCCCAATAAAACTGGAAAAAAAATCTAAGAAATGTATAAATGCACATGATGTTATGACTTTTGATATGGCTATTTAGCCTATATAATGGCCCTTTATTTCCTCTTAAATTTCTCATTCTCATGTTCTAGTTGGGTGAAATCGTCAGAGACCCAAATTATAAACTAACATGGGCTATTGTTTTGATTTAACATGGGCTGTTATCATGATCACATAGTATAATTTATTATTACTATTATTCTTTTTATTTTGTAATGAGGTAAAAATTTTAAAACTATGTCATATTATAGCATTTTGCTAATTATTATAGCTTTATTTTTTTATCTGAGTTATATCCAGTACACACATATGAAATTTGTACCAAATTAGTACAAATTAGTACCAATTCATTTTAGTTCAGGTTCAGTAAAAATAAAAAGAACTGTTAAGCCATGCATAATACGATCATATATTATAAACAGAACTCCCAATACAGGATTCCTGATCTGTGTTCCCAGCAAAGAAAGATATTTATTTTGAAAATGAAGGATTTAAATCAAATATCTGCTTCCTCCAAAATGTTTTACAAAAAAGTAGTAGGGACAAAAATAATAATGGGGGAAAAGAAATAAATTGAACTTCAAATGGCTTTTATCTTTGGTACAGACTCTATTAGTTCAAATTAAGCAAAGATTAAAATGCAAATATTGATTTTGGTGTCAGCTGGATTTCCAGGGTCTTTGAAATGTTTAGAAAACAGTCTGCACATTTCATTTCCTTTTTTTTTTTTTTTGGACAGCACACTGTTGCCAGCATTTCTTTGATTTGCACATCTGGAATCACTAAAACATACAGCTGGGAAGAACTGCCAGTGATACTTTGTTTTCTTGACTAGAATTAGAACCTTGGCCTTACCAAAGGGTAATTATCTGGGTAAGTTAATGATGAAATCTTGAGTGATGACAAGGTGGAGGCTCAAATAGTGGCGACCATGGGATTTGGAATTGAATTGATCACTATACTTCTCTGAATTTTATGAGATGCTGTGGAAGATATCACACTGCCTTTGTCAAACCTCCTGGGTCTCATGTCTGCTCACACACAGAGCAAGTCATGGCCTTCCACCTCTGAGGCTGATCACAGTCTTATCCACACAGGCAGCAGGTGAGAGAGGAGAGCATGGTGCACTCTCTTGCCAGCCATTCACCCCAAGTGCAAATACAAGACACACAAATCAACAGTGAAGTGCCATAAAGGAATCACCTTATGTCTCCAGCGAAAATAGCAAGAAAGAAGATGGAGACTTTACAAATTCAATGGATTAGAAATAGTCCAGGAGGGCAAAGAGGAAAATAATATGGCAGTGATTTTGTTTTAATATCTCCAAGCTTCTCTTAAAAAAAAAGAACAGCTCATGTAAAGAAATACTGATGAATATAGGAAGGTCAATTGCTTAAATGGTCTTTCCTTTTATGTCATTTAACAAACACCAGAGTGTAAATTGGTATAAACACTTTGAAAAAAATTTCTGGCAGTGCTTATGAAAGTTAAAATAGGTATGACACAGCAGTTTTTCTCCTGGCAACATACCAAACAGAAATGAGGACCCAGAAGCACATCTAAGAGTGCTCATACTAGCTTTATCCATAACAGCCCCAAACGTAAATAATCTAAACATCTACCAGCAGTAGAATGGGTTTATGCATTGTGGTCTAACCTCAGAATGGAATGTTCAAAGCAACAAAAAGAACAAAATACTGTTACACGGACTTCCCTGGTGGCATGGTGGTTAAGAATCCACTTTCCAATGCAGGGGACACGGGTTCGATCCCTGGTCCGGGAAGATCCCACATGCCATGGAGCAACTAAGCCCGTGCACCACAACTACTGAGCCTGCACTCTAAAGCCCACGAGCCGCAACTACTGAGCCCATGTGCCACAACTACTGAAGCCCACATGCCTAGAGCCACAACAAAGAGTAACCCCTGCTCACTGCAACTAGAAAACAACTAGAGAAACTAGAGAAAGCCCACACGCAGCAACGAAGACCCAATGCAGCCAAAAAATACCAATAAATATATGAATAAAAATTAAAAAAACAAAACAAATACTGTTACACACAGGAGCATGGGTGCATCTCATAGACATGATATTAAGTGAAAGAAGTCAGATACAAAACAGTACAATTCTATGATTTTATTTATATGAAATTCAAAAGTAAGCTAAACTCATCTACTGTGGTTAGAGGTAAGATCAGTAGTCAGCCTGAGGTGGGGATACAGACTGGTAGGGGATATAGGGAGCCTTATGGGGTGCCTGAAATGTTCTATATCTTGATCTTGGTGTTCATTACCCAGAAGTATACATACATGTGTTAAAATTCTCCAGGCTGTACACATGAGATCTGTGTCCTTTACTGTAAGGTATATATATCTCAATTAGAAAGAAAAATCATAGGAGTGAATAATACATAATCAAAATGTGAAATTACTATTGAAATCAATGACACATTAAGCCATTATCTTATTTGAAGAAAGTTCCCTATGAGAAGAATTCTTGAATTAATTATATAAACATTTCTGGACCCAAACATCCATATGAGTGAAGTCATTTAAGTAGTCACCTTCGAGGCCGCTATTCAAACTACACTGACATTGGTCTGTAATTGTTGGAGCTCATTTTTTAGAAACTGTCTTCCTAGACTTTGGGATATTATTTTGAATATGCATAAGGGGTCAGATATTTGTCCTCTGAAAGTGTCCCAAGTTTTTACTACATATAAATAATTTGGAACCACTTTGGGTTGTACAGAGGATTTACAGTATGACTAATAACATTTTTGTTGTTCAATAATCAATCGGGTGTGGTTGACTAAAAAATGAGGGTAATTATGTCATCTGGCTCCAGAAATATTCCTAAGGTTGACTCCAAAAATGATTCCAAAAATGTGCAGACTTTTGTTAGCATCAGTGTTAAAAGTTTCATGGCTTATTGAAGCCTCACATGTTCGCACGGTCAGAAGGAACTTGGCTCTCAGAACCCAAACAAGTCCAAATCCAGAAAACGAAGTAACTTCATATTTATTTCAGCAATTCCGACATGAGTTTACCATTGTATACCTTTGTTCTCAGGAGGTGTCGCCACCTTAGTTTACTGTAGGGTAGTGAAATAAGCCTAAGAGCTTCCTCTCTAAATACATCTCATTTCTGTTTTGAAGAGACAGATGCCTGCTCTTGCCTTCAGGAGGGCTGGGGTTTATAGCAGTGACATATAAGTCACTTTACCTACGGTTTTCAAATCATCGATTTTGTTTAACCATCTAAATGTACATTCTTTATTTTCACATCTTTCAAGATTATCTTGTCATTCTCACCCTGCTATTTGAAAAAGCCTTGACAGAGCCCGCAGATAAGGTTTCCCATTTCACTACTTCCCTGCAGGGTGATATTGAAAGAGATGTCTGATCTTTCTTGGTCTCAATTTCTTTGTTTGTGAAATAATGATGATATAATGCTACCTTGCCAGATTACTGGGGAGTGTTTACAGAGCATTCTTGGCTAAAGATCAGGGGAGAGTCCCTTCTCTTTTCTAGGTCCTCCCTTAATTAATTTGCTCATTTTATAAGCATTGAGAGAAAATTTCAAAACTCCGAGATGAAACAAAAAGGATTTTCTACAAGCTCTTTTAGTTTCTGCTCTTGATAATATTAGCTATTATTCACGTATTTCTCACTTTGGATTCACAGCCATCCCTCTGTCGGGAGGTTTCTTTCTTTGAATTATATTGAAAAGTTAAAGCAGTAAAGAGGCTGACAAAGATGACACAGGTCTTCTGGTCTCACTTCATTGGGAAGTAGATGATCCACCTCCCTCTCTTATACCTGAATGATTGACAGTGACGACATCCAATCCCATCTCATTTCTTATATGGGGCCCTGAGGTGAGGACTTCCTGTCTTTTCTAACAGAAATATGGCAAAATATCAGCATGTAATAGTTCTCACGACAGAGCAACGTATAAATATTTTGATGAACATCTCATGTTTTCATTCTCTCTCCTTTATGTAACTTATATAAAGCATTTCTATTGATGGAGAATGGATGGATGCAATGCTTTTAAAGTTTTAATACATTTTGATTTGAGGCTGTCTGGTTCATCTACATCAGAGCAAAGCTTTAACTTCCTAGGCATAAATTCATTTAGGTCATCAACTCAGACCGCCATTTAGGAGGATTATTCCAATCACTAACAGATATTTTCTTTGTTGTTGAGTTTACTTAATTTCCCAATCTATGATCTCTCCTTCTTGCATTAGTTTCTTAAATAGAGTCAGATCAGATTGTTTCATTTTACAAGTTAAAACTATCCATGAACTGAAATGTGTCCCAATTCACCTCAGGTTTCAGAACCAAGGGTGACAATCCTAGCCGTATATACATCAAACCAAAATACAATATACCCTTACGAGGTATGCTATTTTCCTTCCCATGAGAGTGCAATAAATTTGGGCTTCCTAGCTTTATAGGCTCTAGTAGGCCCTGAGAGAACACCAGTTGGTTTAATTAAAATGCACACATGTAATTACTAAACCTAATGCTAAAACTATACAGTCTTGTATTACGTTCAAATCAGTGGTCTGATAGGACAGCAAGTGTCCCTTAAAGTGATGCCAGCTTTTTGTTTGTTTGATTTTGAGTTTGGTTTTGGTTTTTGTTTTAACAAGAAATGCAGTCAATAGAATTCTAGGACTCCCAGGTTAAACCAGTAAAACAAGCCAACTGGAGTCATGGGTGTACACACAGAGACCTGCTGACAAGCCAAGGGGTACAAACGTAGCATAATTGGTAAAAATGAAGTAAGTGAACTGGTAACTTCTAAAGGTAGCAACTGGGCAATGTGATTTTTCTAGCAGAACTCACTCCTTCTTGGAGATGGGATGTCATATATAAGAATACCCTAAAATCTGAAAGTACATTTTTGGTCGCACATATTCATTCTCTAACCATTGCTATGTTTCTTTCTGAATGAACCTGCACATTGAAAGCCATGACTCAAGTTGAAGAGCATTTCTGCTTGTTTATTGTAAGATTCTTCATGGCTATGGTTACCATACCTAGTTCTTATCTTCATTTCCCTGAGCAAGGGGGACTTGTGGGATGGCCCAATTGCCTACATCAGTGGATGTCAAAGAGTGAGTGCCTCCTCGTGGGTTCCCTCAATTCTCTCACAATGGGCTGGAGCTGATTCTTTCCACAGGAAGTGGTCAAGATTCCCAATGTTTATTCCAGTTGGATGGCCTCAAGCAATTAGGATATGCTTTAAATACTAAAGAGCCACGTAGATTTATACAGAAACTTGAAAAGAAACTTAAACTATCTACTTTACATGCTTCACATTTCTAGGCCCCTAATGGGCTCAAAATATTGAGCGTTTCTTTTTATAATTTTATTTTATTTTTACATCTTTATTGGAGTATAATTGCTTTACAATGGTGTGTTAGTTTCTGCTTTATAACAAAGTGAATCAGTTATACATATACATATGTTCCCATAGCTCTTCCCTCTTGCGTCTCCCTCCCTCCCACCCTCCCTATCCCACCCCTCCAGGCATTCACAAAGCACCGAGCTGATCTCCCTGTGCTTTGCGGCTGCTTCCCACTAGCTATCTACCTTACGTTTGGTAGTATATATATATGTCCATGCCTCTCTCTCGCTTTGTCACAGCTTGCTCTTTCTCCTCCCCATATCCTCAAGTCCATTCTCTAGTAGGTGTGTGTCTTTATTCCTGTCTTACCGCTAGGTTCTTCATGACATTTTTTTTTCTTAAATTCCATATGTATGTGTTAGCATACGGTATTTGTCTTTCTCTTTCTGACTTACTTCACTCTACTGTATGACAGACTCTAGGTCTATCCATCTCATTACAAATAGCTCAATTTCGTTTCTTTTTATGGCTGAGTAATATTCCACTGTATCTATGTGCCACATCTTCTTTATCCATTCATCCGATGATGGACACTTAGGTTGTATCCATCTCCGGGCTATTGTAAATAGAGCTGCAATGAACATTTTGGTACATGACTCTTTATGAATTATGGTTTTCTCAGGGTATATGCCCAGTAGTGGGATTGCTGGGTCATATAGTAGTTCTATTTGTAGTTTTTTAAGGAACTTCCATATTGTTCTCCATAGTGGCTGTACCAATTCACATTCCCACCAGCAGTGCAAGAGTGTTCCCTTTTCTCCACACCCTCTCCAGCATTTATTGTTTCTAGATTTTTTGATGATGGCCATTCTGATTGGTGTGAGATGATATCTCATTGTAGTTTTGATTTGCATTTCTCTAATGATTAATGATGTTGAGCATTCTTTCATGTGTTTGTTGGCAGTCTGTATATCTTCTTTGGAGAAATGTCTATTTAGGTCTTCTGCCCATTTTTGGATTGGGTTCTTTGCTTTTTGGTTTTGAGCTGCATGAGCTGCTTGTAAATTTTGGAAATTAATCCTTTGTCCGTTGACTCGTTTGCAAATATTTTCTCCCATTCTGAGGGTTGTCTTTTGGTCTTGTTTATGGTTTCCTTTGCTGTGCAAAAGCTTTGAAGTTTCATTAGGTCCCATTTGTTTATTTTTGTTTTAATTTCCATTTCTCTAGGAAGTGGGTCAAAAAGGATCTTGCTGTGATTTATGTCATAGAGTGTTCTGCCTATGTTTTCCTCTAAGAGTTTGATAGTTTCTGGCCTTACATTTAGGTCTTTAATCCATTTTGAGCTTATATTTGTGTATGGTGTTAGGGAGTAATCTAATCTCATACTTTTACATGTAGCTGTCCAGTTTTCCCAGCACCACTTATTGAAGAGGCTGTCCTTTCTCCACTGTACATTCCTGCCTCCTTTGTCAAAGATAAGGTGACCATATGTGTCTGGGTTTATCTCTGGGCTTTCTATCCTGTTCCATTGATCTATCTTTCTGTTTTTGTGCCAGTACCATACTGTCTTGATTACTGTAGCTTTGTAGTATAGTCTGAAGTCAGGGAGCCTGACTCCTCCAGCTCCATTTTTCATTCTCAAGATTGCTTTGGCTATTCAGGGTCTTTTGTGTTTCCATACAAATTGTGAAATTTTTTGTTCTAGTTCTGTGAAAAATGCCAGTGGTAATTCGATAGGGATTGCATTGAATCTGTTGATGGCTTTGGGTAGTAGAGTCATTTTCACAATGTTGATTCTTCCAATCCAAGAACATGGTATATCTCTCCATCTCTTTGTATCATCCTTAATTTCTTTCATCAGTGTCTTATAATTTTCTGCATACAGGTCTTTTGTCTCCTTAGGTAGGTTTATTCCTAGATATTTTATTCTTCTTCTTGCAATGGTAGATGAGAGTGTTTTCTTGATTTCACTTTCAGATTTTTCATCATTAGTATATAGGAATGCCAGAGATTTCTATGCATTAATTTTGTATCCTGCTACTTTACCAAATTCATTGATTAGCTCTAGTAGTTTTCTAGTAGCATCTTTAGGATTCTCTATGTATAGTATCATGTCATCTGCAAAGAGTGACAGCTTTACTTCTTCTTTTCCAATTTGTATTCCTTTTATTTCTTTTTCTTCTCTGATTGCTGTGGCTAGGACTTCCATAACTATGTTGAATAACGGTGGTGAGAGTGGGCAACCTTGTCTTGTTCCTGATCTTAGTGGAAATGGTTTCAGTTTTTCACCATTGAGGATGATGTTGGCTGTGGGTTTGTCACATATGGCCTTTATTATGTTGAAGAAAGATCCCTCTTTGCCTACTTTCTGCAGAGTTATCATAAATGGGTGTTGAATTTTGTTGAAAGCTTTCTCTGCATCTATTGAGATGATCATATGGTTTTTCTCCTTCAATTTGTTAATATGGTGTATCACGTTGATTGATTTGCGTATATTGAAGAATCCTTGCTTTCCCGGAATAAACCCCACTTGATCATGGTGTATGATCCTTTTAATGTGCTGTTGGATTCTGTGTGCTAGTATTTTGTTGAAGATTTTTGCATCTATGTTCATCAGTGATATTGGACTGTAGTTTTCTTTCTTTGTGACATCCTTGCCTGGTTTTGGTATCAAGGTGATGGTGGCCTCGTAGAATGAGTTTGGGAGTGTTCCTCCCTCTGCTATATTTTGGAAGTGTTTCAGAAGGATAGGTGTTAGCTCTTCTCTAAATGTTTGATAGAATTCGCCTGTGAAGCCATCTGGTCCTGGGCTTTTGTTTGTTGGAAGATTTTTAATCACAGTTTCAATTTCAGTGCTTGTGATTGGTCTGTTCATATTTTCTCTTTCTTCCTGATTCAGTCTTGGCAGGTTGTGCATTTCTAAGAATTTGTCCATTTCTTCCAGGTTGTCCATTTTATTGGCATAGAGTTGCTTGTAGTAATCTCTCTTGATCCTTTGTATTTCTGCAGTGTCAGTTGTTACTTCTCCTTTTTCATTTCTAATTCTATTGATTTGAGTCTTCTCCCTTTTTTTCTTGATGAGTCTGGCTAATAATGGTTTATCAATTTTGTTTATCTTCTCAAAGAACCAGCTTATAGTTTTATTGATCTTTGCTATTGTTTCCTTCATTTCTTTTTCATGTATTTCTGATCTGATCTTTATGATTTCTTTCCTTCTGCTAACTTTGGGGTTTTTTTGTTCTTCTTTCTCTAATTGCTTTAGGTGCAAGGTTAGGTTGTTTATTCGAGATGTTTCCTGTTTCTTAAGGTAGGATTGTATTGCTATAAACTTCCCTCTTAGAACTGCTTTTGCTTCATCCCATAGGTTTTGGGTCGTGGTGTCTCCATTGTCATTTGTTTCTAGGTATTTTTTGATATCCTCTTTGATTTCTTCAGTGATCACTTGGTTATTAAGTAGTGTATTGTTTAGCCTCCATGTGTTTGTATTTTTTACAGATCTTTTCCTGTAACTGATATCTAGTCTCATAGCATTGTGGTCAGAAAAGATACTTGATACAATTGCAATTTTCTTAAATTTACCAAGGCTTGATTTGTGACCCAAGATATGATCTATTCTGGAGAATGTTCCATGAGCACTTGAGAAAAATGTGTATTCTGTTGTTTTTGGATGGAATGTCCTATAAATATCAATTAGGTCCATCTTGTTTAATGTATCATTTAAAGCTTGTGTTTCCTTATTTATTTTCATTTTGGATGATCTGTCTATTGGTGAAAGTGGGGTGTTAAAGTCCCCTGCTATGAATGTGTTACTGTCGATTTCCCCTTTTATGGCTGTTAGTATTTGCCTTATGTATTGAAGTGCTCCTGTGTTGGGTGCGTAAATATTTACAATTGTTTTATTTTCTTCTTGGATCGATCCCTTGATCATTATGTAGTGTCCTTCTTTGTCTCTTCTAATAGTCTTTATTTTAAAGTCTATTTTGTCTGATATGAGAATTGCTACTCCAGCTCTCTTTTGGTTTCCATTTGCATGGAATATCTTTTTCCCTCCCCTTACTTTCCGTCTGTATGTGTCTCTAGGTCTGAAGTGTGTCTCTTGTAGACAGCACATATATGGGTCTTGTTTTTGTATCCATTCAGCCAATCTGTGTCTTTTGGTGGGAGCATTTAGTCCATTTACATTTAAGGTAATTATCGATATGTATGTGCCTATTCCCATTTTCTCAATTGTTTTGGGTTCGTTATTGTAGGTCTTTTCCTTCTCTAGTGTTTCTTGCCTAGAGAAGTTCCTTTAGCATTTGTTGTAAAACTGGTTTGGTGGTGCTGAACTCTCTCAGCTTTTGCTTGTCTGTAAAGGTTTTAATTTCTCCATCAAATCTGAATGAGATCCTTGCTGAGTAGAGTAATCTTGGCTGTAGGTTTTTCTCCTTCATCACTTTAAATATGTCCTGCCAGTCCCTTCTGGCTTGCAGAGTTTCTGCTGAAAGATCAGCTGTTAACCTTATGGGGATTCCCTTATGTGTTATTTGTTGTTTTTCCCTTGCTGCTTTTAATATATTTTCTTTGTATTTAATTTTTGACAGTTTGATTAATATGTGTCTTGGCGTATTTTGCCTTGGATTTATCCTGTATGGGACTCTCTGTGCTTCCTGGACTTGATTAACTATTTCCTTTCCCATATTAGGGAAGTTTTCAACTATAATCTCTTCAAATATTTTCTCAGTCCTTTCCTTTTTCTCTTCTTCTTCTGGAACCCCTATAATTCGAATGTTGGTATGTTTAATGTTGTCCCAGAGGTCTCTGGGACTGTCCTCATTTCTTTTCGTTCTTTTTTCTTTATTCTGCTCTGCAGTAGTTATTTCCACTATTTTATCTTCCAGGTCACTTATCCGTTCTTCTGGCTCAGTTATTCTGCTATTGATCCCATCTAATGTATTTTTAATTTCATTTATTGTGTTGTTCATCATTGTTTGTTTCATCTTTAGTTCTTCTAGGTCTTGTTAAATGTTTCTTGCATTTTGTCTATTCTATTTCCAAGATTTTGGATCATCTTTACTATCATTATTCTGAATTCTTGTTCAGGTAGACTGCCTATTTCCTCTTCATTTGTTAGGTCTGGTGGGTTTTTATCTTGCTCCTTCATCTGCTGTGTGTTTTTCTGTCTTCTCATTTTGCTTATCTTCCTGTGTTTGGGGTCTCCTTTTTGCAGACTGCAGGTTCGTAGTTCCCGTTGTTTTTGGTGTCTGTCCCCAGTGGCTAAGGTTGGTTCAGTGGGTTGTGTAGGCTTCCTGGTGGAGGGGACTAGTGCCTGTATTCTGGTGGATCAGGCTTGATCTTGTCTTTCTGGTGGGCAGGTCCACGTCTGGTGGTGTGTTTTGGGGTGTCTGTGGACTTATTATGATTTCAGGCAGCCTCTCTGCTAATGGGTGGGGTTGTGTTCCTGTCTTGCTAGTTGTTTGGCATAGGGTGTCCAGCACTGTAGCTTGCTCATCGTTGAGTGAAGCTGGGTGCTGGTGTTGAGATGGAGATCTCTGGGAGATTTTCACTGTTTGATATTATGTGGATCTGGGAGGTCTCTTGTGGACCAGTGTCCTGAAGTTGGCTCTCCCACCTCAGAGGCACAGCACTGACTCCTGGCTGTAGCACCAAGAGCCTTTCATCCACACGGCTTTGAATAAAAGATCTCAGAAGGTCTGAGATCTTCTGCTTTGAATAAAAGGGAGAAAAAGTAGAAAGAAAGCATTAGTAGAAGTAGAAAGAAAGAAAGAAAGAAGGGAGGGAGGAAGGAAGGAAGGAAGGAAGGAGGGAAGGAAGGAAAAAAGAAAGAAGATAAAGTAAAATAAAATAAAGTAAGATAAAATATAATAAAGTTATTAAAATAAAAAATAATTATTAAGAAAAAAATTTTAAAAAAAAACCGGACAGATAGAACCCTAGGACAAATGGTGGAAGCAAAGCTATATAGACAAAATCTCACACAGAAGCATACACATACACACTCACAAAAAAAGGAAAAGGGGAAAAAATCATAAATCTTGGTCTCAAAGTCCACCTCCTCAATTTGGGATGATTCGTTGTCTATTCGTATATTCCACAGATGTAGGGTACATCAAGTTGATTGTGGAGCTTTAATCTGCTGCTTCTGAGGCTGCTGGGAGAGATTTCCCTTTCTCTTCTTTGTTCGCACAGCTCCCAGGGGCTCAGCTTTGGATTTGGCCCCGCCTGTGCGTGTAGGTCGCCGGAGGGCGTCTGTTCTTCGCTCAGACAGGATCGGGTTAAGGAGCTGCTGATTGGAGGGTTCTGGCTCACTCAGGCCGGGGGTGGGGGGGGGAGGGAGGGGCACGGAGTGCGGGGCGGGCCTGCGGCGGCAGAGGCCAGCGGCGGCAGAGGCCAGCGTGACGTTGCACCAGCCTGAGGCGCGCCGTGCGTTCTCCCGGGGGAGTTGTCCCTGGATCCCGGGACCCTGGCAGTGGCGGGCTGCACAGGCTCCCCGGAAGTGGGGTGTGGAGAGTGACCTGTGTTCACACACAGGCTTCTTGGTGGCGGCAGCAGCAGCCTTAGCGTCTCATGCCTGTCTCTGGGGTCCGTGCTTTTAGCCACGGCTCGCGCCCGTCTCTGGAGCTCCTTTAAGCAGCGCTCTTAATCCCCTCTCCTCGCGCACCAGGAAACAAAGAGGGAAGAAAAAGTTTCTTGCCTCTTCAGCAGGTCCAGACTTTCCCGGACCACCTCCTGGCTAGCCGTGGCTTACTAACCCCCTGCGGGCTGTGTTCACGCCACCAACCCCAGTCCTCTCCAGGCGCTCCGACGGAAGCCTGAGCCTCAGCTCCCAGCCCTGCCAGCCCCGGCGGGTGAGCAGACAAGCCTCTCGGGCAGGTGAGTGTCGGTCGGCCCTGGTCCTCTGTGCGGGAATCTTTCCGCTTTGCCCTCCGCACCCATGTTGCTGTGCTCTCCTCTGCGGCTCCGAAGCTTCCCCCCTCCGCCACCCGCAGTCTCCGCCCGCGAAGGGGCTTCCTAGTGTGTGGAAACCTTTCCTCCTTCACAGCTCCCTCCCACTGGTGCAAGTCCCGTCCCTATTCTTTTGTCTCTGTTTATTCTTTTTTCTTTTGCCCTACCCAGGTACGTGGGGAGTTTCTTGCCTTTTGGGAGGTCTGAGATCTTCTGCCAGCGTTTAGTAGGTGTTCTGTAGGAGTTGTTCCGCGTGTAGTTGTATTTCTGGTGTATCTGTGGGGAGGAAGGTGACCTCCACGTCTTACTCTTCCGCCATCTTCCCCTCGTTCTTCTGAGCATTTCTTTCTCTGGTAATAGTCTAAATAACCCAGATCTGAAGTATAAAAAAAGCAGTTACTCTGAAGTCTTCACCCCTCAAAATACCAGTGAATTCTACTGAATATCCTGCCATGTTAATAGAAATACTTGGTGTAAAATTAGGTACTACTGAACATACTTTTGTGTGTGTGTGTGTGGTACGCGGGCCTCTCACTGTTGTGGCCTCTCCTGTTGCGGAGCACAGGCTCCGGATGCGCAGGCTCAGCAGCCATGGCTCACGGGCCCAGCCGCTCCGCGGCATGTGGGATCTTCCTGGACCGGGGCACGAGCCTGTGTCCCCTGCATTGGCAGGCCTACTCAACCACTGCGCTACCAGGGAAGCCCTGAACATACTCTTTTACCCTGTTTTTATACTATTTTTCTGGTACTGGTTTAGGATGTATATGGACATATTATAACTAGCATTTGTTCCAATCCAGTGATTACCTTCCACAATCAATAAAACATTCAATCTTTTCCAAGATGAATTGTATTCCTGTACAATCAAGTCTCTACTAACAGATAATGATCAAGCATAGGATTTGTTGTATAGAAACAGATATCAGAAGTCCATGGTTGGTCTCCACGTGCAGCCCTCTCCACGAAGGACTACAAAACAGACTCAGTCTCCTCCAGACTTCTGCAGAAGAGGTTGAGATATGCTACAAATTGACTTATTTCCCACCAAAGAGAAATTTCTTGCATTCCAGGTTCTAAACAGTGCAGAACACAGTAGGCCAGGGTGATTCTAGGGAAGTAATGTTGTAACTTCAGCCTTGGGAAGTAATAGCTTTTATCAGAAGTAATGGGATTATGGGAACTGAATTTAAAAAAGATATACTGAAGGCCTTATGACTTGGTGTCCCTCTGAGTTGTATTTCTACTGAGATTCAGACATCTAGTAGCTATGCTATTCTAGAAACCCAGCTCAGCTGGACCCCTAGAAACATTTCAAAAGCCCCATGCCACCACATCGTGTTCAGAGCAGTGACCTGGAGAAGTTGCTCTTGGTTTGGGTAATATGGCTGTAAGGGTGTACACAGTGACTCATATAGCATCCAAAGGTATTTAGTTGATTGGGCCAACACAAATTCTGATTTCCTTGTAGAAATCTGAAGAAAGGTCCACCCAACCAATAAATATCTATGCTTCTCTAGAGGTAATTTCCAGAACAAGAACTCTCAGGGAGATTTCCTGAATTAGTGACACATCTCCTTTCAGACTTACATTCAATAGAAGACAGAGCTTCAAACACTCCTGTCTCTGAAGTGCCTCTAATCAGTATACATTCAATAGCCTAAGTTAGTAATATGTTAATCAAGTGTAAGACACCAGTTTAAATCACACCATGATAACGTATGCAAAGACTAGCACAGAACCAATAAGTGTTGGTCCTCTTACTTTGCTCCTAGTAAACTCAGAGAGCTGATGTGAGTATTGTTATCAAAATGAGTTAAGTATATAAACGCATGCCATTGAATATGTCAGTATAAAATTTTAAGATAATGTTATTCTGCTGGTTTTTTGTCCCACTGAACTAAAAAAATATAAGTAATCATTTAGCAGATTTACTTGGACTCTCTCATGCAATTAGTTGTCAGTTCATCAATATTATTCAGCAAAAATTCATTCCGATTATAATCATTACTAACAATCTAATATCTGTACAAAATGTCCTGGATTATTCATCAGTATTTTATGTATTTATAACTTTGAAAACTAGAAGCAATTTAGTTGCCCAACAACAGGGGACTGGTTAAAGAAAATTATGGTGCTATTCAATAATTAAATCATGCTAGAAGATAATATTTCATAATCTAGGAAAATAATCATGATTTATTTTTAGGTAAGAGAAACAGATTCCAAATTCTAGGTAGAGCATACATCTAAAAAACTACACACACACACACACAGAGATAGATAAGAAATTTTTTTAAAGACTTGTAAGAGATATACAAAAATATTAAAAGTATAGAAATTCTGGATTTAAAAAAATGTTCACAGCTGTGCTTTAATATAGTGTGTATATTTCCCACAATGAATATACGTTACCTTACATAATAGGAAAAAACAATTATTCAAAAAGAAAATAACCAACATAATGAAAACAGCTAGTCAAACTGGCCATGAGATTGTGTAAGCAAAACACCTGGCTGATTGAATTTTCCAGTTTTCCACCAGTTGTTTGGATTATGTGATCATAGCTTCATTTGTTAGTTTAGAAGCACAGACTTCCAGAAAGTCCAAACAAAGAAGATATAGACAACCAGAGCAGAGGTTGTTAACTTTTCCATTAGAGCCAACATCTGATTCCCTTGTCTCGTGACTCTCCAGCCCAGGATGAGTTTCTATCTCTGTGTATCAGTTAACTGTGAGTAGGGCTGCATGAGTGTTTGTGGTAGAGGTGGCCTGGTGGTCTTGTGGGTGGTGAGTGGTCACAGGCAGATGTCCAAGAAATCCAGATGTTAAGGACGATCACTGATAGTAAAGATACTGGGGTATTTCGTATCCTTATGACAGAGGAGCCACAACAAAACAACAGTGAAAAGCAAGTGGCTACAGGAAGATAGTCATCTGAAGGGTAAGGCCAAATCATTTTTGCATATCATAGACAATCAAGACTGAGCCACATACCAGGCACTTTTTCAATTTCCCCTTACTTAACCCCAACTAAAAATCAAAATTTTCTGAGACATCAGCCCAAAACAGAAAATAAATGGTACTTGTCCTTTTGCCACAGACTCAATTACCATCAGTAAATCATGTTTAATTTACTTGTATTGGGTGGATTGTTTCTGTACTATCCTTTTTCCTTTTGAGAAAGTCCGTGAACATATAGGTGTCCTAGTAGGTGCCGATCTCTTTCTTTTTCGTTGTCTGCCCTTTTTTCTTTTTTCATTGCACTACCTTATTTTAATTGAAAGAACCTTTGAATACACATTTCCTAAGGGCAGTCACAACATTTTCTACCAAGAAATGTTGTAGACATTCAATGTAAGTGAGAAATGCTAGAGACCCTTTTTGAAATACCACATCTTGATAAAATATTGCCATATATTTGTTCATCATATTTGCTTGTCATTTTTTGTTGTCTAAAAAAAAGCGTATATAAAGTACATGGCCACAGAGACTGAGCTGATCATCTCCAGGTCTCAACAAAACATGGTCACTTGCCTCTCCACCATTACCTGCTTCTCCTGCAGGCATGGTAGGATAGAGGCATATAGAGAAATCATGGGTGGACAGAGATAAAACCCTAACATATGGATGTAGGTCTGGCCTTGGGTGCTTGGGATGGAACCATGCTTTTAAAGCAGGATATTAAGTATGACTGAAGGGACTTTCTGATCAAAACAATGCTATTCCATTATCTAAAGAGTCAGCAAGGTGGAGACAAAAACAAAGTTAAAGGATTTCTTTGTTAAAGCTGGGCTTCAGAACTATATCTGCTAGCTAGTTGTCAGCTACCCCTGGGGAGGTCATTTACCTCCAAGACGCGTGGAGTGGAGACAATGATGTCCTTCTTGCTGTCCTATAACATAGGTAACATGCAACTACATACCTTGCCCCCTATGCCATCCCTACCCCCAGCATTCTTGATTTCCCCTGTTAAAGTCCATTTTTCCTTTAATCCATAGCATTTTCCAGCTTGTAATATAGTATATAAAGTATTTATTATATTTTTTATAGTTTCCTCCTACCAGAATATAAGACCCATGAAGACAGTGCTATTGTTAAGTTTGTTCACTGATCTACCACCAGCACCCAGAACGGTGCCTACATTATAATAGGTGCTCATTACATGTTTCTTAAATGTATGAATGAATGCCTTATGTGTACCACATACTCAAATGAGATATTGTATGAGTCTGTAAATGTAAATCATTATTTTTTATTAGACAGCTAACTTCTGAGATGAATTCTATAATGCGACTTCCTTCATTAAGTTTGCCAGAACATACTCGGGAAAGATTTGTATAATTCTCTTCCAAAAATTCTAGGGATCCTCCTTCTGGTCCTGTATATTTCTGTCTTCCCTGAACTGACATTGAGCTCTGAAGATCAAAGCAAACTTCCTGCTTTAAATTGTGTTACACTCTACACCAGTGTCTCTCTAGGACTGGGGACTTACAAAAAATTTAGGAAAGTATTTTCTTTCTTTGAGGCAATCGAGATTATTTTTTACGTGTAGTGGGATAATTTGTATTTACTGAGATATTTGAGATGTTAATTTATGTTTTGCTTTTATTGTTGTCAAAGAAAACATATGGGATGAATTTGTGGCTTTTTTCTCTATCTTTCTCCTTTTTCTAGTTCTTAAGAAGGAAGCTAGACCTTTGCCCCTCCTTTCTTTCAGGTGTTAGCTCAAAAAGCAATATCTTCTGGTAAACAGTTTTCCCCCTACAAGTTGTGACAGCCTAGGCTTTTTATGGAGCATACACCAGACATTGCAGAGAGGGTGGGAGGAGAGAGTTTCCGACGGGTTGAGGAAAGACTGAGGGATGGGAATCACAAATTGTCTAGGGTCTCATTGGGCATTGCGAGAACTTCGGCTCTTACTTGGAGTTAGAAGGGAAGCTATCAGAGGGTTTTGAGCGTGAGTGGTGTACCATGACTTTCATTTTAACAGGATTGCTCTGCATCTTTGTTGAGAATAATCTGAAGGAGGCGGGGGTGTAGCAGGGAGAGGAGTTAGAAGCTACATCAATAATCTTGGCAAAAGATAGTGGTGGGTCCAAGCAAAATGGAGGCTGTGGGCTTGGGGAGAAGTGGTCAAATCTTGGCAAAACAGGCCTTTAGGTGCTATTTTTTAGGAAGAATTAGGGATGGGAGTGTTTTGACGCATTCAAACCCTCTCAGCCTGTACCCTTTCAGCATGTATTCCTGGGATTGGTGGGATTTGAGTGTAGTCTGCAGATGTGAACAGAGCAAAGCTAGCTGGCCCACCCAGACATTGAACCCATGACCCTGATCTCATTAACTTCAGCCCTAATCAATTTAGCTAAATGTGGGCCATGAAACTACAGAGAGCCATGCCCCATCCCCCTGCCCCTTCCATAGAGTCTTATACAGTCTATGTACTGTCTGCCAACCTCATAAAAAATCCTTGAAGTTCCTTTGCCTTTGTTGTTGGAACAGTATTAAATGCCTATCAAGTGGATTTAGAAAATAAAGGAAAGTTTACAGAGAGATCTGCCAGTACAAGAGTAAACCCTGTCCACCCTGAACTCACATATCCATTGTCAAGAAGTCAGTACTTTTATATGGCCATTTTGTTAGTCTTTTTTAATTGAAAATAATGAAAAATTTCTGAATTTGCTAATTTTTCCACATGGGACCAATTCACCTGGGTACACAATGGAGTCTTCTAACAGGCTTACTTGAGGTAAAGAAATACCATATATTACAGCTCAAATGGTAATAAGAGATGGAGATAACCACCTCTTTAATAATAATTTTTAAACCCTTCTTCACCCACGGCACAACATTCCTCCACAGGAGAATAGTCACGTGGGGAACATGCCAATTATAAGGCAACTGGTTTGTTTTTCTAGCAGACTTGCTTCATTAGGAGCCCCCGAATGTGTTACACGGTCGGTTACAAAGTGTGACAATTTATGGTACATTCTGGGGTTTCAGGAAAGGGAAAGATCTTGCAAATTATTATCTGTGACAGAATTATAATTTTACAAATGATTAATCTCAATCATCCGTCTCTTTTTCCTCTTGGGTTAAGCAGGAAAATTATATCCTGCAAAATTAGCTGTCAAAATGTGAGCCTGTGGTTTTGGAGCATTCGTACATTAGGAGAACAAAAAGAAGATCTTTATTAATGAGCTGGATTAAATAAATAAAAAGTTTATTGCAGGAGACATGCTGCTCTGTTGCTACAATATGTCTCACGATTTCCCAGTAGTCAGATAATATTTACCAAATTGAATCACAATTCGATATGACTATTACTTGTTTCCAGGGATATCCTATAACCTAAATATGATATTTTTATCTATGTCCCCCTTTTGGACTGGGTACCCGTGAAAATGCATGCACTTTTCCTTTGGTATTTAATTACAGTGACTATAGGGAAATATTTTGTTCACAGAAGCATTTGGAAAGTATCTCAGAGTGGGGAACACTTCCCATATTATCACCACTCCAGTGCTGAAGTCAGCTCAGGGAAGAATAGAGGATTTAAAAAGAGAATTAAAAATCGAGAACCATCTGAACAAATCAAGAAATTTTAAAATCAGCTATTTCACCAGACATTACCTTGCAACTTCAGTACACTTAACTTTATGCCATCCTTCTTCTGACATATACCACCCATTGTTTGACTTGTAATCACCTATGTATATGGGTCATCCTCCCCTACGCTAGGCTGCAAATTCAATTCCTGGAATATAGTAGATATTCAATACATTAAAAAATAAAAGCTGAAAAAGGAAGGGGATACTGAATAAAGCCGATGAGTAGAAATAAGGGAGGCTCATAGGTTGGGATGTATAGGTACCTAATAACATGATTAACACCAGAACAATTCGCATCATGATACATCTTGTAAAGAGTCAGGAACTGTAAGTTTTCCACGCGCACAAAATAAAGCAAAAAGTGGAGCCTTTTGTAAAGGCTACTGATGCTCAGGGCTGTCTTCATGTGCAAAGATGTAGCCGCTTGCCTCCTGAGAGAAAATCTGATTGGATGTTTTTTTTGATGGGTAGCACATTATGTTCAGAGACCGAGACTGCCTTTGCCAATAGTTTGTTTAACACAAGTTCATTAAAATGATTTCACAAGCTAATATCATACAGGATAATGACTCTTAATAAGCCAAGAAATAAATAACATACTCTGAACCCATGATAGATTAATTATCCTATTGTTCCAGGGGAGATGATAGAAATAAAGTCCAAATTCCGTTGAGATGTACCTTTTCTATGAGTTTCAGTTTCTTGGGCGAGAGGGCTTGGCCAACCAAAAGCTGACGTCCAGAGGCAGGGCAAAAATGAAAGTCCCTTGTTGCCAGAGCACATTGCTGGGGGATAGTGGCACTGGTGTTGTGGGCAGGCTAGACTGCTCCAAGGGTTATCACCCCAGGGGACCATTGCATGGCTTGTGACACTGCCTATAAGGAACAGACGTCCCTTCTCTTCCTGAGACTGCTGCATAATTTAACACCACTGCCCACCAAAGAGTCACCTTAGCCATGACAGGAGCAAGTGTTTCAAGATCTTTGGAGAACTCGATCAGCAGAGGGTAGCTTTGTCCTGACTGAAACTCTGGGATATTCCTTGCAAACTCAGTATTTACAGTCCAAATGTCCCCTTGCCATAGTTGCTTCTCCACGTGTTCTTATCCATAAGCCCCCAGGAGGGCCCCCCAGCAGCTGAGTTACTAAGTGCTTCGCAAGGACAACAAATGAGAGATGTCAACCGTACACAACTCCATTCTTATGTCAAAACAACTTCTAAAGACAGCTTTTTTCTTTGTCATAAACAAGTGGATTAAAACAACATCATTTAAGCCATAAACAAGTGGATTTGAAGTCAGATCCAATCAATACACAACATCAGCTCAGCTCATGTTTTCACAAAAGGCACCATCTCAGTTTGCTGGCTAAATGCCTTTGGGTCAGGTGTCCCCTCCAGTGCAGTCTGGGACTGGAAGTTGGTAGTCATGTTGGCCAAAGTACCTGTGCCTTAGAATGGTCTTTTTTAGAGAGGCTGTGCATGCGGCAGATTCCTGGTATCTTGTAGAGCATGTCTCAACATCCATCCTGTTTTAAAGTTATTTATATATATATATATACATACATCTCCTCATTTTCTCTAACATCTTTATTGTAGTATAATTACTTTACAATGGTGTGTTAGTTTCTGCTTTATAACAAAGTGAATCAGCTATACGTATACATATATCCCCATATCTCCTCCCTCTTGCGTCTCCCTCCCTCCCACCCTCCCTATCCTACCCCTCTAAGTGATCACAAAGCACCCAGCTGATCTCCCTGTGCCATGCAGCTGCTTCCCACTAGCTATCTATTTTACATTTGGTAGTATATATATGTCCATGCCACTCTCTCACTTCATCCCAGCTTACCCTTCCCCGTCCCTATGTCCTCAAATCCATTCTCTACATCTGCATCTTTATTCCTGTCCTGCCCCTAGGTTCTTCATAACCACTTCTTTTTTTTTTAGATTCCATATATATGCGTTAGCATACGATATTTGTTTTTCTCTTTCTGACTTACTTCACTCTGTATGACAGACTCTGGATCCATCCAACTCACTACAAATAACTCAATTTTGTTTCTTTCTATGGCTGAGTAATATTCCTTTGTATACATGTGCCACATCTTCTTTATCCATTCATCTGTCAATGGACACTTAGGTTGCTTCCATGTCCTGGCTATTGTAAATAGTGCTGCAGTGAACATTGTGGTACATGACTCTTTTTGAATTATGGTTTTCTCAGGGTATATGCCCAGTAGTGGGATTGCTGGGTCGTATGGTAGTTCTATTTTTAATTTTTAAAGGAACCTCCATTCTGTTCTCCATAGTGGCTGCATCAATTTACATTCCCACGAAGAGTGCAAGAGGGTTCCCTTTTCTCCACACCCTCTCCAGCATTTATTGTTTGTAGATTTTTTGATGATGGCCATTCTGACTGGTGTGAGGTGATACCTCATTGTAGTTCTGATTTGCATTTCTCTAATGATTAGTGATGTTGAGCATCCTTTCATGTGTTTGTTGGCAATCTGTATAACTTCTCTGAAAAAATGTCTATTTAGGTCTGCTGCCCATTTTTGGATTGGGTTGTTTGTTTTTTGTCTTCTCATTTTTGAGCTCCTGGGTTGCTGATGCACTTCTATGTGACCAATAGTATTTAGCAACATACTTGGAATACTTTCTTTGTCCAATGCACGTTTGTTGCATTGATACAATATTTATATTCCTCTCCCTTTCTTTTCTGCCTTTTTTCCTTTCTTCCCTTCCTCTCTCTTTCCATTTTTCTTTCCTTCCACTACATGTAAAGACCTACTATATCAGAGACTATGCATAGTAATATCAAAATTCAAAAGATACATTTACTACTGTCAAGATGCTCACACTGTAGTGGGGAAAAGAAATCTGTAGTAGGATGTCATGTTAAAAATAACATCTTTTTTCTCCTGATATTTTGTTCTTCCTCTATCTCATATGGCTTACTAATTCCTTATTACTTCATTGCTTTGGGGATTTTTCTAGGGCAGGGCACAGAAGAAGCAGATGTCAGTGTTTCTTCTTGCCTTTTATAAATGCCTAAACCCATCAAAGAGATGTTGTATGTGTCCCGGGGGAAAATTGCGAGAGGGTGTTCCTCTGAGAAAACACTAGAAAGGAAGAAGAAGGTCTCCTACAGCTGGGAGGAAGTGTGTGCTTGGGGTCGGAGGCTCCAAGGAGAAGTGGCGATCTGATCTTGCCCCCTTCTTGGCAGCACGCCAGGGAGATGGGGGAATCTCAGAGCAAACAGTTCAGTGCTGCGGCCATGTAAGGCTCGCAGCTTCCCCACAGCATAAGAGTAACAGAGTCCTTCTACCTGCTGCAGTTCTTTGGACTGGGGCCTTAAGCAGGGCCAGAGTAATCAGTGTTCGGAGAATCTGTCTGATATCTTCTGAGAGATGCCAGATGCTGGAACCTCCACACAGTAATGAGCAAGGAGCGTTTTCCACTGAGGAGTGAGATACAACTTTACACTGGCTGGGTGAGAAGGGGCTTTGGTAAATTTAAAGCAAAGGAAAAAAATGCTATTTATTTCTTACACAGATAAGTTTTGAAGCCCATTATACATGCAAACATATGGCTATGATATAGTAAACTAATTTCTAATGGCAACAATTATGACATACTCTGAGACTAATGAAGGAGGTGTGATCACATCTAACTTAGGAAAATTTTTGCTTCAAGTGACTGTCAGTGTGAATTAACAGAGTGTGTCTCTGACTTTAGGCATAAAACTAAAGCCACAGACTAGAAAAAAATAAACTCTAGGCCTACATGCTATGGGGTGACAGCTTTTGATGCCTCATCATCATTGAGTCACATCAGCCAGGTGCCAGCTGCCCCTTGAAACTTAAATCAGAAGGCAGTGCTCAGTTCCTCACTGCTCTCCCAAGTAATTTTACTGTTCTGCTAATTCATTTAACCTCTTGCAATCTCATTCAGTTTCCTCTTTTGAGCAATGAAGAAACTTTTTAGAGAAACTTGGGGCATGTTGGACTTGCCTGTAGAAAATGACTTATAATCTATAAAACACCTTGTAAAAGTTACACATTATAAGTAGTTCTACGAGTATAAACAATTTAAAGTTTGTCAGTGTTTGCTCCAACAAAGTATTTCTGTTCTGTTCTAAAATCTCAAACAGGAAAAAGGCTGTTTATTTTAAGCATCAAAAAGCATTCTTTGGGCTTCCCTGGTGGTGCAGTGGTTGCAAGTCCTCCTGCCGTTGCAGGGGACGCGGGTTCGTGCCCTGGTCCGGGAGGATCCCACATGCCGTGGAGCGGCTGGGCCTGTAAGCCATGGCCGCTGAGCCTGCATGTCCAGAGCCTGTGCTCCGCAATGGGAGAGGCCACAGCAGTGAGAGGCCCACGTACCGCAAAGAAAAAAAAAAAAAGCATTCTTTGTTTAGTGCTATCTTATTTACACATATATTTATCAATAAATATATGAGGCCAGGCCCTATGTTAGATGTTGTAGGGAAGCAAAATTTGCTGCACCAAAACGTGACTCTTTCGCATGTGAGGAAGAAACGAAAGACTCAGGAAGTTTTTCTTTTTACCTCCCTCTTAACTACCTAAAAGAATTTAGATAGGGGGCTAATCCAGAAATATCTATAGTATAATATGAACTTGAGGTGGTAGACAGGGAGGAACCTAGCAAAGTCTGTTTGCTAAAATTCCTCTCTATGTCCCATTCGTTCTACATGGCCCAACAAATATTTGTTTACCAAAAATTTGCTCTTTTTTCATCTTGCTGTGAATTGCCTTCCTTCTCTTTGAAGTCCCAGACCACTGCCCCTTCTCCTTAGCCCAAAATGACATGTATACCTCACTTTGCCTGACTGTCTTTGGAACCTCCCATGTTGATACAGATTCCCCATATGTATGTAATTAAATTTGTTTTATTTTTTTTTCATTCTGTTAATCTATCTCATGTCAGTTTAATTATTAGGCCATCCAGAAGAACCTAGAAGGGTAAAGGAAAATACTTTTCTTTGCCAACAGCATTTTGTGTACAGTGGTGAATATTAGACAAGATGCTTGCCCAAAAGAGATTAAGGTCTAGTAGGAGAGGCTAGTGTTACACAAGTTTGCAAAATTGTGAGAAATGTCACCAAGATCAAGAAAAGAGTGTTTTAACAGAAAGTAAGATGAGTGAACTGTACAAGAGCGAGCCTAGGAAACGCTTTATGAGAAAGTAAGGGATGAGTCCTGAATGATGAATAGGGGCCAGGCAATGAGAGAGAGAAAGATGGATCGAGGGTGGGCGGGGGAGCTTTCCTGGTAAAGGCATAACATGGGTAAACATCACTGAGGCAAGAACGTTCTTGGTGCCCTAAAATAACAGAGAAATAGTGCACACATTGGTTTTGTTATTGTTGCTTTTTGGGGGTTTTTTGGTGCACACATTGTTCTTAAATGCCTCTTTTACTGAGTCATTTGTATGAACATCAACATTTTAAGAAACTTCCTGGTGGTATTCAGAACATGGCTGCACTGAAGTTTTCAAAACTAACAAGGGACATGCAAAATAAAGGGGAAGGGAGGTACATATTCTATATGGATTAATTCTAAAATTTTGTATATGCAGTACATATGAAACTTAATGTTACATTATAGTTTGCATGGAAATTAAGCTGATTTTAGTAACTTTTATCTCCCTCTGGTAACATTTAATGTAATTTTTACTACCGATAAACATACCACTGTCTATATTTCTTTTTCTCTCTCATAAAAAACAAGGCATTGATATTGTTTACAAGACCTATTTTCCACAGTTGATTAGCTCACTATGCTTCATAATTCACATGTTGGACTGTGACTTACAATTTAGTGTCTCCATTGTCCCAGTGAATAAAATGTTATTGATTCTCACTACATTACGATGAATGATAGTAAAATCAAAATTTACATTATGTACTGTTTGTGATTCAGAATTATTTCTGATCTACTTAGACAGATGTCATCTCCAAAGCAATATAGACTAAAACACAAACTTGTTATCAGTTGACACAAAACCTTTTTCCAAAGTGATTAGATGCAGCGAAGCAGAATCAGCTCTCCCGTGCATAAAGTATCATACTTTTTATTACCTTCGTTAATGTTTCTGACCATCACCATGAAATGCTGCTTCCTATTTGTACAGCCTTCTGAATGCATACTTACAAGCAGTTTCTTTTATGGAATTTTGCTCAAAATTTCTTTCCACTCAGCTTCAATTACAATTATTGAAGTCATGCTATAAAAGATATCCTTAGGGCTCATTGCAATTGTTGTATGGGTTAATTCTATTTTCCAAACTGGAGGAATTTGAGTGTCAGAATAATGTAGTATTAGATTATAACCCAAAGTATAAAATGTATATATAAAATATAATGTATATATATATCCATGCTGATATAAATAAATTATTGAATAAATAAATACATAAATGGTGAAAAAGGGACAAATCTTCATTAGAAAAGAATCTCAAAGATTATTTCAACAAAACAAAATGAAACAAAAGCTCCAGGACAGTGGAGCTTAACTCTCCTCCCCTTAAATTTAGGTTGGACTTACCCGCTTCCTAAGAAGACAGTAATTAAAAGAGAACAATAAAATAAATAAATAAATAAAAGGGAACAATAGTAACTTTTTTTTAAAAAAAACTTTATTGGAGTATAATTGCTTTACAATGTTGTGTTAGTTTCTGCTGTATAACAAAGTGAATCAGCTATATGTACACATATATCCCCATATCCCCTCCCTCTTGAGCCTCCCTCCCACCCTCCCTATCCCACCCCTCTAGGTGGTCACAGAGCACCGAGCTGATCTCCCTGTGCTATGCAGCTGCTTCCCACTAGCTACCTATTTTACATTTGGTAGTATATATATGTCCGTGCCACGCTCTCACTTCGTCCCAGCTTACTCTTCCCCCTCCCCGTGTCCTCAAGTCCATTCTCTACAAGCACCCTTCTACTGTGGAATTCTTCCCCAAACCCATGACCCTGGACTAGTCATGGGAAAAACCACGAGAGAAAGCCAATTTAAGGAGCATTCTACAAAATGAATGGTTTTCAAAAGACCAGTATTATCCAAACTGTCAAAGTCATGAAAAATAAGGAAGGACTGAGAAACTCCCAGACCAGAGGAGACAGACATGACAATGAAATGTGAGAGGGTGTCCGGGGTGCGATCTTGGAAGAGAAAAAGGGCGTTCGTGGTAAAACCGGAATCATCTCTGTAAAGGCTGGGGTTTAGTTAATAGTAATGTATCAGTGTTGACTTCCTGGTTTTGACAAATATCCTGCAATTACGTAAGATGGTAACATGGGGGACACTGTGTAAAGTATGTCCGGAGACACCGTAATATCTTGGCAAATTCTTGATAAATCTTAAATTATTCCAAAATCAAAAAGGTTTTGAAAGCAAAGAAAAAAGTTAATGTTATTTTACTCCTGACCATCAGATTCTTTATTCATGAAAGACATTACAAGAGTATATTAACAACAACTAACATATTTTGGCTGCTATGTTGTGCCAGGTGCTGTGCTATGTATGTAATCCTGCTTAATGCTTACGGTGTACAGATGAGGCAAATACTGTGATTATTCCCATTTCACAGATGAGGAGATACCCCAGATCCCACAGCTCGTAAATACTACAGAGCTATCACAGGCCTTAGAGTCACCAAAGAGAGAGACAAAACTGTTTTCAGTAGCTTTGTAGAATTAGATATTGAGGCTCTAAAGTGTTTAATTCATTGAGAATCGGCAAACTTTTCCTTAGACAGGATATTCAGTTATCAAGAACAATTCATTTTCTAAATTACTGTGTGTGTGTGTGTGTGTGTGTGTGTGTGTGTGCGCGCGTGCGCGCATGTGCACACGTGTGCTGTAAAAGTAAAGTGCATTGTGCCTGTGATTTTTGTAGTTCTCCACTAACAGACACTTGATTTCTAAAAGGCAGGAACACAGGCGGCTGTGTGTTCTCTGCAGTGAGTAATTCACCCCCGGTCCCAGTCCTGGGGCTGATCTCAGCCCAGAGAGGGGCTCTTTGTGTGCTAGTGCCTGGCTGAATGAATGTGCTGCTCCACAAAAGCTGGTCCAAATCAATCACTCCTGAAGCTGAAAATTTACATTTGAAAAAGCCTCTTCCCTAGTACCTCGGACACAACTACCAAACGATGGAAAAACAGTGAAATTCCTAGTTGGATTGTTGCTGTGGTGGTACTGTTGATGGCAGTGGTGGTTTATTTTTATTTTTTATTTTTTGTTACATGAATCTAAATAGTCGATTTAATCATTTTCATCCTGAACTGATCCAGTCAATTAATTATGGTATCTTTGTGGAAGAACCTCTAGAGAGGAAACCAAATAAATTTGGAAGAGAGAGGGAGAGAGAGGTGCAAGGGTGAGTAATGGGAAGATAAACAGATAAAACCATATTCACACCTAATATGTTCCGGCCCCAGGTTCCCTCCAGCTCACATCTTTAGTAAGTAGCTTCCACAGCTTCTGAATGTGGCAGTGAGTGTTTTTTTGCCAGATTCAATATAAATATAAGACGACTCTTCAAATGTGACCCTGCTGTTTGTCTCACCTGCCGGTAGTAGCTATTTACATAGCATGTAGGAAAACAGAAAACTCAGCTGCTTGTTTCCAGTAACCCTATTAGGGAAAAAGAAAGTTAATGAAGGACACTGCAAAGGAGTATGGTGTGTTTAATAAAACGCTTTCCCCGGGAATGGAAGGGAGCCGCTGCATGTGGGATGCAGCAGCTTATCACTAATTCAGAACCTCCCTTCAGCCTCAGACTTTTGTCTTTCTTCTTCCTAGTAGCCTCACTTTCAAGCATGATGGCTTGCTTTGTAGTCTTCTGTGCTCTGGAAGGGAGCTCAGAGGAAACGGAGCAAGAGAGTTCATTAGGGATATTTCATAGTCACTCAGATCCCAGGGTCTCTGTCTCATCTTTGCAGATCACACTGTTCATGGAGAGTCTTTCTTTATTTTGTTACTTATCCTTGTCCTGCCAGAGTCTACAAAGACCCGGGCTCCTGCACGTATCCATTCACATCACTGGAATGTGAGCACCGTTCAAAGCCGTCCTGCACTGGTGTGCATTCACTGATTGCATATCAGCTTATTGTATTTTAAAAATTCCACATTTTCTTGAAAATGCTGCATTTGAAGATGAAAATATTATTCTAACAGAAGCATATAACATAAAGGGGAAAAAGAGATGAGAGAGAAAGGGGAAAAGGAACAAAGGAAACAAAGACAAATGCACAAAGAGAATGATCAGGTAGGATTTTGTTTCAAGTCCAGACAGCTGACCTATGAATATCAAGTTTTGTTTGAGGTTTTCATTTACTTCTACGTATTCATTTCTTTTCAGAAACCTCTCCTCAGAGCCAATCAGCAGTACTAAAGTATTGGTCTCTGTCCAGCCTTGAGAAGTCAAACTGAGCCAACATTATTAGCACTTTGCAAAATCAAGAGTCAGGATCGTTCTCCACCAAATAGTCCCTTTTCTCTCTCACCTTTCTGGATGTGGACCCTTCATTACAGCACATTCCCCTAATTATAAAGTTGGCTTCGAACATTCCTAGAAAGCCATCGGCCATTATTGATTTCATCACTGAAATCCATCGTTACAGGTGGGCATTTGCAGTTTTGACATGTGCTGTCTGTTCAGAGAACATTCTTAATATTATTTAATAGGAGCTGTACATTTTTTTGGAACCTTAGAGGAATGCATCTCATTTTCTACAGAAGAAATAAAACTTCGGAAACTCCAGAGAACAGCTGATGGAAGAATGTGTGAATCCTCTTATTCAGAAACCTCTGTGTTTTCTTCTCTGCCCAGATGCAGTATTTACTCCATTGAGTCTGTATTAAATCTTATTCTCACTAGACCCAAGCAGATCATTAGGGCAGGGGAGCTGACCCAGGAATGTAGAAGCTGGCTATGTATACTTTCCTTCATGAAAAGGACAACTTTCCTAACTTTGAGCAACCCTCTTAAGGCTTCTGTTTTTTTGTCTGAGTGGTTGGTAGAGATCCTCATTCGTGACTTTAGTTAGTATAAGAATGCAAAAGTGGAGACTACTTTGCACCCAGAAATAGACACTAGTATGATTTTTCTCTATATTTTAGAATCCAAAGAGCACTTATTCGAAGCAGCAGCACTGTGTTTAACCAAGGTTCAGGGACTTTCCTTTTCCCCAGATCACGGAAGCAATACAAAAGGATTTCTTTTCATTGCCCCAGACTTCCCCGAATTGCATCAAATCCAAAAATGCCCACTGTGTGTCTACCCCCTGGATTGCATAATGCCAGGAAGCATCACCAGCATAATGTGAATAATGCCCTTGGAGTTTGCAATGCGGTGGTCCTGATGCCCACTACGTGCAAGGAATTGGGATAGGTCCTATGGAAATGAATATGGCACAGTCCTTGACCTCAAATCATTTAGGCTCTAACTAGGAAGACATGCCATATGTACATATAAAATAAAACAATAATCTAAGAGCTAAATTACAATATGTGAGAATATAATGTGTATCAATAGACACTGTGGTGGAGGTTCATTGCCAAATGCTTGCATAAACAATAAGTGTTATGCACTCAGCTGAAGAGCATGGGCTCAAATTAAATATTGTACCTGGGGGACAATGAGAGCAGTCCTCACTTCGGAGACAATGTAACTGTTTCCTATGGGAGCAAACCATGCCCTGGCCACTTGGGCACGCCCGTGGAACACATTGGTGTCACACCTCACTTTTACTATGCTGATCCATTTTCATTTCAGCTCTGCTGCTTATTCTGTAATTGTTTTCTTTTTATTCACTTGGCCTTTGAAAGCCTGATGTTAGACTCCGAGCTTCAATATTCTGCATTTCCAATTCTGTTAGTTTTCTCTGCAGCCAAATGTGCTTACATTCTTGTTCACCCAGTATTAATAAAAAGGATGTTTGCACAGCAGGGAAGCGTATTCTCATTTATCTCTGACCAGAACTGTGAAGAATGGAATGGCCTGATGACCATTATCTTAACCCTATGTGACTGCAAACATTTCAAAGTAGTGGGGGAGACAGTTGGACCACGAAACCCACATTAAAGTTTGCTTCTCTCAGCTATAGACTCTGGATTAAATCCCCAGTCACATTTCTTACAAAGGACTTTTTTTTGCTATAAATAAGTATAAGATTATTTTGTGTTCAACAAAATAGTCACCTAGCTTGAAAGACCTCAAAACTCATGAGTTTAGAGTTCTCAGCAGGAATTCCTTGGCATATCATTCTCTGAAATTCCTCCCACCCTATTAAAGAGAAACATTAAAGGTCATGACAGTGTTCCTCTGTTGGGAGGTCCTAGCCATCCTGTGGAAGGAAGTCAAAGCCATGGAAAGCTGTTTCTGTTATTTCAAGAGTGACAGCATTTTTCTATTCACTTTGCTGCAAACAAGATTTAAACTTAAATGAAAGAAAAAGGATGTATGTATCGGTCTACCCCTCAAAGAGAATGTAAGCAATTCTAAGACTTTACACTGATAAGAAACTCTTTGATAGTAGTGTAAGAAGCAATCACACACACGCCACTGAAGACTAGTAAATATTTCTAAGCAAACTATAATCAACAAAGCACAATCACAAAGAATCTTTAAGTAAATGCTGTCTCTGATGATTATATCCTCACTTATGGAAAAACTTTCCAGTATTTTTGGATAGGCGCATGAGATGAGCTAATACGTGGCAAAGACCAGATTCTTTCTGTACAGTTCCCCCTAAATTAATGGGTTGAGCATGAATGAATCTAACAGCTCACGCTTCTTGGATGTCCACTATTTATTCAACATAGAAGGAGGAAAAAAAGAGAGAGAGAGAGAACCTCTGTTCATTGTCTGATATCCATGAGAGACAATGAAGCAATGCGTACAAAGTCTACATCGAACCCTGATAATAAAAGTGCTGAGTAAAGGAAAAGCTGGAGCAGTGTGAACCGGGGGCTATTTGGCAGAGCAGAAATGGAGCGGGAAAGGTCAGAAAATGGCGACATTAGAGGACAGGCGTTCACTGAGGAAATGTAGCTTCTTGAGCAGAGCTTTGAAGCATGGTACTAGAGAGGTACCATCGAGGATTTGACTCAAAGTGTCAGAACAGTTGTCTCTCTGGATCCTTTCCAACCAGGAACACAGCTGAAACACCAGATTCTCATCAAGTTTCTCCTTGGCTGGTGGAGGGGTTACCATCGTGGAACAGGAGCAAGGTGGGGTCTCCTGGCCTCACACGTCCCATAAAGGATCTTGACTCTCCTCCTCTCTGCCCGGGGGCCCTAGGCTCTTTCCTCTTGATTCTGGGTTGATGGATGTCACTCTTGTAGGAGGGTTGCACACGCCCCTGAGCCTCCTAAACTTGAATGATACTGTGGCCATTCCACAGTTTCCTGCTCTGAAGACAAATCTAGAGAGAGGTGTTGTAATCCTGGTTAAAATGGTTGAAGTACCAAATCACGGCAAGGGATTGAAGTCAAAAGGAGAGAAGTGACTCACAGAAGAGAAGAAAACCAGCAGACCATGGTTATCTCTGCTACACTGACGTTCCGAGTCCTGTGATCTCTGCTCAGCCAGTCCATGCTGTTGTCTCACTGGATGCTCCGCAGAGAACAGAACCAAGAAATGCGAAATTTATTCTTAAAATGTCCTGATGTGATTACAAATAAAATTTCAAATACATTTTCTTAAACAAATTTTTTCCTTTGTTTCATTTTATTAAAAATTAAACATTTTATTTCATTAAAGATTTTTATTAAAATTTTTATTTTATTAAAAATAAGATCTTTAGTCATCTAGACAGCAGCGAAGAGAGTAGATCCTTAATTGTCGGGCCAGTATGGGGATGATTCAAGTGCTTAAAATGCAAGGCAGGTCACGGCACCTACCAGGCATTGTCCTGTCTCTCCTCCCCCTGTTTCTTGGCTCCTAGTTTATGAGGTGAGGCAAGAAATGACCTCTTTCTACATTCTAGGAAGGATTAGAGATTTGGTTGGCTACTCAGCTCAATTAGCTAAATGCCGTGTCTCCAGCATGTGATGTAGGAATGAGGAAGCTCAGGCTTTGTTGGCTCCTGTAATTCCCTCCAGGCTGCCAGGAGAGCCCTGCCCTGCCCTGGACTCCTGATCTGAAAGACGGGAGGTAAGCGTGTCCTGATTCCAGGAGGAAAGCCGGGCTGTGGAGCAGCACAATGTCAAGACCACGTTCGCCTGGTTTACCCAATGCCGGAGGGAAAAGCTGGTGCCCCCACTGCTTTAGGGAAGGAAGTGTGTTCATCTACTGAGAAGGAGAAGAAAAACCTTACCGGAAAGATCCAAAAAATCACTTCAGAAAAAAAGTGAAAGTAACTGCAGGGCCCACACTAGTTAAATATGGGACGCCTCAATGACTGGTAGAATCTGAGCATCTTCAGGCCAACCTTAACGGAGCTGTTTTTCTCTGAAGATTAAGATTTGATGATGGCAGTTGTGTCTTGGTTTCTTCATTTGCTCAAGTACAAAAGAAACTGCACACGTGCTTTGAATTCACGTTACTAATGAATAACGATATGTCTAAACAACAGAAAGTGCTATTAAAATACTTGGGAACCTTCCAAAAAAATTGCCATTGAAGGGACCCCTGAACTTCAGTGAACTGCACCATGAAGAGTCAAGTGTCGTGGACGAAGTGTCGCCCTTAGGAAAGGACACCACGCACAAATTTAACTGCACTCACTGTATACATCACACTCAGATTTGACTGACCTTGAGCAAATTACAGCTCTCTACCTATGTGCCCACAGGAGCACGGAGGTGATAACCATAGGAGAACGGGAACTCCTACAATGACCTCTAATTGCAGACATCAAACAAACTGAAACCAATTCCTTCTCTCTCATTTATTGGGATTCCTGGGGCTTACAGAGGTCCACAAAACACTTCCTCCCACAACTATAACCCATATACTAGTAAATGCACATCACTTACAGTGATCAACAATGTTTATAAGTACGTCAATCAAATTATAAAATGAAATACTAACAGCGCTCCGTTTGTTGACTGTCATTTTATCATCGAAGCTACAAAATACAGTCACGGTCCTCAGATGGCAGCTTGAAGCTGGAAGGTGTCAGGGAGGCCTCAGAAGGTCATCCCTGGCCTGACGTGAACTGGTTTCCTGGGCTTGGACTTCTGGTATTGGCAGCACGCGGTTCCTCAGTCACTCACACCTGCTGAGGGGTGCGCTCTGCCAAAGCAAGGTCCCCACCCCGGTCCACTGAGAGACAGCCCGTCGCCTCTGCCACATCCTGTCTCTCCCCCTCGGGGACTCTGCGCAAGGACTCAGAGACCACTGACAGCATCTACAATTCAGAGTGTCTAGAATGTCCAATTCTAGGGCCTTCCAGAATTGTCTTTCTCTTTTCTGACCGGACTGGGAACTCTATTGAAATCATTTCTACCTTCCACTCATACTTTCTAGACAGAGCACGCTGACTCTCAAACGTGGATTTAGGATTCAGGGGAAGAGAGAGTAGTAGAGTCCTGGTTTATGTCACAATTAAAATTGTACAGGAGCAGATAATTACCGCTAGATGTATTTGGCCTACAGGCTTACCCAGTATTTTAAATGTGAATTAGTTATCTGTGTTTTAAAAAGCGAGAGGATGTCCCATAAAAGTCTATGTATGGTTTTTCTTGAAAATGTTGACTATTTGGCGACACCGGGCCTGCCTTCCCACGTGGTGCCAGTCGGCTGGAATAGCTTTGAGTCTTTGCACGGGGCATGCGTTCTCCAGGTCACCACGTCTTGTCTCTGCTCTGCCCCAGTCTGAGTATGACGCTAAGGCTGAGTGATTGGAGCTGTGGAGCGCCTTCACCTGAACCATCTTCCTTCATCTGCATTATCTGCCTGGCTTCTACAGAAATTTGGGCTGTGATCCCTGCTCTAAGCCATGCTGTCTCCTTTGGGTATCACTTACCACTTCCCCTACTGCCCACGAGAGCTGACCTGGAAATTCTAGTACAGTCTTGGTGCACGTGCTCCAGGCCTGTACTAGACTGTACTACAACACCTCCCAGTTTGTCAGCCAGAAGGGGCACCATCTTGGGATTACCTTGGTAGTCCCGTATCTTTTAGTTTCTTAAAATACCCATGAGGAAGTCCTGAGAGGTATACAAGCCATTACTTCCTCATGAAAAATCTACCTTTGGGTAGCTAGTAAATTTGGCAGCAGCTTCAAAGTAATGTCTATGTAGCCAAAGACAATGACCAACTGTGAGAAAACTAAGACTCTTGAGCATAAATAGAGGATCCGTAATTCCTCCAGATAAAAAGGGTTGCCCTAAGTTTCATAATTAATTTAAAGCATATATGACAGAGTTACTCTGACAAATGTAGTTTCTGAAGTACAGTAGGAGAGTAAGACGTGGCGAGCAGGGCTGATTCCTTTAATAAGGAGTAAGTGCGTGAATGCCCAGAGATGGAAAAGGCCGCCAGGGAAGTACAATGGATAGAGCTGCCATTTCAGCCGGACCGGCGAGCAGGTTCTGAACATATAGAAAGCGAAGGGAGGAGTTTTCTGTATTGAAGTAACAATCTGAAAAATGCACAGAAGCGGGGAACTGTGGGCAGTGTACTTAGAAAGAGAACAGTTCAGTTTGCCTGGAGTGTAGCTGAGGTTCTCATCCTCATGAATCCTCAACTATTTAAAGCTGAAGATTCCAGGGTCCACCTCCAGAAACCTGTCTGTTAATCATCATTACAAATGGGTTTTTTTGCAAAGGGATCACAGTCCCTACTTAGAGAAAAACTTGCATTGTGTGTTTAGGGGGCAGATGCGGGAGAGAGGCAGGGTCCAGGTTCCAGACAGCCTTGGCTTCAGGCCACGGAATTTATAATTTTTCTGTGGTCAACAAAGAGCTACTTTTCCTGGCAGTTTAATATTTGATATTGGGGTAAGGGAGAAGGATGCCTTAAAGATGATACCCAAGTTTGGATCCTAGGAGGCACCATTAACAGAAGCAGGAAGCACGAGAGAGATTGGGGATGGTCCTTGGTTCACTTTCTGCCTTTAGGTGTGCTTAGCCTCTGCTTCCTCTGATTGCTTTTAGCAACACTTGCAGTGGAGGAATAGATACTCTCGAGCACTGGTTCCGAGCCCTTTGGTCTTAGGCTGGTCACACAAATCTTCCAGGAGTCAGTTTCTTGTCTGTGAGATGGAGAAGACAATATGGTATCTTTCCTGATCTGCTGAGGATCTAAATTGGGTAATGCATCTGCAAGACCTTTAGAGGACTGTTCATATGTAAGAAATTCTTTTCCTGGGAGAAAAGCCAATGTTTTAAAGTTCCTGGCATGGCTAAATGAATGCTAGTACAACTATGGCATGGCTTACATGTGCTTGCTGAGTCTGCAATGGTAATGCTCATTATAAAATGCTAAGAGGAAAAAAAAATAAACTGGACAGAAAATTGAATCTATCGAGTGATTATACTTTTAAAATCACCATATCATATGTGGGAAATATAGCTATATTTCAAGAGTTGTTTTCTCTAGTGGTGCGATTGTATTCCCTTTTTTCCCCTTGATTTTTCTCCCTGTACTTTCAAAATTCTCTTCATGAGCATGTATTGCCTTTGTCATCAGAAAAAAGAAACTTTTTTTCAGTCCCAGGGCCCTAAAGCTATTCTAAAATCAGTGAAGTTGGGGAAGAGGATGCTCTTATGGCCTTTCTTCAGAGACCCCATTCTTCTTTTATTTTGATGTTTCCTGCTTGAACACAGACCCATTTTCTTGACTGTGTGTGTGTAGTCTAGACAGAGTCCTCAGGGGAAAAAAAAAGAAATGCCAAAAGGCATGCCTTGAGTTCGTGAAGTCTCAGGCAATATATCTTGATTAGAACCATGAATCCCTCCGATACTTACAGTGGATTTGCTTCCAAATGTTTGCCTTCTTAATGGATTGCAAGTAAATCGGGAGGGACCTAGCACTGGAGCCTAATAAACACAGAGGATGCCAATGTCTGGAGAAAGGAAAAGAAGGGAATTTGTAGGAACAGGCTAATGTTGTTCCCATAGAGGGCATCATCTTGTTTCGAATTTCTCTGATTTTTTTGTGGGGGATGGGAAGAGGGAGAAAGCAGGGTACCTGCCAGGAGGCTTGCCCTGGGCTTCCAGAGAAACAAGAGCTGGTGCCTCCACGCTGTTTAACATGCTCCTCCCAGCTTGAAGCCGGAGCAAGATCAAACTGCATACAAAGCTAGGACTTATTAATGTCAGTATGGCAGACTTTTAAGGCCTGCGAATTAGCAAGTTGAGAAGAGAGAGGTCTGCGTCTTCATTATGTGAGGGCAGAGACCAACAGGGCCATAAAGTCCATAAAGTGCAGGTAATGAGTGTTTCAGAAGATGTCCCTAAGGTGGCAATCACGACCATCCCAACTGGATTTCCAATTTACTGATCGTTTATTCAGAATATTCATTCAGGTCAATGTTATAAGAGACAAAATGATCCTCTCATGTTTAGTCCTACCTCTTTTTGTTCAGAAGAATGTGAGAGAGTTCGGGAAGCGGGGTTGGATAGCAAAGAGAAAATGTATCAATACAGGAGGGCAATAGCAGTCCATATTATGCTAATAGGTTTTCAACATAAATTGCAGAAGTGAATTTTCAGACAATTACCAAGAGAAAAAAAATGTATAAAAATGTGTCCCATCATGCTTTCATGCCAACTCCACATTTTTTCACCTGAATTTATTGCAGGAAGGCAAATGAAAATATGTATGAATATGATCTAGAAGCAACACAAAATATTTGAATGTTTGTTGAATTAGGCACTAGCTTTTTTTTTCTGGTCTTCACAAGAATGCTTTTACAGAAAATAAAGCATTTAATTTTATTTCAAAGGCCATTTATTTTCCTGTCTGTCGTCTGGAATGTTTGAGGTCTTAATTTGGGTATTCGTGTGTGTTTGTGGGCTTATTTTTGCTTTTGTTTTTATTTTTGGATGTGGAAGATAGGGTGGGTTGACTCAAATTGATAACTATTTTAGTTTTTCACTTCACCTTACTGGCATAGGACTAATATAATTATTTCTCTAGAAGCTTTTCTTTAGTGATTATTCCTATCTGTCAGAAGAATAAGCCTATTCTTATTCTTAAAACAGAAATAAATCTATACTTATAATCTCTTGCTGGTTTGAGCTATCTTTAATTTGGAAATATTAGCATTACCATTTAAAAATACTTTCCACTTATTTCATTTTCAATAGTCTCTTATTTATGAAAACATTATATTGTTCTCTTTAGGTATAACGTCAGAATTTTATCATCAAATACTGGTACCCAGGAACACAATAAAGACAAAGTGGAATGCCATGTTTTTTTCTTATATTAGGTTCACACTGAATGTCTTTGGGATTTACAAGTATATATGTATGGCTGGCATAGCTAATAAAAAAATATACAGGTCTATACTTTAAAAGTTCAATACCATGCCAAACATTAAAATAACAATCTTTTGAGATGGTCATTGATTCTGTAAGGATTATGAACTCTCTCTTCCTTAGAACTCTGTTCATATTAAGTGTAATTTCATCCCTCAAACAAAGCTAGTTGGTGACAATGGTAGGGAAACATTGATTCCTCATGAAGTACTGAATCCTGTCATCAGTAACCCAAAAAATCCAGAAGGCAAAATGCAGTGCTACTGGGTTGTTTTTCCTTAAGTTGATAAGGTTAAGATGTGGAAGATGAGAAGAGGGATCATCTTTAAAAGAAAGACAAAAATTCAGCATAAACCCAAAATTGGATACCAAAAAATTATTTTTTACTGAAAACCTCATTAGATACCTTTTCGAACTCTAATGAAATAAGAAAAGTTCATAGGAACACGCTATCACAGGATATCAGAGCAAATCAGCCATCTTTCCCAGCACCACTGTTTTTAAAAAACTTGTCTCTCTCAAGGAAACAAGGGACAAAAAAACCCCAAGGGACGCTAAAAGCTAAAACCAAAACATTTTCAACCATAATCACTCACCTGGTGATTGATAAATGATAATTGGAATGGCCCGGGAGGGGCTTTTTCCCTCTTGATGTGACAAGTTTTATCCCTTTTATATAACTTGTCTGTCATTTTCAGGGAAGGGAAAGGAAAAGAGAGGAAGTGAAAAATTAGGCGAAACTCAATCCTGAAGGGACTTCAGAGACGCAGTGGGCCCAGCAGGCATGACTTTTTAAAAAAGCCTCTCAGGGCTTCCCTGGTGGCGCAGTGGTTGAGAGTCCGCCTGCCGATGCAGGGGACGTGGGTTCGTGCCCCGGTCCAGGAAGATCCCACATGCCGCGGAGCGGCTGGGCCCGTGAGCCATGGCCGCTGAGCCTGCGTGTCCAGAGCCTGTGCTCCGCAACGGGAGAGGCGACAACAGTGAGAGGCCTGCGTACCGCAAAAAAAACCTCTCAGAGCTACTTCTAACAGTAACCCTGCTGCTGCATGCCCCCCTCCAAGGACTGCTCCTCCCGTGGACTGGTTCCTCCTCTTCCTCAGGAGATGGTTGAGTCAAATATACTCTATGTACTTTTTTTTAAAGGAATATTTGAGACTTCTCCAGGTGGAAGAAGTATTGTGCTAATGGTTCCGTTTTATTTTATTTTTTCATTTTATTGCGCCTCTCTTTATTGTGCTTTGCAGATACTGCGATTTGTACAAATTGAAAGTTTATGGTAACCCTGCATTGAACAAGTCAATGAGCACCATTTTTCCAAGAGCATTTACTCACTTTGTGTCTTTGTGTTACATTTTGGTATTTCTCACAATATTTCAAACTTTTTCATTATTATATTTTATGGTAATCTCTGTTCAGTCATCTTTTTAACCATTTTTTAATTGAAGTATAGTTAATTTACTTTGTGTTAGTTTCAGGCGTACAGCAAAGTGATTCAGTTATACATATATATATTATATATACATTCTTTTTTCAGATTCTTTTCCATTATAGATTATTGCAAGATACTGAATATAGTTCCCTGTGCTATACAGTAGGTCCTTATTATCTATTTTATATATAGTAGTGTGTATATGTTAATCCCAAACTCCTAATTTATCTCCCTTCCCCCCACTATCCCCTTTGGTCACCATAAGCTTGTTTTGTATGTCTTTGAGTCAATTTCTGTTTTGTAAATAAGTTCCTTTGTTTCATTTTTTTAGATTCCACATATAAGTGACAACATATAATGTTTGTGTTTCTGTGTATGACTTCACTTAATATGACAATCTCTAGTTCCATCCATGTTGCTGCAAATGGCATTATTTCATTTTATTTTATGGCTGAGTAATATTGTAATATATATATATATACATATATATATGTGTATATATATATATATATGTTGCATCTTTTTTATCCATTCGTTTGCCGATGGACATCTAGGTTTCTTCCATGTCTTGGCTATTGTAAATAGTGCTGCTATGAACATTGAGGTGCATGTACTTTTTGGAATTAGAGTTTTCTCCAGCTGTACACCCAGGAGTGGGATTGCAGGATCATATGGTAACTCTATTCTTAGTTTTTTAAGGAACCTCCATACTGTTCTCCATAGTGGCTGCACCAACTTACATTCCCACCAACAGTGTAGGAGGGTTCCTTTTTCACCGCACCCTCTCCAGCATTTAATGTTTATAGACTTTTTAAAGATGGCCATTCTGACTGGTTTGAGGTGATACTTCATTTTGATTTTCATTTCTCTAATTAGTGATATTGAGCACCTTTTCATGTGCCTGTTGGCCATCTGTATGTCTTCTTTGGAGAAATGTCTATTTAGGTCTTCTGCCCATTTTTTGATAGGGTTGTTTGTTTTTTTGATATATATATATATAGCTTATATATAAGCTATATGAGATATTTGTGTATTTTAAGGAGGCTAGAATATACAATGGAGAAAAGACAGTCTCTTCAATAAGTGGTGCTGGGAAAACTGGACAGCTACATGTAAAAGAATGAAGTTAGAACATTCTCTAACACCATATATAAAAATAAACTCAAAAAGGTTTGGAGACTTAAATGTAAGACTGGATACTATAAAACTCCCAGAGGAAAACATAGGCAGAACACTCTTTGACATAAATCACAGCAATACTTTTTGGATTCATCTCCTAGAGTAATGGAAATAAAAACAAAAATAAACAAATGGGACCTAATTAAACTGAAAAGACTTTGGAAAGCACAGCAAAGGAAACCATAAACAAAATGAAAAGACAACCTATGGACTGGGAGGAAATATTTGTAAATGATGCTATTGACAAGGGATTAATTTCCAAAACAGTTCACATTTTAAATATTGAATTTCTGCAAAACAGTGATGTATCTAATAATACACTTTTAAGCAAATGAATGAAGTCTCTTTTTTAGATGAAACATGAGCTACAAATCATTGCTATAGATGCAGAATATAGAATCTTTATTTCTAGGAAGTATTATTATATGCTTTTAACTATTCTGCAGTGACATTAACCATATGCCTTTGGATTTGAAACCAAAACCATTTTCTCACCAACATAGATGTATGGCAAATACAATGAAATAACCTTGATTTCACCCTCTGAAAGGAAGTAACGAGACTCACACCTTCTTTTTGCTTTGAGGTTTGACTGTTAAGCGGATGAAGGACATCAGTGTTTATTTTCACCTGTTTTTCTGCAGCATCCTGTTATGACATCACTGTCCTATCTATGGTGTGAAGGATAAAGAAGGTCATAGACTAGAAATGAACCTGACCTGAGAACAGATTTGCAATGATGTGAAAATATGAGTCACTATGACTCATTTGCTTCCTGACCTAAACAATTGTCTGGCTCTCCATATTTAATAGAGTTACCTGAACTCGATTCTCTGTTCATGTGTGTGACTTCATGGATTTCACCTTTCCTTTGCCAAGCATCAGCCAGAACATTTTACCGAAACATTAAGATGGATTCAAACCCTAGATATTTAGGACCACATAGATGATAAATCTCTTTCGACTCTCTAATGTTATAGCTAAATTTTATGTTTTAATTGAAAAATGTTAAATTCTTTGGAATCCAGAAGATATTTATCATTGAACGAGGAAAACATATGGAAGAATTCTTTGGGTAACTCAGTCTCACCATAGCCAAAGAGTCTGAGAAAGGGGGTTTCAAAATGAAACCGTAGGGGCTTCCCTGGTGGCGCAGTGGTTGAGAGTCTGCCTGCCGATGCAGGGGACACGGGTTCGTGCCCCGGTCCGGGAAGATCCCACATGCCGCGGAGCGGCTGGGCCCGTGAGCCATGGCCGCTGAGCCTGCGCGTCCGGAGCCTGTGCTCCGCAACGGGAGAGGCCACAGCAGTGACAGGCCCACGTACTGCAGCAAAAAAAAAAAAAAAAAAAAATGAAACCTTATTTTTACTTTCTTGGTTTACCCTCTTCCTGCTCCCCAGGCTCATCTCTTCTTTGGACCAGTAAATGGTAGACTGTGGGAGCTCAGAGATGCTCTCTTCTAACACATTTCCACTTTCTGGGTCACTGCAGCCCAGAAAGGTGAAATGCCTTGTTTCAAGCTGCATTCAGGTCTGAGACCTCATTTGGCTTTATCACAGAATCCTGAACAGAGTTCAGTGAGCTCAGGGTAGCTTTGGCTTTGGGAGACCGGGGAATGTAGGTAGGCTGTACCATTAGCAAATGGGAAAAAGCTTTCTGAATCAGAGAAAAAGCATTTCTACAGCCAATTAGACAAATCACCCTAAAGGGGAAACACATTTCTGCATTAAAGCCTGCCAGCATACAATATTTCCCAATTAGTTCAAAGAGCACAGTCACAGATGTGGGCCAAAATATGCTACCTCCTTCAGAAGTTCTCATATCAATGGTTAGGATCTCTTTAATTTTATGAATGAGTTTCACATTATGTGGGGGGTATTTTTTTCCTTTAAAAAGGAGAGACTTATAACTGGAGAAATTTGAACACAAATACACCCACTGAAAACGCACTGGTAGCATAGCAGATGTTTCACACCAGAGTCTTAAGATGGGTAAAATAATAAATAGAAGTCCAAACTGTTGGTGTTCCAGTTTGTAATACCTTGGACCGAAATCCCACCCAAAAAGCTAAATAAAATATCCTTTCTTCTGTGAATATGGTTACCATATTTAGAAAATAAAAATACAGGACACCCAGTTAAATTTGAATTTCAGATAAACAAAGAATCATCTTTTAGTATAAGTATGTTCCATGTAATTTGGGGGACATTTAAATTATTCTTAGTTTATTGGAAATTCAAATTTAACTTGACATTCTATATTTTACCCGGCAACCCTATCTATGAGAGAATCAGGCTCCCTAGTTCAGAATGTATAAAGATATTCATAAAAAATAAACACAGGCACATACAAACTGCACTTCACACTTCTGAACGTTCCCAGGTGTGGGACTTGCTAACAGAGGACTGGTCACTGGGAGAACTGTGACCAGCCAGGATGTGGATTCCATCTAGAAATCCCAGAGGCTTGCACCTTGAGATAATCTGTGAGAGGAAAGACATCAAAGGGAAATGTGTTAGAGCAACGGTAGAAAAAATATTTTCTTGTCCACCTTTTTACAAGTTCTTCTCTGCTGCCAAGTGGCCAGCTGGTACCTTTTTCTTTTTCTTTGGCCCAGGTCCATTTACAAGATCTACGTCATCAGGCAGGCACCCTCGGAGTCTGCCACAGTACATGTTGCAAATTAATTCCATGTGTTACAGAAGGGAGGGATTCGTATTCTCATAAGACTTGTAGACTCCTGGAATGTTAGAGCTGAAAAAGCTCTACTGTTTATAAAATCATCTAATTTCTTTGTATCACAGATGAGGTGGAGACTTGGGCCCAGGAAGCCTAAATCACTTGTCTGAGGCCTCACAGCAGGAACCGGGACCAGTACCCCGAGTGATGACTTCAGGCTTAGGTCACCGTTTTACATCTCACCATAATCAGGTATTGTAATTGGGATTGACCATGTGTGACTGTGAATGAATGACAATCCACTTGATTAATATTTCTAGCACTAAAGGCCCTCTCGTCCTCTTGATCATTTTACTATATACCAATGGTACATAATGGCAGTGATGGCTGCTACTACTGATGTAGTAAAGCCTAGTGGGTAGTGCATGGCCTTTGGACTCATGCAGACCTACTCAACTTCTGGCTGATCCCTTACTAGTAGTGAGGACTCAGGTAGGTTAGGAAAGCTCCCAACCTCTCAGAGCATCTCTTTATTCATCTGTGGTACCCACCTCAAGGGACTGTAGTGAGGATGACATAACATATGCAAATGGAGTTCTTAGCACAGGGCCAGGCACATGGTGAGCCCCTGATCCCTGATGAACATTGCCCACTGTTCTAAATCATGAATAGAGAGGTAGGTCCTGTTTTCAAGCTCATATTCCAACTAAATACAACACACATAGGCATCTCTACTTGGAAAGAAATGTTACAAAGTATTTCCTCTTAGATCGAGGCACAATATTTCACGAAATAAACAGATGATTTAGGCTAATTATCCAACAAAGCCAGGGAAACAACCCCATCCTTATTGTTCAGAACTCAAGTCAAACCTGCAGAGCAGGCTCTACCAGTGGTTCCAGGAGTCCGGCCACATATTTCACATCTTCTCTTTACCTCTCACTCCTCTGAAATATTCACATGTGGTGGGGCTGACTTTATTTGGACTATTTTAACAACTGTGTCCCATTACATCACTGGCTCATTTAAAGATGATTGAATATAGGAAAAGCAAAATTACAAAGTCAGCAGAATTTCTTTGTGGCAGTATCTCACCTGTCTTTCTCCAATTGTCTTTCACTTCTTCAGACCCTAAACATCCAGTCTCTTTTGGTAACTCTGAATCCTAAGAGCCCCAGCCCTGTCACCCTCATACACTCTGACAGAGCACTGGGGCCAAAATGACCTTTCCCTACACTATCCCCCTGCATGCCCATTAAATTTCCCATTTCCTAAGTTGATGGATCACGTAAAGCAATTTTTTTTTTTTTTTTTTGTGGTACGCGGGCCTCTCACTGCTGTGGCCTCTCCCGTTGTGGAGCACAGGCTCCGGACGCGCAGGCTCAGCGGCCATGGCTCACGGGCCCAGCCGCTCCGCGGCATGTGGGATCCTCCCGGACTGGGGCACGAACCCGTGTCCCCTGCACTGGCAGGCGGACTCTCAACCACTGCGCCACCAGAGAAGCCCCACGTGAAGCATTTTGAAGAAAGAAAATTGAGCTATTTCAGTCCAAAGTGTTCCCAATTATTAGTCCAGTTAACTCAGCCAGATTTTTCACACTTTTAATGAAGCAGCTTTCAGCACAAAATGCAGTGGATTTATCTGAGTTGAGATCTACTCTGAGGTAGGAATGGCTGAGTGAGAGAATTTTAAGTCATGTGACCCAAGGAGAGACACCCAAATGTCCCCACATTCTCCAGGCTTCAGGGATCACTCAGCTATTTAATACCAACTGACATGGAATGTGCCCTGTTCTCTACAGCCCTGGGATGTCAGCTTTCTTTGCATTGCATTTCTGTACCTCCTAAGGAACGGTGACATGTTGGACAAATCCTGTCCTGTAGTGATTTGTCAGTTTTTGCTCTGATCTGCTGCTCTGAACATCTTTGCCGGATTCCTCTTTCCACATTACAACCCTGCTGCAGGCTGCTGCCGTTCTGTCTTATATGGCTAGGCACTACAGTATGTATTGACTCAATATCCTCCCTGAGTTTTCCAAAGCACAATAAGGACCAGGTTAGGTATTTACAAAATTTTACTAAGGCTTGACACTATCAGATGTGAATTGCAGTGCAAAAGAAAATAAGATTAAAAATCACTACTTAAAGAATCCAATCTCATACTCTTTCCAAAATTATTTCCTACCAGCTCTCTTTTAAGCCTCCCCACCACATCCTATCCTTTGTGTTGAGCTTCCCTGTGTTCCAGGATTTGGATCATCTACTGATTCTATAGGAATTATAGAGATGAACCAGTGAGATGTCTGCAAAAATCTTTCCCCAGTTGGTGCCAGACCCTATGGAATAAGATGGGCTGAGGGGTCAAAGGACATAGGAGTCAACCAGGAGAGAAACTGACTTTTGCCAGCTGAATTCTTCTCCAGAGACGTTCTAGGAAGACATTCCTTAGAATGATACTTGGCTCAGGAAGATAGGAGATCTCCTAGGATCCATTTCTGAAATGCATCCAATTGAGAAAAAAACAACAACCTCTTTCTCAGGTTTAACTTCTCCTCAGAGGGGCTGTCTATACCAGCCTCTGTTTCCTCTCAGTTCTCCCCTTTTTCATTATTCTCAGAGACAAGTACACGTTCATTGATTTACTCGTTCATTCAACAATTATTTACCAAGTAGTTATTGCATGTCAGGTGCATTGTTAGTTGTTAGGGAGGAAGGAATGAAGTAGCATCCTTGGTCCTTCCCTAATAGAGCCTCAGTTAGCAGAGAAGTTAGGCAATATATAACTAGAAGCAACTCTTCAATATATAAATTGCAAACTGCTGTAAAGGAAAAGGCTCTCTGAGAGTAGTTGGAGGGCTGCCCTTTAGATAGGGGACAGGAAAAAACCTTATGACCAGGAGGTATTTAATCCGAGAAAGAAGGATAAGAAAGAACCAGCAGGGCTTCCCTGGTGACGCAGTGGTTGAGAGTCCGCCTGCCGATGCAGGGGACACGGGTTCGTGCTCCGGTCCGGGAAGATCCCACTTGCCGCGGAGCCGCTGGGCCCGTGAGCCATGGACGCTGAGCCTGCACGTCCGGAGCCTGTGCTCCGCAACGGGAGAGGCCACAACAGTGAGAGGCCCGCGTACCACAAAAAAAAAAAAAAAGAAAGAAAGAAAACCAGACATGTGAAGAGAATGTATAGGGGTGGGTGTGAGTATGGAGTGGGAGTGAGGAAGAAAGAAGAGGAAAAACATTTATACCAATGGAACAGCCTGTGTAAAAGGCCTTAAGGGCTTTTAAGGAAACAGTGGAGGTTGAGGGGTAGATTTGGGGGTGGGGAAGGGAACCTAGGATGCCTGGGTTACAGTGAAGCAGAGGTTGGAAGAGTTACAAGGGACCACTTTTAAGGGCATTCATTGTAAGCCTCAGTAATGAGTTTCCGTTTTATTCTAAATATAAAGGGAAGATCGTGAAGAAGGGGAGTGCAATGATCACGGTTATTATTGGAGTCGTCCAGGTTATTGGTGATCATGGTGAGAACAGTGGAGATGGAGAAAAGGGAAAAGAGTCAAGAAAAATTATGGAGGAAGAATAGTCATGACTTGATGAACGTTTAGATATAGAGCAGAAGGAATCAATGACTCCCAGAGGGTCACAAAGGAGCCTTCTGGTATCTTGAAAATGCCCACCAGTGTATTCGTAAGTAGAGATTTCTTGAACTGTATACTTCAAACACATGCATACATTTTATGCTCTTTATGCTCAGTAGACTATACTTGAATACAAATGTTTACATAAGGTTTCTGGCTTGGCAGCTGTGGGGATAGCAGCATCCTTTTCTCAGCTGGGGATGCCCAGAGTAGGACAGGTTTCAGTGGGAGTTGGGGGAGGAATCAAGAGACCCCTTGGGGATTGTGGACCTGAGACCCCTGAGAGTCACCCATGTGGACACAGCACATGGGCAGCTGTATTTGTGCGTCTAGAACTTAGAAGGGAGACCTGGACTAAAAATTATGGACTCTTCTCATTTTCAGAATTTTACTGCTACATTCTGAGGAAAGTCAGATAGGAAATAATAAACACACCTTCTGAAAAAAAATTGTAGAAAGTTAAACATGTTCATAAAATATTACGAAGTTTTTTACACAGACCGTTTCTGGTTTCTATTGAAATTCCAAAGGTCTGATGGTAACCAGAAGCCCTATAGGGTTTTCACTTTATGTAACATCTCTGAAATTCTGGCAGCAGAGAAAATACACATACGGATGATTTTTTAAAATTATGATTGGCCTAGGTTTTATTATTCTTCAAAACCTTTCACAAAACCACAGTGCAACTGTTTGTGTATATATGATTTTGAAGTGGTTGTTAATATACAGGCCAGACATCATGACACTGAGGCTTTCCAAAATTTTGGGAAAAAATAATCAGGAAGAAACATTCAAAGTAAGCATTTTTAAAGACCTAAAGGAAATGGTAAGTCACCATGTCTACTTTGTTAGTTGAATACATGCTAGTTATCAATCACTGGCAGCATATCTGCCATATCTCCTAAATTCACACCTCCTTCTTCTGAGCTTGGAGTTGTAACGCGGGCAATTGAAGTTATCCAGATAATAAAAAATGTTTAAATCACCATATGAATGAATCAGCCAGGCATTACCCCTGAAATTAACAAAATTATTATTATTTTGATTATATATTACTCTGCATCACTGATCCTTTCAAGATGAGTGAATTTTAGATGATACAAGGAAAACAAATATAAAAGTAGAGATGTACTTTTGTGTTTACACACACACAAACATCTTTTACTACTGACATGCAAATGCAACCATTATGGGCTGATGTTTACTATAAAGAGTAGTTAAGAAATATAAACCCTGCTAGGAATTTGCTCCATGAAGAAATATGTTTAGTAAGAGATCTGTCACCCACTGAACAGAGTACACTTCAAATCCGCAGGTTATTACAATTATTTCAGAATGACAAACTGCATGAGAGTCAAACACATTTAAGCTGCCTTCACCTCAATCATGGTGCGAGCCATGTGGTGAGTTCTGTGGGGCTGGGAGAATCATTTTCTGGCCCATCATCATCCAGTTTACACCAAGTCACTGGAGATAAAAAAACATTTTGAAACTCTTACATTCCAATAAATTATACAAATTATCTGTCAAAAGCAAGTTTGAGAGATTGGTTCAAGATGGCAGAGTAGAGGACGTGTGCTCACTCCCTCTTGCGAGAGCACCGGAATCACAACTAACTGCTGAACAATCATCGACAGGAAGACACTGGAACTCACCAAAAAAGATACCCCACATCCAAAGACAAAGGAGAAGCCACAGTGAGACGGTAGTAGGGGCACAATCACAATAAAATCAAATCCCATAACTGATGGGTGGGTGACTCACAAGCTGGAGAGCAGTTATACCACAGAAGTCCACCGACTGGAGTGAAGGTTCTGAGCCTCACATCAGGCTTCCCAACCTGGGGGTCCGGCAATGGGAGGAGGAATTCCTAGCAAATCAGACCTTGAAGGGTAGTGGGATATGACTGCAGGACTTCGACAGGACTGGGGGAACCAGAGACTTCACTCTTGGAGGGCACACACAAAGTAGTATGCACATCAGGACCCAGGGGAAGGAGCAGTGACCCCATAGGAGACTGAACCAGACCTACCAGCTAGTGTTGGAGGGTCTCCTGCAGAGGCAGGGAATGGCTGTGTCTCACCATGAGGACAAGGACACTGGCAGCAGAAGTTCTGGGTAGTACTACTTGATGTGAGCCCTACCAGAGTCCGCCATTAGCCCCACCAAAGAGCCTGTAGTCTCCAGTGCTGGGTCGTCTCAGGCCAAACAACCAACAGGGAGGGAACCCAGCCCCACCCATCAGCAGACAAGTGGATTAAAGTTTTACTGAGCCCTGCCCACCAGAGCAACACCCAGCTCTACCCACCACCAATCCCTTCCATAAGGAAGCTTGCATAAGCCTCTTAGATAGCCTCATCCACCAGAGGGCAGACAGGGAAAGCAAGAAGAACTACAATCCTGCATCCTGTGGAACAAAAACCACATTCACAGAAAGACAAAATGAAAAGGCAGAGGACTCTGTACCAAATGAAGGAACAAGATAAAACCCAGAAAGACAACTAAATGAAGTGGGGATAGGCAACCTTCCAGAAAAAGAATTCGGAATAATGATAGTGAAGATGATCCAGGACCTCGGAAAAAGAATGGAGGCAAAGATCAAGAAGATGCAAGAAATGTTTAACAAAGACCTAGAAGCATTAAAGAACAAACCCTAGAAGAATTAAAGAGCAAACAAACATAAATGAACAGTACAATAACGGAAGTGAAAACTACACTAGAAGGAATCAATAGCAGAATAACTGAGGCAGAAGAACGGATAAGTGACCTGGAAGACAGAATGGTGGAATTCGCTGCCGCGGTACAGAATAAAGAAAAAAAAATGAAAAGAAATGAAGACAGCCTGAGACCTCTGGGACCAACATTCGCATTATAGGGGTCTCAGAAGGAGAAAGGACCTGAGAAAATATTTGAAGAGATTAGAGTCGAAAATTTCCCTATCATAGGAAAGGAAATAGCCACCCAAGTCCAGGAAGCGCAGAGAGTCCAAGGCAGGATAAACCCAAGGAGAAACACGCCAAGACATATAGTAATCAAATTGACAAAAATTAAAGACAAATAAAAATTATTGAAAGCAGCAAGGGAAAAATGACAAATAACATACAAGGGAACTCCCATAATGTTAACAGCTGATTTCTCAGCAGAAACTCTACAAGCCAGAAGGGAGTGGCAGGATATATTTCAAGTGATGAAAGGGAAGAACCTACAGCCAAGATTACTCTACCTGGCAAGGATCTCATTCAAATTAGATGGGGAAATCAAAAGCTTTACAGACAAGGAAAAGCTAAGAGAATTCAGCACCACCAAACCAGCTCTACAACAAACGCTAAAGGAACTTCTCTAAGCGGGAAACACAAGAGAAGAAAAGACCTACAAAACAAACCCATAACAATTAAGAAAATAGTAATAGGAACATACATATCGATAATTACCTTAAACGTGAATGGATTAAATGCTCCAACCAAAAGACACAGGCTCGCTGAATGGATACAAACACAAGACCCATATATATGCTGTCTACAAGAGACCCACTTCAGACCTAGGGACACATACAGACTGAAAGTGAGGGGATGGAAAAAGATATTCCATGCAAATGGAAATCAAAAGAAAGCTGGAGTAGCAATACTCATATCAGATAAAATAGACTTTAAAATAAAGAATGTTACAAGAGACAAGGAAGGACACTACATAATGATCAAGACATCAATCCAAGAAGAAGTTATAACAATTATAAATATATATGCACCCAACATAGGAGCACTTCAATACATAAGGCAACTGCTAACAGCTCTAAAAGAGGAAATTGACAGTAACACAATTATAATGAGGGACTATAACACCTCACTTACACCAATGGACAGATCATCCAGACAGAAAATGAATAAGGAAACACAAGCTTTAAATGACAAAATAGACCAGATAGATTTAATTGATATTTATAGGACAGTCCATCCAAAACCAGCAGATTACACTTTCTTCTCAAGTGCACACGGAACATTCTCCATGACAGATCACATCGTAGGTCATAAATCAAGCCTTGGTAAATTTAAGAAAACAGAGATCATATCAGGCATCTTTTCCAACCACAACGCTATGAGATTAGAAATCAATTACAGGGGAAAAAAATGTAAAAAACACAAACACATGGAGACTAAACAATATGTTACTAAATAACCAAGAGATCACTGAAGAAATCAAAGAGGAAATCAAAAAATACCTAGAGACAAATGACAAGGAAAACAGGAAGATCCAAAACCTATGGGTTGCAGCAAAAGCAGTTTTAAGAGGGAAGTTTATAGCAATACAAGCCTACCTCAAGAAACAAGAAAAATCTCAAGTAACAATCTAACCTTACACCTAAAGGAACTAGAGAAAGAAGAACAAACAAACCCAAAGTTAGTGAAGGAAAGAAATCATAAAGATCAGAACAGAAATAAATGAAATAGAAACAAAACAATAGCAAAGATCAGTAAAACTAAAAGCTAGTTCTTTGAGAAGATAAACAAAATTGATAAACCATTAGCCTGACTCATCAAGAAAAAGAGGGAGAGGACTCAAATCAATACAATTAGAAATGAAAAAGGAGAAGTTACAATGGACACCGCAGAAATACAAAGCATCATAAGAGACTCCTACAAGCAACTCTATGCCAATAAAATGGACAAATTCTCGGAAAGGTAGAACCTTCCAAGACTGAATCAAGAAGAAATAGAAAATATGAATAGGCCAATCCAAGCAATGAAATTGAAACTGTGATTAAAAATCTTCCAACAAACAAAAGCCCAGGACCAGATGGCTTCACAGGCAAATTCTATCAAATATTTAGAGAAGAGCTAACACCCATCCTTCTCAAACTTTTCCAAAAAATTGCAGAGGAAGGAACACTCCCAAACTCATTCTACAAGGCCAACATCACCCTGATACCAAAACCAGACAAAGATACTACAAAAAAAGAAAATTACAGATCAATATCACTGATGAATATAGATGCAAAAATCCTCAACAAAATACTAGCAAACAGAATCCAACAACTCATTAAAATGATCATATACCATGATCAAGTGGGATTTATCCAAGGGATGCAAGGATTCTTCAATGTATGAAAATCAATCAATGTGATACACCATATTAACAAATTGAAGAATAAGAACCATACGATCATCTCAATAGATGCAGAAAAAAGTTTTGACAAAATTCAACACCCAGTTATGATAAAAACTCTCCAGAAAGTGTGCATAGAGGGAATGTACCTCAACATAATAAAGGCTCTATACAGCAAACCCACAGCAAACATCATTCTCAATGGTGAAAAACTGAAGGCATTTCCTCTAAGATCAGGAACAAGACAAGGATATCCACTCTCGCCACTATTTTTCAACATAGTTATGGAAGTCCTAGCCACAGCAATCAGAGAAGAAAAAGAAATAAAAGGAATACAAATTGGAAAAGAAGAAGTAAAACTGTTACTGTTTGCAGATGACATGATACTATACATAGAGAATCCTAAAGATGCCACCAGAAAACTACTAGAGCTAATTAATGAATTTGGTAAAGTTTCAGGATACAAAATTAATGCACAGAAATCACTTGCATTCCTATACACTAACAATGAAAGGTCAGAAAGAGAAATTAAGGAAAAAATCCCATTCCCCACTGCAACAAAAAGAATAAAATACCTAGGAATAAACCTACCTAAGGAGGTAAAAGACCTGTACTCAGAAAACTATAAGACATGGATGAAAGAAATCAAAGATGACACACACAGATGGAGAGATATACCATGTTCTTGGAATGGAAGAATCAATATTGTGAAAATGACTGTACTACCCAAAGCAATCTACAGATTCAATGCAATCCCTATCAAATTACCAGTGGCATTTTTTACAGAACTAGAACAAAAAATCTTAAAATTTGTATGGAGACACATAAGACCCCGAATAGCCAAAGCAATCTTGAGAACGAAAAATGGAGCTGGAGGAATCAGGCTCCCTGACTTCAGACTATACTACAAATCTACAGTAATCAAGACAGTATGGTACTGGCACAAAAACAGAAATATAGATCAACGGAACAGGATAGAAAGCCCAGAGATAAACCCACGCACATATGGACACCTTATCTTTGATAAGGAGGCAAGAATATACAGTGGAGAAAAGACAGCCTCTTCAATAAGTGGTGCTGGGAAAACTGGACAGCTACATGGAAAAGAATGAAATTAGAACACTCCCTAACACCATACACAAAAATAAACTCAAAATGGATTAAAGACCTAAATATAAGGCCAGACACTATCAAGCTCTTAGAGGAAAACATAGGCAGAACACTCTATGACATAAATCACAGCAAGATCCTTTTTGACCCACCTCCTAGAGAAATGGAAATAAAAACAAAAATTAACAAATGGGACCTAATGAAACTTCAAAGCTTTTGCACAGCAAAGGAAACCATAAACAAAACCAAAAGACAACCCTCAGAATGGGAGAAAATATTTGCAAACGAGTCAACGAACAAAGGATTAATCTCCAAAATATATAAACAGCTCATGCCGCTCAATATTAAAAAAACAAGCCAATCCAAAAATGAGCAGAAAACCTAAACAGACATTTCTCCAAAGAAGACATACAGATGGCCATGAAGCACATGCAAAGCTGCTCAACATCACTAATTATTAGAGAAATGCAAATCAAAACTACAATGAGGTATCACCTTACAGCAATTAGAATGGGCATCATTAGAAAATCTACAGATAACAAATGCTGTAGAGGGTGTGAAGAAAAGGGAACCTTCTTGCACTGTTGGTGGGAATGTAAATTGATACAGCCACTATGGAGAACAGTATGGAGGTTCCTTAAAAAACTAAAAAAGAACTACCATACGACCCAGAAATCCCACTCCTGGGCATATACCCAGAGAAAACCATGATTCAAAAAGACACATGCACCCCAATGTTCATTGCAGCACTATTTACAATAGCCAGGTCACGGAAGCGACCTAAATGCCCATCGACAGACGAATAGATAAAGAAGATGTGGTACATATAACAATGGAATATTACTCAGCCATAAAAGGGAATGAAATTTGTTCATTTGTAGAGACGTGGATGAATCTAGAGACTGTCATACTGAGTGAAGTCAGAAAGAGAAAAACAAATATCGTATATTATCGCACATGTGTGGAACCTAGAAAACTGGTACAGATGAACCGGTTTGCAGGGCAGAAATAGAAACACAGATGTAGAGAACAAACGTATAGACACCGAGGGAGGAAAGTGCCGGGGCAGGGGCTGGTGGTGGTGGGATGAACTGGGAGATTGGGATTGACATATATACACTAATATGTATAAAATGGATTAATAAGAACCTGCTGTATAAAAAATAAATAAAATAAAATTCAAAAAAAAAAAAGCAAGTTTGAGTTACTAGGCACCAGTGCTGGGCAAAGAACCCAGGGGCGCAAACCAAGAGCCACAGACAGTAAAGACAGAAAGAATGGAGGGCAGAAATTCAACAGGAAAAGACACAAGTGCCATATGGACCTATAGCGCTAACGTGGCTGCCATTTCATATGCACAGCCGTGTTGTGTGCACCCTTTAAAAAAAGACAGTCCAGACTCTTTTAGAGAACAAGGGCAAAAAAATGTAGATAATGCCTAGCATGAATGAGGGATCACAATGTTAAAGTGATGATAAAGAGGTAATAAGCATTTATATTCTAAATATAAAAGCTACTGGAGTTCTAAGAGAGAGTATGAAACTAGAAGCAGCCAAAGGATAAAGAATCAGCTTATTGGTGGGAGACAGAAGAACATGCTAACGTTTAGCAGCTGCACAGAAATCAGTGCGGTGTAGGAAGGGCTGAGCAGTGAGCTGGAAACCAGACTCCTGAGGGTTGACTCCAGACTCAGCCCCTTTCTAACTGTGTAGCTGTGGGCAAACTCAGGCACCTCTCTATGCTTTGGTTTTCTGGTCTGTAAAATAATAATAATAATGGGACCTTTCTAATAATAATAAGGTTCTCTTGAGATTAAATGAGTGAAATCTTATAAAGCACTTAAAACAATGCTTGTTAAAGAAGTAGGCACTTAGTAAATGATCGATATTGTTATTTGGGGCCAATTAAAACAATTAGCTCAATAGCAAGTTTTTCTGTGGACATTATTCCAGGGACTTATTTCATGTTTTGCAAGAAGGCAAGAGAAGCAATTTATAAGTTTGTCCATGTCATCACTTACTTTGATTTCTACTGAGAAGTAAGGGTGAGTGGATCACCTGAGACAGCCTTGTTCCTTCCCTCTGTGAATTGAACTTGAGGGAAATCTGTGGCCATGTCTTTGCTGTCTCAGTTTGGAACTAAGATACTAGGTATACACAAATATTTAGTCTACGAGTATTTTTATAAATCATGTGCCAGGCTACGTGTTGGGGGTACAAAGTGCAATAAACTGTGTCGCTGACCTCAGGCTCTTACAGTAAGTTGTGCAGCCACCTTGTGAGACTTAGGCTGCTTGACACATAGTTCATGCTCAATAAACAAGATTGCTTTCCAGTCTCATCCCCACAAACTGTGAAAGCTCTCTTGGACGTACCTTGGATTCTCCAGCACTTCACAGTTGGAACACAGGAAAAGCAAACCAGGATTTTCCAGTATTCATTCTAATTTTCAAGCCCCATTACTTACTGGTTTCATGAATTGAAAAAAAAATGCTATTTTTCCATTGCATTAATGACTTCCTTTGGTGGTTCCCCACATAGAGAGGAAATGAGATGAGTCTGTGACCTATTATGTCATTTCATGGCTATTTTTTGCTTATATGAGATTGTTCCCCATTGAACAATTGCCTATCTAACTACAACCAACTCATGTCATGAGGTTTCCTCCACTAGCTTTTAACATTTGCACAATGTCAGATAGATTTTGTGATTAAAGACTTTTGCTAATATGGATAATGAATCTAGTTCATAATAGAAAATGATAATTTATAGTCCTGTAAAACTCACTTGTACAAGACAGAAAACAAAATTTAGAAATGTAAGTAGAAATCATATTGTAAAATGTCTTTGCTGTCTCAGTTGGAACTAATATTTCATATTATTAGAATAGTAAAGAATTTCTGTTCACATTCATTTGTCCATTTCAGGATATTACAGATGTTTGCTACTCTATAGCTTAAAATTAAAACTACACACTTTTTCAACAAAGAACATTGCAAAGAATAATTCAAATGAGAAGTGAGTGAATATTGATTACTGAAGGAAATATTTTCTCTATTCTAACATTGTATATGTTGGGTATTTTAAATTATAAAAAGTTATAACTTTTATACCAAATTAATATTGTTGTGAAAAATCCTCAAAAAAAGTGAATTTATTTTTGGAATGGACTTTGGTCACCCACAGTAAAGCCATCATCCCTGACTTTCTATTTTCTTATGTCCATTCATATTTTTGGACCCTCTATAATTCATTCATTTATTCATTAATTCAACAGGTATATTTATTGAGTGCCTACCTTGAACACTGCAGTGGTGTCAGAGTTGCAGAGGAGAATGAGATAGATGAAATATTTGTCCCTCTGGAGCTGGTATCACCTAGTTCCCAAAACACTGTCCTAAATTCCATGGGAAACACAAAGACTCCTTTGCACTGAAGGCTGGTAAAGAATAGTCAAGGTAAAAGCATTGGCAAACATTTTATAGCAATATAATAAAAAGAAAAGTGATTTTTAATAGAAACACTCTTCATTGACCTGTTATATATTAAGTCGTGAGCTAAACATTTTATATACATTATTTTACTTAACAGCTTCAAAATCTGATGCGTTACACCGTAATTATTCCCATTTAACACATAAAGAAAATATGTTTTGCTTTGCGCCCAAAGCCACACAGCTCTTAAATGAGCACAGATTTCAACACAAATCTGAGTCCCAATACGTGTTCTTAAACACTATGCTTAACAAATTCTCGCTGATACAAAAGATTGTTACAGCACCATAAATTGCTAGGAAATAAAGGAGGCCATCTAGATTAAGGGCTGGTGAGATATTGAAAAAACAGTAACAGTTCAGAAGTTCTCTATTAGAAAGTCTAGCTACAAGCTGTCAAATTAGCATTTGCACAAGGAACTAAGGGTGGTGCAATGCAATCTTACAAATACACGTGATGGTAATGCTTAACACATGGGAAAGTTGGGTGGCCCAAAGACAAAGCATTGTTCAAGAGGACAAGAAGAGGATGCAGCTTTCCCAAGCTCTGTTTCACCTTGATTTTTGCTATTCCATTGCATTAGTTCATGGCCTGTTTTGAGAAATTCAAAGATCATCTGATTAGAGAGTTGTTCCTCCGTCTTTTTCCAGGCACTTCCCATCATGTATGTGTAGCTGATCCCCTGTTCCCCGTCTAAGGAAAGTAGTATGAAAATAGTGTCATTCTTTCCAAGTCTTGGAGAAGAATGCCAAAGAGGTCAGTAACCCAAAGGGCATGGGACAACCTTGGCACAAACAGCAGGTGCTTCATGAGCCCGTGATAGCTGGATTCCATCTCAAGGACTGCATTCTTCAAGACATCGGAATACTCACATCCTGATAGACTGTAAATACAGGAGATTTCTAATTTGTCTATCTTTAATAAGTTTCCTGATAAAGTCAACTAAAATTCTGGATAATTTGAAAACAAACAAACAAAAAAACCTTCTGAGTCATCATGAAACTAGAAAGCTATGGGCTTCCAAACCAAAGAGGAAACTGGGAATCCTGGAAGTTAAACAAGTACCAAAGTTGGCTCTAGGGCTGGAACTGGGAGATGTGGAGCTTTGGTTCTGATGGCTGCATAGAGAACAAAGATTGAGAGATAAGACTTAGGGCTGAGATTTTCCTCTTGCCTCCCAGACTATTGCTATGGATATTTAGAGGGTTCCTGGTGTGCTTCTCTTATTGCTCCCTTCCCCAAACAAGTCAGAGCTACAATTAAATGGCAAAGAGGAGAGTGCGGAGAACAGCAGCTATGGATCTAGCACTTGCCCTTCCCTTCCTCTCATCTAGATGGTCTAAGAAGCCACCTACACCTGCCCTCTTCTCGCCCAATCTTAGGGTCCCACAGGAGTGAATCCTACTTTCTGCTAAGCGTACCACTAAGTCACAGAGCACATACTTGACCCTAACAGCAAGAACGATGGCCTATGGAAGTCGAGAACGCAGTCCCGCACCACGATCTGCTCTTGTCCTCCTAAGATCCCAGAGACAAGCCTGGGTGCCAGTCTTTTATAGATAGGAACAAGGGTGGCCACCTGGAAGGTGTGCTGGTGACTAAGTTTATCTGTACACCCGGCAGTGTTCACACCACAGTCTATGTTTCCCCAGGCCACACCCTCAGATTCCTGGCAGGGTTACTTTGTGGGACTTCTGTAATTGGCTCTAGCCCTCACTCTAGGTCTTTGGACTCTCTAGGTAACTACAGATGGGGTGGTAGAACCAGAGGCCACCAATAACACTAAGTGCTACCACTTACCAACTCTGGGCTGACACTGCTAGGTCCTCACCACATGTGATAGGCACTATCACCCCCATTTTACTGATGTCTCAACTGAGGCCTGGAGGGGTCTAGGAACCCACCCAAGTTGCACAGCTAATACGTGAGTAAGTCAGAATGCTACAGCTTGCACTCGTGCTGCCACACACAGCCTCTGCCGGACCGGCTTCCCCGCACTGTCAGCTGCTCTGCTCAGGAACTGGCATCAGTGCCTCCTGGAAGCTGTGAGTGGTGGCTGCTCCTGCTGTCAGCATCTCCAATAACCCACCTGTGTCCAGCGACGGCAGAGCAATACTCAGCAACCCTCTGTCTCAAGCCAGGACTTTTAGTCCAGCAGGCTGAAACATTTCGAATGCTTTAGAGAAATGGGATTTTTTTTTTTTAGATTTTTTTGATGTGAACCATTTTTAAAGTCTTTATTGAATTTCTTACAATATTGCTTCTGTTTTACGTTTTGGTTTTTTGGACGTGAGGCATGTGGGATCTTAGCTCCCCTACCAGAGATCGAACCCTCATCCCCTGCATTGGAAGGCGAAATCCCAACCACTGGATGGCCAGGGAAGTCCCAGAAATGGGATTAAAATTCTGAAGTTATATTGTTTCCATTTTGTTATTTGTTTAGCAGTTTGAATATCTTATAAAAACAGCCCAGTTACAATGATCACAGGGAAAAATATTTTTTTCCTCTAATTGAATAAGCAAGACATATGGTGAAGTCAGTCATCTCTAGGGCTGTACGCTTTCCCAGACAGAGATTTCTCATGATTCACAGGACTGTTGCTGAATGTCCTTGGGGGCTTATAGATAAATCACTTCTTTTCTGATTGTGTTGATATTCAGCTGTTACTGAGCAGGTCAATTCTTTGGCTTCGTGAGGTCGTGGCATACATTTCTGGAAACTCACTCATTTTCACCAATTGCCTTTTCTCAAAACACATGAAACTGGCTTGAACAAAAAATATTGAGTTATGTTCGGGGAAAGTGCTACAAAAGGTGAACTGATGATCCTGCGAAACCTGCTTGTCACCTACTGTGAGTTTTCATATCATGCCATGAAGAATAAAGTAACTGCCAGGGGTGTCTCAGATGAAGTGTCAAAAGTGTCTGATTTAATTGTTAGCGTGAGGATTTAAGATGCTGTTTCTCCCCGGCGCTAATGCCTCTCATTGATTCGGGAGCATTTCCATTTGTTGTTTAACAGAAACAGCCACAGTATTTATAGCCTTATCATTCTAGAAGGGAAGCATTTGCAATTTGCACATTCAATTTTGACTCCTAGACTTCTTTTTCTTTAAATATCCTTCAAGTGGGTGCCAGACTGCAATTCAATGAATACTTTGTAAGCAGTTGCACAGAGCAGTTCTCATGCCATAGGCAAACACTTCAGAAGGATCCCCAGAATCCTTTGCTAATTGAAATCAACTGATGAGCCCCAGTTAGACCCAACCCCACCATAGGCGGGACATGTGGGTCCATTGGTATGTGTGTTCATGGGTGTGTGCCTGCATCCTACAGCTGGGGTCATCTCTTATGGCAGATTGTATTGCCTCTAAATGGTCACATCAGTATGTATTTACATCCCATTCCACGTGCTTTCCTTATGATGAAATGTTAGCATACCTCCATCAAGATGTGGACTTTTTGTTTTCTCCTTTTGAACTTGAAGGGATCTTTGTAAATTCTTTGACCGATAAAATGTAGTCGAAATGGTGCTGCATGACGTCGGAGGTTAAGTCAAAAAAGGCAACACATATTTTGCCTCTCTTTCTCCCTCCCTCTCTCTCTCTCTGCTGCCCTTGGAACTCAGCCACCATGTTATCAAGAAGCCCAGGCAGCATGGAAAGGCCACAGTGGATGGACGTTCCGGCCAAAACCCCAGCTAAACACGAGCCAGTACCTAACTGCAACTTCTATGAGACCCTGAGGCAGAATCAATCAACACGTCACCCCCTAACTCACAAACACTGTGAGAGATAATGTATGGTTATTGTTATTTTAAGCCATCACATTTTGGGGAAAATGTGTTATGATGTAATAGGTAACTAAAACTTACCCATTTCTCATTTTCCTTGATTTGGAGATCAATCAGTTCGAAAATACCTTTTTCCTATTTTGGAACTACAAATACTCAAGCAATAATTCCGAATGGAATTTTTGTTATCAATGGACTTGTTAAAAATAACAATTAACAACACCAAGAGTAAACCATAACGTAAAGTATCAACTTCGGGTGGTTATGATGTGTCAGTGCAGGGTCAACAGTTGTGACAGACGTACCTGTCAGATGGGGATATTGATATGGAGGAGGCTGTGCATGAGTGAGGGCAGGAAGTATATGGGAAATCTCTGTATCTTTCCCTCAATTTTACTCTGAACCTTAAATTCTCTAAAAAGATAGTCTTCATAAAAAAAAAACCCACATAAACATTAAATTAATAATAATAATTGCAAAAGTTAACAAGTAATGAGGACACGCTATATACCGAGCATTGCTCTGAGCACTTAATACATATCAACATCTGAATCCTTGAAACAAACCTGTGAGGTGAGCACAGTTAACTACTAGGCTACACTACCATGAGAACTTACAGAACATCCAGGTTACTCAACAGCCCTTCACGCTCTGGGATGGGAAATATAGGCCCCAGGCTTGAGTGAAGCTGGGATGTAGGGAGGCCTGGCTGTTAGGTAGGCAAAGAAGAAAAAACCAAATCCTTCCTTCCTTCATTCATTCAGCAAGTATTTGCTGAGCCACCTGCACGTGCTAAGCCTTGTTCCAGGAGCTGGGGAGAGAGCAGTGAACAAAGTGGGAAAACACGCCCTCGTGGAGCTGACCATCCAGTGTCCAAGGCCCTGTCTCTTCTAGTTTCACAGAGTGACCGCAGCAGATCCCACTGCGCCCTCCACGCTGGTCCCTCCTGTTCTGTTGAGTCATCACAGACATTGAAAAGGAGCCAGTTATGGATGTGTTCAGGGTCACAAGCGCATTCTCTACTCTTCCCTAACTCTAAGTAAAAGAGCACGACTCATGGAAGCAAAGCCAGGGAGAAAAGAGGACATTTCAATATCAAACCAATACGAACTCAATTTTTTTTAAAAAGAAAAAGGAGACTTTGGTAATCATTTCTGATGGGAAGGAGGGAGACAATCATGGAGCACAGGAAACTCTGAGCATGGAAGCAGCACACCTGAGTGGGGACTTCGTCCAGTCAAGCCTGGGGACACCGAAAGCCCCAGGGGCTAAGTTAGAAGAGGAGATGGGAAGGAGTCCAAAGGAATATTTTGCTTGTAAATTATGCTCAGAGTCAACCCTGGTGGAGACACTAAGGGCTACAGAAATCACCACCATTTCCAAGTCACACCAAAGCTTATATAGAAGAGCTGGTTCATATGAAAAATTGCCTGCAATTTCTGTTCCACTGAGTTCTGAGGATTTGTAAGACGAAGAATGAAGCTACGAAGCTACCTAACTTGTCTCTAAGAGGATTCGATGGACTGCTCACCCGAGGCAAACCGCAGATTTTGCAGAGCACGAGAAAATTGTAACTGCAGATGGACTCCTCTAGCTAAATAGGATGCTTGTGGAGAGCCCTTCCCTGGGCTCCTGGGGAGAGAGCCTGGCCAAACAATTGTAGGTGCTTCATTATACAGAAGCCCAGGCCAGCAAGGCAGCTTGTGAGGAAAAGACTGGAAGCTCTGCCTGGGACCTAAGGACTTCCCAACAAACCTGCAATGCAAGTGCACGGCCAGGAGTTGGCTAGCTCGAACGCCAGCTTGGGACTCAATGGATTTCTCTGGTGTCTTGTGAGAAACAGTGATCTTCCCTTCATGCAATCACTTGGTTAAAAATCTCACTTCATTAGCTCTGGAACTCTATTAAAATCTCTGAAATTTTTGGCAGTCTTTCATCACGTCTATGGCTAAGAGGAAGCAAATAAAGTCTGGGAATCTTGATATATACTCCTGTTATTTCTTCACTGAAGAGTTCCTAAGACAAACTTGCTCTCTGCAATTTCTTCAAACCTCTTCAAATGACAAAGGTAAAAGTGTCATTTATATAAAAATTACCCAAACTAAAGCTTGTTTAAGTGGAGAAAAAAATTACAAAGAGAGTGACCTGTATTTTGAACACATGTACCCCAAATAAAAAGTGCTAAGAGTTTAAAATCAAGAATCTTAAAGTGTATTTAGTGTCATATATGGAATAAGTTTAAAATTTGAAAACAAAACAAAAATACCCTTTCTTTCTCTTAGTATCTATTTCAGGCTTCTTATGCCCCAAATTACTTGCAAAGCAGAGGAAGGTAAGGAAATAAACAGTGCTTCATCTGACCCCCGGGAGGAAACCAAACCTTCTGGGCTCAGCTCTCTACTTGAGCAGTCTGCACCTGGGAAGGACAAGCTGCTTTCTCTGCTTTTCTCTGATAAAAGAATACTCAGCTGTCTTTGAATGGAAGCAGAATCCTTACCTACATAGTGAGATGTAACTTTAAAGAAAATAAATGAAGATACTCCTTGGAAGGCATAAGGTTATATGAATAGGTAATTTTTGTTCTGAGATGAGATATAACAGGAAAATTAAAAACCTCTGTGCAAAAGCAAAACAACCTCAACAGAGCAAGAAAAAAATACATTTGCCATATCTATGAGCAATTAAAGCCTATATTTCTCTATTTATAAATAACATTCAAATCAACTAATAGAAACATGACTTATAACCTAGTAGAAAAAGTAGAAAAAGGATGTGAAGAGGCAATTTACAAAAAGCAGTACAAATAGCCAGTTAGCATAAAAAAGATGCTTGTCTCATTCCTTAATGAAAATGTAAGTTAAACAGTAATGAGATACTGTGTTTTGTTTACTCAGGAAAACAAAAAATCAAACATTTGAGGTTATCTTGTGCTGTCAAAGATCTGGGAAATATGGGCTCCTATAAGTTGTTGGTGAGATAATACTTGGGTATAATTTTACTATAGGAAAATTTGCCAATATCTATCAACATATGACACACATGCTTTTTTTTTTTTAACATCTTTATTGGAGTATAATTGCTTTACAATGGTGTGTTAGTTTCTGATTTATAACAAAGTAAATCAGTTATACATACACATATGTTCCCATATCTCTTCCCTCTTGCGTCTCCCTCCCTCCCACCCCTCTAGGTGGTCACAAACCACCGAGCTGATCTCCCTGTGCTATGCGGCTACTTCCCACTAGCTATCTATTTTACGTTTGGTAGTATATATATGTCCATGCCACTCTCTCGCTTCGTCACAGCTTACCCTTCCCCCTCCCCATATCCTCAAGTCCATTCTCTAGTAAGTCTGTGTCTTTATTCCTGTCTTACCCCTAGGTTCTTCATGACCTTTTTTTTTTTTTCTTAGATTCCATATATATGTGTTAGCATCTGGTATTTGTTTTTCTCTTTCTGACTTACTTCACTCTGTATGACAGACTCTAGGTCTATCCACTTCACTACAAATAACTCAATTTCGTTTCTTTTTATGGCTGAGTAATATTCTATTGTATATATGTACCACATCTTCTTTATCCATTCATCTGTTGATGGACACTTAGGTTGCTTCCATGTTCTGGCTATTGTAAATAGAGCTGCAATGAACATTTTGGTACCTGACTCTTTTTGAATTATGGTTTTCTCAGGGTATATGCCCAGGAGTGGGATTGCTGGGTCGTATGGTAATTCTATTTTTAGTTTTTTTTTTTTTGTTTTTTTTTTGCGGTACGTGGGCCTCTCACTATTGTGGCCTCTCCCGTTGTGGAGCACAAGCTCCAGACGCGCTGGCTCAGCGGCCATGGCTCACGGGCCCAGCCACTCCGTGGCATGTGGGATCTTCCCGGACTGGGGCACGAACCCGTGTCCCCTGCATCGGCAGGCAGACTCTCAACCACTGTGCCACCAGGGAAGCCCTATTTTTAGTTTTTTAAGGAACCTCCATACAGTTCTCCATAGTGGCTGTATCAATTTGCATTCCCACCAACAGTGCAGGAGTGTTCCCTTTTCTCCACACCCTCTCTAGCATTTATTGTTTCTAGATTTTTTGATGATGGCCATTCTGCCCAGTGTGAGATGATATCTCATTGTAGTTTTGATTTGCATTTCTCTAATGATTAATGATGTTGAGCATTCTTTCATGTGTTTGTTGGCAATCTGTATATCTTCTTTGGAGAAATGGCTATTTAGGTCTCCTGCCCATTTTTGGATTGGGTTGTTTGTTTTTTGTTATTGAGCTGCCTGAGCTGCTTGTAAATTTTGGAAATTAATCCTTTGTCAGTTGCTTCATTTGAAAATATTTTCTCCCATTCTGAGGGTTGTCTTTTGGTCTTGTTTATGGTTTCCTTTGCTGTGCAAAAGCTTTGAAGTTTCATTAGGTCCCATTTGTTTATTTTTATTTTTATTTCCATTTCTCTAGGAGGTGGGTCAAAAAGGATCTTGCTGTGATTTATGTCACAGAGTGTTCTGCCTATGTTTTCCTCTAAGAGTTTGATAGTGCCTGGTCTTATATTTAGGTCTCTAATCCATTTTGAGTTTATTTTTGTGTATGGTGTTAGGGAGTGTTCTAATTTCATTCTTTTCCATGTAGCTGTCCAGTTTTCCCAGCACCACTTATTGAAGAGGCTGTCCTTTCTCCACTGTATATTCTTGCCTCCTTATCAAAGATAAGGTGTCCATATGTGCGTGGGTTTATCTCTGGGATTTCTATCCTGTTCCATTGATCTATATTTCTGTTTTTGTGCCAGTACCATACTGTCTTGATTACTGTAGCTTTGTAGTATAGTCTGAAGTCAGGAAGCCTGATTCCTCCAGCTCCATTTTTCATTCTCAAGATTGCTTTGGCTATTCAGGGTCTTTTGTGTTTCCATACAAATTGTGAAATTTTTTGTTCTAGTTCCGTGAAAAATGCCATTGGTAGTTTGATAGGGATTGCATTGAATCTGTAGATTGCTTTGGGTAGTAGAGTAATTTTCACAATGTTGATTCTTCCAATCCAAGAACATGTTATATCTCTTCATCTCTTTTTATCATCTTTAATTACTTTCATCAGTGTCTTATAATGTTCTGCATACAGGTCTTTTGTCTCCTTAGGTAGGTTTATTCCTAGATATTTTATTCTTTTTGTTGCAATGGTAAATGAGAGTGTTTTCTTAATTTCACTTTCAGATTTTTCATCATTAGTGTATAGGAATGCCAGAGATTTCTGTGCATTAATTTTGTGTCCTGCTACTTTACCAAATTCATTGATTAGCTCTAGTAGTTTTCTAGTAGCATCTTTAGGATTCTCTATGTATAGTATCATGTCATCTGCAAACAGTGACAGCTTTACTTCTTCTTTTCCAAATGGATTCCTTTTATTTCTTTTTCTTCTCTGATTGTTGTGGCTAAAACTTCCAAAACTATGTTGAATATTAGTGGCGAGATTGGGCAACCTTGTCTTGTTCCTGATCTTAGTGGAAATGGTTTCAGTTTTTCACCATTAAGATGGATGTTGGCTGTGGGTTTGTCATATATGGCCTTTATTATGTTGAGGAAAGTTCCCTCTATGCCTACTTTCTGCAGTGTTTTTTATCATAAATGGGTGTTGAATTTTGTCGAAAGCTTTCTCTGCATCTATTGAGATGATCATATGGTTTTTCTCCTTCAATTTGTTAATATGGTGTATCACGTTGATTGATTTGCGTATATTGAAGAATCCTTGCATTCCTGGAATAAACTCCACTTGATCATGGTGTATGATCCTTTTAATGTGCTGTTGGATTCTGTTTGCTAGTATTTTGTTGAGGATTTTTGCATCTATGTTCATCAGTGATATTGGCCTGTAGTTTTCTTTCTTTGTGACATCCTTGCCTGTTTTTGGTATCAAGGTGATGGTGGCCTCGTAGAATGAGTTTGGGAGTGTTCCTCCCTCTGCTATATTTTGGAAGAGTTTGAGAGGGATAGGTGTTAGCTCTTCTCTAAATATTTGATAGAATTCGCCTGTGAAGCCATCTGGTCCTGGGCTTTTGTTTGTTGGAAGATTTTTAATCACAGTTTCAATTTCAGTGCTTGTGATTGGTCTGTTCATATTTTCTGTTTCTTCCTGGTTCAGTCTCAGCAGGTTGTGCATTTCTAAGAATTTGTCCATTTCTTCCAGGTTGTCCATTTTATTGGCATAGAGTTGCTTGTAGTAATCTCTCATGATCCTTTGTATTTCTGCAGGACACACATGCTTTTTAACCCGACGATTTTACTGCATATACACACAGCCAAATAAAAGAAATCACTACTAAGAATTTCTCTGGGGAGTTTCCCTGGTGGTCTAGTGGTTAAGAGTCGGCACTTTCACTGCTGTGGCCTGGGTTCAATCCATGCTGCGTGGCCAATAAATAAATAAATAAGAATTTCCCTGGATATACATGAAAAAATATACATAGGTTTGTGTATGTGTAAATGTGTGTGTGAGTGTGTGGAGTGACTCTATCTTTACACCTATGGGTGTTCGTTGGAGCATTGTTTGTAAAAAACTAAAACTGGATACAGTCAGAGTCTATCAATGGGGATTAGGCAAATTATCGGAAGATGACTTAATAAAACAATGTAAAATTATTAAAAAGGATGAGTTAGATTTGTATGAAATTAAATGGTAATATCTCATAATGTAAGTGAAGAAAGCAAAGGGTGGCATAGTATGATCCTTTTGCCATAAAATAAGAATAAAAATATATAGGGGAGAGAGAGATGCAAGTATATACAGTGCGCCCCCCCGCCCCCCCCCCACCCACTGTAAGATATAGAAGCGACCATAAATCAGTTACATTTTGGAGAAAGCTTGAGAATTGAGACTGGAGCAGAGAGAAAATATTTTATTTTTCATTTTGTACCTTTTTAGATTTTCTAGCCAAATACATTATTAGTTTCATTTGATAAAAATCCCAACAAGGTTATCTGAGCAGGGATACTGTAGTCCAACTCTTATTTTCTTCTTTATACTTCTCTGCATTAAAAAAAAAGCATGCTATTAAATAGTTCATTTAAATATATATATCTTCCTCACTCTTTTTCTTGCAAGCTGAGAATCAAAGTTGAATTTCTCTATCAGTTATATAAATAAGGCCTGCCAGATTTAAAGAGAAATTAAAAGAAACTTTTTTTTTTTTTTTTTTTTTGTGGTACGCGGGCCTCTCATTGTTGTGGCCTTTCCCGTTGCGGAGCACAGGCTCCAGACGCGCAGGCCCAGCGGCCATGGCTCACAGGCGCAGCCGCTCCGCGTTATGTGGGATCTTCCCAGACCGGGACACAAACCCATGTCCCCTGCATCGGCAGGTGGACTCTCAACCACTGCGCCACCAGGGAAGCCCAAAAGAAACATTTTTTAACAGAGAAAGTATATAAAGATGAGACCACTGATGCACATCTCAATAAATACCCCTATTGTAAAATAACAATGGATTTTCTGGTCAACTTTTTCAGGTGATTTTTCTGCTTATATCAGTGCACATCTGGGGATGATTCATATGTCTTTAGTTAAACACTTTAAAAAATAAAAGTATATATATGTATACAAGTATATATAAAGTATATATATTTCTAAGAGTACACAAAAGTACATAAAAGAAACCTGGTGGTTATGTTCACCAAGTACTTTATTTTATACAAACAAATTTGAACTATACTAGAGAATACCTAATCAGATATTAATATTTAGCTGTAATAATATTTAAGACTGTTTTAAAGAACATTCAGCATCAGAATAAAGTTAAGGTACATCTCCAAATAGATTAAGATGTTTCCCCAAAAGTAGCATCACTTCAAAAACAAAAATTTCCAAAATAGTACAAAAAGAAAAAGAAGTTTTGAATACCTTATATCTACTACACAGATTGAATTGCTAGTTAAAACTTGCCAACAACCACCATACATGCACTACAAGTGCTAAAATCCAGAAACAGACAATAGCTAGGCTAATAATACATATGGAAATGGATTAGAGTTAGAGACATTAGTATGAACTCCTGCTTAGCTTAATATAGATACACATAGTTACATATAGAAATATTTATAGATAATATATTGTGGTAGCAAAGGAATACAGATATTTGTATGAAAATAAAGATCATCTCTTACATCATAACAGAAAAAATTAACTTAAAATAGATCACAGACCTAAAGTTAAAACTTACCTATAGGGGCTTCCGTGGTGGCGCAGTGGTTGAGAGTCCGCCTGCCGATGCAGGGGACTCGGGTTCGTGCCCCGGTCCGGGAAGATCCCACATGCCACGGAGTGACTGGGCCCGTGAGCCATGGCCGCTGAGCCTGCGCGTCCAGAGCCTGTGCTCTGCAACGGGAGAGGACACAGCAGTGAGAGGCCCGCGTACCGAAAAAAAAAACAAAAAAAACTTACCTATAAAACTTCTAAAAAAACACATAAGAATAAAAATAATTGTATCCCTGGGATAGGCAAAGATTTTTAGACAGAAAGCAGAAAGTACAAACCATACATTTTTAAAATTCATAATTTTATTTTATCAAATTTAAAACATTTGCTCTTTGAAAGACATCACTATGAAAATGAAAGGCAAACCACAAAACAGAAGAAAATATTTCTAATATGTAGTTCTGACACAGGACTTTATTAAGAATACATAAAGACATATCACAACTCAATAGTAAGACAAAAAGCTACTTAATAAATGAGGAAAAGATTTGAAAATACAGGTCAGAAAAGAACACATGACAGCCAATAAGTATATGAAAATGTATTCAACATGTTGTCATAAGGGAAACAAAAACTAAAATCATAATGAGATCCTATTACATATCCATTGAAATAGCTGACATTAATAGGATTAACAAAATCAAACATTGGTGAGAATATGAAGTAACTGGAATTTTCATACTGTTTTGTTGGGAATATAAAATGATAAAATCAAATTGGAAAAATGTTTAGGAGCTTCCTATAAAGTTAGACATATAACTACTATGAAACCCAGCCATTTTACTTCTAGGTATTTGCCCAAGAGAAATAAAAGAAAATATAGCCACACAAAAGCTTGAATACAAATGTTCATAGCAGCATTTTTCATGATACAAAAATACTAGGGGGGGCTCCCCAAACATCTATTAAACAGCTGAATAGATAAAGTGGGATATGCCCATACAAAGAAATACTACCCACCAATAAAAAAGATCAAACTACCAATTTATGCAACAAAATAGAGGACTCTCAAAATTATTATATTGATTGAAAGAAATAAGAGTATATTCTCTATTTTTCCATTTGTTTGAAATTTAGGAAATGCAAACCAGCTTATAATGACAGAAAGTAGACTGGTGACAAAGGCAGGGGGTAGAATGGATTTTTAAAGGGGTGAGAGGATATTTTGGCAGGGAGGGGAGATAAAAATAGTCTGTTTCTCAATTGCAGTGATGTTTCTTGGGTGTATACAGATATCAAAGCTCAAGTTACTGTATTTATTACATGTATGCACTTTATTGTACATAAATTATATTGCAACAAAATTGTTGCTTTTAAGGGTCACGTACCTGTTGTTTTGGAGAGAAATCAGCAAGAATTGAGAGGAAAATACACTATAGTTGGAGTGTAGGGTGGGAGCCAAGCTTTAGAACTAGCTGATTCGTATCAGGAAGAAAGACGCTAAGAGAAAGGTACACTGGGTCCTAATTGTAACAGTCAGACAACTTACCAGCTCTGACTCTGCCATCTTCAAAGATTCTAGTGTCTCTGATAGAAGGTGTTATCTAAGCAAGTTGCAGCCTCTGATCCAAGCCTTCCTTAACTCCCCCCCACCATGCTCCCCAGTAAAGCTATGGGTTCTGAGCTTAACACCTTAGAACCGTGCCAGGTAAATTATAAGATATTGTCTGTTAACCTAATGTCTCAAGTAGCAATGCCTGAAAATTGTTTAATGGCTTCTTCCATCTCCACCACCCCCCCATCTGAAACCTTTGAATTTCAACAGGGTGTGCCTGTACTCAGTAGTAGAACCCACAGTGAGAACTCTCTCTGAAGGTATAATGCAGGCACTGTGGCTGGGGAAGGGCAGGGCTGGATTTGGTCAGGGAAGCTTTGGGCTCGGATCCTGCATCCATGAAATGCTTTTCCCTCTAACACTAAGCTCAGCCCTGCCGAGTCGTAAAAGAATGCAGACCAAGGTTTTTAATGAAAGGAAAATCTTACGTAGACAAGATGAGTTTTCACCTTTACAAACTTTTTATGGCACTAAAACTAGGACTCCAACTCACACAGAATCAGTGTGTCTTGGAAAAATGTCTCTTTTATGGACAGTTTCTGAGTTCTCCCTCTATTGTCTGGATCCAGTAGAGGACTCAGGTGCACAGATGGGGTGCACATACCCTATGTGACCTCCCCAGAACCCTGACCTCGTTCTTTCTTCCTTTTTTTTGGCTTCATTGGGTCTTCGTTGCTGCATGCGGGCTTTCTCTTGTTGTGGTATGGGGGCCACTCTTCATTGTGGTGCATGGGCTTCTCATTGTGGTGGCTTCTCTTATTGCAGAGCACGGGCTCTAGGTGCCCGGGCTTCAGTAGTCACAGCATGCGGGCTTCAGTAGTTGCAGAACGTGGGCTCAGTAGTTGTGGCGTGTGGACTTAGTAGTTGTGGCTCTTGGGGTCCAGAGCGCAGGCTCTGCAGTTGTGGTGCACCGGCTTAGTTGCTCCGCGGCATGTGGGATCTTCCCGGATCAGGGATTGAACCTGTGTCCCCTGCACTGGCAGGCAGATTCTTAACCACTACACTACCAAGGAAGTCCATGACCTAGTTCTTTCAACTACTTGCCTGTCTGTAAAATGAACCTAATAGGCTCAAAGCATATATATATATCAAAACGGGTGTGTTATTTTGAGTGGGCAGCTCTTAAATTGCTCTCCTATGGGAAATGTTAACATCTGAAGCAATCAAAAATTATATGTATAGTAATTGTTTCACAAACTGATAATTTTCCCCCTCCTCTCCTCTTTCCTTCCCTCATTGCAAGCCATAGTGGTTTGAGTTGTGTTCTCCAAAAGATATGCTGAAGTTCTTACCCCCAATATCTGGGAATGTGATTATTTGAAAATAGAGTCCTTGCAGGTGTAATTAGTTAAGGATCTTGAGATGAAGTCATCCAGGGTTTGGAGTGAACCCTAAATTGAATGATTGGTATCTTTATAAGAGGAGACACAGAAAAAGAGCCATGCAAAGAGAGAGGCAGAGATTGGAGTGATGCAGCTATGAGCCAAGGAAGGCCAAGGATTGCTAGGAGACAGCAGCCGCTAGGAAGAAGCAAGTAAAGATTCTCCCTGAGAGTCTTCAGAGGGAGCACTGCTCTGGTCTGGACTACTGGCCAACAGAACTCTGGAAGACTAGATTCCTGGTGTTTCCAGCCACCAAGTCTGTGGTAATTTGTTATGGCAGCCCCGGGAAAGTAATACACAGGCCAATCCTGTCAACCCACCCAGATCACCAACAGTAGTTATTTAAACCATGCCCCAAAGCTATGTCAGAGAAACAAGACACTGAAACTAGAGTCAAGAGTTTTTCATAAGTCCACTTGAAGGTAAAAGCAAAAGTCTAAGTGATAGCATGTAGAGAAAAGACAAAGGCTGGTAAGATTACCAATGGCTACAACTCTTTTGGAAAATAATTGTGTATTATCTTGCAAAGCTGAAGATGTGCACAACCTTTGACTGAACAGGACTGCTGCAATGGAGAGAAACTGTTGCACGTGAAGACAAATGCAGGAACTTCTTGAAAACATCATTGCTCCTAATAGCCACAAACTGGAAAAAATCCAAATTTCCATCAACAGGATGACGACAAATGAAATGCACTACATACTTACAAATGGCATGTTATTCTACAGTGAATATTCATGAACTATAGCTACATGCAACAAACTGAATGACTTTTTCAAACATAATGTTGAACCAAAAAAAGCAAGACAAGAAGAATGTATACTCAGTATGATTCCATCTATAGAGAATCCTGAAAATAGCCCTCAAAACCAAATTATATTATTTGGAGATACATCTCTGGGTGATAAAACTATAAAGCAGAGCAAGAAAGTGATTACTATCGAATTTAGGATAGAAGTTAACTCTAAGGGGAAGTGAGTGGTTATGATGGGGAAGCAGTATACCGGGGATGGGGGCTTGGGGGTGAGCTGTAAACACATTGGTGACATTTCTTTTTAGTAAGCTATGTGGTGGTTTCACAGATGTTTATATTTTTATTTTCTATACTTTTATTCATTATACTCTCTTATATATAAAATATTTAAAATATTTTTAATGATTTTTTTGGAAAGGGGTAAAAGATAAAAAGAGAAAAGAATCCATAGATGCTTTAAAAGCATAAAATGTTCCTCGAAGATGTTTGTCTGTTTTCATATGGTTCTTTCACATTATCTTTCCTGCCCTAATTTCCAGTCTGTCAGCTAAAGTCTTAGTCAAGGCATTTTCTACTGAAATCTAAGATTCTGAAAAAGAAGGACTATGATGAAAAAGCTCAACAAATCTTAATTGTTGCCTCAAGGTCGGGCTATACGGGGGATGTGGTATTTAGCGTTACCACAGGCAAGCTCCCTGGAGGCTGCTAAGTGGTGGCTGAGATTGGTTGGAGATGAGGGTAGGTATGGAAGAGGGAGGCCAGCTCACATGTCACACTTTGCCACTTCCAAGGGCTTTCCACATGGTCTCCTTTGAGCCTCACCCAAGTCCTGTGAAAAGTTCTTACTTCTTCTCTTTTACTCATGAGATTGCTAAGCTGCAGAGAACTTAAAGGACTTTGTCCAGAGTCTCAAGTTCAGGAAATGACAGGACCAGGATTGGAAACAAGGTTTTCTCCATCCTACTGCAGTGACTTTTAAAAAAAATTTTTTATTTTATATTGGAGTATAGTTGATTAACAATGTTGTGTTAGTTTCAGGTGTACAGCAAAGTGATTCAGTTATACATATACATGTATCTATTCTTTTTCAAATTCTTTTTCCATTTAGGTTATTACAGAGTATTGAGCAGAGTTCTCTGTGCTATACAGTAGGTCCTTGTTGGTTTTCTATTTTAAATATAGCACTGTAATGCAGTGATTTTTAACGGAGTTCTGCCTCAAACGTACAGACATCAACATACTTGTGTGGGAGACTCGGTGGTACTGAACTGATTTGATGCAGTCATCTGAAACTCAGGCTGTAGAGACACAGCTGAAAGCCAGCAGGCTTGGAGGGGCTGTGCAGAAGACAGACAAGGTTAAGCTAATCACAGTACATCTGAAGACTTTTGTCCTTTGTAAAGGCTTGTACTCATGGCACAATCAAAAGACAAAATTAATATTGCTTGTGGTGGTTTGTGCTCTTAGCAAAGTCCTCTGTTTACCTTCCACGTGGTTGATATTCCATCTCCCCCCTAAATACTTACACCCTCCCAGCCAAGCCCTGGTTCTTTACAAACCCAAAGCAGTGAATTACTCGGTGAAACATTTCAGATAAACAGATGTAATCAGATCTCTGTTTGGACTTCAGGCTGGAGAAAGTGTGCAGAGCCTGACTGTTTCATATTGTTGTCTTTGATGCCAATAAATCGACCATTTGCAATACTGCTGCTGCCAAGAAATCCCCCAGGCCCTTGCGTGGTTTCAACAGAGGATATATGAAAAGACTGAACAAACAGCAGTGTTTTATCCTCATTCCTGTCCTCAAAGCTTTTGCAAACTTAAGCAAGCTCTTTTTCATGATATCCTCAACCCAGCATGGAAGTCTACTGAAACCATTCCTGGTACTGATACTTTCAGTTTGGGAGTTGAGGGGCAAACATTTGCATCTCTTAAATGCTTTGATAAAATAATGGAAATAAAATAGAACCTTAAGTGAAACACAAACTAAGGTCCCAGTGGACATATTTCTCTTAAATTTCACAGTTGTTTCTCTCCTACACACTGCACATGGCCTTAGACACAGGCCAATGAGTTACCAGTTTTGTAGAATGGCAAAGTTTTGTGAAGACCGTTAGAATCTGTGGGACAGAGACAAAGCAAAGATGGCAATGTATAGAAAAGAGCACATGGTGGCAAAGGTGTTTGCTTATTATCTGTTGAGCTGCATGCGATTCTCTGTCTAGGTATAATTCACTCCCTACTCTACCATGGGTCTGACTGCCTGGTGGATAGGTCAAAACAGCGTTCAGAGCACCTCCTTCTCTCTCCAGCTCTCCCTGAGAGTTACCTCCATAGTACAATTTTACATACCCTCATCATGTAACGTAATCTTTCCAACGTCACCATACTTCATCTAAAATGAAATACAAGAAGAGAATGAGTTGGAATCTTAGTATAAACCTTTTGAAGAATTAGGAAGCCCTACATTTAGAGCTTATCTTTTAAATTGGAATGGCACATGTATCACATAATCAATATATGAAAAGAAGGCAATTGGTTCATTTTAAGAATCTGGTGGATTTTAAGGAAAGGCCATGGAGAGAATGATTGTCTTCTTGAGCTAGACTCCAGCAGTCCTGAAATATATGACTCTGGTAAACAGAGTAACATTCACATTCTCTTCTTAGTGTTTTGATGGTACATGTACAGGAAAATGAGTCTACAGCCAAGACTGAAAATTACTGGAACATCACTGGGATCGATGAATACAAAACAAACAAACAACATTTAACCTCCCTTCAAGGAGCTTCAGATTCTACTAAGGAAAATATACTTTTAAAATTCATTGACATGCTTTAAAAAGGCATTAAATGACACAATCACTGATAAATTCCACATTCCTTTTATCTTCCTGTCTATCCTGTCTTATCTCTTACTCTCTAGTAATAAAATGGTTGAAAACCAGAGAAAAAGAGAAATCAACACCTTGAAATAAAAAGTAGAAACAACGAGGGTCACTTAATAATATGCTTTGTTACAGATTCCTTTAATCACATGGAAAAGGAATTTCTTCTTGAGAAACAAAATGTAACCACCAAGTGTCCAGGAATTATTACAAATGCTTGGGGAGTGTGGTAAATGTGAAAACTGGGCATTAAGAACCGATAGTGCTGACTTTATTTAAGGCTGTCGATGCTCACTTATTTGGTGATAAAATCAAAACCCAGGGCTCTCCCATTAGCTGGATTTCATCTCTGCCTTCCCCACTCAACCACACAGCTCTGACGCGACACCCGTGCTGTTACTGTACCGTGAGGAACCAAGTTGGCCTTGTTAACAGGCTATGCCAAGTGCCGGGGCAGCCCCAGTGGAGGAAATCTGATTCCAATATGGGGCTGAAAGTACCATCCCCCCTGCCAGGTTTACTGAGAGCATATTACTCATTTTTCGTTAATTTCTTAGCCTGCAGAATAATTTGGCACATGTGCGCTGTGTATGTTCTCTCAGCTACTTCCTTAGAGACCCTGACCTTGAGGGGATAGTTGTAATTGGCGAGAAAAGTTAAAATGACAATCATAGTTAAAATATCCTAGTTGTGTAAGAAAATGCATGCATTAAAACTAAAGGAAGAACAAACACAAGAGAAGTGGATTAATACATTTTTCTTGTCTCGGACTTCTTAATGTCGAGGTCTGAAGCACCATGGGGGTAAGGAAGTGAAATGCAATGGTTCTCAAAACACATGTGCTGGGAAGAAACATAGTTATAGCAAGTCAGTGTGGGAGAAGCCATCCCGTTCGTGCGAAAGCCATACCTTCTTCCTACAGATTTTAAATCTGCTTCTTCTGCATAGACTTCTTGGAGGTGTATTGGAAATTTTGGAGGAGATTTTGCAGGCTTTGCCTTCCATCCTTTCCAAGTGTATTCCTTTTAAATATTAATATTGTTGCCATTGCCTACATGATTGTAGCGTCCATGATTCAGAAAAACATGTAATGATCAAAACTCCTATGAATTCAGTAGTGTTATATATATGTATATATATATGTTATGTTACACCTATGTATTTATATTTACATATTTATAATGTTTTACATGTTTATGTGTGTGCGTATTCATGTAATTAAGTGCAGTTGCATTTGCATACATTTGAAAAATATGATTCATACAGGTCACATGAATATCTCCACATTTTGTAGCCTCTGGTTATCCTTAACTTTGATAGCTCAGAAAAATTCCCAGGACCCCATCTTAGGTGTCTGCAGTATGTCCAGCTCCTCCCACTATGTTCCTGACGATTCCTGGAAAGGATACTTTTCCTTCTAACTCTATTCTCCTTTTCCCACTCCCCACCTTGCCTTCACAGCTGCGGTCCTTCTATCTAAATCCATCACCCCATGCATGAACACACGTTCTTCCTTTTCATTTGCTAATATATCCCTAATACACTACTGTAATATATACAACTTTCATTCAAGATTTGGGAGAACCTAGAGGGGTGGGATAGGGAGGGAGGGTGGGAGGGAGGGAGACGCAAGAGGGAAAAGATATGGGGATATATGTATATGTATAACTGATTCACTTTGTTATAAAGCAGAAACTAACACACCATTGTAAAGCAATTATACTCCAATAAAGATGTTGACAAAAAAAGAATACATATAAAGCACATAACACAATGCTTGGTACATAGTAAGCTTATCATATAAAAAATTTTTTTTATAAAAATTAAAAGATTTGGGAGAAATAGAAGGGTGTAATCACACCTCAGCAAAGGAGGCAAATTTAAAATTGAGCAGCATATATCTCTGTTCAGTCATCTGTCCAGCATTCCTTACCAAACGTTATTTCTCCTCCCTCTCTCTCTCTCTGTCTCTTTGCAGGATCTAGCCTGGCTCCATTTCACTGGGATCTGCTCTCTTCTAACCAAGAATTTCTCCCATGTCTAACACCCCTCCTTCCACACCACTCCTCCCTCCCCACCTCAGGTTCCTCCGCCAAGTAATCAGATTTCCACCTGCCCTGTCTTTGGGCGTCAGGTGTAAAATGAAAATCTCTGTAATTTCATTGCACAAAGAAATTTTAATCCCTTCTTTGTTACTATCCTGGGCACTATGATTAATTTTAAAAGCCCCATTAAGTAGTGTCTTTCTTCCTGCTTTCCCAGAACAATCTACCCAAATGTCAGTCAACTTGTAACATCTCACTTTTTCCTCCCTGCCACAAATAAGGCTGAGAATTATTTATTTAGCTGTAGCAATGCTTGCTGCACACCTTTGAATCGAATCCTGTGCAGTGTGGCCCCGTCAGTGGTCCACAAACACTCCTCCCTGGAAACAGGTGATCTATACATTCCTAAAACTATCTAGTGAGCAAATATGACCTTTGAGGCAGTTTGGTGAAAACTTTCTTTTCTCTCCACTTTATCATGAATTTTCCTCCTTTCCCTTCTCCTCACGTGCTTTCTATAATGAAGCTAAAGGATACTTGCAGAGAAAGGGGTAAAAGAAAGCTAGTAAAGTGTTCATTCTCCCAGAGGCATTACATTTTAATGCACAACACAGTCTTAAGCCAAGATAGCTTAAAACGAGACTATCTCTGGCTGTGGGATATTAATCACCCAAAAGCCAGTGGAGAATATGTCTTTGGGGGAAAGGAGCCTCCCCATCCCTTGGGAATCATGCAGCATAACATGACTTCCTATGCCATCTTCTCACTCGTTCCTCCTTTCGTAGACTAGCTTACTTAATAGAGAAATTAAAATGGATGAGATCCAGGTAAAATCATGTTTTCCTCCTCCAATCCAGACTACTGGTTGACAATCTCATTATGCTTCTTTCATTGTCCTCCAAATTGATCACAGCCCTGAATTCCTAGTAGGTGCTAAATATATTCTTATAATAAATCCCAGTGCCCAGATCTTAATAGAGCATTGATCTATTTCCAAAAGTCAGAAAGAGGCATTTTTCTTCTCCCGAAAGGAAGTTAATCAAATGGAGAACTCACTAATCAGGATGTAGACTTGCATTTTGGAATAGTGCCAAGTAAATATTCAGTGACTGGCATTATGTTGCAGTGGTTAGGATTTTGAATCGGGATCAGATCCCCTGGGTCTGCAACTCAGCTCTGACACTAACCAGGTGACCCAGGGCAAGTTATTTAATATGTCTGGTTTAGTTTCATCATAGGTGAAATGGGAATAATAAGGTAGCTTCCCTGTGGGTTTGGTGCAGGAATGAAATGAGGCAATTCCGGGTTAGTGCTTAAAACAGAATATAGCAATAAATTCAAATGTGCCTCCTCATGTCTGCATTCAGAGACATCTGAGTTATGGATGTAGAGATCAAGGTGACTGTGGGGCTGAATTCAGAAATTACAAAGAGAAGTGCAATGAATTGGCTACACAACTCTTGAACTCCCAGCCTCTTTGAAACTATCAAATGGAAGGAGAGGAGAAAGAGAGTAACCATTTATGAAGGGATTTCTTTGGAGGCAGCCATTGTAGGTTCTGAGCCCCTACAATTCCTTTTGGGGTGGGAAGTTGGGGCGTGTGGTCTTATTTTCCTTGAATCCACTGTTTTTTAGTGAGAAAGGGCTTCAACAGGACCACTTTGAGATCTTGATGTACCTTGTCTGGGGCTGGAGGACATTGTGGAGAAGACCTGACTCCTGCTCTATTCATTACTAGGGCTGTTGAGACAGAGATCAGCTAAGTGCTTGGGTAGCAGAGGAAGGACCGTGCTGCTGGGTTAGGGGCAGCTGCAGAGCCGTTATTTGTCAGGGCAAAGGATGCAGCAGCATTCTCCATTAACCAGAGGCAGACTACCCAGAAGAGAGAAAGTTTCCTAGTACTACTACTGTCAGACACAGTTGCCTGAGAGGGCTGGAGCGCCCCACAGCTAAAGCTGACAAGGAGTGTCATTGCGTTAGAGGCTGTGAAAAGGATCACATGTGACCACCTATTATAAAGAGGCATATATTGGTTCAAGTTTACTGCAAGAGGGCGGGTCCATCCAAGCCTCTACAGTGCGATTTGGGAAGAATCAAGAAAGTGTTCCAGGGAGAAATGCCAGCTTTTTCGTCATTTGTCAGGTACAGAGAGCTGTTCAAGGAAGACATTTCCTAGCCGTCTCTCAGCCCTCCCTTCGCCGTAGCTCTGGCCTCAAAGGGTCCGAAACTGGCTAGCAAACCGGCTGGTTGGATTAGGGTTCTTTAGAGAAACAGAACCAGTAGGGCTCTGTTGTGTGTGGAGACAGAGATGATAGAGATAGAGGTAAGATAGCTGTCTAGCGAGATGTTTATTTTAAGGAATTGTGGGACCTGGAAAGTCCAAAATCTGCCGGGTTGGTTGGCAGGCTGGACGTCCAGGAAAGAGCTGCGGCTCGAGGAGTCTGCAGGCAGAATTCCTTCTTGCTCAGAGGTCAGTCTTTGTTTTTTTAAGGCCTTCCACTGATAGGATGAGGCCCATTCACATTACAGAGGATAATCTGCTTTACTTGAAGTGTGCTCATTTAAATATTAATCTCATCAAAATTTTAAAAGGACAGTGAGATGCCACAAAGAACAAAACCAAAAAAGTGTTTGGATTACTCCATAATTATTCATGCATAATATACCAGTTACAAGTGCCTGGTACCTAGTACATGTTCAATAAATATTCACTGTTATTATTACATATATATACATATATGATAATCTACTATAAATAGGACATAAAATCTATGCTCCTTTATATATATATATATATACTTTATATATATATACTTTCTTGATGATGACATATAAAGGTACCCTGACAACCTGAAATAGATGCATACATTTCACTGAACTACTTGATAGGTGGGAAGAACAAAAAAAAATGTTTAAGTATTTACTTCTTTTATGAAGTTATATTCCCATGACTGTGCTTTATGTATTGGTGTTTCACATAAATATATTGCCTGAAATTTACTGTATGGTGGGATAAACATAAACTTTGAAATTTAAATATATTCATGCCATGGCAAACACAGTTGCCTTTGTTTGTGTTTACTATTGTCTATAGCCTGGGGGCAATATTGACTCAGGTAAACAAATAATTATCCTGCTCATTTGAAGTAGGAAGGTGTAATTAATGAATTTGCTTACTGTTCTGCCCTGCTGCAGACACACAGCCATTTGGGTCTTTGTTCTTTCATTCTCAGTGTCTCTCTCTCTCTCTCTCTCTCTCTCTCTCTCTCTCTCTCTCCCTCCCTCCCTCCTTCCTTCCCTCCCTCCCTCTCTCCCTCTCTCTCTCTCTCTCTCTCTCCCTCTCTCTCTCTCTCTCTCTCTCTCTCTCTCTCTTCTCTCTCTCTCTCTCTCTCTCTCTCTCTCTCTCTCTCTCTCTCTCTCTCTCCATCTACCTTTATCTCCATTCACAATATACCTGCCTACTCTGCTACTCTGGGTTCCAGAAAATATGGTTGCCTATGGTACTTAGTAAAGTGATGAGTCTGAGACACCAGTCAACTTGGCCCAATGCTGATGTTCAAAGGTACATTTTTTAGATGTTATTTTTTTGGCTGTGAAGCAGCCTTTTAAGAGCTGCTTTTAAAATTGAAGATGAAGATCAGTAAGAATAAATTTGATGTCTGGATATAGCAGGCTTGCATTAGGACAGAAATTGGCTCTATTACACAATTAACCCTTTCAGTTATAGCCTTAATGGGTCTAATTTGCCCATGGCTTTCTTGATCAACCTTTTTTTTTTCTTTTCTTTTTTAAAATTATGTATTGTTCAAGTGATTTTGCTCTAGATTATATAACACTTCATCTAAAATTATTATATAAATCTTTACTCGTTTTAAAAACAATTCTGCTAAAGCACTAGCACAAGTTGTTCTTACATCAAAATTAGATAGATGTATATGTGAACTCATGGGATCTGTAACCCAAAATAAATTACTGTAGTGGGGCCACTATTTAAAAACAGAGGTGACTAGAGATGTTAAGAATCTTACTTTCCCGAACAGTAGTGAGAAAGACTTGGCTGCATCCTTTGGCAACATATAGCATGTTAACTAATGTGTCGTTAAGATTTAAACAAGACTCATGCTGGAAAATCAGATGGTTTCAGCAGCCCTATCTTCATTCCACCAGACCACTTTGAAAATAAGATCTGCCAAGAGTTTGAAAGTGGGATAGAAAGAATGTAAGCCTCACCGCTGACTTTTCAGTGCTGTGTAAATCAAAAGGATTGCCAGCTAGCAGACAGAATGAACAGGAGTCCACAGTGATGCTGGCAATTACTCTGGTAGATGTCAAGTCTCGGAAATTGAAATTGTGAGACTGTTCTCATATTAAACAGCAGAAAGGAGAGCATCCTCAGATTTTCTATTGAGTCAATTGGCTGATACCTTTTCAACAACCTGTGGCTTTTGGTTAAAGCTCAGAAAAGCACTTTGTTTAAAAAAAATCCATGTTTCATTCATCAACTCTCTAGGCAGTAAATCATAACCAATTGATATTCCTTGAACATCTACTAGGAGCCGTGATAGACATTAATAAAATTGGGTAACAGATTTACCCAAGTATGGAATACAAAAATCTGAAATACAAATCAGAAATACAAAAAGGAGACCAACTTACATGAAAAAAGAAAAAGAAAAAAACGTAGATTTAGGAAGAAAAAAGGGTAGTAGTAAGAAAGAAGCTGTTGCTTCCACCCTAGGGTTCACTGTGGCTACATGACATGGCTACATCACATTGCCTTGTCAACAAGCCTTGTCAAGATTCTTTTCAGATCCTGAGATCATTTTTATGACAGTTTCTAAGATGCTCTCCTCTCCTCTCTTTCAGAGGGTGGACTCCCCATTCTTCACTCAGCAACCAGAGTTGCTGAAAGGCAGGTCCTACTGATGCTCCGAGAGCTGAAAATGGGAGAAGGTGATGAAACGGACCAGAGTACTCCTTGCCAGCGGGACACAGGGCTTTCCAAGTAGGTAACTATGACAGTGATCATGCCAAGGGACAGAACAGGAGGTCCCCTCTGGGTAAACAGGACGTGCTTCTCCTTGTGACCCCTGGCTGACCTCCCAAGGGGAAGAGCCAAAGTAATCAGCATCTCTGGCCAGCAAAATCAGCGTCAGCAACAACTGAGGCTCAGAGAACTCCCTGGCCTGAGGAAGGACCAGAGCAATGATGCAGCAGCATTTCTAGGCAGTGAATGATAGTAATACTACAGAGGCTCATTGATTCTCCTTTTGTTCTCCACCGCCCGTCACATTCTCCTGTGGTAAATATCGATTAGACTGATGGTGATTGGTTATGAAACCAGTTATCCTGCTGTCCTCAAACCGCAAGAGAGTATTTACAACTTATGTGATATATGAAGCTGCAAGGCCCTTTTCATTTTAACTGGGTTCCCAATTAGGACAGAGAATGTTGAGTGGCTGTTGTGGTTTTGTGGGCTTGTTTTTAGCACAGAACTTTCGGCAATCACCATGAACACCTTCCTTATAAATATGGTAAATAAATAAGGAAGGAAGACTTTGGGGCAAACTGGCATTGGTATCATTTAATTTCTTCTGTGTTTCCAGCCAATTAAATGAATGGGTGTCTGTGGTAATTAAACTCACTTTGATAATTAGGCACTAAGGATTCTTAACTTGCTGAATGTTAATGAATATTTCCCAAGTATGGCCCCTGTATCCTCTAAGTACTGCCAAATGGAGTCTTCCTGATCATCATTAAAACCTAGAGTTCTTTAAAAACAGTTCCACATAGATAATTGAAACTAGAAACAGAAATTTGGTTTAGTTGCTTTTCTTTATGACTCTGGGCAGGTTGATGAAATTTGAATTGAAAACAAGTTTTATTATAAGTGAAACATAGTTGAACTCACTCCTTGGAACTTGAAAGGCCACATACAGCAGTGCACACATTAAAGCCATAGACAGGAAATAACTCCTGCCTCACCGCAGCTGCCTACAAATAGATAACTCATCAATGCCACACTCTCTTTGCTAATGATTTGAGGCTAAGGCAGACAAAAGTTCTGGGCCGTCTTGGAGGTGTGCTTTCCACACAGAAATGTACAATGGTACCGCTCTGGGTTTTCCACCAGTAGATGAGCCATATGGAGCATCTTTATCGGGAAACTATGACCCTTTTTTTTCCTTTGACCCCATCAAATAACTTTATTCACACAAACATCCCTTAATTTACAAAGCCTCAGTCAGTCATACACATGGGGCAGATCCACAGTGTTCAAGGAATTTAAATATAATGTATCATACCAACCCAACTAAACCAGGTACAGAATAATTCATACATAAAGTTGTTCCAAGTAGGTCCTAGCTTACCAGCTTCTGTGAAAAAAATAAAGAAAAATAGATTGATTGATTACCTAGTCTTTGAAACTAACCTTGTGCCTAGGTTGAAACCTCCTTCGCATCCATGTTGGCCCTACGTGAATGTAAATCATTGCAACATACTCCCCTTGCTCTGATGGAAAGAGGTGCCTGGAGCACAGAAAGATTGCTTTAAAATGTCCCTAAATAAAGTCCCTTCCTCCTGTGGCCTCTCATGGAAAAAGACGCGGAGGCCTTCTTGCCGTTAGCCCCCGCAAGTCTTAGGGGCCCTGGGAGCTGATGGCCGTGGAGCCATCGCTCAGCTGGGATGCTGACGTTAGCCAACCTCAAGGCACACTCCTAGTCCCTCCACCTCTCAGAGCATCTTGCCAGACAGGAGCCCCTGCCATCTAAGCCCTTGATAATGTGTCCCTCAGGCTTGCAGTGCAAACCAGTAAACCAAAACACACTTAGATCAAACACTAATTGTAAACAGTAAGTACTGAAAGAACTATTTCTAGGGCATGGCTTAGATACAATTATTTATTTCAAATATTTCAAACACTCAAATGTTTCAGGTGTTCAAATATTTATTTCAGATATTCCCAAAGCCCCTCTTACAGAATCTTCCTTAGAGAGGGAAAAAGGGGATGGAACAGGGAATTAGTGTTTCTTGAGTATCCTTTATGTCCTAGGCCCTGCACTATCTCCCCACATATCATGATTCCATCACTGAAAAGTCATAGCGTATTGATGGGGGAAGCTTGCTTCTTCTTGTTTTACTGGACAAAACTACATGAGGCATTAGAACTAATACAACATATTCTACATTATACAAATCTATTATTTAAATCAGCAAATTCACACTCAGTCACTGAAGTCAAACCTAGCCTTGCCATTTCAGTAACATGTTGAAGGGACCTCTCTGAGCCTTGAGTATTTCTTCATAAAAGGCAGACAATAATCCTGCCGATGAGGGTTGTTGGGAGGATTAAACTTGATAACATGGGGGAAAAAAAACCATAGCATGGGATTTCCCTGGTGGTCCAGTGGTTAAGAATCTATCTTCCAATGCAGGGGACGCTGGTTCGATCCCTGGTTGGAGAACTAAGATCCCACATTCCGTGGGGCAACTAAGCCCGCACACACTGCAACTACTGAGCCCGCACGCTCTGGAGCCCATGCACCACAACTAGAGAGAAGCCCGTATGCCGCAACGAAAGATCCCATGTACCACAGCTAAGACCCATCACAGCCAAATAAATAAAATTTTTAAAATGTGTTTAAAAAAATAGCACATTTCCTGGTATTTAATAAATGCCACTTTCTCCTTTTCCTTTCTCCTTCTTCATAGATTAAGAAATATTCACCTCCCTAGTGAGTGGATGGAATGGAAAACAAAAATAACACTTTTTAGTAAGGAAACCTATAAGCTCCCTTAATAAAATTCCAATCCTCCAAGGTTGGCCCTAGAGATTGTTTTATTCCAGCCATTTCATCCATATTCCACATAACAGGGGCAGAACTGAGGACATCCCAGCTAGAGGAAAGAGCAGAACCAAGCCATGCTTTCTCCCTTTAGGTGCATTTCTTCAAAGCTCCAATAACACTTGTGCTTACATCCCATCAGTCAGAGCTTAGTTATATGGCTTCACTTAGATGCAAGGCAGCCTGGCTAGTATAGTTTTTATTCATGCAGGCCATGTGCCAGCTAAAAAACAGGCTCTGTTAAAGATAAAGAAGGATACTCTTTGCCACAAAAGAGTCAAATTGTACTGTTTGCCACAGAAAGTCATTACAAACTTCAAGATAAGAAGTGTTAGTGTCTTGGATGCTGGATATATTTTGAAGGTAGAGGCAAACAAATCTGTTGATTGATTGAATGTAGAGTGTTAGAAGAATCAAGGATGGCTCCATGGTTTCTGGGTTTGAGCATTGAAATGTCAGAGTTGTCTTTTATAGAGTTGGAAAAGACAGCAGTTTTTGTGGTGGGCTAAACCAGGGTTCACTTGGGGGCTTGTGGTTTGAGATGCCCATTATTATATACACACCAGGGAGACAGGTGATATGCAAGAGTTCTGAAGGAAAGTCTGGGATGGAAAATTGATGTGAAAATCATCAAGGAATAGAGGGAGAGTTTCCAGGTCTGACCATGAGAAGCTAATGTTTAGAGATCTAAGCTAATGTTTAGAAGAATGGAGAAACAGACAAAAGACACTGAGGAGAAGCAACCAGTGAAATAGAAAAAAAGTGAGTATGGTGGATTGGTGGTGGGAGCATGTGGAAGTTCCTCTGTGGTATTTTTCTTTTTGGAGGGTTGGGGGTAAGAAGCAAAGCAACAGCAGGATGGGAGTTAGAGGAGGGTGTGCTAGAGGTTTGAGGATAGAGAAGAAGGTATGAAATAGCTGTGGAGGGATTGGACAGCGTACCTGTTCGTCGCTGATCGCCATGGTGGTGGTGTGATAGTTTAAGTAAGCCTTGGGAACACAAAGCATCCACAGAGGAAGGGAAAAACAGCATCTTGGGAAGAGTTCTTATCTTTGGAGCAAGAAGAAGAAGAACCAGTGAATGAAATAGAGACAGATCCATCAAAGAGAAAATCAGAGATCTCAAGAAGAGAAAATGTTTAAGGCAGGACAACACATAACATAAGAGTATGGATTAGGGAGTCATATTCAAATCCCACATTCATCTCTTTCTGGCTTTGTGACCCTAAGCAAGTAACTCAGCATCCCTCAACTTTACTTTCCCCATTTGTAAGATGGGAAAAATAATAGTACCTGTATGATAGCATTATTGTGAGGATTACATGAGCTATTGTTTATAAAGTACTTAGAATAATGCTGGCTCATAATAAGCCAGCGTTATTATCAGAATTGAGGCAGAAGGGGAGTTGCCAAATGGCCACAGTCAATCTAAATGATGTATGTTGAAAATGGAAATGACCATATTCTCTTTCTCTATAGTGGGAACATGTGCCGTTCCTGGGCTGATGTTTCTGAGTGACACATTCACATATTTCAGTGCCTGAGCTCCCTGTCTGTTCTTGCTTGGCTTTCCTGAGTCATTGGCAATGATTTTGTGCAGAATTTTTCAGGCCAGAGATGTCTTGTTTGAGACTCTGAATTCACCAACCTTAGGATCACCATCTCCAGACTTCAAGATATTCCATTTTCTACTGTTTAAATCATTCAATTTGGGGTTCTCTGCTACCTGCAGTCCAAATTATTCTGTCCAACATGCGACGGAAACAAGGCACTCCTTGATCAGAGTAAGAATACATTGAATCACCTTGTACTTTTTTGATACTTGGAATATTACAATAGAAGGCTCATCTTTGTCTTAATTTTTAACAATTATATACAAAATTCTCAAAGGCAAAAAATTCCAATATAGTTTTAGAGATATTCAAAAGTTAAATTTACTGTTTTATGATGCAACTGAAAAAAATTCCCAGATGTCTTGATATGCCTCCATTGTTCCCATAATAAATGACTTCTTTAATATATTCAGATGACTTACATTTCAATTAAGATATAATACCTACTTTATAGAAAAAACTTTCACCTATTTGCCTTTATGTTGTTCCTAAATTAATGATTAAAAACTTCTGGTTTCAGCTCGGAGATGTAGAAAGCTGTAAAGAATTTTATTCCCACCCTTACAACAAGAAAAAAGCTGGACCCATCAGAGAACTGAGGTTTCAGGGCAAACAAATAACCTCAAATATGGAGAGAGACAATGCCTTTAGGGATAAATAGCACCTGAGCATTTACTTACCTGTGGCAGATTCTGCCAGTCTCCACATAAGACAGTAAGAAGATACAGCTAAAATGTTTCCAGAAATTGCTAGAGGCTGAGTGTGGGCTAGTGTGAGAATGTAAAACCTCTGGGTGTGGCAGATATAGAGGTGTTTGCACATTCTTGCTGGCAGTGCTCATAGGAAAGACTTGGAAGAATCCTGAGAAAGCTTTTTTCGTGGCGCTGACGAGAAAGGGAACAGCAGCCACTGCCCAAACTCTGGCCAAACCCATCTCCTATATCTCGATTTCAGGAGTGAAAGGCTTCATCTGCTGGGGAAAGAGCAATGAAAACTGTCACCTTAGGGTACTGATGGAAACCCCCTGCACCTGGGGAAGAGCACAGAAAAGAAGCAGCATCCTTCCTCTGGGAGTCATACCATATGAGTATTTCTATTTCTCCTATGGAGAGAAATACCTGCAAGGTCCTGCTCTGCAGCTGATGGGCAGAGTGCTTGGGAAGGCCATCTCCCAGACCCAGGGACAGAGCTCTGCCCGAGACTGAGGCTTAATCAGAACATCAGGGAATGCTCTCCCCTCCCCATCTCCCATCTCCCAACCAGGCTAGCAAGCTTAGAGTAAAATAGCAGTGGAATACAGCTGGGAGAGCTGCAGGAGACTGATCCTTGTGAGGCAACAGTGCAAAGGGAAGATGAAAACCCAAGGAGGGAACAGACGTGGAAAGAAGAACCTCTATCAAGCTAGCCAACACTGTAAACACAAGGTGTCACTACAGGAATTTTAATCTTAGAGTAACCATAGGAACAACAAACTCCAAACTCTGCCGAATTCCTGGACAGATTAATACAAACCCCATACTTAAGGTCTAGCTGAAGAAAGTGGATGCTCATTTCCGGCTATAAAAAATATTTACCCCAGGATGTATAGCCCTACACAAGATGTCTGGCTCTCAACAAAAAAAAATTCTAAGGCAGGTGAAAATGCAAACACACACACACACTCAAAGAAGAGTCAAAGCAAGTATCGGGATCAGACTGGCTATGACACAGACAATGGAACTATCAACAGAGAATTTTAAGTGATTTTGATGAATATGTTATTTGCTCTAATAGAACAAAGATGACATGCAATATCAGATGAGTAATTCATCAGAGAGATGAAAACTATAAGAAAAAATCAAATGAAAATACTGGAAGTAAAAGAATCAGTAACAGATACAAAGACCTCCAACAGGCTCATCAGTAGACTCAGCACAGCCAAGGAAGGAATCTGTGAATTTGATGATAGGTGAGTGGAAATTGACCAAACTGAAAAACAGAAAACAAAGAATGAATAAAAAGGAATGGAACACCTAATAGTGTGGAACAATTGCAAACAGTGTTAACATATACACATGGAGAAGAGGGCAAAAATAGAGCAGAAGAAATATTTTTTAAAATAATGGCAGAAAATTTTACAAAATTAGTAACAGACATGAAATCACAGATCCAAGAAGCTCACAGAACACCAATCAGGATAAATATCAAACACACACATACACACACCTAGGCATAATGGTATTCAGATTTCTGAAAATGAGAGAGAAAAAAATCTTGAAGTTAGCCAGAAGGGGAAAATAATCTTCTCTACAGAGGAACAAGCATGAGAATTAAAACAGACTTCTCATCAGAAGCTATTCAAGCAGAGAAAAAAAGTAGTGACCTATTTAAAGTATTGAGGAAAAATGTCAACCCAGAACTCTACATCTAGTAAAAAAAAGAAGTGAAAGAGAAAAAAACATTCTAAGACAAAAACTGACAGAATTGCCAGATATACTCTATAAGAAAATACTAAAGGAAAAGAAGAAATACTAAAGGCAGAAGAAATATGAGATCAGTCGGAAACTTGGATCTACACCAAAAAAAACAAAAGAATAAGAACTGGAATGAATGAAAATGAGATAAAATGTATTTCTTATTCGTAAATGTGCTAAAAGATAACTGGCTGATTACATATATGGCACATGTAAAAGTAAAGCATATGAAAATAATAGCACAAAGGATAGGTAGGAAAAATTGAGAATACACAGTTGTAAAGGCCTTACATTACTTGTAAAGTAGTATAACATTATTTGCAGGTAGATCAGATTAATTTGAAATGTATATTGTAAATTCCAGGGTAATCACTAAAAAAATTTTTTTAAAGGTTAATTAATAAGTCAAGAGATAAAATGTAATCATAAAAATACTTAGCTCAACAAAGGCAGAAAGAAAGAAAAATGATGTACAGTACAAATGGAACAAAGAGAAATAGCTAGAAAGAGGTTAGTTTGTTTTTTTTTGTTTTTTTTTTTTTATGTGGTACGCGGGTCTCTCACTGTTGTGGCCTCTCTTGTTGCGGAGCACAGGCTCCGGATGCGCAGGCTCAGCGGCCATGGCTCACGGACCCAGCCGCTCCGCGGCATGTGGGATCTTCCCGGACCTGGGCATGAACCCGCATCCCCTGCATCGGCAGGTGGACTCTCAACCACTGCACCACCAGGGAAGCCCGAGGTTAGATTTTAATGCAATATTAATAGTCACTTTAACTGTGAATGGTTTAAATATAGCAGTTTAAAGACAGAGATTGTCAGATTGAATAAAAAACAAGACCCAATATGTGCTGCTGACAAAAAAATCATTTTAAATATAAAGACATAAATTTATGTCTAAATATTTAAAGTTTAATCATATAAAATATGAAAAATATATATTGAAATATAAAAACTCAAACTATTAATAAAATAAATCATTAACTTCATAGGCACTTATTCTGTGCCATATACTTATGCATTTTGCATATACTTGTGCATTTTGCATCATCCCAGTATACTATGAAGCACTTATTATCCTTCATGTTAGAAATGAGAAAACTGTGACTTAAAAAGTTAAATAATGTGTCCAATGTTTCTCACCTGATAACTGGCAGGTGGGATTAAAACCTAGGCTGATTAGAAATCCTACACAATGATTCACTATTTGAAACTGCCACTACACATAGCTTTTGGTTATGAGTTTAGTATTGCCTCTGAGTCTATTGGTCAAGAATGATCTCACAATACTTTGTTTCTTCTGAGTTCATGCCTTGAATAATTTTGAAAACAGGTTTGTTTTATTATAGAAAAGGAGGAGGGGAGAAGATGGCATGACCTCAATTTGAAATAGTTACAATCTCACATGCCAATATTTTATAGGTCTGTAATTGCATGTTTATAACTTTTTAACTATCCAATTTTACTTTGCCCCGTGATCTTAAATTCTCATGCTTTCAAATTTTCTGAACATGAATTCACATAATACTATTTATCTTACTCTTTCCTTAATACTCTTCTGTTTGGAAAATAAATATTGGCTAGAACACCACTTACCTTGGCAATATCCAAGTTTCTATAAACTTACCATAGGTATCGATTTTTTAAACACCTTATCTATTGCTTGTATACATTTTGAATCCATTAAGCTATATAAAAATATCATGTAAAGATAAAGCCAGGAACTGGAAGTCATTTTCTGGAAAGCTTTGAGTACTGCCAACATATGTTTCTATAAGAAAAAAATTAGATTAATAGGATGTTTCTATTTAAATGTTAAAGTTGTAAACTTTATATTTTACAGTTTTACTTTAGGTATGATTGCCTGAATAGTCAGCATAGAACAAAATCCTGTGTTCCTTCCTTGGTAGTCACAAGGGTGTATTTGGAATGGAAAGCTTCAGATTCGTTTTAGCTACAGACAGTTGTTGTAAAGAATACTAAAAATGGTCATAAAGCAATTGGCAGCAATAAAGTGTATCTGGAGCAAACTGGCTTCAATAGCACATACCACCCATTGTAAGTACCAGTATCAGTTTCAGCAATAAGTAAATGGGTATGAACTAGAGCAGCTGTTAAATTTTAGTCAGAAATGCTAGACACAAGTTGGGAGTGAGAGAAGAAAACTTGGAGAAGAATGCGTCATCCAACTGACAGTGGGGCCTGTCTTATATAGCAGACTAGATACTACTCCCCACCCTGGAACTCCTCTAATGCCTAAAGTCTATCTTCCAGTTTTTCTGATTGATTTCAGTGTCCAGGTAGAAAATAAATACTTGGCTGTGCTCTTTTGCCCCTAAAGCTACCATCATGCTCCATTTCATTCACTAGAGGGAATAACGAATGAGAGCCAAAGAGCAATAGACATCAGCCTGATTTCTCTATAGCTCAGAAGAATAACTGATGAGCTGTTTCCTCTCACTGCCCCATGACATAAACAAATGCCACACGTCTATTCGTCTTGGCTTTCAACCTTGTATATGTGATTCTCACCAGAAACATTTTCTTCTGTTGGCAGTTAAATAAAATTCTTTTGCATATGTTTGTACAGAACATTGTAACAATATTATTTTATACTTATTAGTGCTTATTATCTGTCAGGCATTGTAAACCCATTTTAGGGATATCACCTCATTTAATGTTCACAACAATTCCCTGAAGGAGGTTTTATGTTATGACTGTTTTATGGGTGAGGATAGTAAGAATTAGAAAAGTTAAGTATCTCCTCCAAGAGTACTCAGTTAGTATGTAGTAAGCTTGGATTGAAATCTAGGTGCCCATGTGACATTTGAACTGCAATCTGGAACCCAAGAACCAATAGGAACAAATGCACCGATGGGGAGTGGTATAACTAGGACCACACAGTAGGTTTAGCCAATAAGTCATTTTGTGTGACTGAAACTTAGGTCATGAGTGAGGAAAGGATGACTTTGGGAGAGACAAACTGTGAAGCCTTGTCAAGACTGGTTTTTCCAGCAAGTCATGGGCAAGCTCGTTGGCCATAGAAAGTCACTGGATTTTTGAGAGTTTGGCAAGGGCAAGCTGCTTGAAAATGTTTAAAGAGGGCTATGATGTGACTGGAATTACAGTTACAATTGTAAGACAATCAGTAGCTTCTTCTCTAGTTCAGATGAGGTAATACAGGTACCTAAATCCTAAAGCAATTTTAATGAAGATGAAAAGTTAGAATTGACAGCGCTTAGACTTACAATGGGATTTGAAGGAGAGAGAGATAAATTCAAGATATTGGCTTTGTGGCCGGGTAGAAAGCAGTGCTATTAAATAAGATGAAGAATTAATGGAGGAGGAAAAGACTGCATATATTTTAGTGCATGCCATGGTTTTTTCCTGGTGGATGTGTCAAGCAGACATTTAGTAATATTTAATAATAGTTCAGTTCATTGGAGAAAGTGAGAAAAGGATGAAAGACACAATAATGAGGACCCACCAGTATATAAGGAGTGATCAGAATATAAAGTGTTGATGAATAAAACTGTGCTTTGTTTACCCCTTGGAGGTAAACAGTCTCCAAAGACGGCCTCCATCAGTTCCTTTCCCAGGAGAAGAACACCACACCACCCGTTAAACGATGGTGTCTGTTTCCCCTTGCGTTGCATCTAGGCTGGTTTTGTGACTAGCTTTGCCAGGAATTCTGTCTCCACTCATGTCCAATTTTGGTCCAAATTTGAAAAAACAGCTTTTTACTCACATTTCATTCAGTTGGAAATTTTAGCTCCTTGAAATTTGTGGCTTTGTTGGGATTGAGGAAATGTATTTTACAGCTCTCCTGTGGCCCTACTTTAAGTTTATATTTTATAGGTAGGTTGTTTCTGGTGCACTCTGCTTGGGAAGTGGTAATGGTTTGTGTTCAGGGGCCAGTCGAAAGCCACGCGAACCTTAGAGATATTTTTCTCTAAATAATGTTTTCAGATACTATTTCTGAATGTCAGGGGTTGAATTCTAGTGACACAAGTTCAAAGGCCCTCATCACATATATACACATACATACTATTTGAGCTTTCTGTTTGGGAAAATGATTCGGTTTAACCCAGATTGCTTATGAATAATTTCCAGATTAGAACAGGCTATGGGAGCAGTTGTTGGGCTCAATATCTGTTGGAAAAAAAAATTGGTTTCTTGAAAAGAAAAAAAATAAGCCACTGAAGCTATTTGCAGATTTCAATTTATGCGTGAAAATGGGAAAAGCAGTATTTAATTTCTTAATGGAAACCTGTTTCCAACCTGAAGAGATCTGTGGAATAGACCTGATACCACTGGAACAAAGACAGTCTTTATAAAAGGGAAGAGCAGTGGAGTCGGTCTACCTGAGGAACCAATCTGGCAATTAACTCAGCTACTTATACAAAATGACACACTTGGCTTTAGGGTAACATTCACATTTCTTTTTGATTCTCGATTATTTTTGGTCACGCTTCTTCCCATTTATTTCAAATAATTAAAATTTTACTGTAATTCCACTTCCTAAAAGATGTTTAACATGTTACATTTTCAGTTCAAAAAATTTTCAACAAGGCTTGGTTTTTTCACATTCACATTTTTTTTTTTCCAGTCATGTCTGGCTTATCTTCTGAATCAGGAAAACTAATGCCATCTCTTACCAGGGACACGGCAGAAATAGAATGATTGATATTACTTGACACCTACTGTGCTGAATGCCTGTAGTGGAAGGCTGTGGATCAAAGGCAGACCCAGGAAGGCTGATAATTTGTATACCGAGCTCATAACCAGACGGCCATTGTTCTGATGCAAACAGGTAGGCTGTGTATGTACTGAAACTAAAATACAGGAGAACACAGTCTGAGCAAGGATTAAACAACACTGTATTCTTTCTTCCGTTGTGATTTCTGGACATCACAGTGCCTCCATCACAAAAGTATATCTAAGCAGGTACTTCAATCATGGGCCCTCTGGTTTTCACATGTGGTTCTGTAGGTAAAATTATGAGCTATAGATAATAGGCAGATGCATAATGTTTCAATGATATGGGCACATATATGGCTTATGTCTCTATTAAATCCATCATATACATTTATGCACAGGAATATGTTCAAATAGAGAGGGAGAGAATAGAGAATGAGTGTTTTTATTGCCAATTTCAGCAAAAATACAAAGTACTTCAAAGTACATAAGTCATTTCAACTAGCATTACATAGGTCAACACAGGATAAGAGTAGACAATTGCTACTGATTTCCACTAAACCCACCAAAAAAAACCTCACAAAAATAGATACTAAAGGGACAAAATGAGCAGGTTTGAGGCCAGACAATTCACACCTGATTTTAAATGATTTTGATTGGTTTATGAAGAACTTCAATTCATATCTCAAGGCATTTGTTATCAACATTATAAACCACTACATTATACTTTAAAACAGGTCAGATGCTAGGAGTGGGGAGGGCAGGGCCACAGTGTGCTTGGGGAAGTGTGTGGGGGTGTGAGAGAGAGAGAGAGATTGATTCTTTCGTGTTTTTGAACATACGTTGCTGAGGTAGAGGAGCCTTGGTTGAAGCGTTAGTAACTTTCAGGACTTTGTTGAAAACTTGCCCTGAAGGACGAAGGTATATTTGATGATGAATACTTATGACTGTTCTTCAGCTTGTTAAGCAGCAGCAGAAGAAAGGAGAAACAATCCAAGAACGTTCATCTGCACATAAGTTCAACAGAGGGAGGCAGATGATCGATTATTTTCTGATGCCATTCAAACAGGAAAAAATATTCTGGAAGCAAAGAGATTGCACAAAAAACATATTTCAAGAACATCTCTAGCCATTTTTCCTAAGCTAACTATGATAGCAATACTCATGGATTATCAAATCTTTTATAATTAGAAGTAATTTTCCTTGAATTTCCTCTAGCATTCCTGATACATATGGCTTCACTCTCGACAGTAAACTCCAGCTCTCCTCCCTGCACCCCCTTCCCCTCGCCAACACACACACATACACAGAGCCCTGGACGCCCCATTGGTTTACACAGGGTTTCCTACTGAGGAGCGTGGGGGCCATGGAATTATGGTCCCAATAAGAACCTAATAGCATAAAGCTCTGTCTGGTTTTATCCTTTATGGCCAACTATAGAAGTGTAAATTTTTTCTTGCTTTAAGTCATTTTCCAAATCTTTGAACCAGAAGGGTCTCAGAAATTATCTACTCCACCCTTCTGACAAACTTTACAAATAAGGAAACTGAGGCTCCAAGTAGTTAAGTGACTTGCCTAATAAAACCTGAAAATAAAAACCCAACAATGACGCTTTCAGGATTAAACATTTTCATAGCTCATTATCCTCTACAGAATAAAGCATAAAATCTTTGACAAGACTCTTCCGTTATTTTCAGTGTCATCTCCCACCCCACTTCCCTTCCAAGATTTTGTTAAGCAACTCAGAACTGCTGAGGGTTCCCCAAAGGTTCTGGCCTCAAGGCCTTGTCAGGGTGCTCATTTTTCCTAGAGCACCCTGTCCACCCCCAGCTCTTCTGTCTGACTCTTTATAACCAGCGTTCAAAACTCAGGATAAGGCATCGTGGCTTCAAAGATGTACCTCTGACTCCCTGTTTGGTATAGGGGCCTCTCTGTGACCTTATGAGACTGAAGACCTTGACATAGATCTTAGGCAGTTGCAATTATCTGTTGATGGGGTCCTCTCTCATTTATCACTTTGATGATAAGAGACTGTGTCTTTTCATCTTTGCATTCCCAGCAAGCATCTGGAACAAAATACTTTCTCAACAAATTTATGGAGCATCTATTTTTATTGCTAAAATAACCTTATTTTCTCTATTCCCATCTATATGGTAAGCATGGTTCTATTAGATTTAGAGAGTGATTGAAGTTCAATAAATATATATCACTTATATAGAGACTGAATTTCTTACAGCATTTTCACATACATCCTTCTAAGCAGATACTCTTTGAGGCAGATTATTCCTCTATATAACAGTGTCCAGATTTGTAAAAAATAGAGGAAAGTTTAGGTGCTCAGGAGATTTAGACGAGGGAAGAAAAGATCAAGGGAATCAGTGTCATAAAATATCTGAGATATTTTGTATAAAAAGATTATTTATATTACATAGTAAGTGCATGAATAAAAGAAGTAGAGGGAAATAGGAGAGAAGCTGGTGATCACCGGTTAAGATTGGTTTGTAGAGACTTCCTGTAACTACAGACCCTAATCTTCTATGAAATTCTAAAGACTAAGAAAAAACAAATGATTCAGCTTTATCATCTGTAGAAATTTAGATTTTCTTCAATGAAATGTTAAATGATTTTAACTTAAAAAAAGTCTTGACTGTTTTCTATATGTCTTAAAAAGAAAACTTTAGTATAATAAAACCTCAACTATTTCACTGGAATTTCTAGGGAAAAAAAACATATATCAAGGACTGATCATATTTAGCTATAACCCACAATACTAAAATCATTTGCACTGATAAATGAATCATGTGTTGTATTTTATTACCAAAAGATGGATAAAGTTCCATGGGGGAAAAAAGTAGAAATTAGAAAAAGGAGTACTGTTTGTTCTCTGAGAGTGTATATCATTCTGAACTTTCCTCCTGGCTTCCTGGCAACCTCCAATTTCAAATTCCATCGATAGGCGTAACCTACATAACATAAAACCCAGATGGCAGTCTATGTGTCTTTCTATTTGCTTTGGCGACCTCTCATCTCTCTTAACAAGACTTGAGCAACAGATGAAAATCAATAAAATTATAGTTGGTTACAAAAGACTGCAGTCCTAGCTTACTCAGGGTTTGTATTCCTCCTCCTAGGGAACGCAAATTCCACAGACTTTATGCCTCTTGGGGTGGGCCAGCTCAGTTACTTGGACAAATGAAGGAAGAGGATTTACACATTGTTCTTGGTAGTTTTCCCGAGTGTTTATTTTCTTTAAAAAAAAAAATCATAACTACTTTAGATTTTCTAGGGAAATCCAAGCATTCTCTGGGCAGTGTCTCGGTTTATCCCTCTAATACCCCCTCTCATTTGGTGTCAGTGCCTTTGCAAATCATTCTTTTAGGTTGTTTTTCAAGCATCGGCATTTAAACCAATGGTTTATACACATGCCCGTGGGTATACACAGATTTATTTGGGATTCTCTAAGGAGTAATTATACCTAAATCCCTTTTATTTAAGCTCAATAAAGCATATCAGAATGCAAGGGTGACTGATGTTGTATAGATAGCCTTGAACCTGTCCTGGTTTTTGTTCAGTAAATCATTCTCAAATGTCCACACTTCAACTGTTATTGCTAAGGAATTGCAACATACCCAGCATCTGATTGCATCATCCAGATGTCCTCACTGAGGTGGAGAACCACTCTTTTAAAGCGGAAATGGAGTTTGACCTGCCCATCTGTGATTTTCCAATTTGAAAAAGTATACACGCCAAGCTTTTAAATATTTCTCATAATCATTCAAACTGCTTTGCTCTTTAGAAGTGTGTGTTACTTCGATGAATTCACCCACTTGTTCTGTTGCAACATTGAAGCTGATGTGTCCATTTGAATGCAGTAACATTCATTTCTATACTCATGGAATATATGTTTGTTATTTTTTAACCTAACTGTAAATCTCATAGCCTATAACATGCAGCCTGCAGCATCTTCATGACTTACTGGTTCATTGCCTACCACACTGGTGTTAAATTAACTTGGACGAGTTCTTATGAAACTGGTGTGACAGAGTATCCCAACTGCTCCATTTTAAAAACAAAGTCTTTATGTTCTTGAATAAGATGGGCAGTTGATAGCTTACAACTTGATGTGTGCCTGGACTTTTCTTTGAGGGTGTGAAGAAGGGGAAAGAAATTTTTGTATTGGAGCCAGAAAAAAGATTAGGAAAATCAAAGCAATAGAAAAGGGTGACATGGCATCTCTCTAAACCAGCTTGAAACAGAGTGTTGATTCTCAACAGAAAGGGTTAGAGCCTTAAGCTGAAGAAAATGTTTTCATGAAAGACTTTGTGAGATTCTAAGCAAAAGCAGTGGAGCTTTGGAAAATAAATGAAAAAATACAGCTTAAAACTGGGAATAGAAAGGGTACTCTCCCCACTTATATCTGGACAGCACTTCGCTAGTGCCCCGAGGTCTTGAGGTTTCCCTCCAACCCGAGAGTATCATTCTTTTAATAGTTGAGTTCATCTTATTTGCATTTATTGACACAATAGATATATTTATTCTTAGTTTTTATACTATTTGTTGTTATTGCTCTCTAAATTATCTATGTTTTTATCTATGATCTATCTATGTTTTGTTTTGGGTATGTTTCCCAACCAATGGCTTGAAGGGTATATACTCTGCTTTTAGATCTTGAAGAGTTGATGTTTATACATTTTAACAATAATCTTAATGCTTCTCTCTCTCCCTCTCTCAGTTTTACGGAGTGCATATTGACTTTCCCCTAAACTGGAACACTCATATTTTCTCCCCCTTTCCTCCTCCACTCTATTTCTTGATTTTAGTTGTTCTGTAATTAATTTAAATTTTCCTTATGGATCTCTTTATATCTTGAAATAATGTATTTAAAGATCTATTTCTTGATTTGTCTGCTAAGCAGTATCAATCAACTCCCTAATATGAAAGATTAAAAACTTAGTCCAATTACATTTTTTCCCACCATTCTCCACCCTCAAAAGTTTGTTAATATATTATTTATTATTTCTACATTTCAAAGCTTTAAACATTTAAATTCTGATCTAAAACCACAATCCCAGACTTCCCTGGTCGCGCAGTGATTAAGAATCCACCTGCCAATGCAGGGGACACGGGTTCGAGCCCTGGTCCAGGAAGATCCCACATGCCATGGAGCAACTGAGCCCATGCACCACAACTACTGAGCCTGTGCTCTAGAGCCCACGGGCCACGACTACTGAACCTGCGAGCCACAACTACTGAGCCCACGTGCCACAACTACTGAAGCCCGTGTACCTAGAGCTTGTGCTCCACAACAAGAGAAGCCACTGCAATGAGAAGCCTGCGCACCGCAACGAAGAGTAGCCCCCGCTCTCTGCAACTAGAGAAAGCCCATGCAGCAACGAAGACCCAATGCAGCCAGAAATTAAAAAAACAAAAAAACGCATGTCTACATTTGCTTATTGTTATTGACGGATCTGAATAGATTATTTATACTCAGGCTTTTCGCACAATATCCCCCTCTGATGGACCAGAGCTGAGGAATGGTTCCACAGATGGGCCTCACCACCTAGACCTTGTCATTATAATAAAGGAGTAGTGTATCCATCAGAGGTATGCCCTACTTTATAAGGACAATGCTGTATCAGTCAGGATGACTTTAGCTGCAAATAAGAGAGCTTGAACTACCAGGACATGCATTATCTATGTAATGAAGAATCAGCAGGTGGACATTTGCAGGGTGGTTTTCAGTGGGACAGACATTACTAATGGCTCAGATCCATTGCATCTTTTCCGACTGCCAAATTCAGCTTGCTCGCTTTCCCCTCAAGGCTGGCTCCTTTCATGGTCTTGAAACAGCTGCTATATTTCCAGGAGTCACATGCAGATGATAATATTCAGAGGCAATAAAGGGATTCACCTACCTGTGTTCCTTTTTAAGGTGAACAAAAGTCTTCTAGAAAAACCCTGTCATGTCCATTTTCTAGACTTGTGTCACTTCTCAATCTCAAATCAGCCACTGACAAAGACAAATTATGATGATGGGCCAAGACTAATCATAATTAACCTCTGAAATTCATGATGACCCCATACTTACACAAACCCAGGATCTGTTGACAAAGAATAAAGCCAGGGGCAGAGGCATGCAGAGAGAGGGAGTGGGTATAAGGAATGTCTATCAAGTGGACAACACACTTGTGAAGTGGGCTTCACAACTACTGAAGCCCATGTGCCTAGAGCCCATGCTCCTCAACAAAGAGAAGCCACCGCAATGAGAAGCCCACGCACCGCAACAGAAGAGTAGCCCCTGCTCGCTGCAACTAGAGAAAGCCCGCACGCAGCAACAAAAAACCAACGCAGTCAAAAATAAATAAATAAATTTATAAAAAAATAATAAATCTCATAGAGACAAACATTCACTATAGAAGTGGATCAAATGATTTCATGTACTGTTTTTTCCTATCAGATGCAACACTCAGAAAATTTAAATATTCACTACACTGCTTCCTTTCAGGTTTTTGTTTTTTTCCAGAAAAGTAGGAATTTTGGTTCAAGTGGTCCTGGGATTCAGACCTGGAATAGCTTGTTTAATTATGGGAGTTGACAGAGATGGATTTGGTGTACAACCTATAGCTGGTTTTCTGTAGGGACACTCAACTGAGTGTTTATAGCAAAAGGAGGATATATCTTTATCCTTTTTATAACCTTTTCTGGGGCAGAGATTGAAAGACTATGATGAAATCTTCTCACAACCTTCTGTTGCCTAATCCCATTAAACTTCACCCAAGGGAAATCCCATTAGACCTTAAACAAAGAACAAGTCCCTCCCCTAAATAGATTAGAGAACATATATGTCAAGCAAGTAGGCTTTCCGAACAAAGGCGCTCCAAGCAGAGTTATTTATTTTCCTACAGTGCAAACAAGGCAGGGATTTTAAAGGGAAGTATGCAGTGATCCTTGGCCAGCTCGCTTCAGAGCAATGGCTGTAGTCTCAGTGCACTGCTTTCTGTAATAAGGATAAATCACTACATGACTAAAGCCATGTATAAAGAAGTATTTCCTCGCACACCTGTTCATCTGTACCATTTTTCTAGATTCCACATATATGTGTTAATATACCATATTTGTTTTTCTCTTTCTGACTTGCTTCATTCTGTATGACAGTCTCTATGTCCATCACACAGATGTAGAGAACAAACGTATGGACACCAGGGGGGGAAAGGAAGGTGGTGGGATGAATTGGGAGACTGGTTATGTACACTAATAGGCATAAAATAGATAACTAATGAGAACCTGCTGTATAGCACAGGGAACTCCACTTTGCTGTACAGTAGAAACTAACACAACATTGTAAAACAGCTATACCCCAATTAAAAAAAAAAAAAAGAAGTATTTCCTGATATCTTCTCATACAGAAACGCATTGAGAGGACCCTGAGATACAATAGCAGTGAAGATTAGGGGCCAGGAATGGGCTAGAGAACCCATCATAATTTGGACATTAATGTTACTATTAGTAACTTCATTAGGACTCTCAGTTTTACGAGGCTGAGGGATAGTCAGGTAATATATATATATAAAAAACTTAGAAAAACAGAGGCCATAGCCCTTAAAGTAAATTGATCTCCGCTACTTCTCAACAGACCTCTGCCAGGAAGAACTTAAACCGATTGTGTATAAGAACCCATTCTTGAGATGGGGAAGCAGCTGTAGCATGAAAGAACGATTCTGGGGATTCTTTGGGTGGTAACCTTTAGATTCCTCAGACTAGACCACTCCCTGACGGCACAGTCACGAGAGGCCCAGAAGGATCAGGTACATGATCACTACAGTGTAGATGAATCCATTGATGAATTTGATCAGAAAGTAGAATCAGAAGGAATCTCAGAACTCTTTTTTTTTTTTTTTTTTTTTTTGTACTCAGGCCTGTCACTGTTGTGGCCTCTCCCGTTGCGGAGCACAGGCTCCGGACGCACAGGCTCAGCGGCCATGGCTCACGGGCGCAGCCGCTCTGCGGCATGTGGGATCTTCCCGGACCGGGGCACGAACCCGCGTCCCCTGCATCGGCAGGTGGACTCTCAACCACTGCGCCACCAGGGAAGCCCCAGAACTCTTTTGATATTACAGTTGTGGTCCCAGAGTAAGATATAAAAGCTAGCCAAATGGGAAATCTAAGGAAATATAAACAACTCCTCTTTGTGGCAAACACTTCGGGAATCAGATATATTAGCTAATTAAACTATCTGGTGGTTCGACAAATACAGTCTGTGGATTGTCAGTTTTCAAGCAACTGAATTTAGTACTTAACATTATGGAAACGTTAAATTTCTTTCATCCTTTTTGATTATTCAGGAGTCACTTTTTATCTTGGAATTTTTTCTGTATTCAATAATTGCCATCTTATATTTCTACAGGAGAAAACTATGGCTTTTTGAATGTTTTAGGGGCACTTTCTACATTAGATAAGGCTTTAAAGAGGGAACGGCGCACATTAACTACTGTGATTTATTTATTTTGAATCTCCTCCATCATACCAGTCTCTAAAGAATAATCACCAGAAACTACCTGATTTTAATATCTGCCAACATTTTTTTTTTCTGGAGATCCCAGACCGGGGCACGAACCCGTGTCCCCTGCATCAGCAGGCGGACTCTCAACCACTGCGCCACCAGGGAAGTCCCTGCCAACATCTTTTTTACAGCTTACTTTAGGAACTGAGACAATTGCCATTAAATTGAATCAAAACTCATATTCTCTCTAGAGAAAAACAAGTGTGCCTTTAAATTTTTGAATTATCTAGATGATTATCTCATAGTTTCTCTACAGATCTATATATACAAACAAAGCTAAAGCAATTGCATAAGTTTAAGGGCTTGAAAAAGTATAACATAAGATTTACCCGTTTCTGTGGTGCCTGTCTCCATGGTACCTGGTTAAAAGGACACATGCATGACCCAGTAGGTCTTTTACCTCTAATTTATGTCAGTGGTGCTAATTATGCTTTGTGCAATTTAAATCAGACATCTTGTTTGAATCTTACATTTTGAAACAATTATTTCCTCATAATTTCCTCATGTTCTCCTTGGGAAACAGGGACATTATTCCATCCATGACATGCGATTATTTCTAAACCATCTCATTTCTTTTAAACGGTCTATCTCATTTCTTCTTCTGCCCACCGAAATATGTACATATCACATCAGTCTAAAGCAGTCTATAATAGTGATTGAAGACAGCCTATGATAGTGATAGAAATACCAGTGCCTTTAAACAATAGAACCCATTAAAGGGCCTTTATTTTACCTCTGGCTACTTTAATTTTTCTTACGATCAAATCCAAGGCTCATCTTTTACTTTTTCTGGGTATATGTTTTTTTGAGCTATTGTTAGCCATGTGAGTGAAAGTAAAACTTGAAAGATGAAAATTCACATGAACATAAAGCCATTAACATAAAAAATGTTCAGTAAACTGATTCCGAAGAAAACGATAGTAATATACAAATGATAGTAATAACAATACCATTGCTGTAGAATAACAATACTATTGCTATCATATGTCATGTGATCTGTGTGTGACGCAGATCAGCATTTTGGGGGTCACTCAACTACTCCAGTGTATATTATCTCTGAATAATCATATGCCAAGGAAACTGCTCTTTTGTTTGAATGTGTGTTTGTGATTCTCCTCAACGTTTTGATATTTTAATAGTATTGACCAAATTTTTATTTTTTTTCTTTTGGTAATAAATTTATCTATGAGATAGAAATTTCAGTATAATCTAAGACAAATTGTGTCTCATAAACTCTTGGTGGAGAAAATCAATATTACACATTAAAAAGTATTCTAAGGTCAAAAAAGAAAAAAAAGTATTCTAAGGTCAAATAACTTGAGAGGCATAAACTATAGTAGTTAAGAGCATGGGCTTTGCACTCATTTCTAAGTACAAGACTTGGTTCTGTCATTTCTAAGTTGTGTGACCTTGACCAAGTCACCTTAATTTATTTTCATTTCCAAAATGAAAATTCCACTCATAATACCTACCTTATAGGATTGTGGTGGGCTCCAAGTGAGACAATATAAATTAAGTCCTCAGCACAATTCCAGTCCGACAGTAATTTCCCAGTCAATGAAATGATGATAGCAATGATAATAACTACACTTGGGGATCATGAGACTAGGGAATGAACAGATCTAAAGCCAGTATAAGCATATGTAATATAAACTGAAAAATGTCCAGCATCTAGAGAAAAAGTCATATATGTTTCCCTACTTCAGTCACCTTTGTGCCTCTTTTCAGTCTCTAAAGGTAGGGTAATCGCTTAACCCATCTTGCCCAATACAGTCCTATTTCGTGCCTCCTGTCCCTGCATCATTGCTAACAGCACAGCCTTTGACTTCCCCAAAGTGTACCAGTTAGGACAACAAATTTCATGGTCACCCACCTAAAGAACTCTCTCAGGTGATCCTCTGCCTCATTAAGATGCACTGTTTTCAGATGACGAAAAAAAAAGATGATTTTTTCCAAGTATTACAAGCCTCCAATTTCCCTGAAAATAGAATTGAAATTCCAAAAATGTATTTTCCTTGTGATAAGCCTCAATGTATCGTCTCTGCCTCTGTCCTCAAGACAGTTATTTGAGATCGTCTGGCTTCTCTGAGGTGAAGATTGTTGGGAGGTGCAGAATTAATCATGAGGAGAAGCAAGATCCTGTTGGAGAGAATCTATGGTAGAAAAATATGGGTGGGACCTGGAATCAATGTCACAGGGCAGGGAAAGGACTAAAAATATGGGAAGGGGTATACTTCAGCAGCAGATCCATTTTCCAGCATTGATTTTCATTTTTACCTTCTTTTTCTCCTCCCTGCATAATGATTAGCGTACATTGCAGCCAGCCTGGTTGCACGAAACACAGACTCTGGGGCCAGACAGCCTCAGTTCACATTCAGGCTCCAACACACACTAGCCGTGTAACTTTGGGCAAGTTACTTATCTTCTCTGAGCCTCATTTCCTTCCTGTGGTAAAAAGGGGCTAACCACCTACCTCATGGGATTGATATCAAGATTAAATGAGGTAATATATGTAAAGCTCTTACTCAGAACAGTGCCCAGTGCATAGTACATGCTTTTGTGCTAACTTTTATCTTATTTCAGGACTATGGTCATAATGATAGAGTCGCTCTAGTATTCATCTTGATTCTAGTTTTAGATCAAAACCATGATGCAATCATCTAGATGTTAGCTCCTCTAAGTGTGGGCTGTGAGTTGGGAGCACCCACATCTCCTGGGCACTTAGGAGAAATGAAGATTCTCGGGCCCCAGCGCCTCCTACTGATTTGGAATCTGCACTCTAACAAGATCCTGGGAGGTTGCTAAGCACGTGAAGGTTTGAGAAGCAGTGGTCTACAAAACCATGTTGCAATCCTTCACTGATGACAAATAGTCTTCTTTTTGCATTTTTAGAACTAATCAAATGGAGGAAAGGTCAAAGCCAGTCATCTCTGTGGAGGAAGTGAGAGGTGGGAAGCAGGGAGGATGGCCGGGTGAAGAGAAATAAACAAAGACTCTGTTTCTTACCTACTCTTCCCCTACCCTTATTTGAACCCCAGTCACCACCCATGCACACAGTCAACTCACAGCTGCACAGAATAGTGAAGTCCATAAGGTTTATATCCAGGACAGTATAATAGGGGAGATTAAATTTCAGAAGAGGAGCCTACAAGGCGGTATTGGTAACATGAAAGTTTCTCAAACCAATTATCACGTAGCAAGGGATTTGTGGGATGGTTAACTAAGGTCAAATGTTCCAAAGGATTCAAAAGGGAAAGGAAAGTGGAATGAGACTGAAAGTTACTGTGGCTCTACCATGTGCTTTCTATACAAAATATCACTAAATCTTCACAAAGAGTTGATGAGGCCCTTTTCTCCTTTAACAGATTAGGAAATTGAAGCACAGAGAGGTAAATAAAATTGCCCACAGTCACACAGTAAATTGAGGCTGGCTGAACTCTAGTTCTCTGACTGCTAACCAGTGATCTATCACCCAAAGCTGGAGATGTAAAAGAAAGCAGGCAGCAGGTCTCATAAAACTGAGTACCTTCTGCCTTATCTTTCCCTTTCTGTTTCGCTTTAAGTTGATGAGAATTGTTTCTAAGGTCCACTTCTGGTGAATTATTTACAGTAGATGGGATCTTCTGCTTAAATGAAAATCACAAAAGACATGTAAAGTGAGGTCCCTGCCATGATGGAATTTACAGTTTAACTGAGCTGAGAAATTAACCCGCATGTAAAAAACGAAGATGTCTTAGGCTTGTTAGACAGTGTTACTGGCTGTTAACACAGAGGAATTCAGGAAGGAAATCAATTGAGTTATCATAGTTATCTGAGAAATCTTTGAAATGAGGTAGACCTTGGGATAAGATCTAGAAAGGTTCCTCACTCAGGTGTAAGTGTCATTGAGTTAATATGATTCTAGACCTTTAGCCCCACACTCTTGAGAGAAGATTAGACGTGTTCCTTTTTGTGCTTCCAACTAAGATTGTATTTGGACAAGGGTCCCATGGCTAAAATAATAAAAATAACCATCTTAACTTTACTTTTAATAAAGGTGGGCCAGTAAAGTAATGGACTGGAGGGAGGTGACACTCGGAGCAGGTAGAGAGGGAACAGGTGCTGAAAGGGTATAGAGAGGGTGCCATGGGGAAAATTAATTCACTTCAAATTGTTGCCTAGGACTGGCCATGATCAGGATTAAGAATGTGGATCAACCTGTCAGTAATATTGAAAAGTCGAAATTACCAACTAAGTGGAATGTTCAATAAGAAAATACCTTGGGTAAGAGTGTTCAGTCCTTGGCTGAATCAAACTGTGTCCTGCCGACTTGACTTCCTCAGCCATCAAGTCCTTGGTGGTGTTGGCAGCCTCACCCTGAGCGAGTTAGAAACATCACTGGAGCAGTTCCCTCTGCAGAGCTCTGAGGACAATTAACCGGTGTCCTTACCTATCAGTGTCGCATTTCCTGGACTCCTAAAGAATATTACCTAGAGGAATTCCTAGTGTGGTTACACGTAACCTCGTCTGGGGACCCTTAGAATTTGGAAGCTTTAAAGCATCCCTCCTAAAACAGGAAAGAAGCATCAATAAGGGATCCATGAGAACGGCTACTGAAAGTCACCCCTGGAGTTTAAATCCTGGTCTCCTACCTGTGAATGTGGAGCCCGTTACTTAACTTCTCTATTCACGCAACGAATCTTTATCCTGTACCTACTAAGTGCAAGGTGTGAAAAGAATATCTACCCAATAGGGCTGTTGTGACTATTAAATTGGATAATGTTCGTAAACTATTCAGCCCAGTGTTCGAAACGTAGTAATTGCTCTATAAATGGTAGCCATTATGTTAACAGAAATAATCAAAGCAACACTTCCACATCACTGTGAAAAAGCACAATCCATTTTTAAATTGAAATAATTGTAGGATACCTGCATGCAAAGATCTAGCCTGCACAATTTGGATTTCAAACGTACAGTTCATCTCAAATCTCCTTTCCCAGACCTGGAAGAGCCCATTTAAATTTTTCCGTGTACTGGAATTTTGCTGCATTCAATATTATTCTGATGATAATATATTTTTATGAAGCTTTAAAAAACAGTTTCACATTCATTAACTCTAAATGAATTATTGACAGTAGGTTGGAAATCTTGTTTTATTGAGATTTTGGTATGTAAAATTGATTTTCAATGAATTTGGCCTGGATCAGCAACTGGAGTAAAACAATTAAAATGTCCAATTTGGGGGAATTCTTGGTAGGTATCCAACATGCCATTAGTTTTCATAATCAAGCTGTTATGTGATCTTTTTTTTTTTCATTATGCATGAGCAAATACACTCAATTTGAGGCAATTATTATCTGTGGCACAATATAATCAAGAAGCTACTGCTATTTGTTGAAGGATTCTTTGTTTGCCAAGATTATTAATAAAGTTATGCCAGGAGCACATGCAGTGCTGCTTGGCACTCAGCAGCTGGCTCTGGCAATGCGAAGATAAATCAGAATTCTTGAGGCTTGTATTTTTCAATATTCCTGCCAGTGTGTGTATTGGAGAATATTTCATATTAAATAGCACTAATTACCTTAATTGGCTTAAGGCTGACAAGCCCACTGTACTGTTGGTATGTTGTCAGAGCACTGAGTTTATTGGGGGAACATGGAGTCTTACATATTCCATGGTCCAGGTGTAACACACAGAGCAAGGCAGTTGGAGTCCATGAGTGACCCCTCGTGTGTTATGGAAGAGTGGGGTATGGAGGGGGTTAGAAGCCCACCCTGATCAGCCCAAGGTGACACCTCTTCACATAATCATCCAAGGTAAATAATTCCCTTCAGAGGGCCCATGAAGGAACATCAACCCGTCTAGATTAACTTCCAGATCCATCTGTGAGCATGAAACTGCTCACTTGCTTACAGCTGTACTTGTGATGGGCAGAACCCACTTTTGCTTTTCTTTTTTTAAAAATTAATTAATTTATTTAATTTTTTTGGCTGCATCGAGTCTTAGTTGTGGTACATGGGGTCTTCATCGAGGCATGCAGGATCTTTTGTTGCGGCGTGAGGGCTCTCAGTTGCGGTGCGCAGGCTTCTCTCTAGTTGTGGCTTGCGGGTTTTCTCTTTCTAGCTGTGGTGCTCAGGGTCTAAAGTGCAGGGGCTCTGTAGTTTCCGACACGTGGGCTCTCTCGTTGAGGCACACGGCCTCTCTAGTTGAGGCGCACGAGCTCAATAGTTGTGGCGAGCGGGTTTAGTTGCCCCGCGGCATGTGGGATCTTAGTTCCCTGACCAGGGATCGAACCCATGCCCCCTGCATTGGAAGGCGGATTCTTTACCAGTGGACTACCAGGGAAGTCCCCCAGTTTTGCTTTCTGATGCCTAACAACAATTTAATAACACCTGCAAAAATAAAACTGCCATCCTACTTTATCATGACTCAAACACATGAACCTTGACCCTCTCTTCATTGCTATTGAATCTTTTAATTTTGCTTTTATTCAGGGGTGTCATCCCCAAAGACAGCCTGGTGGCTGGGTGAAAACAGAGCCAAAGAGAATAGTGCCACCACCTTTCTTCATGAGCTCTTCTCCTTGCTTGCAGATGCTAGCAGTTCCAAGAAAGGGGTTCAATCCCTCTTAAAATGCAAATTCCCAAGCCTCCCCCACCTCCACCATGAAGAACCCAAGTGAACTTTTAGACATTTATATCTTAATATGCTTGGGCTTAAAATTCTAGGAAGGGGGACTCCCCTGGTGGCACAGTGGTTAAGAATCTGTCTGCCAATGCAGGGGACACAGTTCGATCCCTGGTCTGGGAAGATCCCACATGCCATGGAACAACTAAGCCTGTGCGCTGCAAATACCGAGCCTGCGCTCTAGAGCTGGCGAGCCACAACTACTGAGCCCATGTGCCATAACTACTGAAGCCCGCACGCCTAGAGCCCAAGCTCTGCTACAAGAGAAACCACTGCAATGAGAAGCCCGTGCACCACAGTGAAGCGTAGCCTCCACTCTCCGCAACTAGAGAAAGCCCGTGCGCAGCAACGAAGACCCAACGCAGCCAAAAATAAATGAATGAATGAGTTAATTTTTTAAAAAGAATTAAAAAAAAAAAAAGTAAAATGCTAGGAAGGAACATGAATAAAATGCTCTTAGGATGCTCCCAACAGAAGGGGACAACTGGCAGGTCTAAATAGGGAAAAGGGATCGAGATGCAGGGATCACCCTCACCCCAAACCGTCCTGCTCCATTGTTCTCAAGTACCATGGTTTGCTTTATTAACTGATTAGTCTAATTAAAAACAAACAAAAACAATGGCTTACTCTGCCAAATGCACATGACGAATAATTTTACTGCTTAGAGGTGTTAAAATTGCATGTGATTCAGGAGGAGTGAAAGCACTAGGATGAAAACATTTGCCATTTGCAGCTGGAAATAGAGTTGAAATTTAAACTTAGGAAGAATCAGAGGTATATCTGATCAAATGGGGAAAACCTACCATCTTGGGCACATTTGACAGGTGGACGAAAGTGCCTGAAAATCATGGCTGGGATATTTCAGGTGCTCCATATATACTTGCAGGAATAATCAGTACCACCTCAGTGTGCAAAGGGTCTGGGGATGGCTCTCAGGAGACGGGGAGGGAGGAGGGTCTCAGTCTTAGTCTTACCCCTGTGTGACCTCATAGAGGTCTCACTAGGGAGAGCTCAAGTCTTTTCTTTTCCATCTGTCTTGAGAGAAGCCTGTATCACACAAGGGCACAAAGGCAGAGATCACTTTTGTTTGGAAATTTTATGTGGGAAAAGGAAATAAAAATTGAAACCAGAAAACTCCTGTAAGTGATAGAGTGGTTTGATCAATATTTCTCCCTTTTCTGATGTTCTTATTAAATCTGAAGTTTATAATCACTTCCCACTCATGCTTGTGAGCGATTAAGAGTATCTGCCAACAAAAGAAAGACAAAATAAAAGTGAGTAATGAAACTGATGATAGAGCAGGGACTTGTTCATGTTTTTAATCTATAGATTCAGGAACACACGCTTGATCATTAAAAGCAGCAGTTATATTTTATGTTCAAGTGCAGTTTTAAAATATTAAAATAAAAATTTTTTAAAAGCATAAGTAGAGATACTTTCTTTGTATCCCTGATAAAAGGCTTTCTTGCTATGTCAGTCAGTTTGAAAAATAGCACAGGATGACATCATTCTGAAGGAAACAATTTTTAAGGTACTTGCATTGCAGTTCTATCTCTTTGGATGCTATGGTTAGTGGAATATACTTACAAAATGTAAATGCATTCAGTTTTTCATTCATTCAACAAAAATCTATTAAGCCATGACTATCTACCAGGCATCAAACTGGGCCCTCAGGATATTAAGCTGATTAAGGCCATGACCCCTGCTTCAGGGTGGCTCATGGGTTACTGGGCATCCTATATAAGTTAGGATGCTTTTGGTTACAGGTAACATTTTTAACTTACTTAAAGGGCGTTGGGATATATAATAGAAAAGCCAGATATAGGGTGGGCTTCATGGTGGGCTGATTCTGTGTCTTCAAGAGCTCAGAACCTTTCTGACTTTCCATTCTGTACAACCCATGGAAAGTCCACTTCATCTTCTTGCCCTAATGCTCATGAGTGCCTGCTGGCAGCATGATGTTTACATGCAGTGGAAGAGAGAAATAGTCTCCTTTGGCTCTTAAGAATAATAAAATTCCTTGCCCCAAAGCCCAATCTTTTTTATATTTCACTGGCACAAATAGATTCAGATCTGCAATATCCCTAAACGATAGCCCCGGTAAGCAGGTTGGGATTGCCATAACTGGCTTAGCCTAATTAGTGTCCACCTCTGCCGCAGGGACCCATCAGATTTCCTTGAGACATATTGGCTGCTTGGGAAAGGGTTTCTGTTAGGCAACAGGAACAGAAGCATTCTGGATTATATCCTTTTCGCCGTTATCTTTTGTAACACGAAGAGCTATTTCAGTAACGTGGGACTCGACTGGCGGATGATATGATTTCTGAAGGACAGTTTCTGCTAGATCAGTTGTTCTCAAACTTGAGAACCTGGAGGGCTTATTGACACACAATTTGCTGGGCCCCAGCCCAGAATTACTCAGAGGTGTGGTCTGAGTATTTGCATTTCTATCAAGTTGCACTGGGAGGCTGATACTGCTGACAACTTTGTCAAGATGAGGCTTCTATTAGCAACTTGGCAGCCTTTGATGTGCTAAGATTACCGTGAGAGCTGGACTTCAGATTTTGAAAACACTTTCTCTCCATGGGGCAGACAGTTTTTGATTTACTGTTGTTCAAACACCTGGTTAGCTTTGAAGACGTCCTTCCCTCCATTGGCCATGGCCTTGTCTATTACATAAAGAGCCTCAAATATCTTTTGAAAGCCATTGCTGCTGCTACTCTAATAAAACTAGTCTCCAGAATTATTTTTAAAGCCATTAGTGCACATGTAAAATGTAAACTTGTTTTACAGCCAAGCTTTAAGAAAGTTACAATTCATATTTCTGCAATTCTGAAAGTATCTATTATTGTGTAAATTGGACTCTGTACACTGACAAGAGGAACTGTGTTACTGAACATACTGGGAAGGTAAATTGCTTGGGGAATAAAAAGATCATAATGTATCAACTCTCCACAGGCTGAATACAGCACTATTTTTTGACATCGAATAAAGCAATTTATACCATCTCTTCACTGCCCAATTTTTATAATAGACGTTTGTTTAACTTAAGCAGAAAGTTTGCCGATCCTTGTCACTCAACAGTTGTTACGTTTTCCAAAATAATTTGAGTTGGCAGTTGAGCCACTTAAGGAGGTAATTCTAAGGCACCCAGATGAATATGAGTTGTCAGAGAAAAGGTACCTGCCATGGGCCAGGTTCTGTTCTGGGGACTATATTCATGTTATTTCAGTTAACAAATTTAAAAATAAAAAAGGGAAAATCCACAACAAATAGGAGCTCTCCTCGTTTTTCTTTATGAATTTGAGCTTTTCTCTTGGTGATCTAGGAGAGGCCATGACTCAAAGCAAAGAGCTTTTTGAAATGCCTTTCCCTAGCCTAACACCCTTCTGGACGTTCTGTTTTCTCACTGCATAAAGACTGTGTTCCTTGATGACACTAAGGGCCCATGTGACTGCCTTCCTCACAGAGCCTCACCTGGGACCCTGTACCCGGAACAGCCTGCCTCTGGCCCCACTGACCTTCCTTCAGGGTCTGCCGGACCCATGCTCTCTCCCACTGTGGGACCTCCACACTTACCCTCCCTGTGTGGGAAAAGCTGCTTCATAAACGCCCTTGCTTGAGAGTCCTACTCACCCTCCAAATCTCTCCTCAAATTCCACTTTCTCAGGAAAACCTTGCTGGGCCATTAAGATTTGTGAAATGAATACGTGAACACAAACATTTAACAACTTATCATAGGCCGGCCATGTGCAATATGATATTTAATCCTTCTGTCAACTGATCAGCCTGCAAGGAGTAGCCACTCTTTGGCATGTGAGGACTATAGTGTGCTCAGTATTGTGCTAGGGCAGTGCTGAATGTGGGACCTCATGTACTTCTGGTAAATAAAGAAGGATGCTTTCAATTTCTACAGAGCAAACAGGATTATTGCACACCGTCTACCTGGATTATATATGGTCTAGAATTATCCAGGAAGAGGTGTGTTTTATTTCCCCATACATAAATACTGAAAGATGTTGGTTCTTTTATTTCTTTCTTTCTCAATGCTTGACTCTGTACTGAACTTAATAAAACCTAATAGATAGAAATGTTTTAATATAAAAAGCACAAAATAATATAAAATGTGTTTTTATGAATAAATGCTTGATAAAAGACTTAAAGGTAATGCTTAAGGAATATCTTGAGATTTTTCTAAACTCTCTGTGCAGCAGATTTGAATTTTGACAGAAAAAGATGGCCATGTCTTATTAAAAAAAATAAACATTTTAAGATCCACTATGTAAGTTACATTCAGTGAAAATGCCTCAAAATTTAATTAAGAATTAAACTTTTTTAAAGAACAACTTCTACAATGTTTGGGAGAAGCCTGAATTTAAGATATCCTCTTTCCTCCCAGCTGGGCCATAATATTCAATCGCACCATTTTCCTTGTGTTGTATGTATTTCACATCCACAATTTAACTGAGCCTTTGTCAAATAGAGTTTTCTACCTAAAGGAGATGTACGAGCTCAACATTATGACTTGGACTTAAATAAATCCTAAATTATATGTATTCTTATGATTCTAAGCCATTCCTGGGTTCTATTTAAGCTCTTCATCTTCTAATGAATAACCAGTAAGATATGGTTTAAAAAAAAACATTATACAAAGCTAAAAGGAAAAAATTTTAAGATAAAATTTCACTGTAGGTCTTTAAAAAAAACTGGGGGACATAGTGAACACTCAAAGCAAGGCTAAAAATTAAAAACTTGTTTGTGATACTTAAATGAATCAGAAACTGAAGATTTTCTAGAAGATTGCCTATGAACTATAATGTACTATATTTTTTCCCTGTGAACAAAACAAGTGAAACTTGAATTACATATTCAAGTGAAGTTTCTAAAATTTTTCTGTTTAAGATAGTCTTGCTTTTTATTATATTTTTAAGCCTGTTGTATTACCATTTCCAACATACAATATTCCAGGAAACATTTCATTCTTAAAGGGCTCCATTACAGTTAATGAAGATAAGTTCATGTGGTATAATATCGTAATGAATTTTTGGTGGAAATTAATTAGGTGTGTAAATGTGTGAATGCTAACATTTATTTACATCCCAGGCTAAATGTTGAAAGGAGTGTATGTTAAGCACACAATTAGAAGCAACGATGCATTAAATTGGCCTCACCAAGAAATAGTATTAATTTTAATAGTGCAATGGAAGCTCCTTGGAAAATCCAAGATAAGATTTTCTCTGCCCATTTGCCTGCTTTTCAGACTCTTTGTCTGCCTAAGCCACTTCTTTACATAAAAGTTGTTGGAAAATTTAGAACAGAGAACGAAAATGCATTTTCCACCTCACATCATAAGGCTGCCTAATATTCTCATTAATCTATGGACTTCCTCCCAGTTCCTTTTGATTTGCGCTGCACAAACAATATCTAACAACTCCTTTTGCAAACAGTCAGTGACCTTTTTAACCAGGGAGGGAATTCCTCACAGCCGGAAGCCTTCAGTTACTGTGTTCTTTTATAAAGTGTTCCTTTACTTAAACTATAAAGAAACAACAACAGTCCAGAAACAATAATTCTTCGCTGGGGCTCTCTTATTTGAGGATTAGCTCTTGGTAGACAGAAACCATAGAATCACAGAACCAGCTGGAGGGATTTATTTCCTTTAAGGACCATCCTGACTGATATTCTGGGATTATTTTTAATTTGTGCTGGGAATTCATTGGACTGTCTTTTAGTCATATGTTAAGATTAGAAATATTTTATTGTTCTAATGCTTCCTTATTTCACACTATATATAAACTAAAAAGAACAATGACTGTCATTTATCGAGTTCTAAATATTTGTGAGCACTGGGCTAGTGAATTACATGCATTGTCTAAATTAGTTCCCTTGCAGATGCTATGCATGCATAGGTTTTATTTACATTTCCAGTTTACTGGAGTGAAAAGTGGGGTTCGGAGGTTTTATAACTTAGACTCAATAGATGGGATTTGAACCAATGTCTGTCTACCCAATAAGCCAATCAGCCAAAGATAAATGTTTGGGGACAATTTTCATCATAATCCTTAAAGATACTGGCTGATTATGTCATAGTTGTTCTGTGATTTTTGTGTAATGACTATCTTGTTGAACCCCCAAAACAAATTTCATATATACACAGTACAAAAAACAAGAAAGCTTGAATAATGAAAATATTATTTGTTGTGCTGAGCAGAGGAAATATATTATTGGGATAAATATCTTGCAGCAACCTAAGTTTGCAAACTCTCCCTGAATTACAAATCAGTACTTTATACATTCTGTATAAAGTTACTTCTTATGTAATGAGACCCCCTCCTTAAACCCAAATGCCCGTATTCCCCTAATATTCTTGAGAACTGAGAACTGAAAAGAGAAACAGCAGCTGGTGAACTCAGTCACAAGACTGAGAGTATGTATTAATCTAAAAAACAACTGCAATTCAAGCAACATATTTCAGTAAATAAAAGATGGTTTCAGGCAGCTCAGAATTCTAGATGTTTCACCTTATGAAGAAATGCACGTAAGAAAACTAGCAAATTTGGGGACTTCTCTGGTGGTCCAGTGGGTAAGACTCCATGGTCCCAATACCAGGGGCCCGGGTTTGATCCCTGGTCAGAGAACTAGATCCTACATGCCGCAACTAAGAGTCCACATGCTGCAACTTAAATTCAATATGAAATTCATATAAGAAACAAAATCTCTAATATGAGATTCTGATATCCACTATTTACAAATAGAATAGAATTTGGGGGCTTGATGATATCTTACAGTTCATCCAGTCAACCTGTACGTTTTATAGATGGGAAAACTGTCCAAAGTCACAAAGCCATTTAGTGATTAGATCCCAGGTCACTCAGGTAAAGCCAGCCTAGTGCCGGGTCACCACCTCCTGAAAAGGACTTCACATCTTTTTTTTTTTACTATTTAACAATATTTTTATTAAATAGCAAATTGGCAGGAAAAAGAAGCGACCTAACCTCATGAGTCTAAAGTGACTATGCTTGGCTTCTACAGGGCCCTCCCATGGGGCAGATATGGCAGGAAGTTGTTAGTGTTTCTAATCACTGGGTGTGTTGGATTAGAACTGGAGAGGCCCATCTATAGCAGGCCTGGAAAGCAAACCTTGTCCCTAGGGGGTGACTGAGAGAGCATTTGAGGACCTGGGTCGGGGAGGCAACATTCACTCCCACTAGGACAGGGAAGGTAGGTCAGCCTCCTGAGGCAGGTGCTCAGGTGAAGACCCCTCCTTTGGACTACCACCATCACCACACCTTCTCCAGGCTCCTGGTTGGCCTCTTGTTGCCAAACAATGATGGTGTCTTCCCTCCAGCCTGCAGGAAGTGGTGTTCTGGTACCCACGGCCTATAACGCCCGGGCCCTAGTTGTGAGATCTGCAGGTGAGGGTAGCAGGGCCATCTCCACTGGCTCAAATCCACAACATCTCCTTAGGCTCAAGGAAATGAATAACATTCTCCCTTATCATTTCCCTTATCAGCATTAGGAAATTTTTATCTATTTCTTTGGGAGGAAAGTACAGGGACTCTTTTATGAATAATGCTGAGCTGTACTGTGAATTTTTCTCCAAACACTTCTATACGAAGCTGCCTTTGAAATAAAGATTCCTCTAAGGGCTAGAGATTTCCAGGGATTTCCAACCACACTCCTGTGCCAGACTTCCTTTTCTCCTAGCACACTCTCTTTGTGGTAGAGTTATTTTATCTCTTTTTATACCACTGGTCATTATAATCATTATGGCACAGAAAGAAAATGAGAGACAGGAATCTCAGACATCAGTAGACAAAAAGATCCTCCAATGTTTCTACTTCCCCTTTTGCTGAGGTCTCATTTAAGCTGTTGTTAAAGCCATCTAAGAATGGAGCAAGGTCCAGTCTGGAAATGTTGACCCTTATTGCCATCAAGGGAAAAAGGTAGAGTGACTATTATGGACCGAACGCTTACGTCCCCCCCTCCCCCACAAATTCACATGTTTAAATCCTAATCCCCAATGTGATGGATTTGGAGATAGGGTCTTTGGGAAATAATTAGCTAGATAAAGTCTTGAGGTGGAGGCCTCATGGTGGGATTAATGCCCTTATAAAAAGAAGAGGAGACAGGAGATCTCCCTCTCTGCTCTCTGCTACATGAGGATACAACAGTGAGGAGACCCTCAGCAAACCAGGAGGAGGCTTGTCACCCAACACGGAATCTGCTGGCTCCTCGATCTTGGACTTCTCAGCCTCCAGAACTGTGAGAAATAAACATTTGTTGTTTAAGCCCCTCAGTCTGTGGTGATTTGTTAAAGCAGCCCCAGCTGACTAACACAGGAACTGATGTCGAAAAGCCTCAAGAAAAAAAGTTTAAGGATCAACATTTTATTTCCATTAATTACAGGTGAAAATAGGAATTAAATTGGTTTAGATTACAGGATGAAAGAGTACATTTTGCTGTACAGAAGAGCCTTATCAAACCAAGGAAATGATTATCATAAAAGTTACGTGACAGGGCTTCCCTGGTGGCGCAGTGGTTAAGAATCTGCCTGCCAATGCAGGGGACAGAGGTTCAAGCCCTGGTCCGGGAAGATCCCAGATGCCACAGAGCAACTAATCCCGTGCGCCACAGCTACTGAGCCTGCACTCTACAGCCCGTGAACCACAACTACTGAGCCCATGTGCCACAACTACTGAAGCCTGGGTGCCTAGAGCCCATGCTCTGCCACAAGAGAAGCCACCCAATGAGAAGCCTGCGCACCACAACGAAGAGTAGGCCCTGCTTGCCGCAACTAGAGAAAAGCCCACGCGCAGCAACAAACATCCAACACAGCCAAAAATAAAAATTAAATAAAAAAATAAATTTATAAAAAAGAATTATGTGACAGGGAGATCAGCTCGGTGCTTTGTGACCACCTAGAGGGGTGTGATAGGGAGGGTGGGAGGGAGGCTCAAGAAGGAGGGGATATATGTATACATATAGCTGATTCAGAATTCTGCTGATTCTGTTATAAGTCAGAAACCAACACATCATTGTAAAGCAATTATACTCCAATACAGATGTTAAAAAAAAAAAAGTTATGTGAGGGTGACTCTTGAGAAGAGGAAGGGGCTCATGGAAAGATGCACACAGGAGAGATGGGGCTTCTTAGGTGTCACCAAATTCTGTTTCTTATCCTGGGGAGGCGGGTTGCATCGGTATTTGTCTTACAACTATTAGCAAATGATGCACTTTTTTTTTTTTTTTTTTTTTTTAATGTGGTACGCGGGCGTCTCACTGTTGTGGCCTCTCCCGTTGCGGAGCACAGGCTCCGGACGCGCAGGCTCAGCGGCCATGGCTCACGGGCCCAGCCACTCCGTGGCGTGTGGGATCTTCCCGGACCGGGGCACGAACCCGCGTCCCCTGCATCGGCAGGCGGACTCTCAACCACTGCGCCACCAGGGAAGCCCATGTTTGTTTGTGTTGTTTAATTTTTGGATTTTTTCTTTTGCTGTGTTGGGTCTTAGTTGAGGCAGGCAGGATCTTCGTTGAGGTGCATGGGCTTCTCTCTAGATGTGGTGTGCAGGCTCCAGGGTGTGCAGGCTCTGTAGTTTGTGGCATGTGGGCTTAGTTGCCCCGCATGTGGGATCTTAGTTCCCTGACCAGGGATCGAACCCGCGTCCCCTGCATTAGAAGGCAAGTTCTTTACCACTGGACCACCAGGGAAGTCCCAATACATATGTTTTTATAAACTTTTTTTGCATGTACATTATATTTCATAATATTTTGTAGAGCCTTGTAACAGAGATTAAATGGCTTTAGATATTTGGAATCACTGTCTGAAATCTTGAAGAATTTAATTGGATTATATTAACAATAATAAAGGCCAAATAACATCTTTCAATACCGCATTTGCATAACTTTTATGACCTTTGATTTCTCACTTTGCCTTCCCCAACAGGATGGATTTCTTGGCTGCTCTTTTTAATAGCTCACAATGATCATTTATTAGATTTTAGTTATTTATTATGTGCCTAGGTTTTCAGAAACAACTACAACAAAGAAAAATGTGTAACTATTTTATTTTGAAAATGAATTATTAAAAAGCAACATTCAGGCTGAGTAGCAGCTGGATAACTTAGGTTTATATCAACCCAAAAATATGAAGAAACAAAAGGAAGGAAGAAAGAGATGGAGGAAGGAAGGAGAGGAAGGATGACAGAAATGAAACGACTATTTGCGGAGTGAGTGCCCAGTGCATGCTAGATGCTTTCATTCCAAGTATTACATTTACTTCTCAAGGGCCATGGAAGGTTGTTTTCTTTTTAAAAAGGAAGAAAGAGATTCTAGGAGAATTTCTTGTAGCCCTTCAATATGATTGCACCCAAATCACAACTCTAATGTTGCCGGTTATTAATAGGAAATTTTTAAAAAAAAACAGAGTCCAGTTCTGGTGATACTGACAACTTACCAATTAAAGCGCTCTTAGGTGCCACCTCTCTCAAGTAATTCCAGTAGGTTGGAAAAATTTTAGTTGTTTCCCCGTCAGTTCATTAGAAACAGGGATTGGGGATTCCATAGAGTTTCCACACTTGCACTTCTCCAAGCAAACGAGCTTGCGTTAATAGAAATATAAGTGAATGGATCTTGTCTTCAAAATCTGATCTGTCACCTATCTCCAGAGAGAAGACAGAGTCACACCCTATCGGGGGATGGTGAAATAGACTTCTGAAATGAGGAGAAATTGTAAGATGTGTCATTAAATGCAATTTCTTTTTAAGAATTCTCTCATTGGTAATTATTCTTATTATGTAGGTGGACAGTCTCAATATAGATAAAGACCTTTGCAGCTGCTCTCATCATAGGCCTCATGTTTAATATGCACTTTGTAATTAGCATGGATGTAAAGCCCACATTTGCAGTCAGCCTCCCTTTCTGTCAGATCAGGTTTTAATCTGGGCTGTGTTCGGCTGTGCGGGGCTGATAAGCATTTCTGAAATCTCTGTACACGACCAACAGCACTTTAATCTCGTCTTTCAATTTCCAGTGCACTCATTACACAAATTCAGCTCAAAGAACCTTGATGCATGAGAATTAGCCTTTCTGGATGTGATACAATTTCTTTTAACCTTTTCTAAAATACTCTGATCCTCCGGGCCTTTCGTCCCAGGAAAATGCAGGCAGTAACTTACTTGTAAAATAGAGGAAATTTATCCCGAAGGCCCACGGATGCTGAAGTTGAGCTAAGTGTGAGCTATTTGTTTTAACTGAGGATGAGGGAAATGATTTCTTCCATTTTAACCTAATTTTCAGAGAATAAACATCATCACATAAATTATATTTCCATGTAGTGCTTTCATATATGGAACCCTCAACTGGGCCAGCTGTCTGACAGAGCTCCCTCATTTAAACCTCAAGCCAATTAGCACCAATTTTCCATCAGTTATGTAAGCATTAACCTGTTCCTCTCTGTATGTAATCTGTCTGTGAGCCAGCTTGGAGGAGATGAAATTCTTAAAGTGTCAAATTGCTTTCCTTAATACGTGTTTAAGTCTTTATTTGCATTACGCCCTAGGCTCCGATTTGAAGCCTTCAAAGATAAAAGCGTGTGAAATAGCGACTGTGCCTTCCTAGTGTCTAGAGATCGGAGGGGCCTGGGGAGGGATGCGTAGTACACGCTGAAAGCTTCACATGTGTGAAGACTGAGCCCATCTTACGGGGAAGCAAGGATCAATTTTATCTGTCATTCGGCCCCACTTAATACCCTTCAAACACAAATCAAGGTGAGTTGAGGACAAAAGATTCCCAATGCATTTAACCTTGTTTGGATTATTAAAAGTAATCAAGGGACTTCCCTGGTGGTCCAATAGTTAGGAGTTCTCCTTCCAGTGCAGAGGGTGCAGTTTGGATCCCTGGTCAGGGAGCTAAGATCCCACACGCCTCACAGCCAAAAAACCAAAACATAAAACAGAAGCAGTGTTGTAACAAATTCAATAAAGACTTTTAAAAAAAAGTAATCGAGCTTCTGAAGTTCTGCACTAAAAAGGACAGTTTATTGTATGCACATAAATTGCTTTAAAAGAAGCTACAAACACTTTTGGTGAGAAAGTCTTCAGGAATGACTGAGGGACTTTTCTCTAAGTTTACAGGGAGTATTTTCACCCTCAGCACTCACAAAACACAAAAGTCCTGGGCTGAGCTCAGGCTTCCCAATTTTGTCCAGAGATACACTTCCCCACACCTCAGCCAGACCCTCCTCACTATTCCTAGGCCATCTGAAAAGGATGGGAGAGCTTGGGAAAGTAACTTGTTTTCTATTTAGGCAAAGGGTTCAGCACATCTAATACAAAAGAATAATAATAATCAAAGACAAAAGAATACTATTTACAATGACTTCTTCCAGAGCTGGGATACCTACCCAGGAGCCTTGCTAAATGCGTGACAAAGAGGACAGTTAATTCAGTGGGAAGAAATATTAGTTCTCCTAAATACAACACAGCGATTTAAGAATGAAAAATGGACAAAGCGTGCCTCTTTTCTTTATCTCTCTGTAGGAATACAGAGTTTGGAGCATCAGCACACCTTTTGCTCAGATAAGCTTCAGGATTCTGACTTTGCTGAAGCAGGATTCTGAGCCTAGGACAACAGGGCAGGGCAGAAGGGAAGTTTGGAGAGGACTGGTTTGATGAGACTACTGTAATTTTCTGTTTTCAAACCTTGTTGGGCTTTGTTCTTTTAGAGAACTGTCTCGAGAGCTCTACTTACAAAGGCAAGTGACAGGGGACAGGTTTTCAGGGGGCTTGCTAAGCGAAAAATTATGTTCATATTACAATATCTGTCACATCCGTCTAGCCTCACGTATAGAACTCTAAGCAAGGAAAGGGAGTAGATTTCACTTCTGGAATGTCACTGGAGGCAGACAATAGAATTTTTCACATGGTAGAATTTATTTTTTGTAATTGTAAAATTCTTTTTTTAGTAATTATAATGCTGGAAGCAACCATAAAATAAAAGGCCTGAGCTGTCTCTGAGAGTATATCACACCTCTCAGGACTCTCTACATGAAATCCAGAAAATAACATAAGTTCCTCGGCATCCAGCCTTCCTCATGAAAGAACTTCCAATGATTTGACTTTGGCCTTGTGCCTATTGGGTGGACATGTTGGGACACTTGCGTTGATCCCACAGACTAGACCAGGACCATCTGCTCACGACTGCCATACTGACCCATGTGGTCCACCCATGAGGATTCCAAAATGACCCAGAGGTCACTCAAGTGTTCACCCTAGACTGTGACAGTCCATGGGTGTGTGATCCACAGGTTCTGCTCTCAGATGCTGGGTGCCAATTCCATGTGGTTAATGTACTGGTTGGTGTATCATCTGTTTCATTATTACATTCATTTATTCATTTAAGAATTATTTCTGAGTGTTCTTTTCATGTCAGGAAGTGTGCTTGAGAAAGTGGAGAGTAGATTGAGGAGAGGTTGGGGGAGATATTTATTACCATGTTACTTCCTCCCAGGAAAAGTTCCACTCAAGTCTCAAATAGTCAAAGAAGCATTTGGTGCTTAGAACATCCACCATAGAACATCCTCTCATCTTATAAACTTTGGGTCACTGACTCTTAATTACATTGTGTTCTGTTTGTTTATTATGCCTTGATTGTTTTCTCATCTGCTTAGAAGAGGGTAATGAATCTTTTTCCAGGGAAATCTAGAGGAACTCTCTGCTAGACCACTTTAATGTTTTAATTCAACAATGCTGTACTGAACTCTAGAGATACAAAGAACCAGAATGCCTAGCCCTCAAGGACCTAGGAATTTAGAGGCTGAAATAGAAAAATAATTTTTTTTTTTTTTTTGCGGTACACGGGCCTCTCACTGTTGTGGCCTCTCCCGTTGCGGAGCACAGGCTCCGGACGCGCAGGCTCAGCGGTCACGGCTCACGGGTCCAGCAGCTCCGCGGCATGTGGGATCTTCCTAGACCGGGGCACAAACCCGCGTCCCCTGCATCGGCAGGCGGACTCTCAACCACTAGGCCACCAGGGAAGCCTGAAAAATAAATATTTAAGTATGATACAGTCGAGGTGTGTGTAATAACACAGCTTTTCTCAGAGTGGATCCCACAGACTTTCAAATCTATTCTCTAAGGTCTGTGAGTCTTGGCACTGGAGAGAGCCTACTATACTTGAATCTCAGTTCTGCCACTGACTGGTCATGCCATCGAAAGCAAGATATTTTAGCTCCTGAGCCCTAGCGTCCTCTCTGTAAAATGGGGGTCCTAGTTGCTAATTTTGTTGTGGAATTAAATGGGAAAAGACACATAATTAATTGATCATTTCCTGTCGTACGGTGTACCTGGTGTCTTGTGTGCCTGATTTCAGTTGTGCATCCTCAGAATTACTACTCACTATAGCACAAAAACAGCACAGGCACATAAAGGCAAACACAACCATGACTTATTTATGACAAAAGGGAAATAGAGAGGTAACTATACTGCATACCATTGGCAGAATACACCTAACATTGATTTATTCTCCTCTTTTCTTAGGAATGCCAAATTTCTGCTTAGGAATCCCTCCCATGCTAAGCTAAATTCAACGCATTCCACTCTAAATTTAAATAGATAAAGTCTAGCTCTAAAATATTTCCCAAATCCTTTGAGGAATGACCCAATACCCTGTTTTCACCAGAAGACTCACTATGTATTTTTTATTAACCATGCAGTTGAGACTATTTTTCTGTTACTACAAATTATAATAAAAATATATGATGGTTTGTTTTCAGATGTTTGCATCTGCTTTTTTTTTTTTTTTTTTGCGGTACATGGGCCTCTCACTGTTGTGGCCTCTCCCGTTGCGGAGCACAGGCTGCGGACGCACAGGCTCAGCGGCCATGGCTCACGGGCCTAGCTGCTCCGCAGCATGTGGGATCTTCCCAGACCGGGGCACAAACCCGTGTCCCCCGCATCGGCAGGCAGACTCTCAACCACTACGCCACCAGAGAAGACCCTGCATCTGCTTTTGAGGAAAAGATTTGAATGTGGCAAATGTCACTTCGGCCTTTCCTGGTGGTCCAGTGGTTAAGACTCCATGCTTCCACTGCAGGGGGCATGGGTTCAATCCCTGGTTGGGGAAATAAGATCCTGCGTGCTGTGTGGCATGGCCAAAAATAGAAAAAAAAAAAAAAGTCACTTCTTTTCAAATACAATAGCTTAAGCAATGAGTTGGTAGCTTAATGTGGAAAATATAGCCACCCAAGTAAACCATGGTTACTGTTGAAGGACAACCAAAAGCAATGGAAAATAAAGCCATAGCAGAGTGTGAACCTGACCCTCTGGGCCCCTTGTGGGTATCCCTAAAGTTCAGATACACCCATCACGTAACCAGAGTTTCCCTCCCAAGGGGGCCATGCTACTGCCAACATTTACCTTTAGAGTATATGGGTATTCTTTTCAAGAGCAATAAACAGTGTATCAGAAAGATCAAACATATCATTCAGTATCTGGTGGATGCTTCAGTGTGCAGAACTGAAAAAGCATGAAGTTGGATTAAATTAGTTATTTTGAATGAACAAATATTCCATATTTCTTCAATTCTAAGATGTCTTCCATTTTAAGACATACCAAGTATTCAGACGCCAACTTACTTGGGAAAAAACATACACTTTAACAAGAATACGAACAGTATTTTGTGTAAAAAAAACCAGCATAGATTTCTCCATACAATTGCATGCCATTTGAATCCTCACCATCACAATCAATGTTGATCCCAAGCTCTCTTCACCTTCAGAGTTGAGAGATCCTTCTAAGTCACTTTCCACCATTGACAGTGCAGCTTAGCATCATGTGACATCTTAATGTTACGCTGCACCCGCCGTGAGTCACCATACCCTTCTTTCAGCTTTGAATGCATAGTCAAGGTTCCTGCCTACAATGCTTAAGTCCCATATCCCCCAACTACTTCATTTTCTATTTATTCTCAACCTCAGTTCATTCTCTACCTCCCTGATCATTTTAAAATATACTGCCTGTATCACAGAGTTTAGCTCTTAATTGGGTAATGTCTTGTGTTCTTAATGTTTTCATGAGATAACATAAGTAGAAATGCTTTCGAAACTCTAAAATGATTCATAAATATTCATTCTTATTGTTTAAATATGTGCCTCTTCTCCACCCCCCTCCTACCCTCCAAGTTGAAGTCCTTGCGAGAGTAGATTTTGTCTTCTGCCGCCTTTATGTCCTGCACAGCACCTGGAAGACCTCTAGCCTACACAACACATGCTTGTATTATTTGTTCACTTACAGCAAAGGGCTTAACATGAAGGTGATTAACAGGTTGACATTTCTACTTAAAAAGTAGGTGGTGTTGGTTTGCCCAGGAACTGATTTTACCATGCTTAGTAGCCTATCCCCACACCTGATATGCCTTAGTTTATCCATATGGAGGAAGAGGAGAAAATTAAAATAACCACCATTTTATGATTGTTAGGATTATTCAGATCACCAGGCATAATGGATCCTAACTCAGCTCTGTAGTCCCTGTGTGGGCTTTGCTGTTGCACTCACCTAAGAGAACCATGTGAGTTTAAGTACTCTGCAAAATGCTTATATGATGGAGCCCTCACCCATACTTCCTGTGAGTGGTCTTGTTTTCTGCCTCTTTCTTGCAATTAAAAACTGATTCTCAGAAAACGGCAGGATTAGTCAGCAGTATTGACAGAAAAAAATAAGCACAAGGGAAAACCTTCAAGAAAGAGATGTTTCAACATAATGTGGATAAATGGGTCCAATTTTATCCCTGAAAACTGGTTCAAGAAACATTGAAAATCCATCCTTTACCTTCTAAAATTCTTTGCTTCTCCTAGAAACAGTAAACACCTCTTGAGGTTTGTCTCCAATTCAATAGTGCCATAGGAGAATGTGTCCTGGTTTTAAAAAAATGCATATATATGTATATATGTGTGTGTGTTTATATATATGCTACCTCACCCCATAATAGTATAGACACAGTTAGGTTTATAATTGTATTTTATAAGGAGCTGAACAAGTTTAAGCAAAACATGACTGTTTACTGCCACCATTTTTCTATGGTCGTTCTTGGTAGGTGGTAGGTATTTTTCTCTGAATTCTCTCAGGGTACTGTGTTCTTGTAATATATCTTGAGTAATAATGGCTTATCTTATAGCAATAGGATGTATTGCTTGGCACCATCTGTACCCACTGGATTCTCTAACTGTTGGTGACAGAATGCAAATCAGAAACATTTTGTACAAAGTATGTACTTTGAGAAGAGTGAGAATAGAAGAGGAAAGGCAATGCGCTCACTAGGAGCATGTTGTCACCTACCAGTCAAATATGTATTCATTCAACGTCTGCCACGTGACCCATGCTCACGTGACATAAACACCAAGAATGTATGTTATTGAATTGAGTTGCTATTTACTGCATCCAACATCTCTTAAATTTAGTAAGAGCTGTCTAATCTTTTTCATTCATCTATTTAGTTCACCTTCATTTATTATATAGATAAACATCATGTCAAGATCTCACTTACATGCGTTAGGACATTTTAAAATTGGTTTCTAAAGATTGCACTTACTTAAAAACACTTCTCTCTAGCTCTGCTTGGGATTACACACACACACACACACACACACACACACACACACACACACACAAAGAATCTAATTACCATCTTTGGTTTAGTAAGCCTTCATAGACTTTATTCAGTACAAAAGACACAACTACAGAGGTGAAATTCCTGTTGAACAAGTCAGTCAATGTCCTTTACCACATATTTATTGAGTACATTTTACGTGCTAGGAACAAGTCTAGATTTCAAAAAACAAAACAAAGTCTCTGCTTCCAAAAAGTTTGTATTTGTATATGAGGAGATAGACAATGGAAAAATAAAATGAAATGAAATATTAAAAAGTGTACCCCATGGTAATGTTAAGTGCCACAAATGAAATAAAATAATGTGAAAGAAACTGGCTGGAAAGTGGGGGACATGCAGAAGTTCTTATTTAGCCACATTGGTCTAGGAAATTTTCTCTGAGGAGGTGACATTTAATTTGATACCTGAATATGGTGAAGTCGCAATCCTGTGCTGGGGAATGAAATATTCCAAGCTACTGTGGCTGAAGAGTAACAGACATGGGAGAGAGTACAGGGGGATGGGCTTGAGAGGTGGGCAAGTGCCAGATGATGTAGGGTAGAAATAAATAAATAAAAGATTACTCTGATTACAATGAGGCGGAAGACTGTGGTCATGAAAACTGTTACAGATGGCCAGGTTAGAGATGGTATTTTTGACTCTGGTTGTAGCAGGAGAGTTCAAATTCAAGGCAAGTACTGTCCTTGGAGCAACAAGTTATACTGGTGAATTAGATGTGGCATGGAAAGAAACTGACAAATTAGAGATAGGATCTTGACCCTAGTAGCTAGACGGATAGTATTACCATTTACTTAAATGTTGAAGCCTTGGTACGCTGAGGATTCTGGGATTGGTGTTGGAGATGAGGAACCATTGGCTATTGGCTCTATTTTAAGTTTTTGGTAACTAGTGGACTTCCAACTGATGTGTAAAGTAGGCAGTTAAGTATGATTCTGGAATTCAACAAAGAAGTCAGAGTTAGAAATATTCATTTGAGAATTATAGAGATCATTTTCAAAGCCATGATGCTAGATTAAATCACTTAGGGAGTTAGTGTAGTTATAGAGGAGATGTCTAGGGACAGCAGTGTTTAGACAGCTGGGAACGACCTTGAAGTTCAAGGAAAACAAGGCTTCCTCTAAGCCTAGAGAAGAATGTGTTCAAGAAGAGAACATCAAGAGCTGCTAAGAAATCAGATAAGAGGAAGACAAAAATTAACCAATAGCTTTAGCAAGATGTGGGTCCTTGGAGACCTTAATAAATTGAGCCATGACACTGGGCTCGATTTGGAGTGGATCGAGCAGAGAACAGGGGGTAAAGAAGTGGAAATGGCAACTATAGATAGAACCGTAGAGCTAGGAGTCTTGCTATGGAGGGAAGTGGAAAAGTGTGGTAATGGTTTGGAGTCACGGCAGTGTTTCGTTTGTTTTAAAATGAGTGATGTTAGACTTATGATAGTGGGAATGATCCAGAAAGTGAGGAGAAAGAAATGATACCAAAGGAAAAAGGGAATGTTGGCAGAGCAAAGACCAAGAGAAATTTTGAGGCAAAAGGATCCAGAGCCTAAGTGGAGTGTTTGTTGTGGGTAAGAGCAGGGTCATCTTACCTGTTGTCATGGCAGGAAAGGCAGTGCATGAATGCAGATAAAAAAAAAACAGGTGACTTGGTGGCCCCTCCATAGCAAATTGTAATGGTGTGCTCTCTCAAATACAGCAGTTAATTCTTTTGTAAATAATTGCTAGCTGTAGACGTTCTTTATTAAAAATCCAATACAGCAGATTTACAGTTGTTAGGAGAGTAGTAAAGAAAATACTCCGTATTTTCTCTGATATATATATCAACTAAAATTTAAATAATAATCCCATTGAAACTCTTCTTGTCAATACAGTGGTGGAAAAAAAATTCAAAATAGAAAGTAAAAGCAAGAAGAATTCATCTGCTTGAAAAAGATATGAAAATGATACCAAATAATGTTGATCTTCACAAGAAATTCCTTTGTTGTCAGCAGACACATTTTCAAGCCTTCCACATTTTAATTTTTTTAAATAGGGCAACTGTCAATTTTAATTACTCCATCCTGCTTTGCATAATAATTTACATATTTATCCACCAAGAATGCTCTGATAAAGGACAATATCCCATGAGAGATGAAAAGGCTTGATTCTTGAATCCCACTTTTGCATTCTTGAAAAAAACCCTCCTTTTCAGCAGCAAAATTGTAGTATTGAGAAAGACAGTGGGCCAGGTCAGTGGTTTGCAGTTAATTTTTTACTGTGAAATTCTATTATACAAAATTGCTTGGAGCAACTCTTGTCAACACTGCCCCAGTTCAAACAGTTTTTGTTTTTTAACCATGAAAAATAATTCTTGTCTAAAGCAGGATGATCACAAAGAAGTTTTATCAGCTCCAAACAAGGAAAGCTAAGCCAATTTTGAAAAAAAAAAAAAAAATCGTTCACTATTTTCATTTACTGATAATTTAAATGTTTACTGTTATCCTTTACTGAACAAATAAAGATTTTGGTCTTTAGACTTCAGGCCTATGCTGTGAGTTGCTTAGGGTTTTGGGAACTCTGGTTGAGGTTTTATTCTTATCTCAATCATAAAGTTCTCTGGGTATGACCTAAAGTCTTAGCTCTCTCTTGATTTTCTGCTTCTCTGTGAGTGAAGTATATATATCCTAATAGTGGGATAAACTCACATTCAAACTGCTCTATAATATACTTTCCAGTGTATAGGCTCTTTGCATTGTTTTCTCAATTTCTTCAAGTATAGCACATCCAAAAAGACCACATGGAACCCCAAGAAGATGATCACAGGTAGGCCAGAGATCTTTTTCCAAAACTTGGATGTGACATTAAAGAGCTGGAAACACTTAAGAACCCCATGACATTAATTAAGTGAAATTCCTGCTAACACTAGCGTTGATGGTTGAACTCCAATTACCAACTCCAGTTACCCCATTGTGGCTCCCACTGCCCGTCCACCCTTCCTTCATACCTGACTTTTCAGGTCATCACAAGATAACCAGTTAGTTTGCATCCCCACAGGGCTCAGGCATCCTTTTTAAAATTTGATTAATAATTGAGTGCTTTTCGAAGAATGTTCCACAGAGGTGTAAAGTCTCATGGGTGGGTCTCAGGGTCACTGCTGGGAAGTAGTAGAGTAACTGAGAATACTCCAGTCCTATCTTTCCTTTGCCAGCAGAGCATCTCCATTCCTCTTTATTTTGTAATTTTAGGGTTATACCATAGACTTTATTTTGAGAAAGTATTTTGCTTTGGAAAATCACAGAAATTACCCATATTAATGGAAGTGGAGGAATTAGTCTGTGAATCCTCCTAGGTAGAGTTTTCACTATGACATTTTAGAGGCAATGCCTTAACCTTGTGGACCCAAGACAGAGTGGAAGTGAAGGATGGACATTCATGCACAGTTAGTCTCTATGTTATTTTAAATCACATGGAGAGTCAGCCTGCCCACCTTAGAGTAAGAGAGGCAAATGTTGCTCCCATGGTAGCAATAAGGAAAATGTTCTCTCTGGATATCTCAGAAAATAGCATTTTCCTCCTTTCCCATTTCTTTGGGTCCCTGTTTGGTTTTTGCAATATTTGCTTTAATACAGTGCGAGGGGTACAAATGGGAACTTGTATTTTTCTTGGGAAAAAAAAAAACATAGTTAAATAAAAGCTTACTTACAGTGTCTCCAACTTCTTCTAGTGAGTCACAGAAATTATTAATGATGTTTCGTCACTGAACACCCATGCCATGAATCAAGAAAGAAAACACTAAGATGCAAGGTCCTGTCCCTTCTGTCATGTAGTAGAAAGGAGCAATGGAGAAATAGAAGGAGCTGAAAACATACACAGAACTTTTGTCACCTTTAGGGTACTCTTTTGTTTAATTTTCACTCTTTCAGGAATTCTCTTCATATGTCATTAACCCAGATATATTTGCCTTACAAAATCTCAACATCTCACTAGATGGTAGGGAGTTACTTGTTTTTCCAGGTCGGGGAACGACAGAGGAGAGAGAGTGCAGGCTGATTTTCCCCAGCTCACTCCCACCCCTCTCCCTTCCAGGGGCAGCTTCATTGATTATTCTGTAAGTCATCTTAAAGGAAGATTCTGGGTCCAGATTTTGGCTTTTGCGTAGAAAAAGGAATTCCTATCCTTTGTGGCTTTACAGTTACAGAGCTCCTTACATCTCAATTTCAGTGTTGGGGAGTGGGAACAGAAGCCATGTCATTGGACTTGGCTGATAACTACATCTAAAGAAAGAGTGGACCCTGCTGCCTGGTGGTGCCCCAAGGATGTAATGTTTTTCTCTGATGTAGCACTTATACAGTCGGGGATGTCTTGCAAAATGGAGGGAATTATCCAACTGCTGTAGTTACAGTGACTCATTGACACAAATGCTGAGAGGCAGATGTGGCATAAATAACGAGAGAACACACAGAAAACTCTTCATTATCAAATCCAGCCCCACGTTCTCATCACGCAGGAAGTGGCCAAGGTCACAGACGCCGATGGTGAGAACCTGTGTTTTCCCCAAAGCTTCCGCCACCTGGAGGACTGAACAGTGGCTATGAGAGCCCTGACCTATTAGAGTAAACTGAAAAAGCAAACACGAACCACCCTCTAAGATTAGAAACTGTGTGGCGTCAAATGAAAACTGCCGTACGGATGGAATAAATAGGGCATGTTTAGGGAACGTGCCAAAGCCACAGAGCAAAAGGGAACCAAACCAAAGCATGACTCCAGCAAAAGTTGGGCTGAGCTGCAAAGAGACAGTTACAAAAAACGCAGTCAAATCAATTTTCTCAGTGGTGTAGGTGGCAGCCGCTATGAGCAGACATAGTAGCTCTGAAGTTAGACACACCTGGCTGAGTACAAGGACTTGCTCACGCTCTGACAGCCCCAGTTATCTTCTTTATAAAATGGGAGGATAGCAGCCCTTACCTTGCAGAATTTTTGTGAGACTAAAGAGATAATGAACTTGAATGTAAAGGGTGAGCACAGTACCAGGTATGTACACACTCGGTGAATGAGGGTGTTTCTTGCTATTTTCCATTAAGAATGGGGTGTGGATATGGGTCGAGAGGTGCTCGGTGCAGAGGAGTCCCTAATTCTCTTCTTTTTCTCGCCCTCCCTCAATTCCCTTCTTCTCTCTTCCCGCCAGCAGGTACATACTCATCCATAGGCTAGAAGTGGAACTCTTATTGAGCGCATCGACAGTAGTTAAAATAATGGATGCTTCAGAGGGAGAACAACATGAAGTTATCGACCACTTAATTATTTGTATAATTCATTCATGTTTACCCTGGGATCAGATACTTAGAGAGGAAATACACCGTAGTCTTAAAGAGCATGGCCTCAGGAGACTGCGTTCAAATCCCAGCTCCCACTTACTGTATACCTTGCGACTTGGGCACTTAATCTCTCCGCATTTTCAGTTCTCTCTCTGTAAAGTGGAGAAAATGATCCACATAATGCTATGAGAATTACATGGATTCATTTTGGCAAGTGCTAAATGCTACTTACTTACTTAGTAAGTGCTACTTAAATGTTTATTAAATAAATAAGTAAACACTAATAGACACAGTATAGTAGGATATCTCCACACGTAGAGGATAACTAACTAAAATAAAAATTTTACCGTTTTATTTTTTCTACAAGAAATGGGCAAGATCTAGAAGTTCAGTTAAAGATCCTGATAGTCATAGTAAATACTTAGTTTAACTTTATATCTTTTAGAAGAAAAACCAGTAAGCCTTGTCTGGAGTACTGCGAAAAAAGAAATACACACTTCACAATTTTTAAATCAAGAACACTGTGTTCACTATAGCCCAAGTGATGGTCACATACCTATTATATTATGAGGGATTCTACTTCTTTTGTCCTTACTTTGTATAATATCACCTAATGTCAATTTGTTACAGCAATACCTTTAACATCTATCTCATTTCTTTATATTTTTACAACATGATATGAGGACATTTAATGGGTTGAGCATTTTTAAGCCAAAAGTTCAGTTGTAATGCTGGCTCTTATTCCTGAAGTAACTATTTTTCATCATCATGAAGTAGCAACCGGTGTTTTTTAGTTCTAGTATAAGTTCAAGATTCCAAAAGACTTCATCACACAATTCTATATTTGTATTTTTCAGTTGCTTCACATTTGCTGCCAAAGATTCATTCATTTCTCCATCCATTCATCAAACACTGAGAATCTATGATATGCTAGGATCTCTGCTAGAAATTGGGTACTAGAGTGAATAATTTTTCAGAATTTTTCTCAATAATATTCACTATGGTTAATGGTTATTTTACATTTTGGGAGCTGGAGAGAGAATCAAATAGATTCATTAATGGATAAAGTTAAGTAGCCTTGAGCAGTCATTTAAAAATCTTGAAATATTCACCTAATTGTGATTTCTCTCTTTGTAGTAAAAGTATGCCATAATGGAAACATTTCCCCTCTGGGAACAAGAAACTCTAGATCCACAAGAGATTAAGGATTTGGGGCAGGAAACACCAACCCCTCCCATGGGTAGAATGGGAATGATGACAAGCAGACTCTCTCATACTTCTAGCCCTAGGTTCCTAGACTCATGTTTTCTACCTATTAAAGGCCCAGCACCTTAAAATCGTCACCGATTTGGGGTATATGTCCTGTCCTGAAGGACCTATGCCATTCAAAGTATCATCTTCAAATTCGCACTCTATGTGCATCTTCAAAAGATATTTTCACACTGTATCACACTGGCAGCTTCCGAGCGATGCAGTATGTGATGGGACCAGTGGATTCCGTAGTCAGTGTCTACATCTGTACCTCTTTACTGCTTTGTGGGTCCTTTCTTTTGAGGCAATATTTTGTGAGAACCGATGTCAGTAGCTCAATCTCCAAGCCCTCTGATAGGGGTGCTGGCTAAGCTCCTGTGGGCAGGAAGGGTAAATATGTGATAATCTAGGTAAAGATAAATTGCTGCCTTCTGGCAGAGTGAAAGGAGTTCAGTGTAATCAACCTGCCACCAAGTAGCTGATTGTTCTTGATGGATGGTGCCGTAACCAGAGTTTAACACTGGCCTGTGTTGCTGACAGGTTGAACATTAGACAGAGGCAAAGTCTACGTGAGCCCTACCGAGTGAGAGTCCACGCCATTGGCCTTATGTGTAGCCTCCCTTTCTGCTACCGTGGCTACTCCACTCACAAGCTCATTGTGCCAGGACTGAGGAGAGAGACTGTCCACTTTGTGGTTCAGTGGCCCTTCTTTGGTGGATGTTTTGTGGTAGGTGTTAACAAGAGCTATAAAGATATTCACACTTCATGCCCACTCCCATAAGTCTACCTACCCTACCTCAGACCTTCCTGTCTCCAATCTTCTAATCTTTCTTCTTCTAGGATCTGGATCAAGGAGCCATATGTTTTCTTACCTTGGGCCACTTCTTTTTCCACACAATGTCAGTGACAAGATCCACCACTGAAAACTGTTTATCATGAGGATTTCCCTCACTGCTACCTTTCAAGGTCATCCCTAAGTGGGATCAGAAGCAGTTCACTTTCACTTTGCACACACTAAGTTGAACCATCTTCAAACCAAACTCCGCCACTTTCCTCCTCTATCAGCTACTCCTACAGGACTTCTTGCGTGACCAGGGTATCTGAGGGTAAGGAGCCAGTGCAATGGGGGTAGATGACTCTGTCACCTGCTCATAAAGCTTACTTGTGCCTTTTGGTCCTGCTCATGTACAATCATGAATGTACCATTTCTATCTTAAAATGAAGTGCTGCTGGCCCACTTCTTATGACTTGATGAATCTGGCAAAAGCCAACTCATGATATATGGCTCTGGCAGTATGGTCCCTTGATGTCTCATGACCAGATAATACCAGGGCCTAATAACACATCAGGAATGGATTTTTAAATGGTATATGGTTCTGGGCTTCAGGTGGCATGGCCTTCTTCCAGAACCTTTGGGTTGCTTGCCATAAACCTCACAGAGCATCTTATCTCATACAAACACCTGCCTGTTTATAGGAAACAAGTGACAGGGCTGTGTACATCCCAGAGGCAGAGCCCTTTCTCTCTCTGGGTCTACAACCCACTGAAATCTGGGCATTTTCCATGTCACTCTCTAAGTGGGTCACAGCAGTGTTCCCAACTGTGGATACAGTGTTGTGCCATTGTGTTGCGGGTGTTTTTTTTTTTTAATTGGGTGTTATAAGACGCACTACTTTCTCCTTTACTTTGGAGGGAATATTCTAGCATGTCCCAGACCACTGAACTCTTACAAATCTTCACTGAGTATTTGTAGGGATTATCTCCTACTTTCTGGAGCATGATGGATCTTGTCAAGGTCTCCAGGTGCCTGCCACTTCATGCTCATCTGGGCTGATTAAAATGGTGTGGACCAAAATGACATTATAATGTTATGTCTAGATGTGTCAATATAAATTGCTTCTAATGCTCTGCTGATATGGATAGAAGAATGTATTCACTAAATCAATGCTACATAAAATGCCCCTAAAGGCATTTTACTCTGTTCTAGCTAAGCTACCACATCTGGCACATCAGCTCTAAATGGGGCTACTACTTGTTTAAGTTTATGGTTGTCTACAGTGATCCTCCAGTACCCAACAGGTTTCTGTAGAAGCCAGAACTGTGGATTATATCGGGACATTATGGTAACCATCACGTCTACATTCTTTAAGTCTTTATAGGTGACAGTCATCTTTGTCATGTCCCTGGGATAAAATATTGCTTTGGATTTGCTATCTTGGTTGGGATGGGGTTACTTTCAGGACTTCCACTTAGTCTTCCCCACTTTAATAGCTCTTACAAGCCAACATAAGAGTTTTGCCATTACCAATACGTTGTTTCAAATTAAACATTTTGGAACAATGGAAATGTCCACCAGCTAAGTCTGTGGACCAAGTAGATTTACTCTTGGTAAATCTGGTGCCAGAACCCCATTTATTATCTGGCTGTCACAGGATCCCACTCTAACAGGGGGGCCAGGATGGCCTTTTGGGTTCCTGAGTATCAGTATCTCTTGGGTATTGTGTTCAACTGTCCTCAAAATGTCTGGGTATTTTCCTTTCCTAGTATATGGTTATAGGACTAAATAGCTGTAAGTTCCTTTGTAAGAACTAGGAAATCCTTTCCATCTATACTTGCCTTAGTGTTTGGAATCCTTCTTCATTTATACTGAGCCTCTCCCTCAGTCAGTGGAGTCTGGATATTATAATTGGCTCAGGCCCAGAAATTAAGCAAGGAATTTGTGACTTTTTCTTGGGGAGGCTGAGCTCAGCCTTCTGATCATTCATCCTTGATTCCTTCTGATTAAACAATTATAGATTGTTTAAACAATACCCTTGTCGGTGGCACATCTATCGATATTTTTGCCCCTTGGAGCACAATGTTCGATGAACCATCTCCATGCTTTGTGGGTCAGGCCCAAGATCGCCATTCTGACCTTGCCATTTATTATGATAATTGTGACAATTATCCTCTGATAGTGAAGTATCGGAACCAGCTGTCCTCAATTATTTGTGTTCCAGTCATCTCAATGCTACTAGAGAGCCCAGTTCTGTAACATCATCTCCTATTGTCAGTCCTGGAATACTGCTGTGGAGACAGCCATAACTGAGTTTCTAAAGCATGTTGGCATCCCCCTCACCAGTCTATATTAAGAAAGAATAGGTCACTTCTAGGAGCCTTAAGTGCTCAAAGAACTAAGATTTCAATATTCTGGAGTGCATCAAGCTCAGATTTTCCCAGCCCAAGTCTCAGAATTCTATTTCTTCCTAATCAGGACTTGGTATAAAATAATGGTTGGGTTTGAAAAAACAACCTTCTTTAGAGTTCTACTAGGTATGTAATTAAATCCTGAACCCTACCATCACCTTTTTTTATCCTTTGACTTCAGGAGATGAGAGTCTCTCTATGCTGTCCAGGAGGTTCTTGGGCTTTCTCACTTCTGCTTAAATTTTGATTAATCATTCCCAGTCCGCCATTGTCTTTCTCCAGTTGATTGATACACTCAGCACCTGTAATGTGATTCCTTAATACATACAATCAGTACTTCCATAACTGACAAATACCTTAGATATTGAACCACTCAGTCCATTTCCTTCCACTAGTATCACATTCCAGCTCACAGTTGCACAACTATGGCAGGCAAAGGGCTATCAATGATGGAGCTTTTTTTGTCAGCCAGCTGGGAGATGATGGAGCCCCCGAATCCCATTTTACACTGGTCTTTCTAGGAGCACACCTGGCATCAATTGTCTTAGATTGGATTCCTTGGAATAAGATTACTAGATAGAGACTTCATGCTGTGCTATCCTTTCAGAGTTGTCCTGAATCCAGGCATCTACTAGTTATTGGATGTGGGCTTACCCAGGCATAACCTTGGGAGAAGCATCTTCCTTAGGCCAAAGACAATGCTTGATGAGGGACACAGCTGGGAGCAATCAACAACCTACATTCCTAGTGGCTGAGGGAATGAGTGCCTTAGTCTTCAAGGGGTGACAATTTGAAACTCATTTCAAACTTTCTATTTCTTCTCCCCTATTCCTTAATTTTTTTAATTGGAAACAATTCATACAGTGCACTCACACGTACACATGAGGTCAGTCATACACACACACACACGCACACACACACACATACACAGCAAGCAAGTGACAAAGAGAAAGAAGAATTGTGCTGCTTTACCTTTGACTATCTTATAAGAAATTTTATTCATTTTCATTTCCACTTTTGATTCTTTTTTCAATTCTTTCTCAGTTTTGATGATTAGAATTCCCAACCAATGAAAGTTATAATTTTATTCATAATTTATAGACCCCTGATTAAATACCTGTATCAGGTGAAATATTTTTAATAGAGTTGTTTTTCTGAGATAATCATAGATTCATATGCAGCTATAGGAAATAATACAGAGGTCCTGTGTTCCCTTTACCCAGGTTAACCAATGGTAACATCTTACAAAACTATAGTACAATATCACAACCAAGATATTGATATTAATAGTCAAGATACAGAACATTTCTACCACCATAAGTATCCCTCACTTTGCCCTTTTGTAGCCCTACCCTCTTCCCTCCCCCTACTGACTCCTCCTTAACCCCTGGCAAACATGAATCTGTTCTCCATTCCTATAACTTTGTCATTTCAAGAATGTTATGTAAATGGTATCATATTTGGTTTGGCCTTTTTCACTCATCATAATTTTCTGAAGAATAATCCATCTTATTGTATATCAATAGTCTCTTTTTTAATCTCTTTTTTATTGCTATGTACAGTTCTATGGTAGAAATATACCACAGTTTAGTCATTTACCCACTGAAGGACTTTCAGGTTGTTTCTAGTTTGGTGCTATTATGAATAAAGCTGCTATAAACATTCATGTACAAGTTTTTGTGTGACCATAAATTTTTATGAGATAAAAGGCCAGGAGTGGAATTGCTGAGTCATAGGCAGTTGCATGTTTAGTTTTTTAAGAAACTGCAATATTCTTCAGAGGGACTGTTCCATTTTACATTCCCATAAGCAATGCATGAGTAACCAAGTTTTTCTGCATCCCTTGCCAGCATTTGGTTGAGTTTTCCAGTCCATGAACATAAACATGAATATGGTCAGACTCCTGATCTATTTAGATCTTTGATTTCTTTCATCAGCATTTTGTAGTTTTCAGCTATAATATCTGTGCATGTATTGTTATGTTTGCAGTTAAGTATTCCATTTTTTTAAATGACTGTAAATAACAGTGTATTTTTAATTTTGGTGCCTACATACTCATTGCTAATATATAGAAATGTAAATAATTTTTGTATGTTAATCATATAACCCAAGACCTTGCTGAACTAATTTATTAGTTGTAGGAGGTATATATACAAGGTTTTAGGAAGGTGTATATATATATATATATATATATATACATACATACATACACACACACACACACACACACATACCTTGGGATTTGCTATGTCTGATCTATAAGCCTTTTATGTCCTTTTCTTACCTTCTTGCACTTGCTAGAATTTTAGTATTATGTTGAATAAGAGGGGTACAAGTGAACATCCTTGCCTTGTTTCTGATTTTAGGGGAAAGCATTCACTATTCACCATTAACTGTAAAGTGACCTGTAGGATTCTTGCAGATGTTCTCTATTAAGTTGAAGTAGTTCTCTTCTATTCCTATTTTTCTGTGTGTTTTGAATTGTAGCACAAATGCTACAGATTCTTGCTGTTCTAACTGAGGTTTAGTAGATTTTCTTGAATGAATGTTTCTCTATTTCCTTTACTACAATTTCTTGAGACTTTAAATTATTTTCTAAAAAACTTTGATTGGCTAATTTCTTGTTTTTCTAAGAGAGGGCTCACAGGCAGTCCCATCCTAGAATTGCATTTTGCTACGTTTTCTTGAGTGGGAAAGAAAGGGAAGGATTTATCATTTCATTCCTATAATAACACATGGAAATATATCACTAGAGTGAATATGTAATATCATGGGTGTGATGTGGTAAAATATTTAGGACTTCTAAGATAAACAATAAGAAGTTATTAAAGGTTTCAAGCAAAGAAAGGGCAGAATTTTTTTTTTTTTTTTTTTTTTTTTTTTTTGCGGTACTCGGGCCTCTCACTGTTGTGGCCTCTCCCGTTGCGGAGCACAGGCTCCGGATGCGCAAGCTCAGCGGCCATGGCTCACGGGCCCAGCCGCTCCGCGGCATGCGGGATCTTCCCGGACCGGGGCACGAACCCGCGTCCCCTGCATCGGCAGGCGGACTCTCAACCGCTGCGCCACCAGGGAAGCCCGAAAGGGCAGAATTTTAACCACCATGACTATGGCAGTTCTTATAATTGCTTCAAGAATATGAGTTTGGGTGGAGACCTTCAAGATGGCGGAGGAGTAAGATGTGGAGATCACCTTCCTCCCCATAAATACATGAGAAATGCATCTACATGTGGAACAACTCCTACAGAACACCTACTGAATGCTGACAGAAGACCTCACACTTCCCAAAAGGCAAGAAAATCCCCACATACCTGGGTAGGGCAAAGGAAAAAGAAAAAACAGAGACAAAAGAATAGGGACAGGACCTGCACCTCTGGGAGGGAGCTGTGAAGGAGGAAAAATTTCCACACACTGGGAAGCCCCTTCACTGGTGGAGACAGGTGGGGAGAGCTTCGGAGCCACGGAGGAGAGTGCAGCAAGAGAGTGCAGAGGGCAAAGTGGAGAGATTCTCGCACAGAGGATCAGTGCTGACCAGCACTCACCAGCCCAAGAGGCTTGTCTGCTCACCCGCTGGGATGGGCGGGGCCTGGGAGCTGAGGCTCAGACTTCGGAGGTCACACCCCAGGGAGAGGACTGGGGTTGGCTGCGTGAAGACAACCTGAAGGGGGCTAGTGCACCACAGCTAGCTGGGAGGGAATCTGGGAAAAACTCTGGACCTGCCAGAAATACAAGAGACCTCTGTTTTGGGGTGCACAGAGAGAGGGGATTCCTTCCCAGTGTGCTCACAGAAGGCAGAGCACAACCTAAGTGAGCTACAGAGACAGGCATGAGATGCAGCTATCAGCTTGGACCCCAGAGACAGACATGAGCCGCTAATGCTGCTGCTGCAGCCACCAAGAAGCCTGTGTGCAAACACAGGTCACTATCCACACCTCCCCTCCCGGGAGCCTGTGCAGCCCGCCACTGCCAGGGTCCCGTGATCCAGGGACAACTTCCCCAGGAGAATACATGGCAAGCCTCAGGCTGTTGCAATGTCACATCGGCCTCTGCCACCTCAGGCTCTGCCCGCATTCCAATTATGACTACCACACCCCTCCCTCTCCCCAGCCTGAGAGAGCAAGAGAGGCCTAATCAGCTGCTGCTTTAACCCCTCCTGTCTGGGCAAGGAACAGATGCCTGAGAGTGGTCAACATGCAGAGGCAGGGCCAAAACCAAAGCTGAACCCCAGGAGCTGTGTGAACAAAGAAGAGAAAGGGAAATTTCTCTGTGAAGCCTCAGGAGCAGCAGATTAAATCCCCACAATCAACTTGATAAACCCTGCATCTGCAGAATACCTGAATAGACAACGAATGTTCCCAAAAATGAGGCAGTGGACTTTGGGAACAACTGTAGACTTGCGGTTTGCTTTCTGCATCTAATTTGTTTCTGGTTTTATGTTTCTTAGTTTAGTATTTAGTGCTTATTATCATTAGTGGATTTGTTTATTGGTTTGGTTGCTCTCTTCTTTTTTTTATACATATATTTTTTTCTCCATTTTCTCTTTTTGTGAGTGTGTATGTGTATGTTTCTTTGTGAGATTTTGTCTATATAGGTTTGCTTTTACCATTTGTCCCAGGGTTCTGTCTGTTCGTTTTTGGGGGTGTTTTTTTTTCTTTCTTCCTTTTCTTTTGAGCTGTGTGGCTGACAGGGTCTTGGTATTCCTGCCGGGTGTTGGACCTGAGCCTCTGAGGTGGGAGGGCCAAGTCCAGGACATTGGACCACCAGAAACCTCCCTGCCCCAAGTAATATCAATTGAGAAGCACTATCCCAGAGATCTTCATCTCAATACTAAGACCCAGCTCCACCGAATGGGCAGCAAGCTCCAGTGCTGGACACCCCATGCTAAATGACTAGCAAGACAGAAACACAAACCCACCCATTAGTAGAGAGGCTGCCTAAAGTCATACTAAGTTCACAGACACAACAAAACACACCACCAGATGCAGCCCTGCCCACCAGAAAGACAAGATCCAGCCCCACCCACCAGAACAGAGGCACCAGTCCCCTCCCTTACCCACTGGGAGTAGATACCAAAAACAACAGGAACTACAAACCTGCAGCCTGTGAAAAGGAGACCCCAAACACAGTAAGTTAAACAAAATGAGAAGACAGAGAAATATGCAGCAGTTGAAGGAGCAAGGTAAAAACCCACCAGACAAAACAAAGGAAGAGGAAACAGGCAGTCTACCTGAAAAAGAATTCAGAGTAATGATAGTAAAGATGATCCAAAATCTTGGAAATAGAATGCAGAAAATACAAGAAACGTTTAACAAGGACCTAGAAGAACTAAAGAGCAAACAAACAATGATGAACAACACAATAAATGAAATTTAAAATTCTTTGGAAGGAATCGATAGCAAAATAACTGAGGCAGAAGAACAGATAAGTGACCCGGAAGATAAAGAGTGGAAATAACTTCCGCAGAGCAGAATAAAGAAAAAAGAATGAAAAGAATTGAGGACAGTCTCAGAGACCTCTGGGACAACATTAAACGCCAACATTCTAATTATAGGGGTCCCAGAAGAAGAGAAAAAGAAAGGGTCTGAGAAAATATTCGAAGAGATTATATTTGAAAACTTCCCTAATATGGGAAAGGAAATAGTCAAGTCCAGGAAGCACAGACAGTCCCATACAGGATAAATCCAAGGATAAACATGCCAAGACACATATGAATCAAACTATCAAAAATTGAATTCAAAGAAAAAATATTAAAAGCAGCAAGGGAAAAGCAACAAATAACATACGAGGGAAACCCCATAAGGTTAACAGCTGATCTTTCAGCAGAAAATCTGCAAGCCAGAAGGGAGTGGCAGAACACATTTAAAGTGATGAAAGGGAAAAAACTACAACAAGATTACTCTACCCAGCAAGGATCTCATTCAGACAGAAAAATTAAAAACCTTATAGACAAGCAAAAGTTAGGGAATTCATCACCACAAAACCAGCTTTACAACAAATGCTAAAAGAACTTCTCCAGGCAGGAAACACAAGAGAAGGAAAAGACCTACAATAACAAACCCAAACAATTAAGAAAATGGTAATAGAAACATATATATTGATAATTATCTTAAGTATAAATGGATTAAATGCTCCAACCAAAAGACAGACTGGCTGAATGGATACAAAACAAGACCCATATATATGCTCTCTACAAGAGACCCACTTCAGACCTAGGGACACATACAGACAGAAAGTGAGGGGATGGAAAAAGATATTCCATGCAAATGGAAATCAAAAGTAAGCTGGAGTAGCAATTCTCATATCAGACAAAATAGACTTTAAAATAAAGACTATTACAAGTGACAAAGAAGGACACTACATAATGATTAAGGGGTCAATCCAAGAAGAAGATAAAACAATTGTGAATATTTATGCATCCAACATAGGAGAACCTCAATACATAAGGCAAATGCTAACAGCCATAAAAGGGGAAATCGACAGTAACACAATCATAGGAGGTGACTTGTCCCCTTTCACCAATGGACAGAACATCCAAAAAGAAAATAAATAAGGAAACCCAAGCTTTAAAAGACACATTAGACCAGATAGACTTAATTGATATTTATAGGACATTCCATCCAAAAACAACAGAATACACTTTCTTCTCAAGTGCTCATGGAACATTCTCCAGGATAGGTCATATCTTGTGTCACAAATCAAGTGTTGGTAAATTTAAGAAAATTGAAATTGCATCAAGTATTTTTTCTGACCACAATGCTATGAGACTAGATATCAATTACAGGAAAAAATCTGTAAAATATACAAACACATGAAGGCTAAACAATGCACTACTAAATAACCAAGAGATCACTGAAGAACTCAAACAGGAAATTTAAAAATACCTAGAAACAAATGAAAATAAAAACACGACAACCCAAAACCTACAGGATGCAGCAAAAGCAGTTCTAAGAGGGAAGTTTATAGCAATACAATCCTATCTCAAGTAACAAGAAAAATCTCAAATAAACAACCTAACCTTACACCTAAAGCAATCAGAGAAAGAACAATAACAACAACAAAAAAAAAAACCCAAAGGTAGCTGGCGGCAAATATCATAAAGATCAGATCAGAAATAAATGAAAGAGAAATGAAGGAAACAGTAGCAAAGATCAATAAAACTAAAAGCTGGTTCTTTGAGAAGATAAACAAAATTGATTAGCCAGACTCATCAAGAAAAAAAGGGAGAAGACTCAAATCAACAAAATTAGAAATGAAAAAGGAGAAGTAATGACTGACACTGCAGAAATACAAAGGATTATGAGAGACTACTACAAGCAACTCTATGCCAATAAAATGGACATCCTGGAATAAATGGACAAATCTTAGAAAAGTACAACCTTCTGAGACTGAACCAGGAAGAAATAGAAAATATGAACAGACCAATCACAAGCACTGAAATTGAGCCTGTGATTAAAAATCTTCCAACAGACAAAGGCCCAGGACCAGATGGCTTCACAGGAGAATTTTATCAAACATTTAGAGAAGACCTAACACCTTTCCTTCTCAAACTCTTCCAAAATATAGCAGAGGGAGGAACACTCCCAAACGCATTCTATGAGGCCACCATCACCCTAATACCAAAACCAGACAAAGGTGTCTCAAAAAAAGAAAACTACAGGCCAATATCACTGATGAACATAGATGCAAAAATCCTCAACAGAATACTAGCAAACAGAATCTAACAGCACATTCAAAGGGTCATACACCATGATCAAGTGGGATTAATCCCAGGCATGCAAGCATTCTTCAGTATATGCAAATCAATCAATGTGATACACCATATTAAGAAACTGAAAGATAAAAACCATATGATAATCTCAGTAGATGCAGAAAAAGCTTTCGACAAAATTCAACAGCCATTTATGATAAAAACTCTCCAGAAAGTGGGCATAGAGGGAACCTATCTTAACATAATAAAGGCCATATATGACAAACCCACAGTCAACATCATTCTCAATGGTGAAAATCTGAAACCGTTTCCTCTAAGGTCGGGAACAAGACAAGGTTGCTCACTTTCACCTCTATGTTCAACACAGTTTTGGAAATTTTGGCCACAGCAATCAGAGAAGAAAAAGAAATAAAAGGAATCCAAATCAGAAAAGAAGAAGTAAAGTTGTCACTGTTTGCAGATGACATGATACTATACATAGAGAAACCTAAAGATGCTACCAGAAAACTACTAGAGCTAATCAATGAATTTGGTAAAGTAGCAGATACAAAATTAATGCACAGAAATCTCTTGTATTCCTATACACTAATGATGAAAAATCTGAAAGAGAAATTAATGAAACAATCCCATTTACCATTGCAACAAAAAGAATAAAACACCTGGGAATAAACCTTCCTAAGGACACAAAAGACCTGTATGCAGAAAACTGTAAGACACTGATGAAAGAAATTAAAGATGATACAAACAGATGGAGAGACACATCATGTTCTTGGAGAAATCAACATTGTGAAAATGACTATATTACCCAAAGCATACTACAGATTCAATGCAATCCCTATCAAACTACCCATGGCATTTTTCACAGAACTAGAACAAAAAATTTTATAATTCGTATGGAAACATAAAAGACCTTGAATAGCCAAAGCATCTTGAGAAAGAAAAACAGAGCTGGAGGAATAAGGTTCCCTGACTTCAGAATATACTACAAAGCTACAGTAATCAAGACAGTATGATGCTGGAACAAAAACAGAAATATAGATCAATGGAACAGGATAGAAAGCCCAGAGATAACCCCACGCACATACGGTCACCTTGTCTTTGCTAAAGGAGGCAAGAATATACAATGGAGAAAAGACAGCCCTTCAATAAGTGGTGCTGGGAAAACTGAACAGCTACATGGAAAAGAATGAAGTTAGAACACTTCCTAACACCATACACAAAAATAAACTCAAAATGGATTAAAGACCTAAATGTAAGGCCAGACACTATAAAACTCTTAGAGGAAAACATAGGCAGAACATTCTATGACATAAATCACAGCAAGATCTTTTTTGACCCACCTCCTAGCGAAATGGAAATAAAAACAAAAATTAACAAATGGCAACTAATGAAACTTAAAAGCTTTTGCACAGCAAAAGAAACCATAAACCAGACGAAAAGACAACCCTCAGAATGGGAGAAAATATTTGCAAATGAAGCAACTGACAAAGGATTAATCTCCAAAATATACAGGCAGCTCATGCAGCTCAGTATCAAAAAAACAAACAACCCAATCCAAAATTGGGCAGAAGACCTAAACAGACATTTCTCCAAAGAAGATATACAGATTGCCAACAAACACATGAAAGAATGCTCAACATCACTAATCACTAGAGAAATGCAAATCAAAACTACAATGAGGTATCACCTCACACCAGTCAGAATGGCCATCATGAAATAATCTACAAACAATAAATGCTGGAGAGAGTGTGGAGAAAAGGGAACCCTCTTGCACCGTTGGTGGGAATGTAAATTGTTACAGCCACTATGGAGAACTGTATGGAGGTTCCTTAAAAAACTAAAAATAGAACTACCACATGACCCAGCAATTCCACTACTGGGCATATACCCTAAGAAAACCATAGTTCAAAAAGAGTCATGTACCACAATGTCCGTTGCAGCACTATTTGCAATAGCCAGGACACAAAAGCAACCTAAGTGTCCATCGACAGATGAATAGATAAAGAGATGTGGCACATATATACAGTGGGATATTACTCAGCCATAAAAAGAAACGAAATTGAGTTATTTGTAGTGAGGTGGATGGACCTAGAGTCAGTCATATGGAGTGAGGTAAGTCCGAAAGAGAAAAATAAATCCCGTATGCTAACACATATATATGGAATCTAAAAAAAAAAAGTTCTGAAGAATCTAGGGACAGGACAGGAGTAAAGACGCAGACATAGAGAATGGGCTTGAGGACATAGGGAGGGGGGAGGGTAAGCTGGGACGAAGTGAGAGAGTGGCATGGACATATATACACTACGAAATGTAAAATAGATAGCTAGTGGGAAGCAGCCGCATAGCACAGGGAGATCAGCCCGGTGCTTTGTGACCACCTAGAGGGGTGGGATAGGAAGTGTTGTAGGGAAGCCCAAGAGGGAGGGGTTATGGGGATATATGTATATGTATAGCTGATTCACTTTGTTATACAGCAGAAACTAACACAATATTGTAAAGCAATTATACTCCATAAAGATGTTAAGGAAAGAAAAAGGAATATGAGCTTGATAATGATAAGATTCGGAACAAGGGGATATATTAACAGGCTACCAAAGTTGAATCAAATGTCTTATCAGCTCTCTCATTTGCAGCTTGTCCAGCAGGCAAAGCTATTTCAAATGTATCCATAAAGACGTATATTAGAATGAAGACATTTAAATGGAAAGGAGGAGATGGGAGAAGATATTGTGAAAATTCTATATGTTTGACAATGGATTGGATGGGGAAAGGGAAGAGAAATAAAACATCAGTGGTTACAGTTAATTCTTAAGGCAACAAGCTTGTGCCATTTACAGAAATAGGAAATTTAGACAAAGGCTCTGGTTTGCCAGGGAAGCTAGTGGATTTGAATATTAGTCTTGATAAGGATGAAATGCCATTGCTTCATAAGGAAGGTCTGGATCCATCAGGCAGTTGTCAATTCATATCTAGATTTTTAGGAAAGCACTTATTGCTAATGAAGCTGTGAGTGTGAATTAAATTACTGAAATAAAATTTATAGACATAAGAGGGTTGGGAACTTCCTGGGAGGCCTGAAAATAAAGAAATAAACAGGAGAAAGCTGTGAAAGAAACTACAAAAGAGTGGTTAGCGGCAAAAAAAGGAGACAAGAGGATAGTCTCCATCACTTTTACAGCTCAATTAACTGTATGTTAATACAGTCTTTAGACTCTTAATGCTTCTATAATTCTTTTCAAATCTCATACCCAAAGTCAGTTTGGCTCAGTATAGACTGAGCCAATGGCTACATCACTGAATTATTACACACAAAAAAAATTGTATTGCTTCTATAAGGTCTGGTAATCTGTTGCTATGCCTTTACATAGGAAATAAAATACAGCATTAATACACTGGGAAACTCCCAGTCTGCCTCCCTCCCGTATGTTTCTATGTGTGCCCCTGTGCACACATAGAATGCTAAGATGCCTACATCTTTGCCTAAAGTTCAATGAATTTTTAGTTTAAATGAAAGGATACATTGAGCTTAATTATCAGGATATATGCCCAAATAAGCCTTTTTACTTTGGTGCCTAACGTGCATTCTCAATTCTAGCTTTTCGTACTTCATGTTTCGGCTATCTATTTACTTCTATTGTCTTCCTTCATCTCCAGATATATCAAGTTCTACAGGTATGTCCAGTTCAGCACAGGTTACTCTCAAGGCAAGAGAATCATCACATTTCATAACTTGACATGACAATAAGAATAGCTAATATATATATATATATATATATATATATTTTTTTTTTTTTTTTTTTTGCGGTACGCGGGTCTCTCACTGTTGTGGCCTCTCCCGTTGCGGAGCACAGGCTCCGGACGCGCAGGCTCAGCGGCCATGGCTCACGGGCCCAGCCGCTCCGCGGCATGTGGGATCCTCCCAGACCGGGGCATGAACCCGTGTCCCCTGCATTGGCAGGCGGACTCTCAACCACTGCGCCACCAGGGAAGCCCCAAGAATATTTAATTTTTATTATGCATTTAGCAGATAACAAATGCCATACTAAGGGTTTTAATATATCAACTCTTTTGATCCTCACATACACTCTCAGTGGTAGGTACAATTATCTTCTCCATGTTATGCATGAAGCAAAGGGGCATGTAGTGACTTGTTCTGGCTCACACATCATGATTAGGGTCACAGAGTTTGACTCCAGAGCTACACTTATCCTTTTCATTAAGCATCAAAATCTATAATTATCAGAGCCAACATTTCCCTTATTTTTTTCAGTAGACCTTTGTTAAAAAGTCAGAAAGCATCCTAACTTTCTCAGATCTTAAATACTTGGAGATTAAAATATAAATCAGATAGTATTCCACTGAAAAGTGACTTCTATCAACTTGTCAAAACCGGCAGGTTCAACCACTATGAATAGTAGACAATACAATCTGAGAACTATTGCAGAAAAAGTAGTTTACAAATGGGTTTGGAAAAAAGTATCATCTGAAAAGCAAGCCTGTCTTTCATTAATGCCTTTTTTTTTTTTTGTAAAATAATTTTCACTCTTCATATTTCTGTTCCCTTTGCTGAAATCTTTCACTGGTTATTTAATCCCAATAAAACTGGTCTCCAAGCCTCAACTGTTCGGCCAGTCCAACACTTGAATAAATATTATTGGGCTCAAAAGGCAAAGCAGTTGGATGTAAGAGATACCAGTACATGACTCAGAGTATGATTCCATATAGTATGATGGACAGGATGCCATTCAAATATCCCATCTCATTGTACATTTCAGACAGCAGTTTCACAAGAACAGATGGGGCCCCAGGGCTCAGGACTTTTCATAAGAAAGGAACATGCACACTCCCAAGTTCAGGCTTGACAGATATCCTTGTTTAAATTAAACATTTTGCACGATCTCCAGTTAAAGATCCAGCTGGTAATGGTAAGACTGGAAATGGTATTGGAAAAACTTGTTAGATTTTTAAATCAGCATTACAGCTGCCAATTGAAAAGGAACAGTCATCCATTCACATGTTTAAGCCAGGGAAGGATATCCTGGAATAAGTGTTAATTGTTAGGAAAAAATATGTCTAAAGCACTTACAATTAGCACTTACAGTCTGGGTCTTTGCCCGTGTTATTTAGTCAGTTGCTACAATAAACCTTTATGTATTTTTGCTGTGGAGACTTGGCAAAAATGCTGTGTTTTGCCTGTTATATACTCTTCAGTTTTAACAAGAAATGCACCAAGATAAACCTTGAAACATACTTAAATCCAATTCTTTGATTCACAGCAAAGAGGTCACAAAGAGCAAACCTGCTAAAATAAAATGTACTTTATGGAAAAATGGATTCAAATAAATTAACCTATTCCATGGCAGGATGGAGGCCCTTCCTAGATTGTGACCTGGCAGTTACACAAGCAAACCAATTGTGAGAAAAGCCTACCTTTTGGGGGCTAAACTGGGAGAATATGTATTTGTCTCTCTTCTCCTTGTTAATTATAAGACTGTTCAGATGGGAGGGGATGAATTTGCCTCAGTGATTCTTATTTCATTTTTAAGCCAATTTCCATATTGGGTGCAGAGAGCTGGTGGGTTGCTCTAATTTCCAGGGATATGAGAAAAGCTTTGCTATGTTACTGATCCATTCTCTCACTGTAACAAGATAGCCCAATACAACAAGTAGGACAAGTAGAAGTTATTTTCATCTATAATATAAGAAGGATCTTCAGGCCACACTCACTTGAAATCTGAGGTAGAATTAGACCCATTCATGAGAGTCATGTATTTAATCAGGTTGTAAAGATAATATTTACTAGACGGCTGCTAGAAAGAGGCTATGAATGATTGGGCCGTTAATTAAAAGTATGATTTTAAAGTTTTGCCCCTTGGGAACCATTTACTTTTGTAGCCATTTTCCAAATATTTCCATCCTCAGGAATTTGCCTTTAATTTTTGAGTTGGAAAAAATGCAAAGCATTGAAACCAGGAATTCAATCACAGCTGGATAGATTGTGCACAGATGTCTCATACGAGTTACTGAAGAGTTGAAAGACAAAAATGAAATCTAGGGAGAGAAACCAGTATGATCTCTTAATGGAATATGGAAGGGCAGAACTGGGCACTTTAAAGATACATGGTAGCTATTAGCTAATTGATTAATTAGCTGATTAGTTCTTATAGAGTCAAGGAATTTGAAAATGATGCTTACATTCTTCTTCAAAAGCTCTCCTGTCTTGCTCGTCTGCACACAATTTATATTAAAAATAGTGAACATAATTCTAAAATATCAGAGGCTAGTCCAACTCAAATAGATCAACTTAAGAAAAATATATTGTTTTTTAAATAGATCACTTATCTTCCCTAAGTTTTTGTGCTTCCTGTCTTTGATTTATTTTTTAAAATTTCCATTATCATGTTTCCAGCTTATACATATCAGGGCTAAGAAATAACCTTGTTTAAACACGTGCACACAAGTCAGTTTCTCTCATCATATGGGAAACACTGAAGGTGGCATCGAGATTAGAAGTTACGATTAGGAGTAGCTCAAACATAAAAGATGATCTGCCTTTTCTCCGTGTTCACCATACTGTAGGAATGAATGAAATCACATTCACAGTAATAATTCAGTTATCACTGTCTTTACTAGTGTGAGACTTCTAGACCTCTGTAAAGTCCCTTCCATGTATTCTTAGGTGTCCTTGGGGGACACCTACTCACAAATATGAAGACTGGCCAAATTGCAGCCAATACTCCATTTCTTAGTGCCCTCAAAAAAAATGAGCTAAAACTGAATAATTGTTTTGTGGTGATGTATAATGGTTTTTTTCCATTTTCTGTCACATTCTATTAACTGTTCCTCAAATCAGTCTTACTTGCACTCTGGTATCTTACAGTATTTGGTGAAACAGCTCCTTGAATTTTGCATTATTTTGTTTTCCCATGTATCAGAGTTTATTCCTAGGATCAATATATGCAACCACTGCATTAGACTATGTGTAGATTTACATGGGGGCCGCCATTCTATACTCAGAATCACAAAACTGACTTTGCAGCTGACTCGGTGCCTTAGTAACTAACTCCTTCTTCCCCGCAATACACTCTTACTCTCTGGAGAGATCCTCCAGCCCCTTGGCTTACAGCATCTGTTTGGTCCACACTAGCAGTTAATCAGACATGCCCAGACCTGTACCCAAACCAGCCTGAACTCAAACTGGAACCTCTGACAAAGAAACCATGAATTGTCATTATGTATACAAATTTGTTACCAAATACTCAGTGGGTTTATAAGAGGAAGACATTGATATTATATAAAAGATTTGGTTCTCTTTCTGAATCAATGGCCATTCAGCTAATCACCTTCTGTGTCTGCATCTCCCAGAGATGTCCAATTTGATGGGCCCTGGAGGAGAAATACCACAAGGAACTGTTGCGGGAAGCAGGGGACTCCTTCCAGGACCTGAGAGTAGGCTCTTGTCTAACACTCAGAAATGAATTGTCCAAGGAGACACACGTGCTGACAAAGCAGAAGACTTTATTGGGAAGGGACACCCAAGCAGAGAGCAGCCGGGTAAGGGAAACTAGAACTGCTCTGCCACATGGCTCGCAGTCTCAGGTTTATGGTAATGGGGTTAGTTTCTGGGTTGTCTCTGGCCAATCATCTTGCTTGTACCATATTTGGTCTGACTCAGCGTCCTTCCTGGTGGCGCACAAATCTCTCAGCCAAGATGGATTCCAGCACAGAGGTTTCTGGGAAGTTGGCAGGACATATTATGGGCTGGCATCTCCTTCCCCCTTTTGGCCCTTCCTGAATTCTTCCAGCTGGCGGTAGCTTGTCAGTTCCATGTTCCTTATCAGGACCTCTTGTTGTGGGATAACTGCAAGCGGTTATTATCCTGCCTGGTTAGGGAGGGCGGTTTCAGTCAATGGTTCCCCAGAACCATGAACAATATTGCCCCTCACTAAAGCACCATAACGCTGTCTGGTGGAATTAGCTAAAGCCCACATTTAATAGAATCTGCTTTCATCTGGGTAACATTTCCCAGTCTTTCCATGGGGAGAAGAACTAGCAGTTGGTGTGCTGGTCTGCTAAGACACATGAAGCAGGCACACTTTGAAGGTCAACTTTACAGTCTGTCAAGTTGTGGGATGTGTGTAAGGAGGGGCATTTGTTTCATTCTCCTCTGATATCAATGAAAGCATCTAACCATGTCCCTTTGAGCAAAGGAGGAAAAAAACACTTGGAAAGCATCAGTGTCCTTTGGGTCACTTGACGGTTCATGAATTACCAACATATATGAAACTATTCATTATACAAAACTATAATTTGTATAGCCCCTTATTCAGCATGAATACTACCCATGTGTGCCAAACATACACAGTTGTAACTTCATTACAGTAAGTATTCAAGGCAGGGATATCTAACCGCTAATTTCCTTCTCTGTCATACACACAAACACACACACAGAAACTGCAAGAGAACGTCCACATTTTCTTATTATGGACACTTTTGTTAAAAGTGGTAACCAAAATGTGGAAAATATGCAATGTTCACCACACAGGATATTCATAATAGTATGAGTGGAATGAAGGCTCCAAAGCAACACCTGAAGGCTAGGTGATCACTTGAAAATGTGAGGAATTGCACATTTTTAAAAAGATGTTATGATGTACAACAAAGCAAAGTGAAGGAAGAGAAATAGGTGTGTTTATTTTAAATATCCTTTCACATTTTAGGCAATCTCATTATGGGAAATATTATGATAGAATTATATTCTTCCTCTTAATTATCCCACAAATTTGATCTTAATTAACTCAATGTTTTGAAAGTTTCACAGAAAGAGAAAAGTGAAATAATGGTATAAATTTAATCTCTAATAAAGACCTGACTTCCCAATTATCTGAATTATCTTGGTATTAGAGGAAGAAGAAGGAAGAGAAAGAAGAGAAAAGAAATAAACAAAAAGAAAATAATAACTAAAACCTCCCATCTTATTGGACTAAATAAAACCAAGAGAATTAATAAATGGCTTTTTTTAAGGTAAATTCTTATGTGCCTAAAAATAATATTTATTTTTGAGCTTTTTCAAGAGATTGTGGCATGGAAGACCACAGATGATGGGTACAAAAGAAATGCCATTTTTGGAGTGGTGGTGGTGGTGGTGGTTGGCAAGCTTTCCAACTGTCTTTATGGACAGACACAAAGGAAAGGGTAAAGACAGCCAAAACGATTCAATTGCAGAAACTCATTATTGTCTGAATATGGAGCCCTGGCAACACAGCCCTTGTGGAGTGGGAAAATGCTAGGAATACTCTCTACTTCCTTTTCCCTCCTACCCAATCCTTACTCCAACTCTGAAGTGAGAACCATTATATTGATTTGATTTTTTTTCAGCAAAGGAGAGAGAATGGGCTCCCAAGCAAGCTGAGCAAGAGGCTTACCCCTGCACTTCTCCATAACGAAGGCCTATTCTTGAGGGAAAAGATTTTTCCAGAGCCTTATCCCACCTAGAAAGGCCTTTCCTCTCATTCCATCTTCCTCTAGCCTTCTTGTCTCAGCAAAGGTGTGGGGGAATGGAATATAGTCAAGAAATAGTCAATGGAACATAGTCATGAAATCTGTTTCTTTAAGGAAATATATTGGGAATACTGAAGCCGGGGAAGTAAGGAAGTGAATGTGTGGGGGCAGGGTATGCAACTGAAAACTCTTGTGAAGATCAGAGACACAGGTTCACTAAAAGACTGAGATTTAATTGGAAGCTTACAGAACATTCCCCTCTCCCAGACCTTGCCACCACATCAACAAGGCTCCAGTATAATTACAGTGGGTGACAGTTGAAAAGCAGTAAGACACATAATCTCTCTGAAGGGAAATACTTAGAGAAGGCCAGAGTCAATGGGGGAGACCAATGCAAGGGTCTTGGAGGAATTTGAAGTCTCTGCCACCTACATGTTTGCTATAGCAAACATTAAACATAGTCCAATTCCTAGCCAGATTAACATAATACCTCACATTAAAGACCTATTTAATCATTTTCTACTACCTAGAGCACCATGTTTTGCTGTCAACAGATAATTAAAAAGTGTGACAAAAATCAAGGGAAAAAAACACATTCTGAAAAGACAAAGCAACCATTACAACCAAACTTATATGTAACACAGAGGTTGGAATTACTGGACAGAAAATTTAAAATAACTCTGACTAATATGTTAAGGGCTCTAATGGAAAAAGTAGACAACATATAAAAACAGATAGGGAATATAAGCAGAGAGATGGAAACTCTTAGAAAGGACAAAAAGATATTGCTAGAAATCAAAAAGACTGCAACAGAAATGGAAAATACCTCTGATTGGCTTATCAGTAGACTTGGTTGATAAAAGAATCAATGAGTTTTAAGATAGGTCAATAGAAACTTTCCAAACTAAAATACAAAAAGAAAAAAAATTTAAAAATTGGAACATTCAAGAACTGTAAAAAATTTCAAAAGTTGTAAAATGTGCATAATTGGAACACCAGAAGAAGAAAGAATGGAGCAAAAGAAATATTTGAAATATTAAAGGATAAGAATTTTCCAAAATTAATGACAGACATCAAACCACAGATCCAAGAAACTCAGTATTAAGCAGGATAAAATCCATTCCTAAGCATATAATATTCAAATTGCAGGGAACTAAAGACAAAGAAAGGAATGGGTATGACTCAGATAGGAATGGATAAATATATACCATACTAACAGTAATTAAAAGAAATCTGAAGTAGCTATGCTAATTCTAGACAAAGCTGACTTTAGAACAAGGAACATTTTCAGGGATAAGAAGGGACATTACATAACAATAAGGAAAACATTACATAGTTATAATGTCCAAAAAGACATAATAACTCTAAATGTGTATAAATCTAACTAGAGAACATCAAGATACATGAAGCAGAAACTTACAGAACTGAATGGAGAAATAGACAAATCCACCATTATAGTTAGAGCCTTAAACATCCCTCTGTCAGTAACTGATATGTCAAGCAGGAAGAAAATCACTAATAACATAGTTGACCTGAACAGCACTATCAACCAATTTGATGTAATTAACATTTATGTAATATCCATCCAAAAGAGGCATAATGAATATTTCGCTCAAGTTCACCTGCAACATTTACCAGGACCACATTCTGGTCCATAAAATATACCTTAGCAAATTTAAAAGAATAGAAATCATAAAAATGAAACTAAAATAGAAATCAATAACAGAAAGATAGCTGGAAAACTCCAAAATGTTTGGAAGTTTAAAAACATACTTTTAAATAGCAGATGGATCCAAAAATAAATCTCAAGATAAATTTTTTAATGTTTTTAATTAAATAAAAATGAAGATAGAGGATATCAAAATTTGTGGAGTAAAGCAATGCATATTGGGAAATTCATAACAATAGCTTTAAATACATCAAATAACTTAGATGAAGTGATCAATTCCTTGGTCAAGACTCATACAGGGGAAAACAGATAATCTGAATAGTCCTGGAAAAATCAAAAGTATAGAGATGGTTAACAGATCATTTGTTGCATTTATCAAAACTCATAGATTTCATAGTACATCAAGTGAGTCTTAATGTATGCAAATAAAAAATCATTTAGGAGGCTGAAAGACCACAGGGTGGAATGCAGATTGTAAAATATGAGTCTAACTGTATTACAAAGATATGAATTAGGGTCACTGAAGGAGGAGGAAGAAAAAGATACTGACCTAAGTAACTCTGGGAATGGGTAGAGTCTGTTAGAATAAAGGTAAGAGGAAGAGTATATAAGTGTTGTATTTGATAAAGTTGTTTCTCATAGAAATTGGATAGTGAATGGCAAGAGTGGTGGAGAGTGTCTCACTGTTGCAGTGAGAGGTGATAGTAAATAAGTGGAGGAGTCTAGAATAATCCATGTGGTGGTACTGGTTAGATTTGGAAACATCATATGAGCTCATGCTTAGCTTAAAATAGATACACATGGTTACATAAAGAGATATTTATAGATTTGTGTGCATACAGGGATTAGCACACTCATGTATTTCCTTGCTCTGTCAGCTGAGATGGCCTACAAGCAATAACACACCAGTAGCAACAAGCACACCTAGGGCTTACATGTTGGTTTCTAATACCATTTTCCAGTAAGAAGAACCAGGACTCCTTGAAGAAACAGCTGATTATAGAACTGGGGCAGGAAATACAAAGGAGCCTGGAGCATTCTGTTGTGTCAGAAAGTAAGAAAGTGCTCACACACACACACAAACACTCATACACAAACACACACACACAAAAACACACTATGGTAATATTTCAAGGAGACAAATGGCCAACCGAAGAACCTCTCAACTGCCAAAATTGGAATAAATTGAGCAAAAAAATAGTTTTGGATTATGACCCAAAGTATAGAATAAATGTCTATGAGTCAATACTGATATAAATAAATGACAAAAAAAATGAAAAGACAAATCTTCCATTCAGAAGAATTCCATATAATTTATGTAGATATTCTACTCCCACAGAAGTAGAGCACAATTCCCCACTCAAGTGTGGGTTGTGCCTAGTGACTTCCTTGCAAAGAGGACAGAAAGGGAAATAAAGAGGATAACTTGACAGTGGACAAATACTATCTTAGACAGGTGGTCAAGGTGAGTGCTGACAGTAATGTTATGTTGGTAGCACATACCATTAACATGATAGGATAAGAATAACACTTTACCTCTGTGCTAAGAGACATTCTAGGAAATTCTTGACCAGCACTCCTCAAAATTGTCAAGGTCATTAAAAACAAGGAAAGTCTGAGAAATTGTCACAGCCAAGAGGAGCCTATGGAAACATGAAAATTAATGCAATGTGGCATATTAGATGGGATATTGGAACAGGAAAAGGACACTGGGTAAAAACTAAGGAAATCTGAATAAAGTATGGACTTTAGTTAATGATATTGTGGCAATGTTGGTTCTTTAATTGTGACAAATATACCAATGCAAGATGGTAGCAATAGGGGGAACTGGGTGTGAGGTATATGGAAACTCTCTGTACAGATTATCTTTACAATTTTTTCTGCGAATCTAAAACTTCTTTAAAACAAAGTTTATTTTTAGAAATTACTATTGGAGCTGTACTTTGTCAGCCTTTAAAATGTTTTAAAATATGATAAGTAGTTCATAGTCATTGAAGAAAAAATAAAAAATGATTTGATAGGTCAAAAGAAAATAACCACTAAAATTTACTAAAAAAATAACCACTATTAACACTTTGGAGTATTGCTTTTTTGACTTATATGTTTTTCCTAAAATTATAACCATAACGTATGTACCATTTTGAACTTCTTTTTCCACATAAAAGTATATATATATATATATATATATATATTTTAATATTTATTTACTTATTTATTTGGTCGCACCAGGTCTTGGTTGCGGCAGGCAGGGTCCTTAGTTATGGCATGCGAACTCTTAGTTGCGGCATGCATGTGGGATCTAGTTCCCTGACCAGGGAGCGAACCCGGGCCCCCTGCGTTGGGACCACAGAGTCTTAACCACTGTGCCACCAGGGAAGCCCCTAAAAGTATATTTTGAATGTCAATTCATTATAAAAATAGACAGCTTTATTTTAATTTTTATATGTGATAAAGTCTTCTGTTATGCTTTTGTAGTATAATTCATTTAACCAATTTCCCTATTGAAAGATATTTAAGATACAAGTTTTCCTTCAAACTCTTTGTAAGCATATTAATGAATTTTCATAGGCTGAAATTCTGGAAGTGGATTTGTTCAATTAGAGGGTAGGTTTTTTTAAAGGCTCTATATATATATTGATAAATTTCCCTGAAGAATGGCTGTGCAATTTTATATGCCTTCCAGCAGTATAAGAGTGTGGAATTTTCTTTATATTCCTCCAAAATTTAGGATTATGTGCTTAAAATTAAAATAAATATTTGCCAATCTAAAAGAAAAAAATTGTTACCTTATTGTCATTTTAATTTACATTTCTTTGCTCATGAGGTTGAAAATATATCCACTGGTCATTTTCATTTCTTTTGGGAATAATCTCTTCATAGCCTTTGTTAATAAGAGTAACAGTTTGTTATAATTGTGCTAGGACACAAAATACACCAGTATTTTTCTCAGTTTGATTTAAAATTTCTTTATGTTTTCTTTGTTTGTTCCCTTCTCTCCCTTTCTTTCCTTCCTTCTTTACTTTTCCTTCCCGTTTCTTTCTTTCTTTCTTTCTTTCTTTCTTTCTTTCTTTCATAAAGTCAATTACATCAAGCACTTGCTTTACGGTTATATTTTAGAATTCATGCTTATGAGAGCCCCTCAATCCTAAGAATATAAATATTCACTTAAATATTATTTATAAATTTAACCCCCTAACCCATTTATGTTGTTATTTGTTGTGAGGTAAAGATATAACTTATTTTTTTCCAGGAAAGTATTAACTAACAACCCTAACACTCCTTATTCAACCATACATCCTTTTCCTACTGATTTAAAATGCCACTATCATCATACTTTTAATACTTGAATGCGTTTGTTTCTATTACTTGGTCTTCTAATGTGTTCCTTTGATTTCAATGCCTATTCCAGCACATTCAGTACTTTTAATTTGTTGTTTTTATTTTGATGACTAAGTTGATAACATCCTGGATCTTTTTTGCTGCTTAGCAAAGCTCAATAACCTTGAGAATGTACAGATTTCAGGAAGTCTTTTCTTCTTTGACTACCTCCTGAGAGAAAGGGGGGCGTGGAATTCACTAATCAGAGGAGAGGTTTCAGTGTCAAATGCTCTGGCCTTGTCTTTGTGAAAGAGGAGACCATTTCATGACCAATGATTATCTATATGTTAATTCCATTTAAAAGACAAGCAATTTAGTGACCTGGATGTTCAGATGTTAACACATGTTAAGTGCAATTGATTCTCCTGTTTTAGGTTGTAAGCTTAACACTAAAGAGGTCAAGAAGGATTAGTCTCCACACCAGTCTGTCCCCATCCCACTGCAGTAGCACAGGACAGCCTCACAATATAGGTCAAAAGCTTTCTCACTCATTCAAATGAATGCCACCTCTCCATTTAAGAATCTATGCTTCACTGCTACCAAAGCAAGCTCCCTGGGTGGAAAAATGCTTTTTACCAGGACCCTCCACTCTCTTTTAACGTTTCTGATAACTCTATTGCACCATCAAAAAGAAAACTTGATTGTTAACAGAAGTACTTTCTTTCTTTGGGGTTGGATCACCAGTTAAAGTTCTATTCGTGGCTTTGCTTAGTAAGATTAGAAAAATTCCAGGAATTTAAAAATTTAAGCAGTCCCAAGTGACCCACTGGATCATGGTAAGGTTGGACTCATGGGTGAGAACATTTCCTTTTTTTTAAATTTTTTAATCTTACCTTTATATTTGCTCTATGTTTTCCAGGAAAGCAGCAATTTATATTTCAGTTTGATGCTTTTATTCTTGACATTTACATATTTCTCTACAAATAAAATGATTTAGTGGCTAAGAAGCATGGACTCCAAAGCCAGATTCCCTGGATTCAAATTCTGGATTTACTACTGGTATGAATAATTATGTAGAACTGGGAAAGACAAAAGGATCACAATGATTTTTCAGCATCATACTGGAGCTTTGTCAAAAAGGCCCAACCAAGGATTATTTAATTGAGTAGAGGATGTACTTTGTTTGATTTACAACTTAGATCAGCTACTGTCAAACATTTTGCACTCAAGACCCTTTACTTTTTTTTTTTTGCACACACCCTGTGGCTTGCAGGATCTCAGTTCCCTGACCAGGGATTGAACCCGGGCCATAGCAGTGAAAGCCCAGAATCCTAACCACTAGGCCATCAGGGAACTCCCAAGATCCTTTACATTTTAATGAATTACTGAAGAAAGTAAATAACTTTTTGTTTGTGTAGGTGTATTCATCGATACTTATCCTATTAAAAATTAAAAGTGAAAATTTTTTGAAGTGTTTATTTTTCAGTTCATGTAAAATAAAATTTCAGGGTTTACACAAATGTCTAAGATGAACCTAACATTCCCCAACAGACCTTAGCCATCTTGCACTTCCTTCAGTATAGAAAGCGTAGTAAAGCCAAGGGACTGCAAAATCTCTGTACATGGTGAATTTTTCCCAAGGGCAAATGCTCAGTAAAATGAGCCACAGACCTAGCTGAGTTGACTCAATGGGGTTTTGGTTTTGGACAGCTCTCTCCTGTAAGTCCTGCTTTGCTCCTGTTGACTCAGATATTTGCCAGTTATTGGGTGAGTGCAAAACATCTGACTACAATAGAAATAAGCCTTCCGTGGAGTCACACAGACCCAGGCAGAATTTAGCCAAGAGCACAGTGAACATGAAACCTGAAGAGCGTTCACGAACAAACCCCTGAGCTCAGGCTGCAATGTTTACTCATACTGATATTCACTAAAATAGTTGGAACGTGAACCAGGCACAAACTACTATTTTAAAGCTGCCAGGAGTTGTTTTGGTTTTGGTTTTTTCTTATTGCTTGAGGTGGAGTGAAGTTAGAGACTTAAAGCAGGTGAAGGAACATTTCCTTTCTGTGGTTGAAATAGAATTTGTCCTAGGTTAGATCTTTCCTTCTTTCCAGGAGGCATCACTTTAGCCAGTCTTTTTAGCCATGGAGATGCAGAGTCATTGTACCTGGGAAACCAAACCCAAAGGCAGAGACCACAGGCTGAGATGTTATTCCATAATTGATGCAGACTGCTGTCTTGGCCTTTGCTGGGGTGTGTCTGACTATGTCTAGATGCTCTTTCTCTTTCTGAGGCCGGATGGACAGGACTCCTGGACACGATAAAAGAAAGCACCAGGGAACAATTCAATCTTATTTCCTAAAAATAATAATAAATAGATAATTCAATTTTTCCTTTAACATGGTTGACTTTTTTTTTATCGACAGCTTAGAAAAGTTTTGACTTCATGACTCTAGATTGGTAATGCCATGTAAGCTTTTCAGATTGTTGCTGAATTTGGGAAAAACTCGATTCAGATTTCACTCACGGACATGTTGAAAGATATCACTTCAAATTTTCTTGTGAAATGATTAATCTTAAACACTCTTCGAATTGATATATTTATTAACTAGTTTGTCACCAGTGTCCTTGTTTTTGAGCTTATTGAGTTTTTGTGCTTGTTTTGTGCTTGTTTTTGTGCTTATTGAACATGAAGGAAATGTTCATGTCGTCTTTGCTGATGTCTTTTCATCATATCTAAAATTTGAAGCTTTTTAAAATCTATTCATGTTGTTCGCTCCTCATTACTAATGGAATTATCAAACAATCCAAGGACTTTTTTTTTTGTTTTTTGGCGGTACGCGGGCCTCTCACTGTTGTGGCCTCTCCCATTGCGGAGCACAGGCTCTGGGCGCACAGACTCAGCGGCCATGGCTCACGGGCCCAGCCGCTCTGCGGCATGTGGGATCTTCCCAGACCGGGGCACGAACCCGTGTCGCCTGCATCGGCAGGTGGACTCTCAACCACTGCGCCACCAGGGAAGCCCTCAAGGACTTCTTTAATTCTTCTTTTCAAAATTTATCATTTCCTCTTAATGAATTACTCCCTTTGTTATGATTTGAAGAAATATTTTGTTATATCTTACTTTTGGAAGTCAGAATAATTTCTTTTGATTTTATTGTTCCTACATATTGCTTGTATTTCACATTTCATTAACTGTTTTTCTCTAATTTCTTTGAAAGAAATGTCCTTGAGTTTAGGGACAAAGATCAGCCTAAAGTATGTCTACGCTCCTGGGATTTCCTGGAGTGGCATCTCCTACCTCCCAAGGGCAGGGTGCCTTCTTGCTCCAGTGGCAAAATTTAAATCATAAAGGGAGTTCTCAGATGCTCAATCTGCCAGCTACATTTCTGTGAGCACATACTGCTCCCCTTCATTGTTTAAGGCTGTAATGTTTTATTTATCTTAGGACATGTTACACATCTCTAGGCAAAAGTGAATCTGGCACACTTTTTCTCAGTATGCAGAAATGAGGGTTTGCTAGAGAAATCTGCAAAAGAAAATATCTCTAACAATGCTCACGTTCATTTGTGGGAATAGATTAAAATAGAAATAAAGTGATGTGCATCGTTTCTGCTCCCTTTTTTCTCTTTTCCTGGAGCATGGAAGGAAGTGCAGCCTCTTCCATAGTTTCAGACTCTGGAGAAAATTTTATATAATCACTAATTCTGACAGTTTTCCATGAATCTCTGAGAAAAACACAGGAAAACTTCAGAGTGGGTCCTTGGGGAAACTGAACTTGGCTAGACGCCTGAGACTTCATGTGACTCAGTGGGGACACATGTGGCTCATTTATGCACAGACTTTCTTCCTTCCTGTGTGTTTTCTTACATGTCAGCTTCAGAAAGTTCCTTCCACAAACCTTTGACAAAGTTCTGGAATCATGCAGAAGTATCCCTGGAAGACAGATGACACCATACTCCTCATCTTTCCATGGAGGAGAGGCTATCTTCAAATTTTCTTTGGGCAATGACAACCAGTAAGATGAGCATTTGGATGCTGTGCTAATATAACATATTTCCTTATGTAAAACATCTGTCTTTAGGGCCCCAAATTAAATTTTCTCTCTTTTCTTTTTTTTTTTGCTGTACGCGGGCCTCTCACTGTTGTTGACTCCCAGCCGCTCTGCAGCATGTGGGATCTTCCCGGACCGGGACATGAACCCGAACCCGTGTTCCCTGCATCAGCAGGCGGACTCTCAACCACTGCGCCATCAGGGAAGCCCTAAATTTTCTCTTTTATTACTCATTCATGATGAACCTAAAAGACTTAAATGAGATCTGTTTAGCATCTGCTAAAATCATGTCCATCGACAACATTCTTATCTCTTTGGACCAAATGCAACCCTCAGATGACTGCATGGTTTTACCAACAGCTCCTTTGGATTTATCACCCTTTTATTGCTCTGATTTCTGGATTCAGATAGCTTGCTCAGTTTTCACATTTGACAAGCTTCCTGTCTCAGTTTCACTCTTGTTTCCACATCTGTTTCTCACTTTTTTCCAGAAACAGATGTAGCCATTCCCAAAATTGATTTGCTAAATACAATTTACAGGGTCCATGTTTTCATGGATAAACTCTTCGGGGGTCTGTAAATCTTTGTGAAATCTTTATGAAATAGTATTTTCATCCCAATGCTTGTTTTTCAAACACTTTTTGGAGCTTTGTTTGTTTTTTTTTTCCTGACACACAGAAAAGATTTTTAGGGAAAAATAAATTGGGTCCACTAGTACAGCAGAGTTATTTGGGTGAGGAACTTCATTTTGAATATTAACAGCAGACACAGATCTGGGCATCTAACAGGCTGAGTTTGGAGACAGAACAGCAAGTGCAATGGAAGAAAGGCTAAGGGGAGCTGATCCAGCTGTAAGAATGCTTAGGAAAAGGACAACTGGTCAGGCCGAATATGACATCTCAATTACAGGTGCTGCTGTGGGGACAGGTACAAACACTCAAAATCTATCAGGTGGATGGCCCTCCTGCTTGCCTAAACTTCTTTCAGTGCGAAAGTTGGGTTTTGGCCACTGGCCAATGGTGAAGGGTTCTAGACCTTGAGGGACCAGGCAAGAGCAGAGCAGGACCTGAAGCCTCAACTCAAATTAGATACTTACACCAGGGCCCAAGGAAGCGTCATGGTTCAAAAACAGGTTGCAGAGAAGTGGGGAAATACGAAGACAAAATGGCAGTCCAGGTACAGAAATCAGCACAGATTAATAGAAGCACTCCAAGCAGCCAGGCTGTTCATGCCGAGATTACCAATTTCTTACTAATCCTTTTTTACATCTGCAGAGATAAGTTCACATGTAAAGAGGTATGGATCCTTTCTCAAAAACACTCTAATAAATACATCACAGTGGAAAAATTCATATGCTTAAGGAGCTCAATGCTCTTCTCTTGTCTCCTCCCCTCCTTCCAATAATATTGGCTTTTGCACTAGAGCTCCCCGGTCCCTGTTCTCACGGCAACTCGCAGGAGGGAATGAAAGTGCAGGGTGGACAAGGCGATAGAGAAGCAAGAAAAGACATGTCCCAAAGCAGTGCGTGGCTCCCCCTTTAGCCCCGGCCACACCCCCAAACAGTATTCCTGTTCTGCACGGAAAAGGGATTTCCTCCTCCTCCCTCCCCCGCTCCCACCTGATTTCTCCACATCTGGAATCCTAAGCCAGCCAAGGAAGTATGGAAACAAAATTTAAGATGTGCTGAGTTGCTTCCCGGAGGGAAATGGAAGCTGTAGCCCGAAACTAGAGGAAACGAGGCTTTTCAAAGCCGGGGTGGGGAACTGCGATGAGGTAAGAAGAGCACACCTTTGGGGAGTTTTTTTGGGTTCCTTGTTCACCCAAATTTGCTTTGTGTGCAGGAGGGTGAGGGCCTGAACCCTTCTCGGCTTCTGTGCCGTTTCCACATGTTTACAACTGCTGAGCGTCCACGCAGAGTTCCTGCGATGCGTGTTAACGCCTACCCTGGCTGCGAGAGACCAGAGCAGCTGGCCAGCATGTGTTTCCAGTGGGCTGGGGTATGTTCTCGTCAGACTGCGTCCACAGGAGAGTCGTAAAATACTTTGCCCTGTCTTTCCTTTTAGTTCCTCCCTACACATGCATGTGGGATTTGTGAGCTGAGTGTGTGAAACAGGTGTGAAATGAAATCTGCCCCTGGAGTTGATGCAGGAGGTTCTTATTTGGGGGGGGGGGAGGCAAAGGGAAATTTCTAGAGTCTTCAGATGGAGCAGTGACCCAATAGCTCATTGAATTGTGTTCTTGTGGGTCCATAAAAAATGGCCTCCATAGTCTAATCTTTCAAAATATGTTTGACTTACAATTTTTGACAAATCCAAGAAGCATAGAGGATTTGGTCTCTTTCTTTTTCTTCCTTCCTTCCTCCCTCCCTTCCTTCCTTCCTTCCTTCCTTTCTTTCTCTCTTTCTTTCTTTTTTTCTCTCTCTCTTTCTTCCTTCCTTCCTTCCTTTCTTTCTTTCTTTCTCTCTTTCTTTCTTTCCTTCTCTCCTTCTTTCTCATCTCTCTCTCTCACCCTCCCTCCCTCCCTTCTCCCTTCCTGTTTTTCTTTCTTTTTTGGTTTCTTTCTTTTAAGAAGACCCAGAGACCCTTCTGCTCCAGACCCCTTTCAAGTTCCCTATGTTTCAGGAATGCACTGGAAGCACTGAAATGTTACTTAGCATCTACTTCTGCATAGGAAAAGAACGATTTAATCACTAATGCAAATCTCCAATGAGCAGTGTCTGGTTGATTTGCAGCAGCTAACTCTCTATTCCATCATGAACCAATCAAGCTCTCAGTTAATATGTGAAATGTGGTGAAAAATAAAACATATCTTTTTTAAAGTTGGTTTTGAAATGCTGCTGAGACAACCAATGATTACTGTGCACCCACTATGTACAAGGCCTAATGTATGCAAGATGCCAGACCTTCCTTATTTTTGTGGATCAACTTTTCCAAGACTTTGTTAGTCCATTGCCCTGCCCATCCTCCCCCCCAACCCCTGCCCAGGATAATATTCTGCGTGCTACCCCAGGCACAGAGAGCATGACTGTTTCATTTACAGTGGCCTTCTGGGTAGCTGATGCAATTAAAGAAAACAGTCCTAAGGATCTAAACACTGCAGCCATGTCCCCTCCGTTCCCATGCCCCATTGCCATTTATATCTGTATATACTGTGTTCTATTCTGGAGTAACTTGAAACAAGATCTTTAAAACTTAATTATTTTGTGCTTATTCTCAAAAAAGAATGTAAATGATTTTTACTCTGTTAATAAAGGAGGGTTTTGTAAAGCATATATGTTTACACTACAAAAGGAGAGTGAGGTTCAAGTAAAACAATTTAAATGTAAAAGATAGAATGTGTATAAAGGCTTCTCTTCAAATATGAGTAGAAGGGAATTTTTGTCTGTTTTATGAAGTAAGAAGTTATAGCTTTGAGAAGATAGATGAATTTTCTATTGCAAGGGTATCAAAAAGATGATAATATTGGTATTTCTCAACAGGAAATGTTTTGTAGAAATATTTCAATTTAATTTAAACTTAGATGAAGAAGTCATTCACCTCTCTCTCTCTCTAGCCCCCCTCTCTCTTTCTCTCTCTATAATATATATCATATATATTATCTAATAATATATATTTATATATAATTTAATAATGGTTCAATGTAGTAGTTAGTTTGGCACAGATTTAGTTATATACACAAAAAGTGCTATAGCATTACTTTTTGCTCAACTTAATCTGTTTCAAAATTTAAAATCAGCACCATTTTACTAAACCTTTTCCTGCCTAAGAGAAAAGAAAAATTTTTTTTTCTCTCGTAGGCTTAATTTTCCATGTCTGCCACCACCTCCACCAACAACAAATGAATTGAAGGGTGGAAATTTCATAGTTTCCAATCTGGTTGATTTATCTCCATAGACAAACGTACCTCAAGTCTTTGGTTTTGGGGGTCAATGAATATTTGGAATCAAAATAGTATTTTTACAATCCCTGGCTATAGATTAATTAGGACTTGTCAATCCACAATATTTCTTTACCCAGATTAGGGGGAAATATCTAGAGTAAGGGCCTACAAACTTTTCTGTAAAGAGCCAGTAGCAAAGATTTTCAGCTTTGCAGGCCATGCTATCTCTGTGGCTACTACCGGACTCTGCACACAGATCTGTCTATGTGCAAATCTGCCATAGACAGTGAATACACAAATGGCCATGTCTGTGTTCCAGTAAAACTTTATTCACAAAAACAGGCAGCAGGTCAGGTTTGCCCCCCACTCCCACCCCCACCATCCCCCTGCCCCAGAATGTATTTGCTAATCCCTGCTCTAAGCCAACAGATCTACCTCATTCTCAGGATTTCACCTCACCCTATTGAAGAAAGCTTTCCACACTTCTTATTCTTTCCATTCTACTGTTTCCTTTAAGTTGAGTACAGACTGAGTGGACATTAGGGCTTGAGCTACACCAACACTTCCCAAAGTATGTTCCACAGAATACCAACTCCTGAAAGACATATAGTGAAAAACAGAATTAAATGAATTTTGGAATCACTATACACTATTTTCCCTACAGATTCAGTGGAAGCCTACAGTAAAGAAACCTGTTTACCTCGGAGTTTCTCACACTTGGAAACCTTTTTGAACGTATGTCTATAAGCATCTTGTGCAGGTACAGTTCTGTGGGGCATGCACTGGGAATGGTGACCTAGATGTAGCAAAGGCCTTCAAAATCTTTTGTATTGTTTATTGGATATTTTCAATGAAACTGAAAATATTTTTGAATTATCCCAATACCTTTTAATAGCCATTTATTTCATGATTTTTTCAAAATATCTTGGACTTCTAAAATTTTGAAAGCAGCATGCAAATTTTGTCACATATATAGTTGCCTTATCATTAAAGTTTAAAGGAGTTTGACATAAAGGCTGCCTAACATATTACTTTCATCTCTGAGACTGTTTACACTGTTTTTTACAAGTGAAGATGGAGGGGACAGTTCTCCTTTTTCATTATGGGAAGGATTTATCTGACCCCATCTCACACAGACCAACACAACAGTAGCTTCAATTAGGCCAACTTATGTGCAAAGCTCTGTGCTTAATATAATAGAGGCATAAGATTAGTTAATGTGCACAAAATGAGTAGCTACTAGCAGTGTTTTACAGATGAGGAAAATGATGATTAAAAGGTTATCAGTAACTTGCCCAAAGTCAGACAGCTCTAGTCAATAGTAGCACTGAGATTTGAGCTACCTGTCACTTTTTTCCTAATGGAATATCCTCACTGGAAAATTATTTCATCTCTGTCTAACTAAGGTCAATGCAACGATTTTCATATTTACATATGACTAGAAAATTTATCTAAGGAAAATGCACTAGTTTCAACTTCCCCAAATGGGATTATTTTGAGATCTGAAATCATCCAAGTTATCCTCAAAAAGTGCTTTCAATTATAAGAAAAGAAAAAAAGTTAGTTATACTTTAATAAATTTATCACATTAATATAGGTCAAAGTTATGAATATTGTTGTAATTTTATAAGCCAGATACATACCTGATGATTTGTAAAAATCCTTTTTATATTAATGTTTTTATTTCATTTCTGTCCCTTTTATGATATTTGAAATAATTTTTATTTTTCAACAGGATAAAAAAAAAGGTTTACCATTGTTTTATAAATGTTTCGTCACATATAGGCAATTTTTTTTGTTGTTTTCATTAGATACTTGATCAGGAACACAATCCCGATTAGAATACTATTTTTATAAAGACATAAGATCTGCTCAGGAGTGATTCATTTTATAACATTATACCCAAGGACAGGGTGAAAACAGAGGAGGAATTATTGAGAAGAAATGTGTGTGACTGTTTCAGTTTATATACATATATTAGAAGAGGGGAAGAAAAGAGAAATGTAAAGGTTGCCGTATTAGTTTCCAAAGGCTGTCATAACAAATTAGGTCAACCTAGATGGCTTACATCAACTGAAATATATTGTCTCACAGTTCTAGAAGTTAGAAGTCCGAAATCAAGGTGTCAGCAGGGCTTTGCTGCCTCTGGAGGCTCCAGGGAATAATCCTTCCTGCCTCTTCCAGTTTCTGGTAGTTGCCAGCAATCCTCGGCATGCCCTAGTTTGTGGCAGCATAACTCCACGTTCTGTCTTCATACTCACATGGACATCTTCCTTTTGTGTGTATCTGTGTCCAAATTTCCCTTTCCTAATAAGGGCACCAGTCATTGGATTAGGACCTACTCTAATGACCTCATCTTAACTTGATTACATCTGCAAAGACCCTATCTCCAAATTAGGTCACTTCACAGGTCCCAAGAGTTAGAAATTCAATATATCTTTTGCGGGGGACACAATTCAATCCAGTTCGGTTGCCACTGTAAAGGAAATAACTAGGGGTTTGAATATCAAGCAATTATCCTTCTCAGACAATATGAATTCATGTATCTATATTTAGCATTTGTTTTGAAGAATAATAATTTGCTCACTTATGTAGTCTTCTGTGACTCTGACCTGACCAAGTCACACTAAATAAGTGAGCCTGGATATGCAGCTAAAAATGCAAAACTCATGCCGTGTGCAGACAACTTGAGAAATTCTCTCACTTATTACTTGCTGATCAGTAAAAACAGCTCTAAATAACTAAGGATAATTCATCTGTTACTTGACTTTTTAATTGAACAAGTAATTCATGAACATTTCAAAACTTTCAAACATAACAGAATGAAATTCAGCAAAAATTACACTGCCCAACCCTGAACTTCTGTTTTAGTTTCTCAAGTAACTTGCCTTGAGGCAATCAGTTTCTTCTGCATGCATAAGTGTTTGTGTGTGTGTGTATGTACATACAGTACATACAGTACATAAAATTCTTTTTTCTTTTTTACTATGTTTAATCTGTACCCATTGTTCTGCACCTTATTTTTCTCCTTGGTAATTACTTAATGTCAGTATATATAAATCGACCTCATTTATTTAATCACACATTATATTCCATTACATGGATAATCTATACTCCTCCTCTCTCCTTCTGAGAATAGTCACTATTCTCACTTCTAACACCATAAATTAGTTTTGTCTGTTTTTGAAGGTCATAGAGATTGAATCACATGATATATATTTGTATTTGTATGTATCTGGCTTCTTTTGATTTTTATTAGTTATTGCCCTAAACTGCTCTTTGTTCATTTCCATTGCTTTGTAGTATTCCATTGAGGGAATAGAATAAAATATATTCATTCTGATGTTGATGGGGTATTTCTATTGTCTCCTTTTGGGGAACTTTCAAATGATGCTGCCATGAATATTCTTGTACATGTGCTTGCATGTAAGTGTGCATGAATTTCTTTTGGCTACATACCTAGGAATGAAATAGCTGGGTCAACCTTCCTAGAAAATGCTAAAATATTTTCCAAGTGATGGTACTACTTTGCAGGTACGCCCATTGCTCTTTATTTCAAATAACTTTTTATTTACAGTCTTTTACATTTTCATCATTCTGGGGTGTGTGTATGGTGTCTTAGTGTTTGGACTTCCCAGAGGACTTAGGCTGAGCAAATGTTTGTGGGCTATTTGACTACGTATTTTGTAAAATTTTTGTTCAGTTTTCTTGCTCGATTGTCTACTGGGTTAACTATGTTTTTCCTATTGATCTGTAGGAGTGTGTGTGTGGGGTGTGTGTAGGTCACAAGTCCTTTTGTCTGTGCTACTGTCTTTGCAAATATATCGTCCCACTCTGTGACTTCCATTTTTACTCTTAATGGTGTCTTTTGATGAAGAGAAGGTCTTGATCTTAATGTATTCAATTTTATCAATATTTTCTTTATGGTTTCTACTTGTATGTACTGTCTAGGAAATCTTCATCTACTTCAAGGACATGAGATAGTTTTCTGTTTGTATCTTCTAATGCTTTTTGTTTTACCTTTCATATTTAGAAGATGTGAACATAGGTCAATTTTCATTTTTCTAATTGGATGACCAATTAACTGAGCACTGTTAATTGACAAGACCATCATTTCCTCACTGCTGGGTCATATCACCTTTATCAGAAATGGAATATCCATATACGCACAAGTCTGTTTCTGAACTCCCATCTGTTTAAGTGGTCTCTTTGTGTCTTTATACCACTCTTAACTTTTTTCTACTCTTAACATAATTTCTACATCTAATATCTTCTAGAACATCTTGTAAGATAAGTTTTCTCTTCATTTTGTTTTCTTTTTCATCTCCTTACATTTCTATATACATTTTAGAATCAGGTTGTCAAATTCCAAATTTTGCTCAGAGTTTGTTTGAACTGAATCTAAAGATCAATTTGTGTACAATGACCTTTATGGTATGATCATGGTATATCCCTACCTTTATTTATGTTTTCATTAATTTTTCTTTTTAGTTTTCTATGTGGATATTTTTCACATGTTTTGTTAGTTTGGTTCTCACAAAATGGGTTTTTATGCTATTGCTGCATGGTCAAGTTCTTATGTCATGTTTTAAAGAATTTATTGGTTTATAGTTTCTTCTTGTCCTTTTAATATCTATTCCATCTGTAGTGATGTCCCTTTTCATTCCTGAAATTATTAGTGCCTTTCTTCTTTTTTTCTTCTTTTTCTTTATTAGTGCCTTTCTTCAGCATTTCAGGATTTCATAAATTTTATTAGTCTTTCCAAAGAACAAAATTTCCAGTTACCTTATTTTTCCATGTAAGTTTTTTTTTAAGTTGACATTTGTGAATTTAATAGTTTCTTATTTCTATAAACTTTTGAAGCTTAATTTTCTAATCTAGTTCTTTGTTATTCAGTCTTTCTTTTTTTCTAAGATACGAACTGAAGGCTATACATGTCCCTCTAAAGCATGGTTTTAGCTGCACTCCAGAGGTTCTGAAATGTATTTCTATTTTCATACAATGAAACTATTTCTAACTTCCATTGCATCTTCCTTTTCAATCCATTTGTTATTTAGAAGTATATAGCCTAACTTTCCAGTATATAGAATTACCAAGTTATCTTTTTTCTATTGATTTCTAGCTTAATTTTATTGAAATTTCTACTGATTCCTAGCTTAATAAAAGAATACAGAGTATTCTTTATATATTTCAATAATTTGAAATTTATTGAGACATACTTTATGGCCCAACATGTGCTCTGTTTTCCCAAATGTTGTGTGTGCTCTTGAAAAGAATTCATTCTCTGCAGTTATTTAGTACAATTAACTCATAAGTTAATATGTCAGTTAAGTTCATTAATCATGTTTTTCAAATCATGTATATCCTGACCAAACTTTTTATTCTATTTGTTACTAAGAGAAACACATTAAAATTATTTCATTATGATCATAGATTCTTTTTGTTTAGTTAATTTTTGCTTAATATATTTAAAAATTATTGTAATCGTTTCTTTCAAATAATTTAGAATTGTTTTAACTTTCTGGTGAATTAAATTTTTAATCAAAATTAAATAACTTTATACCCAGTAATACTTTTTGTCATTAATTCTACTTTGTCTAATAATAATGGTGAGTTCTATCAAACATTTAGAGAAGAGCTAACACCCATCCTCTCAAACTCTTCCAAAATATTGCAGAGGAAGGAACACTCCTAAACTCATTCTATTAGGCCACCATCACCCTGATACCAAAACCAGACAAAGGTGTCTCAAAAAAAGTAAATTACAGACCAATATCACTGATGAACATAGATGCAAAAATCCTCAACAAAATACTAGCAAACAGAATCCAACAGCACATTAAAAGGATCATACACTATGATCAAGTGGAATTTATCCCAGAGATGCAAGGATTCTTCAGTATATGCAAATCAATCAATGTGATACACCATATTAACAAATTGAAGAATAAAAACCATATGATCATCTCAATAGATGCAGAAAAAGCTTTTGACAAAATTCAACACTCATTTATGATAAAAACTCTCCAGAAAGTGGGCATAGAGGGAACTTACCTCAACATAATAAAGGCCATATATGACAAACCCACAGCAAACATCATTCTCAATGGTGAAAAACTGAAAGCATTTCCTCTAAGATCAGGAACAAGACAAGGATGTCATTCTCACCACTATTATTCAACGTAGTTATGGAAGTCCTAGCCACAGCAATCAGAGAAGAAAAAGAAATAAAAGGAATACAAATTGTAAAAGAAGAAGTAAAACTGTCCCTGTTTGTAGATGACATGGTACTATACATAGAGAATCCTAAAAATGCCACCAGAAAACTACTAGAGCTAATCAATGAATTTGGTAAAGTTGCAGGATACAAAGTTAATGCACAGAAATCTCTTGCATTCCTATACACTAATGATGAAAAATCTGAAAGAGAAATTATGGAAACACTCCCATTTACCATTGCAACAAAAAGAATAAAATACCTAGGAATAAACCTACCTAGGGAGACAAAAGACCTGTATGCAGAAAACTATAATCACTGATGAAAGAAATTAAAGATGATACCAACAGATGGAGAGATATACCATGTTCTTGGATTGGAAGAATCAATATTGTGAAAATGACTATACTACCCAAAACAATCTACAGATTCAATGCAATCCTTATCAAATTACCAATGGCATTTTTTACGGAACTAAAACAAATCATCTTAAAATTTGTATGGTGACACAAAAGACCCCAAATAGCCAAAGCAGTCTTCAGGGAAAAAAAATGGAACTGGAAGAATCAGACTCCCTGACTTCAGACTGTACTACAAAGCTACAGTAATCAAGACAATATGGTACTGGCACAGAAACAGAAATATAGATCAATGGAACAAGATAGAAAGCCCAGAGATAAACCCACACACCTATGGTCAACTAACCTATGACAAAGGAGGCAAAGATATACAATGGAGAAAGGACAGTCTCTTCAATAAATGGTGCTGGGAAAACTGGACAGCTACATGGAAAAGAATGAAATTAGAACACTCCCTAACACCATACACAAAAATAATCTCAAAATGGATTCAAGACCTAAATGTAAGGCCGGACACTATAAAATTCTTAGAGGAAAACATAGGAAGAACACTCTTTGACATAAATCACAGCAAGATCTTTTTTGATTCACCTCCTAGAATAATGGGAATAAAAACAAAAATAAACAAATGGGGATGGTGGTGTGCTGAATTGGGCGATTGGGATTGACATGTATACACTGATGTGTATAAAATTGATGACTAATAAGAACCTGCTGTATAAATATATATATATATGTGTAGGAGATAGGCTGTCCAGGCATCAGATTACTTTTTCTTTTTTAAAACTCTGCAGTGGATTCCAGTATGCACTGGATTAAACATCGTACCCCACACTGTGAGACACACAAAGATAGGTTAAGAACCAGCTCTTTTCTCCAGTTGCTAATACCCAAGTGCGTGAAATACCCATAGTGTATTGTAAATGTTTAAAAACTGGCTATCTGAACAGAAAGCCCTAATTTGTAGCATTTGCTGATTTTCATGGTGTAAATACTTTCATCATGGCCAATTTCAAGCTAACAACGTGACTCATTCAATGCAGAGCTGGGAAGAGATGTGAAAATGCACACCATTATACAGTATTTCTACCACACAAAGATAACAGACATAAATACCTCAACAGCATAGATAATAACAAAATATGGTAAAAATAATTAGGGAATATGAGTTTTGACTATGTGTTACTTAGATTTTTAATATAATTTGTTTAATTGTAAGTTATGTTAATATTTAATAATGGCTCCGTTTAACAACCAGCTTACAAAACCTTTCAAAGTTTAAAAATTATTTCTTACTCTGTGACATACATCACAGCAAGATCCTTTTTGACCCACCTCCTAGAGAAATGGAAATAAAAACAAAAATAGACAAATGGGACCTAATGAAACTTAAAAGCTTTTGCACAGCAAAGGAAAGCATAAACAAGATGAAAAGACAACCCTCAGAATGGGAGAAAATATTTGCAAATGAAGCAACGGACAAAGGATTAATCTCCAAAATATACAGGCAGCTCATGGAGCTCAATATCAAAAAAACAAACAACCCAATCCAAAAATGGGCAGAAGACCCAAATAGACATTTCTCCAAATAAGATATAAGGACAGCCAACAAACACATGAAAGAATGCTCAACATCACCAATCATTAGAGAAATGCACATCAAAACTACAATGGGGTATCACCTCACACCAGTCAGAATGGCCATCAACAAAAAATCTAGAAACAATAAATGCTGAAAAGGGTGTGGAGAAAAGGGAACCCTCTTGCACTGTTGGTGGGAATGTAAATTGATACAGCCACTATGGAGAACAGTATGGAGGTCCCGTAAAAAACTAAAAATAGAACTACCATACGACCCAGCAATACCACTACTGGGCATATACCCTGAGAAAACCATAATTCAAAAAGTGTCATGTACCACAGTGTTCATTGCAGCACTATTTACAATAGCCAGGTCATGGAAGCAACCTAAGTGTCCCAATGACAGATGAATGGATAAAGAGGTGTGGTACATATATACAATGGAATATTACTCAGCCATAAAAAGAAACAAAATTGAGTTATTTGTAGTGAGGTGGATGGACCTAGAGACTGTCATACAGAGTGAAGTAAGTCAGAAAGAGAAAAACAAATACCATATGCTAACACATATATATGGAATCTAAAAAAAAAAAAAGGCGCTGAAGAACCTAGGGACAAGACAGGAATAAAGACGCAGATGTAGAGAATGGACTTGAGGACACGGGGAGTGGGAAGGGTAAGCTGGGACGAAGTGAGAGAGTGGCATGGACATATATACACTACCAAATGTAAAATAGATAGCTAGTGGGAAGCAGCCGCATAGCACAGGGAGATGAGCCCGGTGCTTTGTGACCACCTAGAGGGGTGGGATAGGGAGGGTGGGAGGGAGAGGCAAGAGGGAGGAGATGTGGGGATATATGTATATGTATAGCTGATCCACTTTGTTATACAGCAGAAACTAACACACCATTGTAAAGCAATTATACTCCAATAAAGATGTTAAAAAAAAAAAAAGGTCTACAAATAAATGCTGGAGAGGGTGTAGAGAGAAGGGAACACTTGTACACTGTTGGTGGGAATGTAAGTTGGTACAGCCACTATGGAAAACAGTATGGAAGTTCCTCAGAAAACTAAAAGTAGAATTACCATATGATCCAGCAATCCCACTTCTTGGAATATACCCAGATAAAATTGTAATTCAAAAAGATACATGCACCCCTATGTTCATAGCAGCACTGTAAATTAAAAAAAAAAAAATTAGTTCTTGAGAGCCTGTACAAACCACCACCCCTAATGCATTATGATATGTGAACTACAATAGAATACTGGAAAAAAATAAACACTATTGAAGCTTATTTTCTCCTTTGTTCCTGAAAGCCACTTAGTGGAGGTGGTGGAGGGCATATTATTCCCTTTTGACTGATGAGGATATCAAGTTTCACAGAGATTTCAATTTGTCCCCTCCTGAGTAAGCCACAGAGCTGAACCAGACCACCATCATCTGTCTCCCATTCACTGTCTCACCCACACACCTTTTTAGAATCATCTTAGAAAGAAGGAAAATGAATTGGGGGACTTTTTTCAGAAGATTTTAATTATTGATGTACCTATACTTAAAACTTGTCCAAGCGACACCTTACTCATCATTGAAGTGATTTCCTTTTAAAGATGAAGTTTAGAATAACATTTCACACAAAAAACTCTCTGCACCATCAACTAATAAATATTTACTAGGCACTTACTTTGTACTCTGCTAGTGATGTGAAGATGGCAAAAGGAATGTTAAGTTTTGCTTCCTACACTCAAGGAGCCTTCAATCTTATATATCGAATTACTATGTTGTATGCCTGAAACTAACATAACACTGTAAATCAACTATACTTCAATTTTTAAAAATCCAACGGGGGCTTCCCTGGTGGTGCAGTGGTTGAGAGTCCGCCTGCCGATGCAGGGGACACGGGTTCATGCCCCAGTCCAGGAAGATCCCACATGACGCGGAGCGGCTGGGCCTGTGAGCCATGGCCGCTGAGCCTGCGCGTCCGGAGCCTGTGCTCCGCAACGGGAGAGGCCACAACAGTGAGAGGCCCGCGTACCCTAAAAAAAAAAAAAAAAATCCAACGGAACTTTGTTCTTGTGCTCCTCCATGAATGTTACTCAGCTAACTTCCTCATGTCTGTTCTCGTGTATGTGTGTGTCTACTTCAGCTTCTCTCCCAACCTCTTTATTCTAGGCTCTGAACTTCCAGTTCTGTTCCATTTCTGAGAAGACTTTGGATTGGCTAGTTGATAACTGAAAGCTTTGGCCACTGTCAGGACTTTAGATTGGCTGCCCTTGGTTGAGCTCTGACAGCAGATTCTATTCCCTCACTGACCTTCGTAGCAGAGATTATGGCAGAGTTTTCTCCTTACCTTGGCATGCAGGCAGGTATTATTGACATATCTAGTTCAGATAGAATAATTACAGAAATGCAAAAAGAAAGGTGCGAGATATCCGATGTCGAAAGTTTAGCCAGTGGTTTTATTAGATCGGAACACATGGCTATTCAGAGCAACAAATGACTTGCCTGACACCACATAGCAACTTAACATCAAACTCCAAAACTCCAGTGTATGTAAAAGCATCAAACCACTTTTATTATTTCAGTAACAAAGTTGCTTCTAAAAAACAATCTTTATACTAATATACTGCCTTCATAAAGATTCCAAAAATTCCCTTTCTGAGTTTTATATCTCTTTGCTTTCTTGATCAGTGGCTATTTTGTGTTTTAAAGTGTGAGCTCAAAAAGTCGAGAACATAGTTTGGCTCAATTTCATTTATTGTTCACTGTGGTTCCACATCACAGTGAAAGCCAATGGATGATTCTTTCCTGCCTTTTTAAAAAAATCATATCTGGAGTTGCCTACAGCTTTCATAACTTTTTCCAAAAAGACTTTCCCTAAAGGAAACTGGGAGGTTTGGTTTTATGTTATTTAGGTCATTTAATCAGAAAGCAAATAATCTGTCTTTGATCATGCCCTTGCCAGAAGATCCCTAACTCATTAGTGTGCTATTAATGAGGCTGGATTTTAAAGCAGGTGTTGTTAAGTGCAATCAGAGCAGCTTTATTAAGCCGCAAATTGTCTTGCGATGACAAAGGAAGTCAGATTGGTCCATGCTCAGTTAACCTTTGTCTATATGCATGACTTGGCTGATTAAACAGCAATTGATAATGACCTTCAGTCTGGCAAAGCTGGAAAAAGGTGATGCCTGATGCTGGCATTCATTGTACGTGATGTGAGTGACAGGCAGGCAATCTCTTTAATTTAGAAATCTATAATGCAATTTCAAAATTAACTAATATCACAGTGCAATGAGCAACTAATTTATGTGTATTAAACTGATATTTTGATGTGTGTGTTGTTTCAGAGGAGAAGCATTATTGCAAAGAGAGAGCGTTAACATCAAGTCAAAGTAGTTTTGACTAACCATGCTTAGTATCTAGAGAAAGAAGACTGTGCAAGATAAAGGACAGTTGTTTTTTGGAGATTATTAATTTATTTAACAAGCATACTGGGCTCCTAATATGTTGAAGACCCTGGCCTGGTGAATTAAACACAGGAGCTGTATCTCAGGAGCTCACAATGGGGTGATAGACAGGAACATTAATTTTATTACAATTTATTCAGTGCAACAGCAGTTTATCATTAGCACGTGAAAAGAATGCTGTCATTCTCAGAACCTCAACTGACTCCAAAATGTGGAGGGAGAATCAGGGTTGTGGGGGAAATTGTAATTTATTGAGTGCCTATTATATGCTAGGTACTTTGTCCACATTACCCCTCTGAATCCATGTAACAATTCTTAGGTAAATATGTAATTTCATAGATGAGGAAACAGTTCATTCTGTTGCCCAAGGTCAGTCAAGTAGTAAGTAAGTAGCACAGCCCGGAGCTGTTTGTCTCTAAAACCCACAGCATTCTGGGGAAACACTCAAGATAAATGGAGTAAGAGTCAATAGCAAATTACGTACCATTTGTGTTGTGTGTATGTGCGTGTGGGGTTCTAGCTTCCTTGTTGCCTGGTTTGGGAAACATAATACATGGGTCACATTGTTTTGAGATCAGTATTAAACAATAGCTTCTGTCTCGTGGTTTTATAAATTTCCCTGTACTTTTTGCAAGTTCATCTTCATGAACGGACGTGTAATGACTTCACCATTTGTCACAGCATACATCCTTTGCATTAAGAAGGCTTTACAAAGCATACCCTACTAAAATATAAATAGTCCAGAGATGGTTATAACTTGAAATTTTGCTAACAGTTACACTGCCCAGCTTGGGGTTAAGGACATTTTTTTCTGGGGTGTGTTAAGATGTGTGCCAAGAAAAAAGTCTAGCCAGGCTCAAATAGGTTTGTTTAACTGTTAAACAAAATTAGAGAGGTTTCTTTCTTACTGCAGGACCTTTCAGAGCCTTTAATATGCTAATGAGTATTGTGACTTTCCAAGGATAGGATTTGGTATCTAGGCATTTCCCCGAGTTTTCTTGACCATGAGGCTCTTTGTTCTTTGAGCACCAATTAACACTCACAAGAGTTAGTGTCTGCAGAACAGAGGGAGCTCCTGCTTTATAAAAAATTAGCAGCCAAGTAACAGCATAGAGAAGGCAGAGAAGAGAAAGATGGAAGAACATTAATACAGGAAATATGAAAGTTCAATGATTGATTTTATCTTTTTCACAACTTTGCAAGAACTTGTTGTGAGTATTTAAATGCTGGAAAAATTTTAGTGAATGGTATGATCACTTCTGACATAAATATAAATGATATCTAAATTGCCTAAACCAAATATCAATCGTTACTATAAATATTGGTTGAGTTTCTCTGAATCCTACATCTCCTGAATAACATTTGAATGAGCTATTCATTTTGAGATTATGTAAAGGTAATCAAAGGATTAATAGGGCAAGAGGAACATGGGACCTTGAAATAAACTGTGTAAACTTACTAAGAATTGACTAAGACCCATAAAAGTACAAATTATTTGCAGTTCTATTAGCTGTTGTGTTCTAGGTCAACCCTGGTTGCACTTGTAGAATCACCTCTCAGAAGCATATTTTTAAAACTCCAACCTCCAAGAACAAAATCTCTGATGCTCGGTCAGGGTCAGCTGTCAATCATTCCCCAACAGGGTAATATCTCTTCGGTCCTGTCCAGGGTCCTCCGCTTTTTGTCTCTGCTGTACAACATTCTGTTTCTGCCCCACATTCATCCCACTGGTTGCTTCCTGCTATCATTGCTAGGAAACCAGTTGACATCAGGTATTAAAACTCTCCATCTGCAAGGGCAAAATGTTAAATTACAGGTTATCTCTGCCACTCCAAGTCCATTTGCTGTATTATAATTGTTATTGCTATAGTGCTTCCTGTTCTTGTCCCGTTACTGCATTGATGCGAGTATCACGGTGACTGTGGGAGCCTTGAATTCCCCTTGAAGCTGCTGGAATCTTTCCAAGCATGCACTATAATAGTTTCATTGCCTGGAAATGGCCTCGGCTCACAGGGAAAGAAGGCTGCTTGGAAGATTGTCTGAGAATTGTCATATTTAAGAAGGAACTAAGTTCACTTGCCACCAATTCATAATTATTTTTTTCTGTTTAAACATTTTCCAGACTTCCTCAGAAGACCACTTATTTCTACCCACTTTAGAGAATCCTGTTTCCTCCTATTTAATCTGTCACTTTTGCAGCAAGTATATCCCAAAATAACATGATAAAAATTGCAGGGAGGCCACATGCTCAGCTCAATGACAATTTCAATTGACTTCCAAACACAGGCTGGTGACCAGCAAATAGATGGTGATGGTGCCTGGTCATTTGGCCTCCTGATGAAACAGGCCTGAGATGTGACCCAGATGAAAAGTTTTATAGGACAGAGCAGGAGTTATTCAAGTTTTCCTTCAAGGTCGTTCATTTCCTTCTCAGATAATGACCAGGTTTGAATAAGGATTATTTTACAGGTTGAGCAATCACGGATTGTGACTTGGGTAGATGAAAATTATTTGGAGGAAGAGGATAAGAAAGGCACATTCTGGCTGATAGATGTTTCATTTTCCTGAGAAAAGAAATGCATTTACCAGATCATAATCATTTTGGTAAATTACATTTCAATGCTGAGTCATCTGCACAGCAGCGAGGTGGTACTTGCCCCTTTGAAAGATAAATTACACATCTGTATTATCCAAATCTTTGTATTAAAAATGGCTTGAGAGGAACTGTGAAAGGAACTTAAGGCATGCAGGAACTTCGAGCTTTTGCAGTTATCTTTTTTTTGTGATTTTTTCTTTTTGGCTGCATTGGGTCTTCATTGCTGCACGCGGGCTTTCTCTAGTTGTGGAGAGTGGGGGGCTACTCTTCGTTGCGGTGCACGGGCTCCTCATTGCAGTGGCTTCTCTTGTTGTGGAGCACAGGCTTTAGGCGTGCGGGCTTCAGTAGTTGTGGCTCGCAGGCTCTAGGGCGTTGTGGCTCAGTAGTTGTGGCGCACAGGCTTAGTTGCTCCGCGGCTTGTGGGATCTTCCTGGACCAGGGCTCGAACACGTGTCCCCTGCATTGGCAGGCAGATTCTTAACCACTGTGCCACCAGGGAAGCCCTGCAGTTATCTTTTAAAAAGGAAAATGAGTCCAGATATCTTAGGAAGAACCTCCAGGAAATATTTGCACTGGAAGTAACATTGCTGTAAATGACTGCCTTGTTTTAGCCTTCCCAAAATTTGTGCATGTGACCATCAGATGGCTAAAAAGGATGCAGAATGCAAGATGGCATCTCTGAGACTCATTCAGTTGAATTGAATAAAATTACAACTATTTTGCTGCTTAAGTCTGTTCATCCTCTTTATCAGTTTTTTCACCTAATAGTTACATGAGAAGCAGTGTGATACTAGGATAGTGGTTCTCAAAGTGTGGTTCCCAGACCAGCAGCATCAGCATCATCTGAGAACTTGTTAGAAAAGTGAATGCTGGGACTCTACCCACACCAGCTGAATAAGAAAATACAGTGGTGGGCCCCAGAGATCTGCTAGAACAGACACTCCCTCTGATCCTAATCCATGCTATAGCTAGAGAACTTTCCTATGCAGAAGCTCTCTGAAATTAGGGAACCACAATTCACAAAACCAGCTGGGTGAGCATAAACGAATCCTCCAACTTCTCTGAAGTTAATTTCTTATTGGCAAATTGAGAAGTGTGGGTTACATAATTTCTGATTGTGTAATTCTACATTATTACTCACACATTAATATTGAAATTCCTGCATAGCAGCACTATTTACAATAGCCATGACATGGAGGCAACCTAAATATCCATTGACAGATGAATGGATAAAGAAGATATGGTATACATACACAATGGAATATTACTCAGCCATTAAAAAGAATGAAATAATGTCATTTGCAGCTACGTGGGTGGACCTAGAGATTATCATACTAAGTGAAGTAAGTCAGACAGAGAAAGACAAATATCATATGATATCACTTATATGTGGAATCTTAAAAAATTATACTGATGAACTTATTTGCAAAACAGAAATTGACTCACAGACGTAGAGAACAAACTTATGGTTACCAAAAGGGAAAGGGGGGAGTGATAAATTGGAAATCTGGTAATAATGGATACACACTGCTATATATAAAATAGATCAACAATAAGGACCTATCATATAGTACAGGGAACTATAATATCTTGTAATAACTTATAATAGAAAATAATATGAAAAAGAATATATATATGTATAACTAAATCACTTTGCTGTACACCTGAAACATTGTAAATCAACTATACTTCAATTAAAAAAATTAAAATTCTACCATAATAGCTCAGTGTTGAAAGTTTAGGTTCTGAAGACAGAAAGCCATGATTTCAAATCCCTACCCTACAGTAATAGCTGTATCTGCCTTCTTATGTTAAGCCTCTCAGAGCCTTTGTTTCCTCATCTGTAAACTGCAGGTGATAATAGCGCTCAAGTCATAGATTTTTGAGAGTTAAATGAGATAATGCATGTAGAGTGCTCAGCATGGTAGTTGACATGTAAGGGCTCAATTAAGGATGATTATTGTTATTTGGAAAAAGAGCTCTGAAGAAAGACGCTCAATTTTCAAAATCATAGAATTAGACAAAGGACTTCCGTTGGAAGCCCTCTGAGTAAAGACTGCACATATCAGAACAAATGGGCAAGTTTGCTTCAGTTACTTATGACTAACTGATTCATGCTATTAAAAAGTTAATCAGCACTCAAGATTTCCATTCTTCTATGGGGGAAAAATGTGCATTTTCCTCACAATATTTGGTTAAACTGCAATTATTTTAAAACATGGAGAAAGAGGTGGTGAGATTCGGGTGGAACAATGAGATGCTAATATAATGATGGTGGGGTTTTTTTCTGAACAGCTTTATTTTAGTTTGGTCCAAAAAAACAAAACACAATTGTTTGCGCTGTATTTGCAAACAATCAACAAGGAAATCATGCATTAATTGTTCCGATGAAAGCATGATGCTACTCGTATTTATCTATGTTTATCGAGGCACCAGACGGTCTGATTGTGAAAGCGCTTCGAAGAAGGAGAGCCCAGGAAGCAGGCGCTAATAGATGCCTCTTTAATGTGAGGTGTTCAGTATCAGACAAGCTTTTGTTGACCTTGTTCCTACACACAATGAGTATGTGTGGAGAGCTGTGTGGAGTAGCGCCTCGGCCTCTGTTTTAGTTCTTAATTTCTTTCACAGCATCAAAAGGCTTCTCTATTTAAAAGCTTTTCTTTTTCTTTTACTCCTGAGCCTCTGCAATTGAGGCAGAACTGCAATCTACCAGCAGCAGCCTTTGTTCTGGCCTTTCAGGAGGCTGGGGAACAGTGTGAGTCCTTCCTAATTAGCCCGCGGACCAATGAAATCCTCCGCCAAGCCAGGAGAGGCTGCAATCCCACAGCCCAAGTGGCAGAAAAGGGGGGAAAGGCCTCTTTAATTAAGGCCCAACAAAACAGGGTAAAAAATGGTATTTTGCTCTCTACAAATGTCTTTTTTTAAATCCCTGTAAATGCTGGCACATGCACACGCTTTTAAATTGTGCCTTCACTTGTGCCAATGGACTGGCGCTCTGCTTTGGCTAAAGATTGCAGAAATTTTGGCTCATAAACATGTAGGACCCAGCAGCCTGAGGCCGTGTCTGTGTTTGCATTTCACAAGAGGCCCAGGCTGTGCTAGAGACAATGAGTTAATCATCAGGAGATGGTCTCCACTTATAAAATGATGTGAACAGCCACACCTTACGTGCTTTTGGCACTTAAGATGTTCACAAATGTCATTACCCTGCTGATGCCACATATGTAGTGATGCATTAGTCCCTTCTGTTACCTGTCTCTCTTTTATGCATTGCAAACATCGTGCTTTTATTTTTTCTTTGGTGACCCCTTCATGACTTAGTACGTTTAGGTTTAGAAGCTGGTTTTGAATGTGCCACTATGCGTGATCATTCTGGTCCACCTCTTAGATATGTCCTAACTTTACCTTAGCATATGTATGCGAATGGTTAGGTTTTGCTCCTGTATTTTCAAACTAAAAATACTTTCCCCCAATTTTAAAAATTATAAACATTCATTGTAAAAAAGAAATTTAGTGCAAATAATCGTAAGAAATGTTTTTTATTTTCTACTTTTTTATTGACACTTAGTTGATTTACTATATCATTGAATAGTTTCAGGTGTACAGCATAGTGATTCAGTGTTTTTATAGATTATACTCCATTAAAAGTTATTACAAAATAATGGCTATAATTCCCTGTGCTGTACAATATATCCCTGTTGCTTATCTATTTTGTACATAGTATCTCTTAATCGCATACCTCTATTTTGTCCCTCCTCCCTTCCCTCTCCCCACTGGTAACTACTAGTTTGTTTTCTATATCCATGAGTCTGTTTCTGTTTTGCTGTATACATTTGTTTGTTTATTTATTATTTAAGTTCCACTTATAGGTGGTATCAAACAGTATTTGTCTTTCCCTGTCTGACATATTTCCCTAAGTGTAATAGTCTCTAGGTCCATCCACGGTGTTGCAAATGGCAGAATTTCACTCTTTTTATGGCTGAGTCATATTTCATTGTATATATGTACCACATTTTCTTTATCCATTCATCTATTGATGGACACTTGGGTGGCTTCTATATCTTGGCAATTGTAAATAGTGTGCTATGAATATTGGCATGCATTGTATCTCTTTGAATTCCAGCTTTTGTTTTTTCCGGATATAGACCCAGGAGTGAAATTGCTGGGTCATATGGTAGTTCTAGTTTTAGTTTTTTGAGGGAACTTCATACTGTTCTCTATAGTGGCTGCACCAATTTACACTCCCACCAACAGTGCAAGAGGGTTCCCTTTTCTCCACACCCTCTCCAATATTTGTTATTTGTAGAATTTTTCTTCATATGACCATCTCATGAATGAAAGTATGACAATTAAATGCACTGTAAGCCCGTAGAGGTGTTTCTCTAGGTGATGAAGCTGATTTTGGCAAATTCATGATTCGTGATGATCCAAGGAGCATCAGCATTGTGTAAGGAGAATGTAGAGTTTTAGAAGCATGGAGTGAAGTTTGAGGTGAGGTTTGAACACCCACAGAAAGATAGCAAGCAGGCGGGGAGATGTGGTTGAGAGCTTGGGAGTCATGCTCAGGGCAAAGCTGTACAAAGTAGGACCCGTGCATCTGAGGGAACACCTGGAGCTGTTGGCATGGGTGAGGGGACACCGAGAAAACCACCTTGGTGCTCACCTATACCTAGCGGTAAAAAGAAGAAGAGCGTTTGAGAAAAGTCTTGGGGGCAGTGCTCAAAGAAGGAGGAAAACCCAGATTCTACAGCACAGTGGGAAGACGTGGGGAGAATGTTACAAGAGGGGGAGGGAGGCTGTGTGAGAGGAGGCCGCCCACAATGGGCCTGGCGAAGCACTGGGTATAATCATGCAGTGACACACTTTCACACGCATGAACTTATTGAATTCTCCCAGTTACCCTATGAAGCTCACTTGGGAAAAACAGGATAAATTTCGATCATTCACCCACGATCATGCACCTCATAAGTGGCGGAACTGTCCAGTTGAGATCGGTCTGACTCTAAGGCCCATGTTAACAACGTTAAATTCATAGAAAATAAGTGAAAGGCGAGAAGAGAAGTCAATTTTGAGACCACCGGGATCTTTGAATGATAGCTGTTTCAGTCAGAAGAAACAGAGGTTTAAGGGAAAAAAGTGATAAGGAAACGGAACCAATCATTATAGGTAACTTATTTGTAAAAGATGGCAATTCAAGGAAAAAGCTGTGTGTCCTTATCAACAAGAACAACTGACTGCCTTTTAATTATTTCAAAACAATTCAGAAAGGTCTTGGAAATAAAGAGTCCATTGTGGGAGGGGGTGATTTCTTGAGGTTCAATTCAATAATCAATTTAATCTTTATCTAAATCGAAAGAATGTTATTCTTTTAGCATTAGTTTGTCTTAATATTGTTAAAAGATAAACCGAGACACATTAAAATTTATGAGTTTATTTGCACTGACATAGATTGGAACTGGACAGCGCCAAACTGCAAGAGATAGGGGGTGCTCTGCTGGAAGAAGCATAGGAAGCAGATGCAGAAGTGAAGTAAGGAAATTATGTGGTTGGCTATAGGGTAAGCAGTTAGTTGCCTTATTTGGGAAAGCCTAGTTGTATGTTTGGAATTGGTTGTTTCCAAGTTTCAACTTCTTAACCTTGAGGCATTTATAGGAATTGACTCTGGCTTAGATTTCTCTGGTTTACTCGGCTGCCGAGGCATTAGAGCCATCTCAGTCTTACGGCCTCCTTGTTTAATTACTTCAGCAATGTTTAACGGTTCTTCCCTTCCTGATTTCCCTTTTTGTAGTACAATGAGCAACTCACTTTCTTTCCCCTAACCATCATGTTTTTATTAATTCAAATATTAACCATAAGAGCCTCTTCTTGAAGTCATTTAAAACTTTTACCATATTATCCTCATTCAAGCTCTGAAATGCTCATCTGATTTTGAAATTCAGGAGCTACCTGCCAGCCTGAGGTTGGTGTCAATAGGAAAGATGCTAAGTTAGAATATACATACAGAGTTGAGTCACTTGCCCCGGTGCTCTTGCTGCATCCATCATGACGGGTTTTGGTGGCTGTGAGTCAAGAGCAAAAGCTACATCTCAGGGAGAGAGCAAACTAGGGACAGTAGTAAGGCTCCTTCCACAGTTTTCTTTAGCACATTCATTAGCACCAGTAAATCGGCCCAGGATCAAACCCTGGATTGGTAGAGCAAGGACTTCAGCAAGCCTAATCCAGGACTGCTTAATGCAGGAGCCCGTGTAATACAGAAGGACTGGGAGGCCTGGGTGGAAGTCATCCCCAAGTGCTTCCCCTGGAAGAGTCACATCACCGGAAGGTATGAGGACAGAGAGAAGTATGGCAAAGACTCTGAGGCCTGTTGAGATTATGAGGTGGTGTTCTAATGCGATTTTACAGTAACATAGCCATCTCCCTGCTGCCGAAAGCATGGAAAATAAAACTTGGCCCTAGGATGCCAAAGGTAAGTCTGCCAAGCCCTGGCAAGACAGGAAGAGTTGTTACAAGAAAATTGCCAAGAAAAGCTGCTGGCGGGGTCCACTCCTATGTGTGTCTGTGACAGAAGGTAGGTGGAGGGCCAAAATGTAGGAAGAGCCGCTTGGGTAGCGGCACCATTTCTACGGCACGAGGTTCTAGATGTGTTCGGATTAGGTAGATTTGGTTAAAGCAGAATCATTGTTTGTTTTTATCAGAGTTAATTTTATTGATTTAGTTAGGTTTTGGGGGGTTTTTATTGAGACTCTTTTTAGAGCAGTTTTAGGTTCACAGCACTATTGAGGGGAAGGTGCAGAGATTTCCCATATACCCCTGCCCCGACTCACGCATAGCCTCCCTCATTATCCACATCTCCGATCAGAGCAGTACCTTTGTAACCACTGATGAACCTGCAATGACACATAATAATCACCCAGAGCCCACAGTTTACATTAGGGTTCATTCTTGGCATTTTGCATTTTATGGGTTTGGACAAATATACAATGATAATAATATCCATCATTAGAATATTCATCATTAGAATAGCACACAGAGTAGTTTCACTGCCGTAAAAATCCGCTGTGCCCCACCTATTCATCCCCCCCACCGCTAACCCTGCCAACCACTGCTCTTTTTACCATGTTCATAGTTTTGCCTTTTCCAAAATGTCATATAGTTGGAATCACATAGTCTATACCTTTTCAGATTGGTTTATTTCACTTAGTAACATGTCTTTTCATGGCTTGATAGCCCATTTTTTCTAGTGCTGAGTAATATTCCCTTATCTAGATGTACCACAGTTTATTTATTCACCTACTGAAGGACACCCTGGTCGTTTCCAGGTTTTGGCAATTATGAATAAAGCTGGTATAATTATCTGTGTGCAGGTTTTTGTGTGGGAATCATAGAGTTTTTTATTTATTTTTGTGATTTGCATTTCATTTTGTTTTGTACTGTGTAATTTTCGGATTTGCCCTTCTTGAACATGGGCTTTTTTTTCTTTCTCAGGATATGATTTTTTTTAAACTGAGAAAAATATTTTTTTCCAATTCACTATCAGAAATGGGTGGTCATTTTATCACCCCAAATAAAGGTAAAAAATGAAAATAAATTATGGTTTTCAGCTTCAGGCTCAAGTCAAATTGGTCAATGGTGCACCTGTATTTTGCTGGTTCTCTTTAAATTGAAATGTATTATGTGTAACAAGAGAAAAAAGATTAATAATAAAGCAGGTAAAGGAAGGCCAAATTGACTTCTTTATTATAGTCTGTCAAAGTAGCAATTGATATAAAGTGTGGAAAGACTGTTAGGAATTTGTGAGCGAAACCAGAAGAGATTTCAAGGTAGAATTAGAAATGAGTGAAGGAGAAATACTAGGCTTAAAACACTTCAAAAGGGCCATTTTATTACTGTTGTTCTTTCACTGAGAATTTTTTTTTTTTTTTTTTTTTTTGCGGTACGCGGCCCTCTCACTGTTGTGGCCTCTCCCGTTGTGGAGCACAGGCTCCGGACGCGCAGGCTCAGCGGCCATGGCTCACGGGCCCAGCCGCTCCGCGGCATGTGGGATCTTCCCGGACCGGGGCACGAACCCGTGTCCCCTGCATCGGCAGGCGTACTCCCAACCACTACGCCACCAGGGAAGCCCTCACTGAGATTTTTAATTTAACTTAACTCTATTGGTGCATTTCTTTTGACTCTCTAATATGATTCAGTCCTGAAATTATAAAGAGATGATTCTAGGACCATCCTCAGTGGTACACTTTCTGGTTCATTTGACAAGTCTTTGCATCCCCCCTCAGAGATCTGGCATCACAGATGCTCAGTCAGTAAATGCTTCTTGGACAAATAACCATGTACAGAAGTATAAAGCGAGCGTGGTTTCATTGAGCGGCACTCAAGATGATTTGGGGGGACATCTCACTTCTCCCCACCACTTATATTTCTTTTCTATCTCTGTCTCTCTTCTCCCTCCCTTCCTTCTTTCCTCCCTTTTCTTTTCCCTTTTGTCTCTTTCTTTTTCCACTCCATTTCTTCAAGTGCTTTATGTCCATTTTCCTGTAATTTACTTATTTGGTCCCTCAAGCCCCAGTGGATAGCAGGTAGTGCCACTGGGGCTCAGAGGGCTAAGGAGGTTGTCTGGTTTGCTGGATGGACCGCTCACAATCATAACTGGGGTGACGGACATGTCCATGGCTGTGTGTGTCTGGAGTGACTTTTCTACAATCACTCCGTGTCCTAGATACTGAATCTGTTTGCCTCTGTGCATTCTACAAGCCGTTTGCCTAACTACCCACATTGGAATGCTGAAGAGATTATGAAAATTGAAACAATGTGGGGCAAAACAGCATACTTTACAGAGGGTAAGATTCTATTAATGTCACGGTGTAATCTACTCATTGTATTGTGGTCCTATGTTCTCTAAGGAGTGTCTGAAATCTATGAGATATTTCTATATCAAAATTGACATTAGTCTCTCAAAATCCCTCAGAAGGCATTAGTTACAAAATAGATCAAGGTCTCCCCTTGCTTTCATTCTCCTGCAGCAAGTGCTTTGGGAGATTACATTTCTCTGCCTTGAGTCACTGAAACCCGGAGATTAACATTCTCCTGGGAGGGCACACCAGTGTCCTTGGAGAGCTTGGCCTATGCATTTTGAAGTTCAAGGGGCAGGGGAAATATCTAAGAATTTACTCAAAAATTCACAATCAGGATCTACCCCAAATAGCCCTAGTTCTGCTTCTCTCTTACAGTTTCTTACTTTCCCCTTTCTACCCCTTCCCTTTCTGCCACCTGCAGAATGACATGGCCTCCACTGGTTGCCTCAGAGGGCCTATGCAGTGCTAAACACTTGAGCTTTAAATACTTGACTTCTTAACCCTCCCACCATCCCTCCTTTATGCAGGTATATGCCCTGAATTTTGTTTCTCGGCATTAATTAGCCATAATGTGAAAAAAAAAAAATTAACCATAAGGTAAACTGAAGTCCTCATTTTTTTTAAATAAATTTATTTATTTATTTATGGCTGCATTGGGTTTTTGTTGCTGTGCTCTGGCTTTCTCTAGTTGCGGCAAGTGGGGGCTACTCTTCATTGCAGTGTGCGGGCTTCTCATTGCAGTGGCTTCTCTTGTTGCGGAGCACGGGCTCTAGGCGTGCGGGCCTCAGTGGTTGTGGCATGTGGGCTTAGTTGCTCCGCGGCATATGGGATCTTCCCAGACCACGGCTCGAACCCGTGTCCCCTGCATTGGCAGGCGGATTCTTAACCACGGGACCACCAGGGAAGTCCCTGAAGTCCTAATTTTTTAAAGAGACTCTATATACATTCTTTTTACTCTGAAATGCAGTTGAATTGACTATTTTATATTTCCTTTTCTCAAAACAAACAAGCAAACTCAAACTAGTATTTACTTACGCTGAGAATTCAGTTTATACTCTTCCAAGGTTAAATCTCCCCTTCTTCTCACAACCCCAATCGGTAATTCTAGGTTGAAAAAAAAAAATCATACTCATGGTATGCTCTGACCACTGCTGTATGGTGCAACTTTCTGTGATGATAAAAATGTTCTATATCTGCATTGCCAGATTCAATAGTCAGTACACTTACGTGGCTAATGAACCTTTGTGGGTTTTTTTTTTTTTTTTGCTTTGCTTTTTTCCGTTGTGAAACAAAATGCTAGTCAAGATGAAAGAATATATTTCTAGAAAGAAGAAAATATATTAGTAAATCCACCTCCTAATGGCATCCAGTGCAATGGGAAAGTCTAAAAACTGATATTTTTCAATAAGAGATTTCTACTAGGACTTGATGAATAAAGAAATAGGAAAACTGATGAGTAACAGACTAAGTTTTTAGAGAGTCTATCAGTTGGTTTTAATTGACAATTTAAAAAATTCAGTCAGAGCCTGATAATTTATGTTCAACTGTTTTTTGTTTTTTAAAAAAATTTTTTGTTTTATTTATTTATTTTTGGCTGTGTTGGGTCTTCATTGCTGTGCGCGGGCTTTCTCTAGTTGCAGTGAGCAGCGGCTACTCTTGGTTGCGGTGTGTGGGCTTCTCATCGCGGTGGCTTCTCTTGTTGCAGAGCACGGGCTCTAGGCACGCGGGCTTCAGTAGTTGTGGCTCGCAGGCTCTAGAGCACAGTCTCAGTAATTGTGGTGCATGGGCTTAGTTGCTCCGAGGCATGTGGGATCTTCCCAGACCAGGGATGGGACCTGTGTCCCCTGCATTGGCAGGCGGATTCTTAACCAATGTGCCACCAGGGAAGTCCCGCTCAACTGTTATTTTGATAAATTTAACCAAATCAGCTTGTGTATGTAAAACCAAATTTACGAGCTGTGGAAATCTTGTTAATTTTGTAAAAGATAATAATACTTTGTGGAGCAATTTGGTAAGTGCGACTTGCCATAATGCAATGCATGTCTAAGGCTCACTAAGTGTCAGGATGGAACTCACAGAGATGTAAATGTTGTGTAATCTTTCCACCTCCCAAACTGAATCCAATTTAAGTGCAAAGGCCTTTCTGAAAGAATTCTGAAATTTGATTTACCTCCACTGAGCACGTAGTATTAAAATCTCTAAGACCTGCCTTCTGGAACATAAGACTCTGAAGATGGGTAGGCTCCTGGTGTCCATTAAGTCATAGTTTTTGAACAGGTCGTCACTCAGATTTAACACTTAGACTCTTCCCAGTAGCGATGGGAAATTGAAATTGAAAGCCTTAATGGAGTAGACTTTTTATGAGCCTACCTACAAGCTCTGGTTTTGCCTGTGACAGACGAGGTGACGGTGGGTATGGGGAAGAGAGATGGCGGGAAGACCAGCAGGACATGGCATTGTTACGGGGGGGGGGGGGGCGTGTAGGGGCAATCCCTCAACCTTCCCAGTGCTCAATTTCCTCATTTGTAAAAAAAAAAAAGTCAACTAAATTAGCAGTTCATGGATTTTCACATCTCATCATCCAGTAACAGTTTAAATACATATTAGATAGGATAAGCTTTGCCAACTTTTAGTTTTGCCAAATAGGGACATTAAATAGTGCCATCTACTCTCACCATGATTTCATAAAGGGTAGGAAACTTTAGCACCAAAGAAAGGTATTAAACTTAGCTTCATGAAAATCTCTCTATGTAGTTACTATTTGGGTTAGACTTTATTCCTGACAAGTATGAGTCTTTGGAACAGATTTGGGAACCCTTGGATCTTCACAGCCCTGAGTTTGTTTTTTTTCACTTACTGATCAAAAACAACTGATTGACCTAGTCTCTGAACTCGGCGTTACTCAGTGTTTATCACTTGCCTATTTTCTGTCTTTTACTACATCTGTACTTATCAAGTCCTAATAGAAATCCATATGGAGAAATACCAGTTTCTAAATTTTCCTTCCTATTGCTCTGGGTATCATTGGAAGGTAGAGTCACTATTTTTTTAAATATATATATATCCCCATTCTTTTTTAATGTACTAAACTTTTATTTGACTACAGCAAATTAAAAAACCCTCATACTGATTTCAAGTGCTCAATTGTCACATGTGACTAGTGGCTGCTGCCGTGGAGCAGAGTTATAGAACAGGAAGGTCTTTGGACAGGGTTAACCTAACCATCTATGCACCAGAATATGAATTTTCTGTTCTAGAATTACTGACTGGGAAGTTTGAGAGGAAGGTGAGGATCGAAGCTTGGGACAGTCGTCAACTGAATTCCCCACATGAGTCAAAATTAGCTGTATTTGGTTTAGGGGATTTTCTGAACCTAGATCTTTATGACCCAACTTAGCTTTGACATTCTCTCTGCTTATGTAACAGAGCAAGGCCAAACGACCTTACGATTTTGGTTTCCTGAAATCCAGATTCAGATCCATTTCCAGGTTCCAGTATTTTATGGGAGTGAAGGATTTTGGGACACAGCTGCTCTGCTTGGAATACCCTGCTTTCTTCCTTCCAGCCCTCCTCCCTGCCGTCTCCCCACCCAGTCTCCATCGACTCAGTCCAACCCACAAGCCCGCCAAACAGCCTCAAACAAGCTCCATCTGCTGACTACCTAATCTGTATTTAAATCAGCTAAGTAAACACTTTTTCTGGGAGAACTGGGCACCATTCTGCAATGGGATTGAATGGAAACATCTTTACTCACATCTTCTACAGCATTTGTTTCTGGAGTTTGTTATTCTTTAAGGTCTTTTCAGACCACGCTGCAATTAGCACAGCAGCTTTCACTTATATTTAAAATGATTATCTACCCGAGACAGAAAAAGAAAGGCAGAGCTTGTGGTTATTTGGGTTATTTGGTTAATTCAGTCAGTAGAGTCAGCCACAACAGATAATTAAGGCTTCTTGTTTTAAGAAATCATTCAGAGAATGAATTACTCTGTTAAGTTACCTGCATTGATCTCATCCATCAGATAGTGGGCACTTCATCTAGTGCTGTCTAGAAAGAGGGTATCTGCATCTCTGTTACCTTCCCTGATGGTCTTCCCATCCTTTCTATCCCTCACCCCCCTGGTCCCACCCCACCCCCACCCCGCCCCCACCCCTACCCCCACCAAAAGGCTCAAGGGAAGTGAAACTAATGTCACTGGTTGTTTTCACAGTCAGTCTGAAACCTGACGCTCTTTTCCTAGAAATTGTGTGGTGCTCTGCCAATTCTAAATGGATGGGAGGGGAAGTGTGTCAGATCAAAATCGAAGAGTATTTTAACCATTTTCAGGAAGCAGGACTAAGGACTAAAACCTAATGGATCTTGAATTTCAATTTTCAACGTATTTATTAATCACAAAAGTGTTTGAAAAAGGTCAGGCATACACACATTTGTATGCCTTATTTTATTTTTTTGCCGCCCGTTGCGGAGCACAGGCTCTGGACGCGCAGGCTCAGCGGCCATGGCTCACGGGCCCAGCCGCTCCGTGGCATGTGGGATCTTCCCGGACCGGGGCACGAACCCGTGTCCCCTGCATCTGCAGGCGAACTCTCAACCACTGCGCCACCAGGGAAGCCCCTGTGTGCCTTATTTTTAAGTGCAGTTTCGTCATGGTAGCCTTCTCTAGTTCCTGGAAAGACAGAGACAGTCAGTTTTAGTGATTACAGTGGAATGTCAGGAGAGGTTCTTTTTTCTTTTATCTTTTAAACGAAATTCCCAAAGTTTATATAATCCAAAACCATAGATGAGTTTTGTTCCCTACCTGCTGTTTTCTTGATAGTAAGGTTCCCGTTAAGGCCCATCCAGATTCCGTCTGGTCTCAAAGTCTGCTCGTTTAGTTCTGCTCTGGGCACAGGTGGTGTCGATGCTCCCTTGGATTCAGCCTTCAGGGTACTTTAGACAGCACCGGCAAATTTGAATGTATCAGGCCCATTTGACGCCTGAGTTTTCCTTTATTTTTAGTTTCTTCTCTACATGTAGTCTGTGCCCAGCCAGCTATTCAAAAACTCGTGGTCTATTAACATAACTGTTCTATTCCAACTTCATATTTTTTACATTAAAGAGACCAGAGACCAGAACAATGGTCCTGGTTACCGTCTCCAGCTGTTCCGCCAACAGCAGCTCCAATCGTCCTCCTACAAAAGTCTCTCTTGGTGCCACTGTGAGTAGGGGGTTGCTTTGACCTGGCTTAACACCACATCTCAGACTTCAGGTTATAGATATAAGTAGAGAGATCGCTCCTTTTGTTTTACTTATTATTATTAGGAGTATGCTTAATCACAAGAAGATTGATCATTCCTTGTACCTGGACACCCCCTCCAGTCTCGTACAGAAAAAAAGCACAGGGTTCATAGTCAGTCAAAGGACTTGGCCCCAAGTCTGGCCCTGCCACTTTCTGGTGATAAAACATTGGATGAATGAATTAGCCTCTCTGACCTGAGGACTCATCTGTTTGGGAGGGAGGGAGATGCAAGAGGGAAGAGATATGGGAACCTATGTATATGTATAAAGCAGAAACTTTGTTATAAAGCAGAAACTAACACACCATTGTAAAGCAATTATACTCCAATAAAGATGTAAAAAAAAAAGAACCTAATAATCTATAACTCATAGGGTTGAGGTTGAATGAAAAGAGAGAGTGCTCTTTGAGGACAAGAATTGTTTTTCATCCTGGTGTCTCCTGTACTTAGTGCATTGCTCGGAGGAGAGTAGACACTCACTGAAGTGCAGTATGAGTGCATGAACATGAGTGAAAATATGAATGACTCAGTTAATGGATGGGAAGGTGGTGCATAGAGATAAAGAGAAGTTTTTGTTTTTAATTTCATTAAAACATAAAGCACAAAACTGTCCTGTAGAAGACTGAGAGTCTTACTTGGAAATCAAAGGCATTGTAACTTTAGGCACTTTTGTTTCCTAATTAATGCCTAGAAGCTAGAGTCCAAATCATTAACAGACGGGACAACAATGTTTTTCAAAGTATCTCTTAACTTGCTGATAACAACAGCAACAATAATAATAATAGTAAACATTAACAGAGCGCTGACAATGCACTAGGCACTCTGCTAAGTACTTTGCACGCTGTATTTCATTGCCTCTTCAGAAATGACCCTCAGAGGTAGGTACTGATATTTTCCTTAGATACAGAAAGAAAAAATGACATGACAAGAGCAAAGAGCCAGCACATGGCCAAGCCACTACTGAACCACTATCTCCTTTTGATCAATTCAACGTCACACTGTAATGTAACATTTGGTTTACTGGTGTCGGTGACTTGATAGAGGTTACAAGAGACCATAGATGGTGCCCTATTCAACTTTGACTTCTCAGAACCTAGACAGTGCCCGGCCCACAGTAGGTACTTGAATCAATTAATTGACGATTCAGCCCATGATACACATAAACGTTGTTGTCAGGCATCCCAAAGAGCTCAGTTCAAGGAATGCTCTCTTCCCTTCCCTTCCCCCTCACCCCTCTACCCCAGCCCACCATTCATTGCCCACCCCCTTACTTTTCAGCCAAGCAAACTTCTGGTTCTCTTGGCGGGGTCAATTTTGGAAATCTCCAGTCCAATCTAAGTTATAATGGAAAGAAAGAGAGAGAAAGAAATGCAAGGTCTACAGTATATCTCACTCTGAAATTACAGCCCCTATTCAATATGTTCTTTTTTTTAATGCTGCTTTTTTTTTTTTAAATTTCAAATAAGAGTACATGAGGTGAAGTCTCATGTTGAGAACTGCTTTTGGATCATGATTTGGGATGTGTGAGTTTGAGGTGTACGTACTCATAGGAGATACTTCATCTTTTGTGCAACAACTCACAGACATTTGGATCAGAAACAGCATCCTTCTTACTAGGGATCCAGCCTATAAACTGGGAAAGGAATCATGACCACTTGGGGGAGCAGTTGCCCTCAGCCTTCTGATATTAATCCTCAGTTTTCTTTAGTAAATTGATTGAGCAAGACCATTGTTGGCTGCCCTTCAATCTTGCCCCTGGGGATGCTATGTTCTTAACCATCTCCATAGCTCTCTGCAGGTCAAGCTCTCTTGGCTGCCTCTCCCACCTCAACACTCATTATGAAGTTGTGCCCATCTGGCTTCTTCTGGCTAAGCGCTGCACCTGAACCCCATTTCTGGGCTCCTATCATCCTCATTGCTATTAGGAAGCCCCAGTTCTGTAAGAGCACCTCCTTACGGTCAGTCCAGGCCAATAGAGAACAACCATCACTGAGCATCTCAGTATGCTAGGGCCACTCTCACCAATGCATTTTTATCACTTTGGTAAATGGGGTATCTTCTAGGCCAACTCACAGAACAGAGTTGGCTATTGGGCTCTCTAGCCTTATCTACCAGCATGCCACTCTTCTGAGCCTTTCAATACCCTCTTCGACTGTCACTCACACAGTCTTGGCATTTATACTTCACTAAGCATGGACCATCACTTTCTCCTAGCTTCCAAGAACCAGCCTATGTGCACATTTTCCAAGGCTCTTGGGGTCCTTGCCAGGGTACTAAGTCCTATATCACAAGACAGTGCTACTATATTGACGAAGTTTTCCTTTATAACTTTATGTCCTTCCCTTCTTGATCAGCATCTTTAGTCTCTTGCACACAGCCCTGGCTAGATTCTGCAGCTTCTTTGTGGTGTAGTCCATCTCCTGTCTTACCAGACTCAGGGCTTCCTCACCTATATTATGTCTGACTTAGCCACAGTTACTCTTCTCTGTCCAGGAAGAGAGGTGGGCGTACATCCTGAAGGGAGTTCATGTTGTCTTGCGAGACAGAACCCTCACCATCGTCTATAAGCAAAGAGGAGGGAGAACTAGGCTTTCCTAGGAAGTAGTGGGCCACTTCTGTGGAACCAGCAGACACAGAGGGATCTGGAGATGCAAGATTTTTTTTAATGCATTGACCCAGATGCCCCCATCCCAGTTTCAGGGTCCCACTCTTTTCCAGTTAACACTCTGAACTTGGTTTAGCTGAATTGCTGACATTGAGAATTAAACCTTCTCTAAAATTCTGCTCCTCTTATAGTTCAGTTATGGACCTGGTCTTCATCCTTCTCTGCCTCCTGGCTGCAGGTGAGAGTTTCTTTTTTTGCTGACAAGACCCTCTGGCCTTCACACTTTTCCTTGAATTGTTGATTCCTCATCCTCAGCCTGTCGTGGTCTTTCTCCAGTGCATCAGTTGCCCCCAGCACAGTACTTTAATTCAATTTTTTAAAAAACAATTTCCCCAAACTACTTCAAGGCCAAGTGCATTCCTGTCTACCATGATCCCAGTTCAGGTGCTGTGAATGTTGTAACAGTAATACCACCACAGCATGCCAGGGCTATCATTAGTGCACTGACTACCTAAGTGATGGGATACATTTTGCCAGTCACCCAGCTCCAAAATGCCATTTGAGTTTCAGCTTCCTAGTTCCACTCCTGCTACCCTGTTACATATCAGATTCTCTGGCAAACAGACTCTTATATAAAGGTTTGCACTGAGGAAATTCATTGGGGATCCCTCTGAGGATCAAGACACGTGGGTGACTGGATGAAGTAAGATTGAGCAGCGAGGGCAATGGAATGGTGATGCAGTCATTCCATAAGCCTCAGATGACCCCATAGTCAGCTCTAGAGCTGAGACAGTTCATGTTTGCCCTACCTTAAGGCAAGAGAGCAGTAGCTTTATTCTCTTATTCTCTTTATTCTCTTACTTCAATCAGCTGCTCCTGGGAAGTGTGCTTGACCGTGGGCAAGGAAGCCCTCTTTAGCTGAGAGCAGTTCTAGGAGAGCAAGCATCCAACTCTCCCAGCAGCAGGGAGAAGCAAGGACAGTCCAAAAAGGGAATGTGGGCCGCAGATTCATCATCCTCTTGTGAATTCCTTTAGGTAGCTTCTAGATTCCTTCAGGTAGGCAGTATGTCTCATTCATACGTGTGAAGCCACCCTAACATAGTACCTAGGTAGATCCTCGTAGGCTGCCTATACAGTAGGTATAAAATGCATGTAGTTGACTCAGTGAATGTAGCTGGGATGGTGAGGGAAGGAAATCAACTAGAATATGCAGATAGATTTAGGGATTTAGACATGTTGGTTTTCAATACCTTATCCACTAAGGTCCACTAAGCATGGACCATCACTTTCTCCTAGCTTCCAAGAGGCAGCCTATGTGCACATTTGCCAAGGCTCTTGGGGTCCTTGCCAGGGTATTAAGTCCTACATCACAAGACAGTGCTATTATATTGACAAAGTTTTCCTTTTGTAACTTTATGTTCTTCCCTCCTTGATCAGCATTTTTAGTCTCCTACGCACAGCCCTGGCTAGATGCTGCAGCCTCTTTAGAGCCTATTGTGACTTTTTGTGCCAGTATAGCTGTCCAATAAACATTTGGATAAATAAATCCAGAGTAGAGGTCAAGGTTTAAGCAGTAATTTGGGAGTTATCAGAATATAAATGTTGTTAGAGCTCTTCTTCCTTACTAACAGAACTCTAATTTCAAAAATAAAACAGGGCTTCCCTGGTGGTGCAGTGGTTGAGAGTCCGCCTACCGATGCAGGGGACGCAGGTTCGTGCCCTGGTCTGGGAAGATCCCACATGCCGCGGAGTGACTGGGCCCGTGAGCCATGGCCGCTGAGCCTGCGCGTCCGGAGCCTGTGCTCCGCAACGGGAGAGGCCACAACAGTGAGAGGCCCGCGTACTGCAAAAAAAAAATAAATAAAATAAGTGATCCTGGGAATTCCCTGGCGGTCCAGTGGTTAGCACTCGGCACTTTCACTGCCCAGGGCCCGGGTTCAATCCCTGGTCAGGGAGCAAAGACCCCAAAAGCCATGTGGCGCAGCCAAAAAAAATTAAAAATGATCCTAAGTATCAAATCATTAAATTGTCTAAATTCCACCGGATGCATTTAAAAGACTGAAGTAACCATTTTATTTATTTATTATTACTTGTATTGGAGTACAGTTGACTTAAAATGTTATGTTAGTTTCTGCTGTATAGCAAAGTGAGTCAGTTATAAATATACATATATCCACTCTTTTTTAGATTCTTTTCCCATGTAGGTCATTACAGAGTATTGAGAAGGGTTCCCTGTGCTATACAGTAGGTCCTTATTAGTTATCTATTTTATATATAATAGTGTGTATGTCAGTTCCAAACCCCAGTTTATCCCTCCCTACCCTCCTTTGCCCTCTGGTAACCATAAGTTTGTTTTCTACATCTGTGGCTCTATTTCTGTTTTGTAAATAAGTTCATTTGTACCATTTGTTTTTAGATTCCAGATATAAGTGATATCATATGATATTGATATTTGTCTTTCTCTGTCTAACTTCACTCAGTATGACAATTTCTAGGTCATCCATGTTGCTGCAAATAACATTATTTCATTCTTTTTTATGGCTGAGTAATATTCCATTGTATATCTGTACCACATCTTCTTTATCCATTCTTCTGTCGATGGACATTTAGGTTGCAATGTCCTAGCTATTGTAAAGAGTGCTGCAGTGAACATTAGGGTGCATCTATCTTTTCGAATTATGGTTTTTTCTGGATATATGCCCAGGAGTGGGACTGCAGGATCGTATGGTAGCTCTATTTTTAGTTTTTTAAGGAACAACCATTTCATTTCTAAGTGCCGATGTTATCAACATGCCAGAAATTGTATTCTTTGGAACTACTTCAAGAATTATATTCTTTAAAACTACTTATGATCAAAATATATAGATGTCAAATTAAAACCATGTGAAGGGTATATATTTCTTCCTAATGAAAATTAAAGACATTTTAAGTTGTTTTCCCTTATATGACCAAAAGAGTTTGAACATCACTTCCTTAAGCCTCTCACTAGGAAGCCTGGTATTACTCACCCACACTCCAGACTAACAGAGACACAGAAACATTTAGAGGAGTGTCTCAACCACATCATCCTTTAATGCTCTTGGCTGAAGTCAAGGTGCTGAGAGCAGAAGCAATACACTTAATTGTCAGGACAAGAGTGGATGTGGAGGGATGGGTCCAAACAAAGAACAGTATACGTAGGATTATGCGTAGCTCATCACATAACTATTGCATACTGCAATAGACCTTGCCTACTGGACTTTTCTAATTAAACTGTTATTTCTCCCATTTACTACATAGGAGTCAAGTAGATGATGTTTGCATGACAGGTAAAAAAGTATTTTAGGCACAATTCCAGCAACATATATATTTCACCTACTTGTGCACTTTTTAAATTGTCAAAGGTCTGATGACTGTCAGAATTCCATCTGTGGGCTCTCCATGGCCAATTTTAGTCATGCTGCCCTTAAACGATTGAAACTACTCCTTGCTTATTGATTTTTCATACCATGTGAAATGAAACCTTGTCTCTCATGGAGTTTTGGAAAAGCAGATAGATATGCTGCCATAATCTTTGATTTAACTTGAGGGCCTCACTTCCTACCTGACTGAGCTCATGTACTTTCATGGAAAATTATACAGCCTCATCAGAAAAGCCTCATGAGTCAGTCCTACAAGGAAATCTAGAGTGGGGACTGCTCCTACCCAGGAAAAAGAATGTCTTATTCAGCAGGGCCCAGCAAGGAGAGAAAGCAGCCTGGATGCAACTGACTCAGCGATGCCCTGAGGAAGGGCAGCACCTTCAGCTTCAAAAAAAGGCAGAGGCTCATGGGAATTCCCTGGCGGTCCAGTGGTCAGGATTCCGTGCTTTCACTGCCTGTGGCCCACAAGCTGAGCAGCGCAGCCAAGAAAACAACAACAAAACAATAACAACAAAAAAAGGCAGAGGCTCTTTGACAACCTCAAAAAATAGCATTACAGAAATTGCTAGGCTCTCATCTAATTTTGCATTTGGTTTAAAATAAACCTCTTAATGATTGCAGCCATTATGCAGCTTGGCTATATTCTGAACAGGGTGACACACCCTGATTAAAAACCAAATGTATATGGACTTCCTTGGTGGTGCAGTGATTAAGAGTCTGCCTGCCAATGCAGGGGACACAGGTTTGAGGCCTGGTCCAGGAAGATCCCACATGCCGTGGAGCAACTAAGCCCATGCACCACAACTACTGAGCCTGTGCTCTAGAGCCCATGAGCCACAACTACTGAGCCCATGTGCCACAACTACTGAAGCCCACGCGCCTAGAGCCCGTGCTCTGCGACAAGAGAAGCCACCACAATGAGAAGCCCGTGCACCACAATGAAGACCCAATGCAGCCAAAAATAAATAAATAAATAAAATTTAACAAAATTTGCTAGGCTATGAAGAAAAGAAGAAAAAACCAAAAAGAGATGTATAAACAAAGAATAAAATAGAAAGATTAATTTTTCTTCCCTTAGCACCAGTATAACCATATTTCATAGAATAAACTAGTTGTGTACTACATTATCTCCATAGTTCCTTCTGATTCCATCAGTGGTAATCTATGCTTCTAGATGTAGCCAATTCACCACTGGAAGTACAAAAGGACCAAAAAGAAATACTATCTAGATAAAGGATTAATAGAATCATCGGCTTTCAGAGCTAGAGATGCCATTAGAGGTTATCCAGTCTAGTGTCTGGTTCCTGATGAGGTAAACTGAGGCCCAGTTAGTTCAGATCACCTAGTCAAAGATGAATAATGGCAAAACTAGCATTGGAATCCAGTTCTAATAGTCTGCTGTTTTGCAGACCTTCTGTTTCTCTGATCTTGGGGTATGAAAAATGCATTGTAAAAACAATGGAAATAAAACAAAACAGTGGAAGAGTCCTGCCTCCCTTTGACAGTTCCGTTCATCAACGTAACTGATAGACATCCACACTCCCTTCTTTTCTGCCTCCTTCCCTCTACAGCCCAGAGAAGTTCCAAGCCCCCATTCCTCTTGTGCACTGCAGTTACAGGTACTCATGGACACAGCTCTGGCCGGTGAAGTGCAAATAACGTCTGCCAGGGACTTAAGGGAAGACTTCACCTTTTGGGATAAAAAATATATAGAGTTACCATTGCCCTTTTCTTTCTTCCTGGCTTGAATACTATTTGTAATCCAGAGCTGAGCCAACCATCTGTGAAGTGACAAATCTGAAGTAATATCCAAGAAAGTTATAGTGATGCCCTAACAAGTTTAGGTCACTGAACCATCAAAAACAGCTACTTACTTCCAGTTTCCCTGTGATAAGAGGAAAAATAACCTCCTCTTTGTCTAGCCACCGTATTTGTATCTCATGTTACCTGCAACCAAAAACATTCTTTACTGACATTTCCTTTCCCCGTTTTGTGTATAAAATCATACTATACATGGGAGATCCAGGACACCAACTTGGGAGCCCATTTTGAGGGTAAATGTGTTCCTGGTGTCTTAGGTCACCTGAGGAAATTTGGGAAGCGTTTCCTCAGCATTTGCTACCTGTCCTTCTGAGTTCTCTACTCCATTTTCCAGTTCATTTCTTGTAGGGGATTGAAGTGGCCACCAAAAGATATTTCCAAGTCCTAAGCCTTGGTATCTGAAAATGGGACCTTTTTAGAAAATAGGGTCTTTGCAGATGTAATCAAGTTAGGGATCTTGAGATAACATCATCCTGAATTTAGGATGGGCCCTAAATCTGATGACTAACATCTTTATAAGAGAGAGGAGAGGGAGACTTGACACACTCAGACTCAGGGCAAAAGACCATGTGAAGAGGGAGGTAGAGAAAGGAGGACAGTCGCAAGCAGAGGAACAGCAAGGACTGCCGGCAGCCACAAGAAGCTGGGAAAGAGGCATGGAACGGATTCTCTCCCAGAGTCTTCAGAGGAGTGTGGCCCTGCTGACACTTTGGTTTCAGACTTCTGACCTCCAGAACTATGAGGGAATAATTTTCTATTGTTTCAAGCCACCAAGTTTCTGGTCATTTGTTATAACATCCTTAGGAAGCCTATATACTCTCAAAGATGCTTAGTGCTTTGATGCTGAGAGAATAGTCTAAAGCAGTGAGAGTGAGGCACACAACATACGGAAGCATATCCCTAAAATATAATCCTGTTCAGGGCACAAGGAGGGCAGCCCTTAATTTTTCATGAAAACCCTACTCCAGAATGTAGCATAGGGCTGGAAGGACTGGGAATTTGATGGAAAAACTGTCATTTACTAAGTACCCTAACAGTTACCTGGATTGTTTTTTTTTAAGAGAACAAAGGCAGAGCGAGTAAACATTCTGCCCAAAGGCCAGGCATTGTGCAGAATTCTATCTGGTTACAGAGAGTTAAGTTGAGATGTTTGGAAATGACTGGGGTAGCTTAACTCGTTGAATCTATGGGACAATGATGGGTGGGGGAAGGGAAGACTGTCATTTCACCAGTGAGTGTCACAGATGCTAGATGGTCTGTAGTTCTCAAGAGTCCACATAATCAAGCATATTCCTTCCCAAAATATCAACATCATCCCATTGAGAAACTGCCCTAGAAAGTCCTGGGAAAGCTCAACTATGAACACTTTCATTTTTGTTAGGCATCCTTTTGAGACCCACACATCTTGTGTCCATAGGAGATGGGAAACCATCCTCCTTATCCACATTAATTTTGGATACTTTGTCCAGGATCATGGCCCTAAGTTCATGCCAAGCCTGCTTCCTTCTCACTTGCTTGGGAAGGGAGAATTCAGCAAATTCAACAACTAACTCATCATTGATCAAGAACAAGAGGCTGTGTTTTATTTTAAATAGCCATTCTCTCCATTATAAATTCTAGTAAAGGCCATATTAAAATTGTAATTAATGAAAGAAATGTTAATTCCAGTGATATTTAATGAGCTCATGATTCATTAACTTGAAAAGAGTCCATTTGTTTGCATAAAATGAATCTCAACGATGGAACTATGTAATTATTTAGTATGAAAAATGATAGCACATTTAATAAAATTAGAACAAATTTTGGTAAATTTTACAGGTTAGGATTAATTAATAATAGTTATATATATAATGGTTTTATATGTTATATGTGGAAATTATTATAATAATTTAAATGTTCTAATGTAGTTCTAATATCACAACCCCAATTGTAGCACCCTATTCTTACTCTTACAGTAAAAGTTTCCAAGTCACCAAAATGAGCCAATAAAATTAAAGTTGTATGCCTACTTTCAAGTCTGCTTCTTTAATAACAGATCTATTGGGTGTGGAGATATAATGGTTTTATTTCACCTGGGTTGATATAATGTTCTCTAACAATCACTGTTTTCCTAAAATCTGTATCATGTTCTTAAGAAACAAATACTACACCTGATAGTTTTGTAGAAAGAATGTGTTATCATGGTAATTTTTGCCTCTTAGAAATAAGCAGCAAGATAAAGAAAAAAGGGAACATCTAGTGCAAGACAATTGCTAACTCTTGAATACATCATTTGGCTCTATTTTATTTTCCTGTGTAGAAGAAAGCGTGTCCTTTTAAAATAACTGAAAACCAGCTGCATATAAGCCATTGGGATTTCAGTTATTTTTCAGAGCAGACAAATTATTTTGGATTAACAGAGCATTTATTTTATTATGATGCTCTAAGAACAAACTGTTCTGTGTTAATGGTGAAAAGAGGGAGACTATTTTATACCAAGTAAAACTGAGGCCCAGATCCATAAAGTAAAAGGCCTCAGTCGGTGATAGGACAGAGACTGGAACCCAGATGTCCTGAATCTCTGCCCAATATTCCATCATTAAAATGCTAGAAAGTTTCTTCTGGGAAAAAGGGGAAAAAAGAGAAATCCATAAGGAAAAAGGAAAACCTTTGGTGCCCATGGCAGACCCAGTGACAAGGAAAAAGTCATGTAAGAGTGCCATGATTTTTCCAGAAGGTCTGACCTCTAACTCCCCTCATGGGGAAAGGGGTTTTCTTCTGGTTGGGTGCCCTCCAGGATTATTTTGGGTCAATATCCTGCAGACCGTGGCCAACTCAGTGTGTATTCAGCTGTAACAGTATTTGAACCTCTTGTAAGTTCATCTGTGGGTCCTCCTGTGAATGGGGCCTTTTCACAATAGGGTGAGCCACCTGCTGATGTGGAAAAAGGAAGTACAGATTTGGAACTGGACCTAGGAATTTAGGTGGTCACAGAAAGGCTAAACGGACGATACATATTCTCTAAAAGTGTATGTTAGATGCTACCCTATTTGGATTTCCCCACGATAACTATACTGACTAATGAATTCCAAATATCCACTTTATCTGGCACTGTATAGACTTAGCTTTAGGCCTGGTATAGACATGGCAAGTGAATTGAGTCAGAATGTGGAAAATCCTTTCATGTGGCAGTTTATAGAAGGGACTGAATTCATCATTCCATTGATGGTAAATGAGCACAGTAAGCTTTTTTTTCTACCTTTGCCAAGTTTCACTAATTCTATTAATTTATATATAGTAGACAATATCTGGTTGGTTAGTTGGTTGGTTGGTTAGTTAGTTTATTCATTCATCTATTCATTCAACAAACATTGATTGAGAACCTTCCATGGGAAAAGCTTGGACGAAAACAACGTGAAGGAGACACAATGACCTTGTCCTTAAGAAGCTCACAGCTAGACAGTAACAATGCAATAATGACAAGTTCAGGGTAAGTGGCATGAGGACGGATGGTAGAAAATGGTCAGCCCCACTTGGGCAAGCCAGGGAATTTTGTCAGAAAGGAGGTTAGGGTTAGATATTTGAACAAGGAGACAGAAGGAAGAGCAATTGGAGCTAAAGGCATTTGGGGCAGAGGAAAGAGCAAAGCCACAAAAGTCTGGAGTAACACTAGTTTGCAGTTGCTGAGGACTTACTATGGCCAGGTGCTGTTCTAGGCATTTTCATGCATTAAGTCCTTTGATTCTTATGACAACCCTATGAGGTGGGTGCATTTATTTGTACAGGACATGAAAATTCAGGTCCAGAAGGGCCAGGTCACTTTTCCTTGATTTCAGGTGTGGTGAAGGCACAGCTGAGAGTCCAGCCCAAGTCATCTGTCCTCAGAGCCCTCGCTGTTCAACAGCATCGTGTCCCGATGGGGCATCTTGAGTCTAGACAGGAGAGTGGTTTGGCGTGACTGAAGCATAGGCTGTGTGAAGGGGTATGGGAGGATCCAGGAAGAGAAAGGGAGTGTCGGGGCTGTGCACAGGCTCCAAGCCTCAACAGCTGCCCGGTGAAGACAGGCAGAGCAGAGTGGTTTTTAGAAACAGCCAGTGCTTGGTGCCGGGCCACCACGAAGACCAGAAAACAAAAAGCAGGTGTTGAGAAACATGAATCAATGGCCATAATGTTGGTCTAATCACACATCCAGATGAATCCAATTCTTAACTTACCTTAGTGCTATACCACTGGTTTTTGTTCTTTTTTGACATCTTTATTCTTTAGTCAGCCCCCTCAGGTGTTAGACGACATGTATTTATTTTCAATACAGAGTTGTACAGAGAATGTGATGACACTGTTTAACATACCGGGACATATCCTGAGGTGTGACAATCACCAGAATGTATGGTGCAGTGATTTTATTGCTCCATTTCTCATGGCATAACGCAGAAGCCCATGGTTTCCTTTTCCTGTGGGCATGTCTCTTTTTAAGTCACAAAAACAGCAGAGTCAGCTAGTGGAGCACTTGAACTTGGTCAGTGTCTGGTGTCAGGAAACCCTCACACAATCCAATTCCAATCAGCATGTCCCTTTGGAAACTGTGCGCTTCTGGTGTGACCCCAGCAGGTTGCAAGGGCTCTAAAGCTAATGGCTGGTGTCTGGGCTTTAAGACACAAATATGTCCCTGGTGTTTCGTGTGGAAAGCAACAAGTTGAGTAAGGATGTCAGCCACCTGGGATTTTTACCAGTGGCCTCTAAGGGAAAAAGTGTCTTCTGGGGCACCAGGACCGACAGAGCCTCGTACTATTACCATAGTGACCCTGATGTTGAAGTTAGCTCACATGCATCTGAGCATGAGAGGTTTGCTTTTATTCCACGTCTGCTGATAGACTGATGCATTTTTTCCTTCTTTGCTTCCTTCCATTCTGGGTAGAACTGTCTCTAGGGTGTTAAATATATAGAAGACAAAAACTTACAAGATGGAGAGCTATTTTTTTCTAGCCTCTAAAAATGGATTCTTCTTTGGAGGCTAATTATGAGGAGGAGAGAGAGGAAGGAAGGAAAGAGGAGGGAAGGGAAGAGGGGGGAAAGAGACGAGGGGGGAGGAGAGTGGAGGGGAAGGAAGGGGATGGGAAGGAAGAGAAAAGGAGAAAAGGAAAGCAATTTTCCTATTAGTGCAGCAAAACTGTCGCAGTGGTTGTCACCCTAAAGCCCAAGGGTGATCTGGCCACCAACCAAAGCAACATGCCTGATCCCTTGGTCTATGGCCCCAAGTGCAGCCCACGGAAGGCCCAGCCAAGTTCTCAGAGAATACTAGAGAAACTTACTTGTCAACGTGTCTATCACCCAGCCCTTGGCTATTTCTTACCATATTTTCATCTTTAATACTTAGAGCAGGAGCAGCATTTGAGCGGATGACTTTGAGAGAAATGGAAATGTTTTCCACGCATTCTTACTGCTAAAGAACAGCGGGAGAGCTGTGTACATTCCATGTTTGTTGAAAGTCACGATGAACGGGAGACTGTATCAGAAACAAAGCGTGATGCTACCTCCTCCACAAGAAGCCTTCGATGACTTCCCCTATTTGCTTTATTATTTTTAGCTACCATCTCTGAAGTATTTATATTGTTGGCAACTATGAAATTTATCTCAGTTTAATCTTCAAAACAACTTTGTGAGAGAAGCATGACTATTCCCTTACTAGCATCCTGGGGAGTATAATCAAAGCAAGATCACACACCTGGTTAGGTTACGGAGCTCAGATTCAATCTCAGGCTCCGAAGCCTAACCTTTTAGCCACTCAATTACAAGAACTTCCTCCAAAGGCACCATGTCACTCTCTTTGGTGTTTATCATGTTCTGCTTTTTGAAATTGTTGTTTAAAATACTATCATGAAAGATATTTCTGATGTGGAATTAAGTTTAAAAATCTGTATTGGAGGCCCCCATTTTTGCTGCTCACTAGACACAAACTTAGAGAAATGCCCATAAAACCTCAGAGTCTTCCTTTTTTCCTCTGTGAACATAATGTCCTCATTAGGTAGTTGGGGCCAGCACACTGGTGCTCAATGTGCCTGCATAACAGGGATGTGTTTTAGACTTTTTTCTATTCTCCACATCACCTAGTAGGACACAGAGTAACAGAAGATGCTAAAAAAAAAAACAAAAACCTTTGAATTGAATTGAATTCTTAACACTTGGAAATAGGTAATGTTTCTAACTTAAGCTGTGTTCTCATTCTTAAATATCTTTTCAGTCTGTTCTGGACTGACTATATATTTGATGTTCTCCATATCCTTAGTCATTTATTTATTTGTTAAAAAAACAAGTTTAACTTTGATTTTCCATAGTTTCCACTCTTTATTAGAAATTAACTAGCTTTCCCTGGTGTGGTAGCAAAAATATGGACCACACTGCATGATCCACTTTCTTTTTAGCTACACCAATGGCCAGTGTCCAACGCTGCTTTGTGATAGTTGGGTGTCAACAGTGGAAGGAGTCTAGACAGTCGGTAGCCAATATTCTGCTGAGGGATCTCGTGAGCTGATTAACTCTTGGGGCTTTGATTTCCTCACTTGTAAAATGAGGCTTGCTAGAGGAAACTTCTAGGTTTCCTTCTAGCTTCCACATCCTATGAAACCCATTCCTTCACCTAGGACAGTGGTGGTATGGTCTAGGAATAAGACAAAGTGCTTGTACCATTGGCCAGTAGCCTATATAAGCAGCTGGTGACAACACTGCTTCATGTACTTTGGAGCTTCACACCCACCAGAGCTCTCTATCCCAGACCGTAAAGTTGAGATGAGATTTAACGTTCTCCTTCCCAAGATAGGGCGTCTAGGATAGAAGGAAAACTAAAGTGCTATTGCCGTTCCTTTAGTACTGGTTGGATAGTTTACCTCCTTAATGTGTTACTTTTTCAATTAAAAAAAAAGTTAGAAAAATAAAATGTCTATCTCCTTCATCCAAACAGCCCTGCTTTCTTTGTCCCAGATATGGTGACATTTCCCCCCATTAGCATGAGTTGAATCTGGATTCAAACACAGGACATACCTCAACATCTAAATAAATCACTCAGACTGGTCATTTTTATTTTAGCTGATTGGCTCAAACTGGTCACATTACAAACAGCATTTCCCGTCTCCTTTGCATTCTGTATTCCCTTTAGAGCATGATTTGTACTTGCCTGTCACCTTCACTAAACCCCATGCCTCTTGAGGACAGAGATCTCTACTCCCACCCATGTTGGACCCTAGTGTGGATTCACCTTTGACTGAAGTTAAACGGAAAGGAGCATCTCCAGATGGTGGCTAGTGGTCCCCTAAGTGTTCAGGTCCTCAGAACTCCCAGGAGCCTTCCTGAGCTTGGGCTTGAAGACTATAGTGTGCTCTTCCGGACCATCTCAGGAACTTTGAGAACCTCTCTTGACTTCCTCAGAGGTCTGCTAAGTGCGTGCTCTTGGCTGGAAGTTCAAGAACCTCCAACTGTGTACTAGTAAAAAATATATATAGAGAGAGAGAGAGAGCCTAGCACAGAACTCCTCAAATCCTCATAATTTCTTAAGTGATGAGAACACTAGGAACATCTTTGGTTCTAAATATTTGGTCTTTGACCTGGTTCCTGACACAGACCTCCTAAATCCCTTGGAATTTCCTGAGTGACAGGAGTGTCTTTGGTTCTAAGGAGGCAACTCTCGGTCGGCTCCTGGATGGCTTCAGGATGGGAGCTGGTCACCAGAAAGAACAAGCTATGATTAGAAACTTGGAACTTTCCACCCCATTCCCCCATCTTCCAGGAAGGGGAAGGGGGCTGGAGACTGAGCTAATGATTGATTGTGCCTATGTGATGAAACCTCCATAAAAATCCCCAGTGTAAGGATTTGAAGAGCTTCCAGGTTGGTGAACATGTGACGGCATGGGGAGAGTTGTACACAGAGACGGCATGGCAGTTCCACATCCCTTCTTGTGTACCTTACCCTATGCATCTCTTCATCCAGTTGTCCATCTGTATCTTTTATTACATCCTTTATAATCAACTGGTAAAAGTAAGCGTTTCCCTGATTTCTATGAGCTGTTCTAGCAAATTATTAAATCCAAGGAAGGGGTCATGGGAAATCTAATTTATAGCCAGTAGGTCAGAAGTGCACATGACAACCTGGGACTTGCCTGGTGTCTGAATGGGTGTAGTCTTGTAGGCCTGAGCCCTTAGCTTATGGAATCTGACACTAACTCCAGGTAGATAGGGGTAGAATTGAATTGAATTATAGGACACTCAGCTGGTGTCTCAGAGAATTGCTTGGTGTGGGGAAAAAAAGAAAAAACCAAAAACAAAAAAACCCCCAAACATCTGGTGTCAGAAGTATTTTATGTGTGAGTAAAGGAAAAAAGGGGAGTGTTTTTCTTGGACACCATCTCCCTTGTTCTAGTTCTTAGTCCAAAAATATGTATATAGCAGATGCTCAATACAATATTGATGAAGTCAGTAAGCCAGTTGATCTTCCCGCATTGTAACCCCTCTCCTCTTGTCTACTCCATAGAAGGTCCTGGCCTTTTTCACAAAACTTCTTTCTTTCTCTGCCTTTGAGAACTGGCCCATGTCTGGAGAAGTTGGAAGGGGTACTGGGGAACAGTCTCCTGCCAATATTTCTGTTTACCAGCATCACTATCTTGTTCTCTCACCTTCTGAATTTCTGTGATCATCTTACCTTGGCCTCCAATGCCAGTTTTCACTCTCCTGCCTGGACTGACCCCTGAGTTCTCAGATTGCTGGCTGGTTCCTGAGGCCAAGGCTTAACCGTAGGGCCTCTTACACGGCTGAGGCAAGAGAGCACGATCTCACAGCCTGCACGTCCAATCTGGCCCAGAGAGAAGCTGTTGGCTCTACTTAAGAGTTTTGGTTTGTTTTTTCCTTACAAATTTAAATTTAGTTGCAACTTTTAAAATTTTCACATAAAAAAATTTTTTTTTCTGTCTTAAAAAATAAGTTGGAGAATTTGACAACACTGAGTCATATTGTTCTTTAATGACTGCTGCAAAACTGACTCAAGCCAGTCTAGTCAGATATAACTATTGGGTTCTTCCGATAGGTAGACAGTAACTACTAAAAACTTTCAAGAAGGTGGGAGTTAGCCACTCTTCCCAACTTCTCAGTGAGTCTCAAACAAATGTCTGCCACCACTTTAGCATTTATTGAATAAACACCTGCTGGCACGTTGTCTATTCTGTGAGGTTGATGAAGCTTTACCAAGCTCTCGATCATCCTAGGTGCTTTGACAAAATGTTCACTCCCGGAAGATGCAACACGATTCTAGAGGCAGGGTTCTAGTAGCCCCCGTGTCAGCATCGGTAGACTTCAATGCTCTGACCCAATGGCAGGATGCAGGGATCAAGCTTTGGGTAGTATCCTTACAGGTGTCACTAGATTCTTATAAAGGGTTCATACATGTTTGGGGAGTGTCTCTAAAACATACTCTAATTCTACCAATAAGAGCCCATTTCTGAAGTCTATTATGACAATTAGCAAGTCACTGATTTTAAAAAACTCTGACATTCCATATGTTTATTAACTAAATTTCTGATGTTGGTCTGACAGAAGTACTTATAGTATTCACTTCTGGAGTGTGGCCTTTTTGCTATACTATTGGCTGACATCCCTGCAGTATGAATTCCTTACAGTTCATAATGCCTGCTACATCTGGTCTGTAATTTAATGTTACCACACACAACTTATCACATCGTCTAGGCTAGCAGTTCTTTACCCTGGCTGCACATTAGGATCACCTGGAAAACTTAAAAAAAAAATTCCAGTGCTGAACACCACCCCTGAGATTCTGATTTAATGGCCCGGTAGGGCCCAGACATCAGTATATTTTTAAAGGTCCTCGGGTGATTTTAAAGACCAGGGTCGACAACCAGCTTCTTCTAAAGTGTTTTACAATGCATTGCTGTCATGGTAACAATATTTAGCTGGAGCTGAGGGGAGGCTGCTCTGTTCAAAGGGGACGGCGTTCTCCAGTGGCCTTGCCGGCACTTATTTGAGTGACCCTTGTCACCTGGCTGGTCCTCTGGCAGCCCTGGAACTCATAGTAAGTCTACTTCCAGCCTCTAAAATATTTCTAGGCTTTCCTAGGTCCAATCCCTGCATAATCAGTCCAGCCTTATTTGCTACCTAGTCCTTGGCATGATATAAAGCAAATAAAGAGAGGTAAAAATTAATGAGAAAATTATACTTCCATGCAAAAGGGCAGATTTTTTTACAGAAAGGAATTTGCTTAAAAGAGTCCATGCCTGAAAAAGATTTGAAAGATGGCAGGACAGCTCTAAAGAAGATTTTTAATTTTTCTAAGCCCTTATATCTTCTCCTCAGGAAGATGTCCCCAGGTAAATGGCAGAGGCATAGTACTGAGGCTTATTTAAGCTGTCATTGACTAAGGAACAGGGTGATGTAGCCAATATACCCCACCATTGACTTGAGTGTGGTTTTTTTTTTTTTTTTGAGTTTTTTTAGGGATTATTTTATTTATTTATTTATTTATTTTTAACATCTTTATTGGAGTATAATTGCTTTACAATGCTGTGTTAGTTTCTGCTGTATAACAAAGTGAATCAGCTATATGCATACATATATCCCCATATCTACTCCCTCTTGCGTCTCCCTCCCACCCTCCCTATCCCACCCCTCTAGGTGGTCACAAAGCACCGAGCTCATCTCCCTGTGCTATGCGGCTGCTTCCCACTAGCTATCTATTTTACATTTGGTAGTGTATACATGTCAATGCTACTCTCTCACTTCGTCCCAGCTTACCTTTCCTCCTCCCCGTGTCCTCAAGTCCATTCTCTACATCTGAGTCTTTATTCCTGTCTTGCCCCTAGGTTCATGGGAACCACTTTTTTTTTTTTAGATTCCATATATATGTGTTAGCATACGGTATTTGTTTTTCTCTTTCTGACTTACTTCACTCTGTATGACAGACTCTAGGTCCATCCACCTCACTACAAATAACTAGAGCATGGCTTTATACAACAAAAGTTTCATTAGAAAAGAGTACTTACTGCTTATATATTTTACTTATTTCTTTCCTCTAACTACTTATCCTATTATTTATTTCTTTCCACCCAATTTGAGCAAAAGCCAACAAAAATGTTTCTCCACATTAATGATTTTGCGACCATTTTATACGACTATGTGCAAATTCTGATTATTCTAAATATTTGCTTATTTTCTTTTTCCCCCTTCTTGGTTGTCCTAAGCTACTTTCACATCTTTCTCCCCTTCTGTTTCAGCTTGTATGTATCAGCTGTTAGCTAGAATAATAGCTCTCTAACTTCCTAGATAGGGATGAGGGTTAGGAGAGAGAAATATTTAGAATTCCTTGGATAAGGCTGGACTAGATTAGCCAGGTATGAGTACTGGGACAAAACTCCTAGGAGACTCCGATATCCAGCGTCAGTCTCCTGCCCTCGTCGTCCTCCCTTACGTAGCCCCTCCACCCCGTCTCCCACGCCCACCATACACAGAAAACTCGAAAAGCACTGACCACAAACTGAGGGCTTTATTTATCAAACACCTCAGCAACTTCTGTGCTGATGCTCGGCCCATTTAATGTTATATTCCAGGCTTAATGCCATCTGTTCATAATCTGAATTTCAGCTGTCTCTCCATCTCTCTCTTCCAGTCCGGTTCCTCAGCTTCGATTGCACATTGAATCACCTTAGGAGCTTTTAAAAATGCCCAATGCCTGAGGTGCCCCGCAGACCAATTAAATCAGAATCTCTGGAGGTGGGATCTAATAATTTTTTGAAGCACTCCAGATGATTCCAATGGCGCAGAAACGCTGTTCTAAATTTATGACCAAATGAGCTGCTTCTAATCCACTCATCGAATTCCTACAAGTTCAAAATCCAGTGGTTTTTAGGCTATTGTATAAAAGAGTCTCTCTAGGATAGGGTGGCCAGATAAGCAAATAAAAATACAATTTCTGTTAAATGTGAATCTCAGATTCACCAAGTATAATTTTTTAGCTTAAGTATGTCCCATCCGGGATATCTGAAATCCAGACTTAACCAGGTGTCCTGGATTTTACCTGGTAACCTCACCCTGGGAGTTAATGACAATGCAGATCTCTGGGCTCTAATCCAGTAGATGGGGAGTGCAACAAGTGGTTTATATTTTTAACAAATACATCAGATGGTGTATTTGGTGTGTAATAACTTACTATATGACAAAATGCAGGCGATGGGCCACATTTTTAGGTGAGAGGTGCTCAGGCACAGGGAAAGGCCAAAGAACCCACACAGGTGCTCATCAGGGCATTCCAAACGAAGAGGACTTATATATTGTTATCTTACCTGGAATGATTTTGGAATATCTTCCTTTGGAGATGTTAAATAAAAATAAATAAGACGTATTGATTAACAACTAGAGGCCAGACCTTGCTAAGTGCTCTGCAAGCATAGTTCATCTGTTATTCCAGCAACTCAATGAGTTGGTTACTATTTTACAGCTGAGGAATCTAAGGCTTAAAAGAATGTAAGATGTCCAAAGCCACACAACTAGTGACCAGAAAAACCACAGCCACGGGGCCATGTTCTTACCCTCTGAAATGTCTGGCCAAATAAGCCTAAATTTTATCATCAGAATGTCAAGAGATGTTTTTCATTTATCCGTTTATTCATTCAACAACTGTTTATTGAACTGTAACTATAAATCAGGGACTGAGTTCAGCTCTGGAGATAAAACTGTCAACAAGATAGCTGAGTCCCTGCCTTCACAGAGCATATGTTAGAATGAAAAGGAAAAAAAATAAAGTGAATACAATAATTTAAAAACGTGATTAGTGCTATGAAAGAAAAAAAAATGGGCTGAGATAGAAAGTGATTGAAGAACCTAATTGGGTGGTCTAAGACGGCATTTCAGTTGAGATTTAAAGGATAAAAGGGCTGTCACCATGCACAGAAAATAAAAGCAAAACCTTTCCAGGAAGACACAGGGACATATGCAAAGACCCGGATGTGGGACAGAGTCATCAACAGAAACTGACTCCTGCCTTTGGCCACACAGGGAAATGGATGTGGAAAGTGGTTGGCCTAGCACGGCATTCTGGGAGGCTGGCTGTAGTTGTCTGGTTGGCATTCTGTGTGTTATGTCTCATTTGCTGCTTTGAGTGATCGGAATATTAAAACAGAAACTTACCATCTGAGCCATGACCACTGTGTTGTCATCTAGAGACTCTTATCTTCTTGATAAGCTCACTCAGGCGTTGCATGTGAACAAGGTAGAGCTTGGCCAGCGCTCAAACGGAAAATTAGATACAATTTGCAAGGTAAAAAACAGAGCTGAGCCGTCAATTAAGAGAACACAGGCATGAAGATCTAACGTTACGTGAGGAGCTAGAAATATTTATTTCTAAGGTATATTTAATAATGCAGTATGTTATTAATTTATCATATTTTTATGATATTATGTTACCCCTAAAAGAATCTTCAGAAATAATAAGCATGACTTTGGTGTGTAATAACGTACTATATGACATTAAATATCCAAAATATATACACTTTCAGGATAACTAGTCTGATGATGAATATTAGATAATGCTCACAGCTAATTTGCTTAGTCTTGTAGGCCTAACATTTTGTATCCAATTTCACTTAAGCAGTGAGTAGAGGCACCAAAGGGCATGGGATTCAGATGGATGGAGGGTAAGTTTCATTTGCCTGGTCTCTGACACTCACTTAGCAACAATCAATGAGGCACTGATAGCATTATTGATCACAGCGATGGCACTGTTGATTTTAGGAGTCATTGCAAGCCCCGCAGGCCTTTGAACAAGGGATCCTATTTCACAAAAGGTAATGATTTTCAACATGTGCCAAATTTGACCCTTTACCCTCTTGGAGAAAAAGGAACACGTTGTTTGGAACTAGAATTAGCCTGAGACTGAATCTTAGTACCTTTTATATTTTCTCATCATTTAAAGAAAACATAGGTCTGGTTGGCTTGACTCCCCACCATATCCACCCTCATGGGACTCCACAGGGCGCATAGGTTCTACCCTATAAACTCCAGGAAATGCCATTCCAGGAATTCTGCACTGTGACACCCTTCCTTTGAAGAGAGAGGTCATTACAGCGTAATCATTATGTTGAACAAGCACAACTTGACTTATAATCAGAACTCAGCCATTCTATCACTGTCACTTTAAATGTGTTGACATTTTATTGCCCCTGGATGAAAACTCAGGTAGACTCAGGACTTTTTCCCTGGCTTTTAACTAAATCACAATCGTATGACCTCTTTAAATCATAAATGAGTTCTTAAGTCAGAAATTGGCATCTAGACCAATATATTCATCAATGGCCGAAATTGATTCAATATTGGATTTTTTCCCACATCCAGCTTAGGTCAGCTTTAGGCTAAAAGTCTGAAATGAGAAAGAGGGGCAGAATCAGCCCTTTATCTATTTCTCTACTAGCTTCTCCCTCTATCTCCTTCTCACCTTACCCCATTGTTTGCAGGACAATTTCTGAACCCTCCATGAGAAAGCGAGGGGTAGAAAATTCTATTTGACCAGGTGACTTTGCAAATTCTTATTTGACCAGGTGACTTTGCAAGCTGGCTTCACACTCTCTGGGATGGCATGTGCTTAAAGTAGATTCTGCTGAGCACCTGTATGGGTTCTTTGGCCTTCCTCGAGCCTGAGCACCTCTCACCTAGGCTAAGCCATGAATAGTACCTCCTGGAATTCTGTCCTGCAGCAGCCTGGTTTTTGAAGAGAGGGGTTATTATAGTGCAATCAGTATAGTGAATAAACAAACTGAGTCAGAATCAGAACCTAGGTCTTTCTTATTTGTCTTACAATTTTCATGATAAGGGAAAGAGCATTTTCTTCAACTAGCTTCTCTCAACCTGCCCTCAGCTGTTGTTTTGCTGTGGGTTCTCCTCACTTAGATTCGGCTCTGAGTGGTGCTCTTGCCAGCTCCAAGCTGGTTCCTTCTCGCATGTGGTCCACAACTGGGTCCCAGACAGACCAGGACACGTTGCTTCCGACAGGCTGGCTGATCCACAGGTAGATCTGTTCATCCTGCTGCTTTAGCATGCCGACCACCATCCACCATCCCCTTGACTACAATGAACAGCTATCAGCTATGTAAAGTTCCAGAAGAATCTCTCAGTAGGTTTGGAATCAGACTGCAGCAGACTCTCTTCTCCTCCTAGGGGACAGGGGTATGGGGCCAACAGTTCTCTCTGCAGCAACACTGTCAGTAGAAATGCAGTGTGAACCACACCCATCATTTTCATTTTCTAGTAGCCACACTAAAAAGAAACATGGAAATAATGGTAATAGTATATTTTATTTAATTCCATATGTCCCAAACATTATCATTTCAACATGTAACCAATATATAAAAGTTACTAATGAGCCAATTTATAATCATTTTTCCCCACACCTAGTCTTTGAAATCTAGTGTGTATTTTTACAATTAAAGTACATGTCAATTTGGACTAGCTACATGTGGCTAGTGGCTACTATATTGGACAGTGAAGATCTATTTAAAAACCTCTTCTACTTTCTCCATTTTTTAATGTAGCTTTATTAAAGTGTAATTTATATGCCATCAAATTCTCCCGTTTTAAGTGCACAGTTCAATGATGTTTAGTAAATTTACAGAATTGTGCAACCATTGCCTCAATCCAGTTTTAGAACTCTTAGGATCTCTTGTTTCATTATACACAAGTTGAAAATAACCTGCCTAGGTACATCCTTTACTAATTAATTGTTGGCAATAGCCATGTATTTGAAATAGTGTGAAATACACCTTGTTTTCCAGTAGTTTTGAAGTGTATGGCTTCTTTCTCATTCTAAAGAATCACAGGAGAGTATTTTTAAAGTGCTTAATTTATCCCAAAAGGGTTTGTCCTGAGAACCAATCTCTATATTATAATAACATGTTAAAATGGGACATTTTCATCATCCTAAGCAGATCTTTTTCCATCACTACCTGTTCCTACATCTAGGTCCAGGCAATCCCTAAGCTACTTTTAAATCCCTATAGATTTGCCTTTTCTGGATATTTCATATCAATGGAATCATACAATATGTGGTCTTTTGTTTCTTTCAGTTAGAGTAATATTTTTGAGGTTAATTCATGTTGTAGTGTGTTTCAGTATTTTGTTTCTTTTATTCTCAAATAATATAAACAGAATATACAGACAGGATGTACTACTGTTTGTTTATTCATTCCCTGGTTGATGGATGCTTTGGTTATTTCCAGTTTTTGGCTATGATGAATAATGTTGCCGTCAAAACTTGTGTACAAGTCTTTGTGTGGACATATACTTTAATTTTTTTTGGTAGATTCCTAAGAATGGAATTGCTGGAACATATGGTAAATTTATATTTAACTTATGAAGAGACTGCCAAATTGTTTTCCAAAGTGGTTACAACATTTCTGTCTACTTTCTGATTCTTTTTTATATATTCTTGATCTTAGAATCTAAGTGCCAGGGAACTAGTCCTTCAAAAATTCTGCATATAGGGCTCTGCATATTTGGTATCTAACGGTTATCACATAGTCATGTCTGTAGATATAAAGTCGGGAAGAGCCCCATTTTAACATCTTATTATAATACAGAGATTGATTCTCAGCACAAGCACCTCTTAGGAAAAGTTAAGCACTCCTTCAAAATGCTCTCCCATGATTCTTTAGAATGAACAAGAAGATATACCCTTTGAAGCTACTGGAAAACGAGATGTATTTGCACAGCATTTCTAATATGTGGCTATTACCAACAATTAATTAGTAAACGATGTACCTAGGCAGGGAATTTTCAATTTGCGTATAATAAACAAGAGATCCTAAAAACTCTTCTGGTATCCTGGGAGGGACAGCCTTCCTGATTAAGTATTACTAATGGGCAGTCTGACTTTGAAAGACACTCATGAGTGCATCAGTGATGGCAAAGTTATAAATTAAAAGCCCCCGGATGGAGGAAGAATGGAGAGAAACACTGGATACAATCTCCATGTGGATTACAGGAAACTATTCTGTTGCTTCTTGCTTTTATTATTAAGCTTTTATCAGCTTAATAATCCTGTTGGGGTTTCTGAAAAAGGTTGAAGCCAATGTCTTATGACTCCAGTGATTTTTCTTGGTGTTCACTGGAGGGGAATGGGAAAGACAATGTGTAGATTTAATCAGCATTTGATTTTCCTCAATCCCTTTGCATGTAGAGAGGAGCAGCTGGTAGTAGGTAATCTTGCCCTTGGGAATTATCAAGTAAAAGAAAGAGACAAGCAGCAGCTTTTACAAAGGCAGCTTTTATGAGACTGAGCTAAAGAATCACCAGGGAAGCAGCTGGGTTCACCATTTTCATCCAAGTAATTACTGGAAGAGATAGATGGTTTTCAAGGTCAGTGGTAGAAAGAGGAGCTAATGGCCAGCCCTTCCTCTGGGAGAACGTTCACAGGAGAGAGGATGGATGAAGATGTCAATTTCCCTGCTTGCTTGAAAGCAGCCAGGGTATGTTCAGAATCAGGTGGGAAACACAAGAGTTCAAATCCTGCTTCTACCAGCTCTTAGTTATGTAACTTTGGGCACACGTCTTAACCTCTCTAAGCCTTAGTTTCTTCATTTGCAACATGGAGACAATAATACCCATCTTGCAGGTGAGCATTAAATGAGATAATTGGCTAGGACTTATTTCCATCCCCTCTCTAGAAACTAATTCAAATTTTTTTTTTTGGCATCTGCTAATCCCAAACTCCCAATCCATCCCTCCCCCATCCCGCCTCCCCCTTGGCAACCACAAGTCTGTTCTCTATGTCTGTGAGTCTGTTTCTGTTTCGTAAATAAGTTCATTTGGGTCATATTTTAGATTCCATATATAAGTGATATCATATGGCATTTGCCTTTCTCTTTCTAACTTTCTTCACCTAATATGATAATCTCTAGGTCCATCTAATTCAACTAATTTATCTAGGAGTCTCCATCAAAGACAATCAACATCTAGCTGTCCTTCTCTTTTGAAATTCTTCCCATTGAAGATGTTTTGTAAAATGATGTCTTCTGGTTATCATAGCCACTGTAACAAATCAGACCTTCAAAACACATCACCTTCAAAAAATGAGTCAGGGAATTCCCCGGCATCCCAGTGGTTAGGGCTCTGTGCGAACTAAAATCCCACAAGCCATATGGTAAAAAGGAATCAAAATAAGTTAATCTCTTCTTGGAAACAAAATTCACTGAAGGCTTATTTATTGCATAGCTACTCCTGTGATCAAAACCAATTAGTGATACTATTCCCTCTGTATCAATTTCTTTCTTTTAACAACCTATCTTAAATAAATGTTAAAATCAAATATACCCAATAAAAAGAAAAGAGATAGGGCTTCCCTGGTGGCGCAGTGGTTGAGAGTCCGCCTGCTGATGCAGGGGACACGGGTTCGTGCCCCGGTCCGGGAGGATCCCACATGCCACAGAGCGGCTGGGCCCGTGAGCCATGGCCGCTAAGCCTGTGCGTCCAGAGCCTGTGATCCGCAACGGGAGAGGCCACAACAGTGAGAGGCCCACGTACCGGGAAAAAAAAAAAAAAGAAAATAGATAAAGGAAGAGTGATCAGGAGACTTAGGGCAACCTTTCCAGTAAAAAGTCAAGATCCCTTGCCTTGGGCTTCCCTTGTGGTGCAGTGGTTAGGAATCCGCCTGCCAACGCTTGGGACATGGGTTCAAGCCCTGGTCCGGGAAGATCCCACATGCCGCGGAGCAACTAAGCCCTGCGCCACAGCTACTGAACCCACGTGCCACAACTACTAAAGCCGCGCGCCTAGAGCCCATGCTCCATAAGGAGAAGCCACTGCAATGAGAAGTCCACGCACCACAACGAAGAGTATCCTCTGCTCGCCACAAGTAGGAAAGCCTGCGCACAGCAACGAAGACCCAACACAGCCAAAAAAAAAAATCCCTTGCCTCCTGTAACTATCAAATAAATAAATATTTTAAAATGAAGTTTTAAAATGTGTACAAATTACGTTCATCATAGTGTCATTTACATTTTTTAAATGGAAACAACTTCTATGTTTAAAATTTAAAATTGGGATAATAAAATAAATTACAATGCTTTCATAATATGGGATATTATACAGACAAAACTACATTGAAAGGCTTTTTAATGACATTGGAAATGCTGAAGAAAAATAGCAGGTAGTAATGGCAGGACTGATACATATATTCTTGACTTGTTAAAAAAAATTGTACACAGAGAAACACTGGAAAAGGTAAGTCAACATATTAACAACGAACACAACACTACTTAGCTTTCAGCCTGACATTGTGGCTTGGACTTGTTTCAGGGAGAGCTGGTCTTCCCTGTGGCTGAACTAGGGCCTCTTGTTTCCCTGGGCCTCTAAAAAAGACATGTCTAATGTTATGTGGAGGTGGAGTTTGGGACAGTTTTGCATGCCCATCCTTGAGTGCTATTAATAGCAATACTGAGCCAAACCTGGTTGCTGTTACAGACCACACTGAAAACCAACTGTACCATGTACGTTTATTACCTAGCAGTCAAAGAACTGGATTCATAGAATCAGGAAGAGCTTTCTGTGTGTTTGGGGGGTGGGGGGGAATACACACACACATTAGTTTCCTTGAAAGTCATAGTAATCAGTGTTTCAGAGTGTATTCCAAACTCACATATATCAGGATCCCCTGGAGTCTTAGATAAAATGCAGATTCTTGGGCCCAGTCCCACATTTATTGAATCAGTCTCTGGGATGGCAACCTGAATTTTAAACAACCTTTCAAATGAGACATTCAAACTAAAGCTAGAGAAACTGTTTTCAGAGCGGCAAGTTCCCATGCGTGACCAAAAGAAGTTATGTTCCCTCTATTCTCCGCACACGTGTTTATTTTCCCCATGTTTATTTGGGCACATTCTATGTTGACAGTTAAAAGTCATTAAAGAAGCCCCAGATAGCTGAGTTGAACTTTTCTGTGAACAGAGAAAGTAATCTCACGCATTGGGCCTTAAGCCAATTTTGTTATCAGTGGGAGAAGAAAGAGATCTTCAGAAAGCCCTGCATTTGTGTCACTTGCTCCATTTTCCATCAAAGATGGCTATTACTTCAATTTCAGGCTTCTGGCCTCCAGTTTTTTAAATTCTGTTCTTTCAAGTATCTAAAGTAACAAATGTTATATTGACAGAGAGTTTGGGGAGAAGGTTCAACTCAGTATTATTTTTCTTTCTTAACAATGCTCTTTATTCTGGTTTTCTTCCTTTATGTTCTTACTAAAAATTTTTATCCTATTTTCCACTTATTAGAGAATAATCAATATACTTCCTAACTTTTTCCTTTCTAGGCTTAAAATAAAATCGATTTCATTATACATACAATTAATGCTCAATATTAGGACCTCAAGCCCATTTGGTCTTGCTATCCCTCTTGGGACAAGGCTGATTCCCCCCTAAGGGCTTATAAATGGGCCCGGCTGCAGTTTGCAGGTGCAGTCATTTAGCTGGAGGCCCAGTCAAGATTTACATATGCAAATGTTGTGTGGATGTGCCCAAACGGAGTAATTGTGCATGCAAATAGGTGATTAAATAGACAATTACCAAATCTGCATGAACGAATGGAAGTTGTGCATATTCAAAAAGCAGGGGGCACCTGAACATTATGCAAACAGGCAGCTTTCCTCTTGGCCCCTGGGGCCTCAGAGTTGCATAAATCCCAGAGCAAGCTGATCTCAAGTTGCACAAGTGGAATTTACTCTTTGACCTCAGCTGCCATGGTAATGATCAGAACTCTGACAAGGTCATCTTCAGGAAGTACCAAGGCAAAAGGTTTGATTTCTGCCATTTCTTTCTGTATACTAGATTTAAAGCAGAAATTTCAACTCAATATTCTTTTATGATCGGTGGTAAGATGAGTTTTGGATATTTCAGTATGCTCACTCTTTGAAGCCAAACCTCAGAGCAGGTACAGAGAATCAATCCGAGTTAAAGTACCATAACACAATGGATGCAATTTGGTAATGCTCTTTCCCACAACTGCGCTGCCAGGATTGAGAGTGGGGCTTATTTGATCTCAGGTAGCAGTTTTTAGTCTGTCTTTGCGGGCTAAGGAAAAACACCCATTGGTTTTAATTGCTCATTTCTTCACAATTTGAGATCTCAGGGGTCCTCTACGTCCCACATAACAGTGATGGACGGTGTTGTCAGTGGAGTACATCAGTGAGAAATGATTTCACGTAACTGGGGGTTTTCCTGAGAAAAGATTAGTGGTGATGCCTAGACTAGACCACTAGGTGCCAAAGAGTTTGAGGCAGCAAAAGAGTGCCAACTGCTGAAATTCTCATACTTTTTACCAAGATATTTCATCTCTAGGATCTTCTACTAGGATGTTTTCCCACGTCAATTTTATATGAACTGCTTAGAGTCTTTTAGTTTACAGTGTAAGAAGTGATATTAGTAGAGACCATAAAATCAATTACTCAACTCAATCAATAAACTGGGTAAGTGAAATAATTTCTTTACTTAGCACCTGTCAGGAGGAGGAGGAGGTTTCAAAACATTTGTACCGGGGCTCAGAAGTGAATGGAATTAGCCCTGTTCCACAGAGGAAGTAGCCAAGTCTCCTGTGTAGAATATCAGGGAGCGCCATAAGGCATGCAGATGTGGAGAAGCACCTGGCAAAGGAGATGCTCAGACACCAACTTCCAAGGACTCTCGCAGCATTATCTTCCACAGGGGTGTGTTAGAAGCTAATCCAGGACGCCCCCAGAACTGCAAGTCACACGTACATAGTCCATTTGTCCAGGAATGCATTTAGTGGAGAAACTTACTTTACCAGTTTAGTCTCAGAAGCCAGAGAAAGCTGATAGTTTTACTAAGTATAAATGGAATTGTCAATTCTTCACTTTTCACAAGATCTAAATAGGTTTTTCACTAATTAATCAAAAACCAGCGACACAAATACTGCAAAGCAGTATATATGTATGTGTACACACATACGTGTGTGTAATATATATATATATTTGTAGATATATGTGTGTGTATTTTCATACTAATACTAAAATTGTATTTATCTTTTTCACTGTAGCGCCATTTTCACTGATGCTAAAAAAGCCGTGGTGAGTAAACTTGCTGATGCCTTACTAGGAATCAAGGCAGTGCCACCAGTATCATTTTATACTTCACAGAAAAGAAAAAAAAAGAGGCACCCCCCCCCCCAGTTTCACTTAAGAATGCCCTTGAGGAAAAATAAAATGCGTGTTCATTTTATTAAATCTCTACCTTTGAGTACACATCTTTTTAATAGTCTATGTGATGAAATGATAAGTACACATAAGGCACTTCTAAGCTGCGTACAAAAGTATGTCGGTTGCCCTGAGGAAAAGCACGGGTGTGTTTGTTTTAGTTGCAAGCTGAACTAGATACTTTTTCCATGAAACATACTTTAACTTGAAAGAAAAACAGACAAACTCTGGTTTTTCAGAAATAGATACTTTGCAGATTTTTTTTTAATGTAAAGTGAGCCTGTCACTTCAAGGAAAATAGCTGATGGTATTTGTTGCCAATAATAAAATTAAAACTTTCAAGCAAAAATTAGAATTTTGAAAACTTGTAATGCACCACTCTGAGTTTAACAGCTTCCCAATATTTAGAGATTTTTCTGATGAAATCCGTGGTAATATAATTGAATATAATTTTTTGAGATTATAAAATGAAGTATCGGGCTTCCCTGGTGGCGCAGTGGTTGAGAGTCCGCCTGCCGATGCAGGAAACACGGGTTCGTGTCCCGGTCCGGGAAGATCCCACATGCCGCGGAGCGGCTGGGCCCGTGAGCCACGGCCGCTGAGCCTGCGCGTCCGGAGCCTGTGCTCCGCAATGGGAGAGGCCACAACAGTGAGAGGCCTGCATACCGCAAAAAAAAAAAAAAAAAAAAAGAAGTATCAATTTGAAAAGCAATATAATTCAGTAGTGAGCCAATATGTTCCAAATGACCAATGCATGATGTTACAAAGTTATTCATGGGTAAAAGATCCATCCAAAGTGTAAGATAGAAAAATATATTTTAATGTTATAGAGTTCAAAATGTTTACTGATATGGGCTTTGCACGTTACAATTAACTTTTAAGAAACTATTAATTGTGGAGTTTTGGTCTAGTGTCAAAGAGGAATAGCCACAATTATCTAGAAAATATGTTAAAATAGTCTTCCTCCTTCCAACTATATATTTCTATGAGATCTGGGTTTTTTTGTTTCCATACACTTCTACCAAAACAACATATCATAACAGATTTAATGCCAAAGCAGGTATGGGACTCCATCTGCCTTCTACTAAGCCAGACAATAAAGAGATTTGCAAAAAAAAGTGTAAAATACTGCCTCTCTTCTCATTCATTATTTGTTTTGGAAAAAAACAGTTATTTTTCACAAAAATATGATATTTATGTTATCATGTAATGGGTTTATTATTGTTCTTTTAAATAAATGTAATAAATATTTTTAAAATTTTGTGTTAAGTTCAAACATGGTAAACATTAGTAGATAAAATCCATGTAAATAAATCCCCTTTGAGGTCCTCAATAATTGTTAAAAGTATAAACGTGTCCTGAACCTAAAAAAGGTTTGAGAACTGCCAGTTAGAAGCAATGGTTTGTAAACTTGTTTTTAATATCAGAACTCTGTGCTCAAAGGAAATTTTATGTAAGTCTAACTTACAAAAATATAAAATCAGAGTTGCTCTGGTTAAATGGGGAAAAATGAGCCAAAGGCACCCCTGTTTTACCCCTCCTCTCTCCCCTCCCACCCGCCCTTAGTCCCTCTATAATCCCAGCTTCAAAAACCTGTGCAGAAGCATCAATGGATGTATCAGGCAGGCGGCAGGAACTGAGGAATCCCAGGCTTGTGGGGTGGAGAAGGAAGCAAGGGTGAACTGTTAAGATGAGTGATGGGGGAGCATCTAAGCAGATTGTAGGCGTGAATGCCTTTGCTGTCTCCTTTTCAGTCCATCAAATGGCAAGCACTCAGGAGTCCAGAGATCTCTTACTTAAAAATACTTATCTTATGGCTTCTGATCTCGTAACTATGTGTGGAATCACTGGTGAAGACACCCAAAAGTGATTAACTGACTTTATGAAGAGACGGTGGTGTCTGAGTGTAGGTGTATGAGGAACATTCTTGGCACATTCTTTCCTCTGAATTATCAGTGTTCACGTGGGCAATTGAGGATTAACTTCCTCCCGAACTGTGGGACAAAATATCATTTTGAAAGACCAGGGAATGGAATGAAATACAGAAACACACAAGAGAGGGAGATAACAGTAGCAAGACTAGGGATGAGAATTCTTCCAGGCGGCTCCGTGTTCTGGACAGACAGTAGTGGCAGGGGGATGATAATGCCGGATAAAAGGGACTTGCAAGTCTTTATCTTTAGCTCTGACCTCTGTCCTGCTATCCAGAAACCCCAGTCTCCAACTTCTGGGCTTTTACTTAGTTATCTCAAAGGTATCTCAAATTTAATTTGCCCCTGACTCACTGTTGCATTCCTTCTGGATCTGTGTCCTGTTGTCATTACATCACCATCATTCACTCTGTCAATAAATCCAGATCCCCTGGAGTCCTGATGATAAAGGTTTAATATCCTTGGAGTGAACAATTGTCATCATCATTCAATGTCTAGAGCTCCCTTTACATTTGGGGAGAATCCACCAGAATTATTAGCACGTATTCCCCTCCCCTCTCCCTGTACATTCAGGCTTCACATCCAGAATTTTGAGCCAAATAGGTTTAACAGAATTGGAACAGAGCACAGACTCAGGGTAGCAGGTTTAGAGGGAGTCGTGCCGAGTAGCAGCAGCCATGCTGCTGCATCTGGGGCTCATTTTTCCTCTAAGATAGTGGAAATCCTCCTGCTTGTAACTGTCCAGAGGTTCCTTTGCTGCACATTTTCTAAATCCGATTCTCAAGCCTCAAGTTGATTATCCAGACCAGTCAGATAAAATCCTTCCAATAAAATCCTTTCTACATACATAGCCAGAGTCTGTTTTTCTTAATTGCAGTTAAAATTTCTTGAATTATGTATGCCCTATTTCCTTTCTATTTTATCTTTTAGATTTCTTGCCTCCAGATCTAATTTATCTCCCCTAGTTTAAGCCCTTATCATCTGGACAAGGGTCATTGCTTCTCCCTTAAGTCAGTCTTTCCTCACTCCAAAACCAGCCTCTTTCCAAAGATCTTATCAGAGCATGATTCCCCTGTTGAAGAACAAAAGCGACCAGATCTTCACGGCTCCTTTTGCTTACAGAATAATATTTGAACATCTACATACCATTCAAGGTCTTTTAATCTACTCTCTAATATCTAGCACTCAGCTCCTTGGCAACAGCAGCCAATTCAAAATTATCCTTGTAGCCCAAGGACCTAGCACATTTCCTGGCAAAGAGTAAGACGCAATAAACGTTTGAAATAGATGAAAGAATGAATTAATGACTTATTTTTTACTCAGAAACTTTGTGTACTAGATACAACTATTTGCCACTAGTCACACATATTTGCCACTAGACACAATTATTATTTCCCAAATTCTATAGAAACAGTCATGTCTTTTTATACTTATGAAAAAGTATGTATAATGTGTGTCATGAAAGGTTTTTTCCTCACAGTACTCTGTTTGCATTGCTGGTATCACCACAATGTATTATAGTCAATTCGATTCTGACTGCCTTACGCAGTAATACATCAGGCCTCCCAGGGCAAGAGCCATGTCTTATTCATCTTTGGACCCTTAGTGTTTAAGCATGGAATAGATGCTTCATAGATTCTTGCTGAACTTGCCTACCAGGGAAGTGTGTGGTTAGGAGGGAGTGGATGAGTTCTGCTTGACAAAAATTCCACTTCCCAAACTCCTACAAGAAAGCTTTCAACATTTCAATGTTAAATGCGATCTTTGCTGTAGGTTTTTGGTCCATGGCCTTTGCCAGATAAGGCCTCTCTACCTTTTGTTCCCTGTTGCTTGAGAATGATGACCCTGAGGGTGTAATATTTGAATATGAGAAACCTTGACCTCAACATTTCCTCCCATCCCAGACAGCAGAGTTGCTGGGCTGTGGTACTCACACTGTAAACTGCACAGACAAAATTAAAATAAAATCTCCAAACTATTTCTGATAACGAAGAGGGTTCTGAAAGCCTATGAACATCTCTGTAATTATCTCCAGTGAAACCTTCTTATTAAATTTTAAACTCTTTTCATTTTGGCTTCTGTCACATGAAGAGGGTGGATGGGAATGAAGCCTGGGAAAATTATGAAGTTGTTAATCCTGTTTATGTTCATTCAGCACAGAGTTTGGGCTTAAGAGGTGTAGTGTGTGTAGGAAGGTAATTGAAACATCTTTATGAATGAAACCCACTAGTAATTAACAGATGCTATGGCTTGTTTTCCTTTGCCTGGGAAAGGGAGAGGGGTCAACCACAAGCAATGCATTTTATATCTTGTCTCACGTGGACAACTGTGAAATGTTTAGTATGTTTATCAGTTTTTTTTGCGTAAGCAAAACAAGGAATTTTATTTAATTCTTTTCTATATAATGAGACTAAGATATACTGAGCAATGTAAACGTTTCCAACATTATGGATTGGTTTCCAGTGGTTATCAACCTATCTTGGAGATCCTCATTTAAGAGTCTTTCTCCCAGGTCCTGCAGCTCCCTTTTTTTAGGGGTGTCTCAGTCAGAAGAGCTATGCCATGAAGGCCCAAGAGGCGTGGACAAATAGCAGCCTGGGCATGCCAAGTGGTGATATCTGCTCATCCATCATTCCATTTAGACAAATGAAAGATTATAGTCCCATGAGAAAAGGCAGCTACAGCCACACAATGCTTTGTGCGGCAAAGTAAATTACTGGTTTCCTGTGATCTTTCTGACAAGTAAATTACTGCAGAAAATAGCATAGATGGGAACACAATGACAAAAAAAAAAAAAAAAAAAATGCAGAGATTAGTACTTCAAAAGAGCTATTAGACCTCCAATACAACCATTTCTAAAGAACTCCAGAACCTCACCGCCACCCTAACAGGAGGGGACTTCTTTTTCCCCTCATCTTCCTATAGCATATCTTGAAGAAAAATAATACATGACTGGCAGAGTTGGAAGTGGATTTCTCAGTGATCAAATACCCTTTTTTTTGTGATCAAGTAGATGTTTAAGACAAGAGAGGACCTTGCTGCAGGGACTGCTGTGCCCACAGTCAGTGTAAGGTCGGATCTTAACAAACGGCACCGCGAAACAGAGGAAAGCTTCAAGTGAGCTTTATTAGGGAGTGCTCCCGGGCGAGGCTCACTGGTCCGAGAGAAAGGGGCCAGAGAAGTCGCGCACGGGCGAGGGTTGGGCAAGATTTTATAGGGGAAGAAGGGAAAGCGGTGTGGTGAATCTGGGAGGGCGCAGGGTATTCCTTATTTGGTGGTCTTTTCGGGTATCCTGGGGAACCGTTAGTCCCGCCCCTCGAAAGGCTGGGCTGGGTTCAAAGTCCCCAGGTCAGTTCCTGGAACTGGGTGGTCCGGAATGTCTCCAGGGCAGTTTCTGGAACTGGGTGGTCCGGAGAATTTCGGTCTGATGCAACCTGTGAATCTGATTGTGTTCCCCTGCCTCGGGCCAGTTGGCCTTACAGTCAGATCATCCAAGCTTGGCACCAAGGACCACAGGGATAGTGTATGTTCTGCGCAAGAAAAGATAGCCTCTGAGAAAGTAAAGATTATTCATACATACATACATCTTAACAGTTTCTGACTCTACCTATTATTTTTGTTCAACAATAAAACGTAAATTCTAGGACTTCCCTGGAGGTCCAGTGGTCAAGACTCCGTGCTCCCAATGCAGGGGGCACGGGCTTGATCCCTGGTCAGGGAACTAAGATCCTGCATGCCAGGCCACACAGCCAGCCAAAAATAATAATAATAAGTTTTAATTTTGTTTTTTATGTGAAATAAGAGAAGCCTAAAGCCTATTCAAAGCCTAAACTCTAAAACACCCTCTAAAAGTTCTATGAACCTCCAGGGCATGACAATAGAAGGTTTATTAGCTAAGTCACATGGAGCAGACTAGGGGAAGGTATTGAAATAATAGAAGTAATAAACAAATCACAAATATTGTAAATTTCTGAGTTTCAATTTCATCAGGGAAATATCTTGAAGTTGACAGACTTCATAAAATTTTAGAGTCAAATAAGGTTTTTAGCAAGACTTAGTGACATAAAATGACCTACCCAACACCTAAAATATCGCGCGGTGGTGCTGACACCAGAATCCCGACATGGCACTCTGTTGAGTTTCCCCCTACTAAAGTAGGGATTTCTTCCAGAAATCTTAGGGCAGGGCGCTAGAGCCAATAAAGCACTTAACAGGAAAGACTGCTCCTAACCCAGCTCAACTGATGTCTTCTTGTGTGACCTTGGGCAAGGGGCATAAACTCTTTCAAGCCCATTATCATAATTTTATTTTTTAAAAAATAAAAATCACTCTTGCTTAAACACTCATAACCTCAGAAAGTAGAACTCATCCAAATTGGCTAGTAAGGCATATAGTAAGTGGATTAAGAAACGCATGGACATAAAAAATACTAAAATCTTTTCCAAAGCTGGTGGCCTCTGAGGTCCTAAGTGATTGACAGCAATTCCTTCTTGTTCACACTGTACTGCCTCAGTTTCCATTTTCTTATCACAGTTGGTTTTTTCTGGCATTGAGTCCCCTTCCATGGTCTTGACAAAACTGACCTAAGAGCACAAAATCATTGATAGCTGTTTAGACACCAAACACATCACTTCTTCCATTACATTTAAATAGTACCATTTAAATTCAATTCAACAAACATCTTTGTGCCCTTGTTGGATAAATAAGACTTTGTACTTGCCTTTGGAGACTTAAGGCTTTGTGCAGAAGATAGATACATTATCAGAAAATGACCTTTGGGACTATAGTATAGCTTTAGGTCCTCTGTCTCTTTGTCAATTTTATCCCAAATAATCCTGCACTTCAAGGTATTTGGTAGGAACACACGTACACAGTAAGGGAAGAAGTTCTCTTCATTTGAAAGAGCAAGCAGAATGGCAAAAGGTTCAATTCTTTGGGCCCTTTTCTGTAAGCTGTTTATTTGAGGAGCAGAGGAATTTAGTACTTACTCAGTTACAGTAGACTGCTCCTATCTGCGTTGGTTGAGTAGATACCAATGCGTGATTCTAAGGTGGGGCCTATGAATGTGTATTTCTAACAAATTCCCAAATGATGTTGGTGTAGGACCACATTTGAGAGCCCCTGGTCTAAGCAATCAATATTCAAACTGAGACATGTATACATTTAGGGATACAGAAAAACTTTTCCAGGGGTACTCAGGAGTCAATCATTTTAATGGGATCAAAGTTTCAGATCCTCAATCTCTATATTACTTTTTCCTAATAATAAAGTAATTCGTCTGAGAATTCATCAGTGGTTCTACTTTTCTGCACCCCCTTTTGTGATTGTCCTTTTCCCACTTTGCAAAAGAAAACCACAACCCTCCTCATCAGGAAAAAATTCAAAGAATTGAGTGAGATTACTATTAAAAAATTCCTTCCATTTTTAATCTACTTATTTATGTGAATAAGGTTTCTTACCGCTTATGTTTATTTAAACAAAATAGGAATAGTATTAAGGCTGAACTCTGTCTTATTCTAGCTTAGGTAATTTTTATTCATGGATCCATGAACCCATTAAAAAATAAGACTCACTCCTTCTTATTAAGGGATATCTTTCAAAAAAAATTTTCTCCTTGTGATTATTAACCCGGTCAATATTTTAATGTATGTATTTACAACAAATGTGTATGAAAAATAATTGTAATGATAACTAAATCTAGAAAAAAAATTTAAACTATGGGCTACGGTTACAAAAATAAAAATAATATTTAAATATATAAATATTATTGCAGCATGAAAGTATGATAAGATTATGAATAAAACACTTTCAAACATAGGATATTAGGATAGGATACTGTGAAAAAATAAAATGGAAATATTTGGTCAAGGAAAAATAAAATAATGTATAATTTCATACTGTTAAAACAGAAGTCACTGTACAGTTTTAAAACAGATGAGAGTGGATATCAACTCGATAAGGTATTTTGACTATTTGGATACTTTTAAAAGGGTAATTAATATTTTTCTTTTAAAATATCCTTGTTTACAGTATGACACAAATTATATTTTTTGCCACTGCTTAAATCTGAGATAAAAAATTTTGTTTCTACCTAAATATGTGATGGTTTCCATGTTTTGGTTTTTTTTTTTCCACTCTTCTTTTTAGGAGGTACTTCAATGAATATTTGAAGACCACTGAGTTTGATTGTGCTTGCAGCCAGGATAAATTGGTGTCTCTGAATCAATCATTACTGATTTTATTAATTTTCTGCAAGTTACTCAAATAACTTTCTAAACTTTTGATAGCTGACTCCAGGGTGAGGACATCCTTAAGACCCTTGGGGGTTGTGAGGAGTTCACCTGTGTGGTGCAGTGAGGCTTCCTGTCCTAACTTTGATTGACATCTCAGAGTTATCCTTTCAAAAGTTTCCATATACCCGCTCTCCTTAGGCATATGAGAATGGGAGTAAAAGGCACGTTCCACAAAACATTAAAACATTTAAAAGATCAGAACTGATGCTTACTATGAGAGAAGAGAGAGGAGAGAGAAGGGGAGAAAGACAGACAAATGCATCATCCTTCCAAAAGTTAACAAGTTTCCAACAAAAATTCTACGAACTAAGCAAGACAGGAATATAAAGACAATAGATTGATTGTCTTCAGTATTTAAGATGATGATTTAGGCAGTGATCCTCCTCCTTGTAGGAGGGCTGGGCTTTGAAGTTCGGGGTGACCATGGCTACATGCAGCATCACTGTAACTTTATTAGAACAGTGAGCAAGCCGGGTTATTTGGCATCTTAGATGCATATTCTTTCTGTTATTTCTACCCTCCTATAGTTCCCAATTTCTGATTGCTATGTGCCAGGTCAGTCAGCTACCGTCATATTCAATTTCCTCAAGATTGGTTAAAACTTGTCTCTAAGGTCCCACTGGTTAAAAAGTCTCTTGACTTCCAAGTTGTGCTTGAAAGTGTCCCCAGGACATTTCTCTGTCTTTCATTGCTTATCATTAACACCAGTCACCTCACCACACAGAAGTTTACCTGGGGCTGCAAAGCCAGGGTCAAATGTATGGGCAGCTTTTCCTGGTATAATGAATTTCTAATGTAGAACATCTATGCATGAAAATTGCACATGGCCGACAGTTTAAAAAAATATCTTTCCACGTACAAAGTCAATTTCAAGATAGGATTTAGCTTTCTTCCACTACCTAACAAAATTAAAATCTTTACGTTTAAAAAAATCACTACTACATATTATGAAAATGAATTTTAACTGATAAATATGATGATGTAGAAAGTACAAAACATTCTGTTCAAGAAAACCATTAAGAAAATAAAAGATACACAGAGGGATGCTCATCATTTTGTTTTCATCTAAGACTGAAATGAAGCCAAATAAAGAGGGGTGGGGGAAAAAAAAGAAAATAGAAATTAAATGATAATCTTCGATGACTACCTCACAAATATCAGGGCGAAAAATGGGTTAATTTCTTATCATTGAGTTTTGAGTGGTTTTTTTTAATGTATTCTAAATATAAGTCATTACCAGACACATGATCTGTAAATATTTTCTCCTCCTCTTTGGTTTGTCTTTTCATTCTCTTAGTAGTGTCTTTAAAGAGCACAAGTTTTAAATTTTATAAATTCCAGTTTATCAATTTGTTCTTCTATGGATGATACTTCTAGCAACATAGCTAAGAAATTTTTGCCTGATCAAAACATAAAGATTTTCTATTATGTTTTCTTCTAGAAGTTTTCCAGTCTTTTACTTTATACTTAGGTTTAAGATCCATTTTGAATGAAATTTTGTATATTGTGTAATGTCTATATTGAAGCTATTGTTTTTTGCATACAAATATCTAATTGGCCCAGTACCATTTATTGAAAAGATATTCTTCCTCCACTGAATGACCTTGATTTTCCATTTTTGTGAAAAATGATTTGCCCATTTATGTGTGGGAATTTCTATTTTGCTCCATCAACCTATGTGTCTACTATTTTACACCAATTCTACACTGTCTTAATTAGTGTAGCATTAAGTCTTGAAATCAAGGACTGTTAGTCCTCCAAATTTATCGCTCCTTTTCAAAGTTGTTTTGACTATTCTAGGGCCTTTGAATTGCCCTAGGAATATTAGAATCAGTTTGTCAATTGTACAAAACGCCTGCTGGGATTTTGATTGGGATTACAGTGTTCTTTTTAGGGATTCTTTTTTCTTTAATTTTTTATTTATTTTATTTTTGGCTGCATTGAGTCTTCGTTGCTGCGCTCGGGCTTTCTCTAGCTGCGGCAACAGGGACTACTCTTCAATACTGTGCACGGGCTTCTCATCCCAGTGGCTTCTCATGTTGCAGAGCACAGGTTCTAGGCATGCAGGCTTCAGTAGTTGTGGCACGTGGGCTTCAGTAGTTGTAGCTCGCAGGCTCTAGACCGCACGCTCAGTAGTTGTGGCACACGGGCTTAGTTGCCGTGCCGCATGTGGGATCTTCCTGGACCAGGGCTCAAACCCATGTCCCCTGCATTGGCAGGTGGATTATTAACCATTGTGCCACCAGGGAAGCCCCTGATTGGGATTACATTGAATCTATAAATCATTTCCAGAAAAAGTGTTATCTTAAAAATATTGAGTATTCTGTCCTTTGAACAAAGTATATCACTAAATTTATTTATGTCTTTTAAATTTCTCTTAGCAATTATTTATAATTTTCAGTATGTTGGTCTTGTTCTTTTTTCAGATTTATCCCAACATATTTCATACTTTTTATGGTCTTTTATTTATTTTTAAAAAAATTTAAAACTTTTTTTATGCTCTTTAAATTGTATTTCAATTTCCTATTGCTTGTTGCTAGTATATAGAATTATACTTGATTTATGTATTCAGTTTATCCTACATCCTTGATAAACTCCCTCATTAATTCTACTAGCTTTTAAAAATTCCATCTGATGTTCTATACTGCCAATCATATAAACCACGAATAAAACATTGTAGTTCTTTGTTTCCAATATGGACGCCTTTTATTTCTTCTTGGTTTATTGCAATGGTTAGAATGCCCAGTACAATTTTGAATAAAAGTGGTGAGACCACAAATCTTTGACTTCTTCCTAATTGTAGGGAGAAAGTATCAAAGTTTCACCGTGAAGTATTATGGTAGGGGTTTTGAAGGTACCCTTTATCATGTAGAGCAAGTTCTCTTCTGCCCCTAGGAGGCTGACAGCATCTTTATCATGAAAGGATGTTAAATTTTGTCAGCCACTTTTTCTGCATCTATGAGGTGGTCATATGATTTTTCTTAGTTTGTTCATATGGTGAATTACATTGATTGATTTTTTTCAAATGTTAAACTAACCTTGCATTCCTGGATGAACCCCACTTGGTTGCGATTTATCATTCTTTTTATTTAGTGTTGGATTCAATTTCAAAATAGGCAAAAGATTTGAAAAGACATTTCACCAAAGAAAATATACAGATGGTAAACAAGTACCTGAAAAGTATGTTCAATATTATTAATCATTAGGCAAATACAAATTAAAATTGCAGTAAGAGGGCTTCCCTGGTGGCGCAGTGGTTAAGAATCCACCTGCCAATGCAGGGGACATGGGTTTGAGCCCTGATCCGGGAAGATCCCACATGCCGCAGAGCAACTAAGCCTGTGAGCCACAACTACTGAGCCTGCGTGCCACAACTACTAAAGCCCACACGCCTACAGCCTGTTCTCTGCAACAAGAGAAGCCACCACAATGAGAAGCCCGTGCACTGCAGCGAAGAGTAGTCCCCGCTTGCCACAATTAGAGAAAGCCCGCACACAGCAACAAAGACCCAACACAGCCAAAAATAAATAAATAAATAAATTTAAAAAAATAAAAATAAAATAAAATTACAGTAAGATGCCATGCCACACTTACTGGAATGCAGTTTTAGGGAGAATGTAAAGCAACTGGAAATCTTCAATCTAGCTAGTGGAAATATAAAGTGGTGCAACCTCTTTGTAAAACAGGTTGATACTTTCTCGAAAAGTTAAACATATGCATTATCATGTGATCAAGCCATTCCACTCCTAGGTATTTACCCAAGAGGAATGAAGGCATATGTCCATACAAAACTGTTTACAGCAATATTTGTAAAAGCTGTATTTGTAATAGCTCAAAATTGGAAACAATCCAAATTTCCACCAACAGGTGAATGGTCAAATTGTTTTATATCCATACAGTGCAATACTAATGCAGCAATAAAAAGAAACTATTGATATATGACAGAACATAGATAAATATCTAAATAATCATGATGAATGAAAGAAGCCAGGTTAAGAAAAAAAGAGTACATATTATATAGTACCATTTTTTTAAAATAAAAATAACCAATAGTGACAGAAATGAAATCAGTAGTTGCCTTGGGACAAGACAGGGTCAGAGTGGGATAGAAGGAGAGGAGCTTTACAAAGAGACACAAGGAAACTTTTAGGGCTAATGAATATAATATGTTCATTATCTTGATTATGATGATGCTTTTATAGGTCAAGAGTATACTTTCAATATGTGTAGTTTATTGTATGTCCATCATGTCTCAGTATAACTGTTAGAAGTCAAAAAAGGGCTAATATTATCTATAAAGAGCTCTTGTAATCCACAAAGAAAATATAAACACAATTTTAAAAATTCAACCTTATTTGCAATCAAAAAAGTTTAAATTAAAGCAAGAATGGCTGAACCATATGTGTATGTTTAACTTTTCTAGAAACTACCAACCAGTTTTCCAAAAAGCAGTATTAGAAAAATAATGGTACCTGTGTTGGAAAAGACGCTTGTTGTAAAAACACACTCACAGTTTGCTACTTCAGTGAAAACTGATACAACCTTTCTAAAGTATAGTTTGGCAGTATATATATATATATATATATATATATATATATATATATATATATATATATATATATATATATATATCAAGAATGCCACAAGCAATCATATCCTTTTTCCCCAGTATTTCCAGTCCTTGGAATTTATCCGAAGAAAACAATCAGAGAAAAATAAAAAGATTAATGTATCGAAGCCCCAAAATACTGCAACTTATAAACAGAATTTCAGGAATACATTAATGTCCAAAAAACGAAGGGTTGCTTAAAGAATTTAAGATATGTTCAAATAACGAAATGTTGTGTAGCTCAGTAATGATCAGTTTCTCAAACAATATTTAAAAATATAAAATACATGCATTGCAATACTTAGGATGTATACTATTGTTTCGTATTCATAGGTAAACTCATAGACACATGCACATATGAATTCTTTTATGATTAGAAGTAAATCTAGGGACTTCCCAGGTGATCCAGGGGCTAAGACTCCACGCTCCCAATGCAGGTTTGATCCCCGGTCAGGGAACTAGATCCCGCATGCCACAACTAAGACCTGGTGCAGCCAAATAAATAAATAAATACGTATTTTTTTTAAAAAAGAAGTAAATCTAGTGATAAAGCATGACACAACTTTCTTTTATTGCCCTTTATATACTTTTCTGTTTCCAACCCTTTTTTAATCATGAAATACATAATTTTATAAACATATAAATCAAAGTCATGATAAATAATACATAACTTTTGTTTCCTTCTATCATCCATACCTGATGTAGGACACAGGTGTCAGGTTTGTGTGTGGAATGGGGAGATGGTACACTGATCAGGAAGACTACACAAGGAATGATTTGAGATAGTTCTTTTTCTCAGAGGACTAAAATAATCTCAGTAAAAAAAACCATGTACAATTATATACAATGCCTCTCCTTCCACCAGCTCAGCCTTTCCCATTCTCCCCGTTTTTTCAAAAAAATTTTTTTAAAGTTTTAATTTATTGATTTATTTGGCCATACAGCACGGCATGCAGGATCTTACTTCCCTGACCAGGGATCTAACCCATGCCCCCTACAGTGGAAGCACGGAGTCTTAACCACAGGACTGACAGGGAAGTCTCCCCATCCCCTTTTAATATTGTTTTCTTATGTATCACTTCAAAGCATGTAAAATCTATGTTTTTGATTTTTGGGTTTTTTCCCTAAGGGAGCTGGAATGACACTTCTTGCTTCCCGGAAAGCTACTTTAAACCAGCAATGAAGAAAATGGAGAAAGAAATAGAAAAATAGAAGTGATGGAAATATTTCAAGGTCAGAGCCAAAAGTTTCACTTTGTCCAGAAGGGAAAGGAGGGACCTGAAAAGAGGAGGAAATCAGTGGTTGATAGCACCACTTGCGGAAGAAGTTTTTATCAAAGGGGACAATGGTGTCGCCCATATCCTAAGGTCTTCTCCCTGCTCCGAAAACGACTAGTCCCAAGTCCCGCTCTGGCCCACTCAGATCAGTGTCACTGGCTCTGTAACTGACAAACGAGTTTCCCTGAGGAACAATTGGAGGTGTCTTGACAGATCTGAATTATGTCACTGGTTAAGGTTTAGTGACCTTTACCATAAACCGTATTTTATAGGTAAATTAATCAGAGCTTTCTGTAATTATAATTCCATATTCTCTAATTTACAGTTTGTTTTCTTTACAAAGTAGTGCAACATTCTTCCTTCTCCCCCTTTATATGATCTGATTTATGTTAGAGAAATTATTATAGTTCTGATATAAATGTTAAATCTCATATTTGTGGAGGCCTCTCTACCACATTCCCTTTGCCAGTGAATGGCCTTAGAGCATTTTTCTTATAAACAAATTATATCCTACATATTTGCTGGCGCTAAGCAATCTGCCACATTCTTACATGTCAAGACTTAGCCGTGAATTTACAAGAATGGACACAAACAACCTCAAGTCTTTAGATCTTTGATTATTTTGTTTGACCATTTGAGCTCCTTCCTGCTATGGTCCCTCAGCTGCTCCTGTCACAGGATCCAGCTCTGATGTTAAACACCTGGCATTTCAAGGTTTCAAATGTTCAGACAGGTAATTATATCATGATTACACATCTCTACCATTTACTTTCAGCTTCTAAAAACACATTAGGACCAACAGTGTTTCCTGTCAAAAAAAATTATGTGAATACAAATTTCAGTTGTTTACATTTCAAAGCAACTCTGTAATAATAAACAAATTCCAAGTGGCTTAGAAAATAATTGGATAGACATATTTTTGAAAAATATTTTTTAACACTTATTATTAAACTTCATACTGAGTGTCCAGTGACATGCACAATGACAGATTTGCATCCAGGTATATCACTGTGAAATTTCTGACCACTGTAAAAGTAAAGACCATACACACTTCCAGAGAGAAAAGAAATGTTCACATAGGAATTAGATCAGGTATTAGGATGTCTTTGGACTTCTCAACAATAAATGTAGAAGCTTGAAGACTGTGGAACAGCCCTTTCAAAATTCTGACTGAAAATGATTTTCAAATAGAATTCTTTACAAAGCCAGACTATCAGTCAAGGCTGAAGGTAGAACAAAGATATTTTCAGAGCTTCCGGACCTTAAGAAATTTACCTTCTTTGCATGATTCCCTAGGAAGCTTTCTGAGAGTTTTTCCCCGCTAATCCAAGGAAGACATAGCGTGCTAACCCAGGAGAGAAGCAAGGGGATCCCAGTGATGATGGTGCAGGGAATTCCCACAGGACCACAGTGCAGTAGGAGATGCCAGTCCAGGGATAATCAGGAGAAATGTATTCAATAAGAGAAAATTGACGGAACACCTGATAATATCTGAAAATACTGAGAGGGGACTTAAATAATTGGAGGAGATTTTGGGGTTTCACTACTGATGAGTTTACAGAAAACTAAGAAAGGGCAGGACAGTTATTAACTCCAGGGAAATTTTTTTTTAAAGGAAAGTTAATCAGGGTATACTACTTAGATCATAATCGTGTCAACACTGAGTAGTACTCTAACCAAATTAAGATTTAAACATATTAGAGGCTGTCCTCAAGAAGTTGGCGTGACTGGCAGACTGGAATGATGCTAGAAAGATAAATTCTTTTTTTATAAAACTGAGCCACATTTTTTTTTTATAATTTTATATTTATTTATTTGGCTGCATCAGGTCTTAGGTGCGGCATGCAGGATCTTCGTTGCAGTGCACAGGCTCTTCATTGTGGCACCCGGGCTTCTCTAGTTGTGGCACATGGGCTTCTCTCGAGTTGCGGTGCGCGGGCTCTAAAGTGCTTGGCCTCAGTAGTTGTGGCGTGCGGGCTTAGTTGCCCCACAGCATGTGGGATCTTAGTTCCCCAACCGGGGATGGAATCCGCGTCCCTTGCATTGGAAGGCAGATTCTTAACCACTGGACCACCAGGGAAGTCCCAAGAAAGATAAATTCTTATCTTAAAGTAGGAAATCAATAGATAAGGGCAAAGAGTAAAAAAGTCAAGAGAGGGACAATCACGCATTGAGAGATGTAGAGGTAATAGGAAAACGAAGGGCAAACACAGTTGAAAGTGGTTGCCTTTGGGTATTTGAGCAGGACATCATTAGTTTGCAACAAACTCCGTAGAAATAGTAAGCTTTTTTAAACCACGTGTGTCAACAATTTTTATAGAACTATTTATGAAAATTTGAACGAAAGGTGGTGATGAACATTAAAGAAAAAAAGCTGATGCCTAGTTCTTTTTTCTTCTCATTACTTCTATTTAGTATATTAATTGTCTTGAGCACCTTCTTTGTCCTTTTGGTACACAGAGATGATACTGGATACAATCCTTGCCCTCAGGTTTTTACAGTCCAGTAGAAGTGATATAGTCTATAGTAATTATAAAAGTAGAAAATCACAAGCATCAAGAGAGATGGACAGGGCTTCCCTGGCGGCGCAGTGGTTCAGAATCCACCTGCCAGTGCAGGGGACACGGGTTCGAGCCCTGGTCCGGGAGGATCCCTCATGCCGCGGAGCAACTAAGCCTGTGCACCACAACTACTGAGCCTGCGCTCTGGAGCCCATGAGCCACAGCTGCTGAGCCCACGAGCCACAACTACTGAAGCCCACGCGCCTAGAGCCTGTGCTCCGTGACAGGAGAAGCCACCGCAATGAGAAACCCCTGCACCTCAACGAAGAGTAGTCCCCGCTCGCAGCAACTAGAGAAAGCCTGCGCACAGCAAAGAAGACCCAACGCAGCCAAAAATAAAATAAAATATATTAATTAAAAAAAGAGAGAGAGATGGACAAAATGCCATGAAATTTAGAAGGAAAATATCACTTGCAGCTGAAGGAGCCTCAACGGAGGAGGAGGCATCTTCATGGTCCTCTGCATGGGCAGGCTATCAAGAGATGTAGGCAGGGGCGGACCGGGCCAGGGTTAGGGAGAGGTAGGTGAGGAGGGGTAGAAAAAGCTCAGGGTGTTTGCAGGAGGCCTCATGGGGTGGAGTTTGTTGTAGCCCAGAGCATGTGTAAGAGGAATTAAGCTGGGAAGGCCGGCTGCAAATATATTGTGGAGGCTGGTTGTGCCAGCTTAGTGGTTTCTGGGGATTCAAATGCTTTTCCCATGTACTTTGACCCTTTGTTTTCAGAAATGTAAATCTGCAGAAAGAGATGGGGAAGTCTAGCTATTGCATTATTCATAAAGCATGCTGTCTCTTAAAGTTCCTTCACCTACTGAAGCTTCTTATATCCCACAAGAGACTTTACCAGTCTCTCTAATTAAACTTTCATTTCTCAAAGGATTTTTTTCATGTTATGGACACCTTTATACAAGAAAAACTGAGCTGTATTCCTCCCTCAACTCGACCTAAGCCTTTTTCTTCCCCCAAAAGTTAGAGAATGGAATGAAAGTAAATATTCTGAGCTTCCTGAATTCTTCCACATTTTAAATGATTTTTTGAAACAGTTTTGATTTTGTACTGGATTTGCAGCATCAACTTATTAATATCAGGTGTACCAAAAAAATGTTTTCCTATGATAGGGCAGGCTTGTGTGGAGGCCCTTTTGTCTTGCCTTTCTCACATCCCACTTTTCTGTTGAGTTCTGGAAGGACAAACTGACTCTATGATCCTATGGGATCCCCTCACTGCATCCCCCATCTATAGGAGTATGTCAGAAGCTAAATATCCCTTTCAGGGTAGCCGAGTTAAGTTCCCTTACAAACAGCTGCCCCTCTAAAACCATAAGAGAAGCTAAGAGAAGAGCCATTAGGGAAAATTTATCTGAATCTCCCATGTCTGAGCCTTTGCTCTGGTTTCCATCCAATTAGGTCTCTTTAGCTCCCAACTTGGCTTTCTCCCAACTCTAAGCTTTGGATTTTTAACCCTCTATAGACATGTCTGAGAATTCTATTGTGTGTGGATCCCTTTCACTGACCCCTCTGGAAACTGCTCACAAAGCATACTTCCAGATTATGGATTTAATATGACTTCTGATATTACAATCTATACAATGACCCAGCACATCCCAGATCCCCTCTGTAGCTGAGTATGGGGCTTGAGAGAAGTAAAACAACAAAGGCTGGTTTAAGAATTAAGTCCATTTAGCCAGTGTATTTGTTGAACAATGCCCCTGCTTTGGGGCCTGGTCTTTTATTTCCATCTCCTTCTTATTTGTTTCTATGGAGCACAGCTAAATATCTAGGGGCTGGCAAGCCCAAGGCTCCTACCTGCTGCTTCTGGACCAGAGTTTGTGGCATTTAACTACTAATCTAATGCTGGAACTTCTAACCCGGCACCAGGGCCTTAGTAGGATGAAGCCTAGGGAGCAAAATTTATCCAATTACCTGATCCTCAGCTAGTTAGAGGAATCATGATGACAGTTGAAAATCTAAGTAACAGCTCCATCTAGTTAATATCTAGATCCCAAATAAATACCAGAGAAATTATGAAACCAAGAAAAAAAAAATACTAAGCAGAGGATAAGGAGAAAGGAGAAGCAACCAACAATGTCAGTTACTGGTTTAGGGATTTATTTACATTTTGTCATTTAACTTGGACAAAACTCTTTAAAGAGAAAGGTGTGTGAGGTGGGAGGGTACTAACACTTTTTGAACACTATATTAGTCAGCTTTTGCTGTGGTAATAAACGAGATCAAGATCTCAGCTGTTTTTAACGATGTATTTCTTGCTCTTGAGTCTGGAGGTTGGCCCTGACTCTGTTGGGCTCTGCTGGACCCAGCCAGGTTTGGATGGACTTCACACGCCTTCTTCTTTGGGGAACACTAACTGGGGTATGTTTATTATGGTGGAGGGGAGAATCTCCAGAGGAGTGAGCAGACTCACATGATACCCTAAAATTCTCTGCTAGGACCAATCACTTCCACTGACATTCTACTGTTCAAAGAAAGTCCACGGTCAAGCCAAGCCAAAGGTCAACGTAGTAAGGATGCTGTAGTTGGTAGATGCAACCACATAACAAGTGGTTGGTCAGTACTGTGTTTACTGGAGGTGGGATATCGTTGGAGCTAATAATCTAATCTTTCCCAAGCCCTCATCCTGTGTCAATTACTTTGTTATTTTTTATTTTTATTTTTATTTTTATTTTATTTTTTGCGGTACGCGGGCCTCTCACTGTTGTGGCCTCTCTCGTTGCGGAGCACAGGCTCCGGATGCGCAGGCCCAGCGGCCATGGCTCACGGGCGCAGCCGCTCCGCGGCATGTGGGATCTTCCCGGACCGGGGCACGAACCCGTGTCCCCTGCATCGGCAGGCAGACTCTCAACCACTGCGCCACCAGGGAAGCCCTACTTTTTTTGTTTTTAATTTTAGTTTACTACAGTAGATTTAAGAGATAGAAGGTATAACTGACTTTATAGGTAAGGAATTTGAGACTTTGAGAGGTTAAGGAATTTGCCCAAGGACTGGCAAGTATTGGATCAGGAATTTAACCCCAATCTGTCTGATTCTCAACCACATTCTTTTCTCAATACTTTTGTCTAGAGAGACTATATGTCTAAGATCTAAAAGAATCTAAGACTACTAGAAAGAAATTGTGCATGAAGCAGAAATTGTGGGAATCATTTATATAGAGAGTTAAAATATAAACCTAATTAAGTTTAATAAGTGTACATGTTAGAAAATTTTCTTTGAAACCCTCTTTTGTAATGCCACACTTCGGAAGGATGGGGTAGAATGCAGTAATGATTAGAGTCTAGAGTCACTATATGAAATTGTAGAGAAGCTTTCTTTCCGTGCCTTTCTGTCTCTCTCTGGTTTATTTCTTACCTCATTAGCCCCTGTTGTCTGATCTAGAAGAGCCTACTTCTAGCTTTTTGTTGCAGCCCCTCCCTTGTGCCAGCCCTCCAAGGAAACGTCCGAATTGTACAATATTCCTCTCTCTGGAACCACGTAAAATCTCCAGACCATTAGCATTTCAATCAGGGGGTATATATTTTGAAAGAGGATTCCTGAAAGAGCAATGTCTGACCCCCAGATAATGTTTCTTTGACCCTCTGACCCTGGGACCTATTGCTAAAGGAAATATCTTTCAATGGTGGAACTTTCTGATAACTCTACAACAGGTCATGCGCACTCCAATTAATCTGAATGCATGGAAAATGATTTCATTTTTATGAAGGGAACGAACCTCCCCCCGCTTCTCATTCATAGTCTAGTCAAGTGGATTTTATGCTTTGTTGAAAATAGATGTGTGGTTGCCAGCTGGGATGCCTCTCTACCTTTTTTCCCACGAGAAGCTTCTTATTTGGAAAAAAAAAAAAAGTTTTTTGGTCTGTTAACTTTGAGGAAAGCCATTCCACACATACTGATTGTGAGGAACAGAAACAAAGAGGATTCCTTTTATGAGCCCTTCCAAAATATCTTCTCTAGCTTTCTACCCCACTGTAACAGAGGGTCTTCTCTCTAAAGGAGGTCAGAGAATGAGAGAAAAGAAAATGTGAGAGCAATTCTCGCCTCCATCTTTCTCCGGTTCATCTGAATATGGGTTTTCTAGCCAATAAATTACAAAATTAGGTTCATTGTAATTAAAAATAGAGAGATTAATCCACCATATTCTTATTGTGTGCTTGGTACATTGTTAGTATTCAATGTCTGTTTGTTGAATGACTGAATGTGTTGCTGAGTATTAATCAGGGCTTAGAGTCCACTGAATACATTAAAGGACTTTTCATTTGTGTTTATTCTCTATCTGAATATTCAGAAATACTGGACATATATATGTCTTAACTTTTGTGATTTAAAATGGTATCTGAACCATCATAAGTGCTATTGTCTGGATATATCATAACAATTTTCTTCAAAAGTCACTAGTTGTAGGAATCATCATCCCTTTCTTCTACATAAATGTACGTACACTGCCAAAATATTTTTATAACATGATAGAATTCTGAATAAACTATCAAGAGAGGGACTACTCTCTTTGTAAAATGTGGAAATTATATTTAAAAAGAAACACCTACCATTTAAGAAACCTTTTATTTATGCAAAATACACTCTTGCATACACATAACACAGCATTCTGCATTGCAGCAAGTGTTTCTTTCAAGTTCTGCCTTGCAAAGTCTTGGCTGACTGACCTAACGGTATGGCTTGGTGAGAAGGCAATAGAGGTCAGTCAGAGGAGAGTGGTGTGGTAGAGACACGACAAAGAGTAAGTTAGTGGATCATTGCTAATGTCAGAATTCCAGAAATGCCTGGGATGCCGGGATCATTCCTGCTGGAGACTGAAATAACATAACATAGCGACCCCGGCTCTGGAGAGTCCTGCCTCATTTATTCTGCACTGGAAACCACCGTAAAAATTGTCCTTAGCCTCGCTGGAGCACTGGCCTACACTTAAACCGAAAGAAACCAGTAAGAGTTTTCCTTACAATCCCCAATGCCAATATGCCTGAAAAAATATGTTGTGGAGGGAAAGGCAGGAGAAACAAAAAGCTTTCATGAGCGTAACTTATCTTTGTCACAAAATCAGTAGGCTTTCCAGAGCCATGGAAATTCAATAGCTTGGCATTCATAATAAAGATTGGTTTGGGTGATTTGTCTCTCTCTAATAAGGCAGGCTTTGGACCCCAGCTTCCCTGCCTTTAAAACTGAAAAGGGGTGGGGATTTCTCCATCACAGCCAAGTCCTCTCGCTTGTCTATTGTCAGGACTTTACAATAGTACTGCTTGTCTGGCCAAGCCTTGCTTCACCCAGGAGAACAGACCTCACATTGGGGCGTGGAGTAACAGATGCCCAGCTTTCAGCCTCCTTCAGCCTGCTTGTCAGCCTTTTCATGCATCATAGATTCATCTGTTTCAATGAAAAACCCAGAGCAAAGCTGCAAGTATTTGTTTTTTTTTCCTGGAGACCACTTTACAGAATGTGTCCAGATATTCACTCTGGAAACTAGGCCGGCTGCAAAAACATGTGAAAAAAATTTGAGTGCTCTGACCTGACCTGGCTCTCATCAGAGGAAGCTTGTGACCAGGCACCCATCAACGTGGTTAGTCAAGGGGCTTAGATGGAGGACAAGGGAGAAAGAAGAGGCTGGCTATAGTCAGTGGAACACCACACCTGAGGTTTTCCAACTCAGTGGCTGGATGACACCCAGCACAGGTTCTTGAACATGGCAGGGGAATCAATAGATGTCAACTGAATTGAGATAAATGTCTAATATATATTGAACTCCTAACATGTGCCAGTCACTTCATCTACTGTGCATTAGTCCTAATCTTCATAACATGCCTAAAAATAGATATGTCAATATTCTTATTTGACAAAGAAAGAACAATGAGATTCAGGGAGGTTAAAAAACATGCCCCAAATCACACAGATAGTCAGTGTTACAAGCAGGAATCCAATCAACATCTATCTGACTCAAAGACAAGGCCCTTTTAACTACTCCAGAAGACTTCTCCTAGCTACATTGTCAGGCCAAGAAATGAGCAAGTGAAGCCAACGTTAAATGATATTGCTTGCGAGTTGTGAGGACCAGTGGTCACCTTCTCAAACTTAAGCTTACATAACTCTATTGGAGTTTAAAAACCCGGGTTTTGGTCTTGCCTCTGCAATTAACTCATGCCTTTTGCTGTGTGGATACATGAGATGAAGCATATACACCCACTTTCTAAATCCTACATGCATAACCTAGAAATGTAGGCTAGCCATAGTAGTGGAGGAAGAGCCCCGTCTGGCAACAGAAAGAATGCTGATTGACAGAACGAAGGAACGACTGAGCAGGACCGTTTGGGTGGCAGCTGTCTTTCCTTTCCAAAGCTGCTCTAATGGCCCCTCCTGGAAATGCAGGAGATGAACACCCGTCAATCAGTCAATAAGAACAGATCGTATGCTTACTCTGTGTTCACCCTTGATTAATCTGCAAGCCACCTGCAGTGTGGACCAGTGGATTGGAGGCTGGGGCCACGATTGAGAAATAAGGTGATGGGAGCCCAGCTGAGTGTGGCAGCAGAGGGGACATTGAAGTGGTCAGCGTTGTAGAGTCACTGCTCCCTCGTCCTCCCTTTCTGGGCAGGAGCCCTTCTCCTCACTTCTCCCAGCTACATTCAAAGAGTGAGTCCGGGGTTTCCCTGGTGGCACAGTGGTTAAGAATCCACCTGCCAATGCAGGGGACACAGGTTCGAGCCCTGGTCCGGGAGGATCCCACATGCCAGGGAGCAGCTAAGTTCGTGTGCCACAACTACTGAGCCTGTGCTGTAGAGCCCACGAGCCACAACTACTGAGCCCACGTGCCACAACTACTGACCACGAGCCACAACTACTGAGCCCACGTGCCACAACTACTGAGCCCACGAGCCACAACTACTGAGCCCACGAGCCACAACTACTGAGCCCACGCACCTAGAGCCCATGCTCCGCAACAAGAGAAGCCACCACAATGAGAAGCCTGTGCACCGCAACGAAGAGTAGTCCCTGCACGCTGCAACTAGAGAAAGCCCACACGCAGCAACGACGACCCAACACAGCCAAAAATAAATAAATAAATTTATTTTAAAAAGTGAGTCTGCACAGAACCGCTGAGGTGGAAGAGAGGTTGGCCCTCTTTCCCAGGATGAGCAGCTGGCAGATGGGCCAAGTAGAGATTTAAGGGAGGAGAGGAAACCAATGCACTGAATCCTGGAAACAGCTGTTAATTACACGAATATGCTTAGTGAAAGAGCATGAAGCCGTCAAATACCAGAGGCAGCCTGCTCCCCAGCACGCTGGGGATAGAGAAGGAAGAATGAAGATTCATGTTTGTTAAGACCATCAGTGCTTTTATTTATTGTATGTGTTAGGACTGGGTTTACTGGGAGTGACCAAAAATTAATATTAAATTGGCTTAAGTAAGATAGAAATATGTTTCTGTGATACACGCATGCATGAGCGTGCATGCGAGCACACGTGTGTGCACATGCGTGCGTGCACACGCACACACACACACACACACACACACGCACAGTCTGAAGATGGTGGGCCAGGGCTGATAGGCTAGCATTAGGAACCCAGACTCCCCCTTTCATGCTGTTTCCCATCGTATCTTTAGCCTGTGACATCTACCTAATGGTCCAAGATAAAAACTCAAACTCTAGGCACCATCTCTGAATTCCAGCCAGCAACGTGGAGGAAAGAGCAAACATACATAACCACCATTTCTTTCAGTGAACTCCTCCAAAGTTTAACATGACATGTCTTATATTTCACTGGCCAAAACTGATGGCTTGATCTAGCTGTGAGGAAGCTGGTTGGCCACGTTGCCAGCTACTTGTCTGCTCTCTCATTACGGGAGAAAGGGAGGATGGATATTAGGAGCCAATTTGCAGTATCTGTCGTACAGGCATAATTAAATATAATGCCAAAGTTTCTTCACCACAGCCCCTAGAAGAGGCCAGCAGAAAAGGCCAATGACTCCTTCCCATCCTATCTAGATGCGTGATGTGGAACCTGGAGATAATGGTCAGCAGGTCACATATAGATGCACTGCCATCCCACCAACTGAACTCACTTTGGAAGGTAATAAAACAAAACTTCCAAGGAAAATAGAAGGAGGAGGAGGGGGAAAAAAAGAAAGGCCAAAAAGAATGAGTCCAAAGAGAGGAAAATTAGTAAAACGTGGCAATAGATTGGTTTGGGAATTTCAGTACTACAAGTAGTCTGACATGAATTTACAGAGGTCCCTGGAAATCAATCCTTGGTGTCCCTCTAAAACACGCGCGCGCACACACACACACACACAACCTTTTACTCACATTCTTGCACACCCACAGCTAAAGATCCATCGTCACGCTGATGTTATTGGTGTGTATTTGGGACTTGGTCACAGCTAACTCTTGTTTGCTAAGTACTGTCATTTCATAAAGATGATTTACATAAGGACAACTTTCTTAGTACCATTTTACTCTTTCAGTATCACCAACAACTGGGAACATATAAAATAGATATTATCTGTGACTTCCTTTGGGAGTGCAAAACACATATTGGATGTAGAGGAAGAAGTGTTTCCCTCCTCCCTCCCCTGTTGCTGAAGGTAGTGGATAGGGGAAAACATTATTAGACTCTTGTGTAAAAAAATTTTGGGATTTGGGGGTTTGTGACAGCCCTTTCATATATAATGTGAACTATATAATCAGACTGCCAGTGCATTTGTTGCTATGTAAAGGAAAAACGTATTTTTTCAGATAAGGCAGCTCTACAAAATGTATAAGTTAGTAATAGATAAATATGATTCAAAACTCTCATTAAATGCAAAGCTCAGAAAACTTTGGATTGTATTATAAAGCAGAGCCAATGAGAAAGCCTGTTAACAGCTACCGTGTACTAATTACTACCCTGTATATTTTCCAAAGTAGATTTCCATTTTACAGATAAGGCAACTGAGGCTCAGGGGAGTTAAGTCACTCAAGAGCCAGGGTCAGGATTCAACCTGGATCTAGGTCTTTCCGTCATCCAGCACGATAACATAGACCAGCATGTAAATGAGACCACATAATTATACTCATCCTGATGGAAATCTTTTTAGTGGGGGATATAATAAAAACTGATGCTTTTTTTTTTCTTTTAACCAAGATATCTGAGTCAGTGTCTATGAATGCATAATATCACAGATTCCACATGCAAAATGTACCAATTTGGGTGAAATTCCACTTTGGTTTTCTTTAATGTAATTAATTTTTTATTAAAATCATCAAAAAATGTGATATTTTGAAATATGTGAAAATATATACATTTTCTTACTGTGCAGAGCTTACATTTTAAGGTCACAATTTAATATATTTTACCAAAATTTTCACACAGTATGTTTCCACCCTTTTTCCCCCCTCAAGTTTATTGATATATAACACTGTGTAAGTTTAAGGTGAAATCCTACTTTGGAATGAAAGAAGCAGTAAGGAGGCTCCAGGAGACAAGATTTAGCATATTAAATCCATGCTGTGCAACCAACAGGAAGGAGGATGAAGAAGGAAGGATGTTAAAAGTTATAATTAAACATGACATTGACACCTTGCTGGTGAAGACTCAGCACAATGGAAACATTTCTTTGTTCTACTCTCCATGCAGATTTTTCTCCTGAAAATTACATATTAAAATTTCTTTAGAGTTTTGCCTTTATTCAAAAAATATATGTACGAAAGGAGCATAGGCAGGGAATCTAAGATGCAGCACTTTCATCTCATTCATTTTTTAAAATTAGAATTTGGAAGCAATAGTTTTGTTTTCCTATAAGCACATTCTTGATAACTAATCTTTCTGGTCATTGCAAATCGTGCTTTGGATTAGTTTAGTTATTTAATGGGTAGATTTATTCCTATTGTGTATGAGCAATACTTATCTCATCTTCACCTTAGACATTATGCAAATACATAGAGACTTTAGCCTTTAACTGAGAGTCTCGGGGCAGGAGCAGGCTGAAGGAATTAAAACAGGGAGGACCACATCCTTTCTCCTGGTTCTTTATCTCTGCTACCTGAGTGCCTTAGACAGAACCAGCTAATATACCAACCCCACATGAGATACAGTCTTCCCATATCCTTTCCCGTGTGTATTATATCGGAAAGAGTTTGGAAAGCGTTTCCCTAGAAGATTCAACCCTTGGTCTGTTTTCTCAAAAAATTAAACACTAAAATAAATTTAACATTCTAAATGCAAGTTGATGACATTTCTATGTGAACAAGTCCTGTTTTACTTTAGTAACTTTCTTCATCTGTAAAAATACGAACACTTCCACATCTACACCATGGGGCAGTTGTGAGAACTGAAAAGGCAGAATGATTGAAAGAAAGCAACCCATGGCCTGAATCATAGTACAAAGCCAAGATCTATTAGCTTTCTTTCTTCTTTCCCCCAAATCCTAATTTGTGCATGTGCTAAATGTTCACTAAAGTTTAAGCACCTTGAGGTCAGGCACCTTTTCAATTTATCTCAGTTTCTGCAGAGCCCAGAAAATTATCTGACACATTGAATAATTCTTAAATGAATGACTATTCATTTCCTTCTCTGAGGACTTTTATATCCACTTTCAAATTCTCATTTCTTCCAAATTTTGAAATTTAGGCAACAGCAGATGATACTTCTAAGTTACAATCTCACCGCAACATTTTTTGACACATCATTCAATATGATTTCCCATCTCACTGAAATAATTCTCCAGTTTCTCTTGAGGGAATTGTGAAAAATTGCATTCATGATCTAGCTCTAAATTCTTCTACAGAATGTGGTTTTGATAAGTAAACAAAGGCTTCAAAAGTTTCCTTCTATTACGTGTGTACTTAAAATGTTCAGTCTCAAGTTACTTAAGACTGCTCTAAACCTGAAGTAAGAACTAGTCACTTAGAAAAAAACAGAAGTTATTCAAACAAAACTTAGAAGTACAAATCTGCCAAGGAATTTTTTGTTTTTGCTGTTTTGTTATCTTTTTTGTTTTGTTTGTTTTATATCTTAACTACTGGAAAAGTCATTTCCCAGTTATCTAAGAAAGCAAAGTTATCTAACAAAATGATTAGAGTTTTCTAGCTTTTGAGTATAATGTAGGTGTTTCCTTGCTCTCTCTCTTTTTTTCTTTTCTATCCTCCCCTCTTTCCCTATTCATATTGGTAAACTGCTTTCTAGCCATTGTGAGGGAACAGATTTTTTTTGGCAAAACTTAGTTCAAAACTTTTGTTCAAAAGCAAAGAAAAGTTGTGGTTTACACCTGCCTTTATTCTGGGAAAAGTAAAATCAAACTAAACATTCTTTGCCTCCAGCCTTCAGTCTTGTCTTTGAAATGCTTATACAGTAGCTGATCTCTGGTAGGACAGCTTTTGCCCTGAAGAGAACTTCTATTTATAATGTTTACATATGATCCCAAAAAAGGAGGGAAAGGAAGAAGAAAATTATATGCACGGAACTTTATTTAGTCTCCAGAATCATAACCCAAAAGGGAGCTGGTCGATCAGAAGAATGGGGGTGGGCAGGGTGGAGAGTTTCCCACCCTCAGTATAGAGATCTCCTGTTTCCGTCCTTGAGAGGTCACTCTCAATCCACTCACAACCCCTCTTGACAGGGAGGGAACCGCAACCATGACTGCCGTGCAGTTCGGGAAGTGTCCCAGTGTGGCTAACTCACTCCATCTTCATCAGAGGAGACAGTGCGTGTGGTTGAACGCAGACACTTTGAGAGGTTTGTTCAAAAGCTGAAGCAAATCAAAACAGAACAAACAGGTGGCATCAGGGAATTCTCAGCTCATGAAACCTGATCAGGTCCACCTTCAGCATTTGTTCTAATAGCCTCCTGCCCGCTCACCTTCCTGCCTCTGCCTCTGTGCACTCTCTTCCACACCACCTTTGAAAACACAAGTCTGATGGTGTCTCTCTCTGTTAAGTCCCAACGACAAGGTCCCAAACTCTTTCACAACCTAAGATATCCCTCATAAGCCACACCCCCCACCGTGTATTGACTGTTATCTCCCCCTATTACCACCCATTACTACTCCAGCAATATCAGACTCCTTATAATTCTGATTTTGATGCCCATTGTGCCTCTACCTGGAAAACCACGTGTCCTTCTGTGTTCCCAGGAGTCAATCACTTCCTTCTTTGGGCTGTTTTCCCATTCTGTGCCCATTTTTATTATTGTATCTATCACAGTATATCAGTGGGCAAGTCTCTCCTCTACTTTAGATTGCCACACATGGCCATGCAATGTTTTCCCCTCACAACTCCAGAAAACACTGCTCATGTTGTAGAATATATGAATGGCTCGTGGGACAGCTCTGCCTATACTTGTAGTATTAGTAATAGTAGCTGCTGTTTATCGAGTATAAGCCAAGCACACTCCTCTCTCATCGCATTTTATCTGCATAACAGAATCATGAATGGAGCACCATTCCCACCTCCAGTTAATGGCTGAGGAAAAGGAAGCCAACAAACCATAAGGAATTTGGCCAAGGTCCCACTGTAAATTGTGAATGCTTTAGGCACAAGGTCTGGGTCTAATTCTTCCATCCACCTCCAGTGCCTAGCACAGCTTCTAAAGTGCAGGAACCCTTATGTGTTTATTTGGAGCCTGAGAGAGAAGGCACTGACTCTCCTCGACTACTAGAAGGGTTTTGTATAAACCAGGACTTGGTTGCACAAAGATCTGGAATGTGAAGAAATTGAGGCAAAATGGCAGTTATAAGGTCAAAGAATTTTTTTTTTTTTTTTTTTTTTTTTGCGGTACACGGGCCTCTCACTGCTGTGGCCTCTCCCGTTGTGGAGCACAGGCTCCGGACGCTCAGGCTCAGCGGCCATGGCTCACGGGCCCAGCCGCTCTGCGCCGTGTGGGATCTTCCCGGACCGGGGCACGAACCCGTGTCCCCTGCATCTGCAGGCGGACTCTCAACCACTGCGCCACCAAGGGAGCCCAGCTCAAAGAATTTAAGTAATGTAAATCTGAAAGAGCAAATTCTCTGTCATTCACTCAGCCGTTGTTTGGTGAGCACCTCCTCTACATCAGGCACTTTCGGCGTCTGGGACATGTCAGATCCTTGTCATCATGAAGCTTATATTTGAGCTGAGGGAGACGTATAATAAACATAGGCATAGTAGATAATTAAGGTATATAGTATGTTCAGGTGATATGTGCTGTGGGAAAAGAAAACCTGGAACAGGGTAAGGGTGGAGGTAGTCAGTGTGAAATTTAGGTCAGCATACCCCTCACTGAGGAGAAAACATTGAAAGCTGAACAAATACTGAAGGGGATGAGGGAGTTGGCTAGGTGGGTACCTGGAAGAACAGCCCTGGTGGACAGAAAGCCCCACGCATAGTCCCTAAAGCAGGAGAGTATCTAGAATGTCAAGGAACAACGAGGAGGCAATATATCTGGAGTAGGATTGCTAGATCAAACACAGGATGCCAGTTAAGTTTGAATTTGAGGTCCAGTGATAAAGTGTCAGTGCTATAGCTGGCTGTCAGGGTACCGAGGTAGAGGGGTATCTGTGGTAAAAGAAAATGATAATTATTACATGGAACAAGCTTATATTAAAAAAAGTATTAGTTGTTTCACTGACATTTAAATTTAACTGAGCATCCTGCATTGGTTTTTGCTCAGTCTGGCACCTGCCATGTAGAGCAGAGCGAAGAGGGGAGAGTAGTCTTTTGCCTTTCTGCCTCTCTCTGCAGGGAGCTGCTCTTTTCCCCTCACAGCCGTCCACCTTCTCCTATGTGGCAGGGAGCTTCGAGCTTTAGAGCTTAATCCCACAAAGTTTGCAATCAATGGAGTCTGATTCACATGTACTGTGGTTCCAAGTTCAAGAAGCCAGGAGAGAACTGGATGACCCAGTAGAAGTAGGGACCATGTGGTCAAGAAGACGATGCTCCAACAGGATTGGCTGGAGTCAACCAAGTACCTTCAGTCGTGTTAGACAGGACAGCTCCCAAAGGAAGAAAGAATGGTGGCTGAGGGAGAAACCGTGCTGTGGTGGTGTCCTAGTCTAGTCAGACTACTATAACAAAAATACCATAAATCGGGTGGCTTACAAACAACGCACATTCATTTCTCACAGTTCTGGAGGCTGGGAAATGTCTGGAGAGGCAGATTCAGTGTCTGCTGAGAGCCTATTTCCTTATAGACAGCTGTCTTTCCCCCTATGACCTCAGAGGGCGAAAGGGCAAGGGAGCTTCCTCAGGCCTCTTTTATAAGGGTTCTAATTCCATTCATGAGGGCTTCACCCTCATGATCTAATCACCTCCCCACCTCCCAATACCGTCACATTGAGGATTGGATTTCAACATATGAATTTTAGGCGAACACAAACATTCAGACCATAGCAGACAGGGTAGGTGCAGACAAAAGATACTCACACTTAGATATCTTGGCAGACTCGTGGCATTAAGTGCCTAATTAGACTCACTGGAGGATAGAAGCAACAGATAATAAAAAATTCCCCAAAGTGATTCTTCCAAATGTAACTTGGATTTGAAATGTATTACCCATATATGTTTGTTTGTTCGTTTGTTTTGTTTTAAACTGTTATCTTTAAAATTATTATGTCATTAATTAAACAAATACCATTCTTAATTGTCTTAACATACATCAAGCGTCCTTAAGGAGAATTGTTCCAGAAGCATGCTTGATAATGAATGGGTAGAGCTTCTTAGAACTCAGTTTCTCACAGTAATCCACTACTAAGATAGTCCACATTTAGCCGATTACAATGTTAACCCTCCTACCCTGTCTTCAGCACTGCTTGAGTGGATGTAAATTCTAGCATAGAATTGCACCCCAAGCCGGATTACAGAAATCAGTAAAAAAAAAAAAAAAAGTGTTTGAATGTCTTGAAGGGCCTGCACACCTGCAATTCTGTCTTGTAGAAGCTTTGGTTATACTGGTGACAGTAACTTCACAGAATTCAAGCCATTTATCACCAGATTTTCCAATACTTTTTGCTGATTAACTGTAATTATGAGGTGTCACAACTGTAGCCGGCTGTCGGGTTGAGGTGGGGAAGTGTCTGTGATGAAAAGAATTTGCAAGTGAACTTGGGTGAGAGAATGTTTTTCCAGCAGGAGAAGAAGAGGGTGTGTGGGTTCTGGTGTTTCGGGATTGTGGGACGCTGTTTAGCCCTACACAGCTGAATAGAAATTGTGCCCAGGGGTCACACCAAAACCCGTCAGAAACCACACATTATAGCTTGAAGCCTCCTCTCTGCATTCCCTGTGGAGCTGGGGCATCTTTATTTCATATATCATTTATTCCTCCCATGGAGGGATTTCACAAAGGAATGGTCTGGAACAGTTATCAAGTTTCTTGGGACACTAGCTCGTGTGGGTCTTCCATTTGGGGGACCACATCTCCACCACTCGGGTTTCACACCATCCCTTTCTTTCCAGACAAACGTATTTGTTAATTTGTCTATAAAACAAGCCTTTTACATTTCTCTGGAGACCTATTCACTAGTCATACCCAGAGTCATGTTTTTATTTGGCAATGTTGCTAGAATAACATTCAGCGCAGGAGAATCACTCTGGTACTTTCTCTGTCATAACATATAAACACATGCTGACAGAAGGCAAAGCAAAGAAGAAATACATGTGTTGACTTTGTCAGACTAACTTCCTGACCACTTTCACAGGCTCTGCTTAATGACTCCACCCACACATCAAATACTCCTCAGAGATGTGCTTATCAAAAATCATGTAAAAATCTATTGTGAGATTTCGTGGCAGACATCACTAATTGTCTGACACTCCAAATATCACTGGAGAGCTCCAGGCATGTGACGGAAAAAGCTCAAATTAAAATAGTTTTCATCCCCTTTACTTGACAAATCCCAAGAGCCACCCAGCTCTTTCGAGAATATGGAGAATTCCAAACCCACCCCACCAGAGCTCTGTACAGCAGGAGATGAGATGAGTTGGTCTCTGGCATGGGATAATATCCCTAACGCCAGCACTCATTCTTCTTCTTTTATTTGATTTCAACATGGCGTGTTGGCACACCCACTGGAGGCCAGGCACCGTGTGGGTGCTGGGAAAAGGTAGCCTCTTCTTTTATAGCCTCTCATCAGGGTCTTGAGGAACAAGTTTTCATCCTCGTAGTGTTTTAACAAGCTCCCACAAAGGCTTTCTTCCTGCCCCCAGACCCCTTTGCAGGGAGATTCTCCTTTCCCAAGCCCTCCCAAACAGCCGACCCACAGGGGGATAGTGCCGGGTGCCTCATCCTTGAGTTCCTGCGTTCACTAAAGATAACCCAAGGCAGGAGGGCCGGGACTCTTCCCCGGAGTTGAGGTGTTCCCTTTGTCCACTAGCCAGGGTGCCATTATGGAGAGGAGTGTGGTGGCTGTTCAGCTTCTTTGTCCAACCTCCCCTCCCCATCCTTTGCTGTCCGTCAACTCAAACTCCTACCGGGACACACTGGGAGAAATGCTGTCACCAATGAAAGGCCTCAGCTGCCTTGCAGCACTGAGTCCCCCTGCCAGCTCCCCCGGCCTGGGCGCTGGTGTAAACGTCGTGCTTCCATTTAGAGGACGATGAAAGGGCACGATGAATACAGTTAAGCCCCTTTAGGTTTCCTTTTCAAGTACACCCCACCTCTAGGTACCCCAAAATGGCCTCCCCAGGTTCTCCTCGTCCCTTTTCTAGTCAGAAGACGATGACACAGAGAAGAAACAGTACTGCTCAAATTCGAAAGCCTTCGTCCCCGGATTGTCTCTGCAAATCCAGCACAGGGAAATTTCCTCCTTTCATAATATTAATTTCTGTAGCACCTGCCCCAGTTTCCTTCCTCTGACTCTGCTGGAATTGCCTTCTACCCGCTTAATGAGATGCAGTTTTCATTCTCCTTCCAAAGACCTTTGTGAGTTTGGGGGGAACCTGACAGAGGAACTGAGCTAGTCTTAATGCTGCCTTTGAAAGGTGGCAGAACATTACGGAGCCAGGATTTTCCAGCGGTGAGGGTGAAGCGTGTGTGGGTTCAGGAGGTGCTCCTGTTACTTTAGAAAGAGAGGCAGACAAGTCTTCCCGTGCATCCATGCAAGGCAAACTCATTCTCTTTCTGCTGCTGATTCTCTCTTCATTCACTTCTTCTCCCTCCTGGAGCAGAGCGTGGCTGCGGGGCCCACAGCTAGATATTTGTCATTCAAGTCTTTTTGGAACAAAACATAGATCACCATTAGCCACGTCTTTAAACACTGTTTGTGTTCGAGGGGGAGAAAATAAAAAAGATAGATCAGGGCTTCCCTGGTGGCACAGTGGTTGAGAGTCCGCCTGCCGATGCAGGGGACGCAGGTTCGTGCCCCGGTCCGGGAGGATCCCACATGCCGCGGAGCGGCTGGGCCCGTGAGCCATGGCCGCTGAGCCTGCGCGTCCGGAGCCTGTGCTCCGCAACGGGAGAGGCCACAACAGTGAGAAGCGCGCGAACTGCAAAAACAAACAACAAAAAAGATAAATCAGGGAGGGTGGCATAAAATAACCCAAGCTTAATGAAATGTCAGTGGTATTATGGATCACCCTTCCTGGTAGGGTACACCTGGACCATAGCTGCCGACATGGGTTCTTGAACAAATGATTCCATTTTTAAAATATTATTGCACTGGTTTAGTTCTATTTTCTCTAACTTACTAAGTCTATTTTATTGCTTTGTTCTCACTATACTTCTTCTAATGTACATGTTACCAAGTATTTCTTGGTAACTCTCCATTGTTTATGATGAAAAATAATACTGAAGCGCGGAGCAGAGAAGAGTCAAAGGGCATTGTTGAAAACACTCTGTGAAAACCCTCCTCCCGATATTCACCTCTGTACGTGCTGCCCTAATGATGGACTTACCGGGTCTAACTGATGAACTCAAAGGCAACCTCATCCTTCAGTGCCCAGCGAGAAATGGTCCTTCTCTGTCAAACTTGGTACGATTCTACAGGCACTTGTTTCCACTGCCCCTGCCCCCAAAGCATCCTGTATGACTCTGCTGTGAACACTGCCTTTCGCATCTCCCTCCCCAGCGAGACCACCAACCTCTGAAGAAAGGGAGCTATGTCTTTCATCTTTTGAGCTGCGGTGCCTGGCACGTAGTGGGGAGACAGGAAGTGTTTCCAGAGTATGTTTAAATAGACTTCTCCCCATGTCTTTTTCACTCTTCCATCTTGCCTGAATTTCTGCTAATTGACCCAGAACATTTCCTTTATCTTTATCATGGCCAATTGAGATAATGATGCCTACCAAATCACACAGACTGTATGTGAGTGTGTTAAATGTTTTTAAAAGCTTATACATTGGTGGTAGCACATTTATTATTCTGTCAATTAGATGATCGTAAGCTTTCTTCTAATCCAGAAAGAGAATCCTGGACTCATATGGTCCTTAAGTAATTTATATAGTGAATGCTTTGACATTCCTTTTCCCCATCTGTGAAATGCAGGGATTGAATGGCGTTCCTCCAAAGTCTCTTTTGGGTCTTGAATGCTCACAGAGGATTAGCCCTATTGTGTGGGGCGGGTAAAGTTGGGATGGGAAGCAGAAGGAATATAATAGAGGCCCATGCAACTATCATAGACTTCAAGAAGCAAAATCTCATAAGGGGCTATTTTGATTAGTACTCATGGCTGCCAGCTGTGACTCCAGTCACAGGGGCTGAGGGAGAGATTTCACTCCTCATTCAGAAGCTGATTTGAGAAACGGACAGGGGTATAGTCAGGAACAGAATCTGAACACTGATAAGCTTCTATTTTACTAACTATGAATTGTATGAATTGTTTCCTTCTTTTTAAAATATATTTATTTATTTTATTTTATTTTATTTATTTATTGTTTCTGGCTGTGTTGGGTCTTCGTTGCTGCACACGGGCTTTTCTCTGGTTGTGGCGAGCGGGGGCTACTCTTCATTGAGGTTCGCGGGCTTCTCACTGTGGTGGCTTCTCTGCTGCAGAGCACAGGCTCTAGGCATGCAGGCTTCAGTAGTTGTGGCACGTTGTCTCAGTAGTTGTGGCTTGCAGGCTCTAGAGCACAGGCTCAGTAGCTGTGGCACATGGGCTTAGCTGCTCTGTGGCATGTGGGAACTTCTCGGACCAGAGCTTGAACCTGTGTCCCCTGCACTGGCAGGTGGATTCTCAACCACTGTGCCTCCAGGGAAGCCCTCTTTCCTCTTCTTGATGTTATTCAATACAATACATAATAAAGCCTATTTAAAAAAAGTTTACTATTAAAAAATAGTTTATTGAGTTTTTTCCCATTAAATAATATTTGGCAAAATCTAATAAATGTGTTCTTTCTTGGTGTTTGTATTTTGGGGGCAATCTTCCAAAAGCTGCCCAAGCAGAAATGAAGTAATAGTATATAGTCATAGCACACTTTCATATGTTACTGATTCAGTTGTGTAGCCTTGTTTCATGACAGTTTTTCAAAACATAACCTTATGCAAAAACAAAAAAGTTTTATATAAAAGCACTAGCTTGTAATATAGGCAATAGAAGGATTATTATTATTATAATTACATCTTAGAAAAAGATTTATCAGTGGGTCTGTAAGTGGACATGTGCCAGGTCCAAAGAGAAATAAAGGTCTTGAAAGATTTCCAGTGACATGGTACTTATAAGTAAATATGTTATGGCTTTTGCTGCTGGTTTTTTAATTATTATTATATTTTCTCTTATATTTTTAGAGTCAGTAGGCAAGAACACTAGACACCATAAAAGGGATAGATTAATAGAAGCATAAGATTCTTTCTTTATATATTAACTTTCACTTTTGCTATAAAATAACAATTTGGGATATTTCAGTGTCGCTCTGATGTTTTGATACTCTGTCCAGGAAATTTTGGTAGTAGAGATAGCTCATTTATTCTGCTGTTCCATGTCTAAATTCTACATGACTAGCTACCCAAACATGCAAATTACATTTAAATGAGCTTGACCTGGCAAATTCATACATATTTTTTGTTGTGGCTTTGTCCTTGGTCTGCTATACCTATATGTTTTTTTTTTATTGTAACATGAACAATAGCTGTACTCATGTGATTTTGGACTCAGTACTAAATTCAGTGTCTTTCTTTCAAATTACAATGTTTTAAATTCTAGACAGGGTCTTTTAAGAATGAAAATGCACATGTACTTCCTAATTTATTTTTAAAAAATGAAACAAATCAATCAACATTCTACTGAATAAATGAAATGTGGAGATTATATATTATTATTATTTTATACTTATGACTCCTCTGCTTACTACATTCTATCTTTTCGTTGTTTTTTCCCCTCTAAGCATGCTATCAATTCCTTTCCCCCTGCCCCACCCCCAGTGTCCCACTCGCTGCTTCTACGATGCACCCTCTAATAACGTGATGGGGGTGATGGCTGGCTGTGTTATAGCTGGGCCGCTGGTGGTATCAGGAAGCAAACTTCACCATTTACTTAAAGCTTCATCGCTAGGAGAAAACTGACCTAGGACTAATTACAAATTAAGAGGAACTGTCTTTCTAAAGTAGCAAATATTTTTATCTGTGGTTGTGTGTGTGTGTGTGTGTGTGTGTGATTTTAAAGTGACTGTTAACTTACAAATGTCAAAATTAATGCTTTGTTGTTTATTTTTTTCAAAGCATTAGGAACTGCATTTAGTCCTTAGGACCCTGCTAATGACTTTCCCCCATATCTGGCTTGTCCCAAGAATGCTCAATAAGAAGACAAAGAAGCAGCACCAGGGATGAGAACACCAGACCGGACCAACTAAGTGAAACTGTCAACCCCCCAGGGAGGCATTAATAGTTTATTGTGTATGGAAGATGCATAACCAAGTAAAGGAAGAAGGCTAATAACCTTTAACATTAAGAAAAATAACTATTATTGTGACCAGTGTAGCATGAAGCACAAACAGAATACTCTCTGGGCAACACAAAATAATGTGTAGCCCACCAGAGCAATTAATAAAATGAAAGCACAGTTTCTTGCAGATGGATGTGTAGGGGAATAATGGCGCAGGGCTGCGCTGAGCTGTCATGCATCAGATACTACATCTGTTATGGAAATCAGGGGAAGTGGGGGCCTTTTGTTCATGCGAGAGCCCTCCCAACAGGGATTTGGCTGGAGTAGATTTTCTTGTTATTAAACATGATTTCTGGCTAGTCGAGAGCAGATGCTTCTGCAGCATTTGGAACTAATAACCAACCTTCAAGTGCATGCCACCCCTTAAAGAGGCTGGTACTGTTGGAGAGACCAATTTCAGCTCAAAGATAATGTGTTCAGTTCAGTTTCTACTTTGCACATGAATGACACTGATACCAGATGAGCCTTCTGGCCTAGAGTTTGCTGGAGACAGTAAAACAATGACTTTGGTCCTAAAGAAGATCAGAGCTTTCCAGGTGTACTTGCGAAGGACAATTCAGAATCAAGACAGCAATGTCGACTTTAGTTGGAGAGCAGAGAATGGGAGCAAAGGGAAAGATATGCAAACTCTTACGTATTTGGCAGGTATCGCCAGCCCAGGCTCTTGCCAGGCTCTCACATCTGGGCTGTGACTTTTTTTTTTTTTTTTTGGCTGTGTTGGGTCTTCGTTGCTGCGCCCTGGCTTTCTCTAGTTGCGGTGAATAGGTGCTACTCTTCGTTGCAGTGGGCGGGCTTCTCCTTGCGGTGGCTTCTCTTGCTGTGGAACACGGGATCTAGGCACGTGGACTTCAGTAGTTGTGGCTCGCGGGCTTTAGAACGCAGGCTCAGTAGTTGTGGCACATGGGCTTAGTTGCTCCGCAACATGTGGGATCTTCCCGGACCAGGGCTCGAGCCCGTGTCCCCTGCATTGGCAGGCAGACTCTCAACCACTGCGCCACCAGGGAAGCCCGGGCTGTGACTTTTGTTGAATGAAAAATGATTCATGAGGGACGTAGGACACCACCTAATCACTAAAGAAAAGCAAGTTTTCTTGATAAACCACTTGAATTCAACTGCCCAACATGTTTCTCCTGAGGTTTTTTTCCTTTATTTCTCTCCAGACACAGCACATTAATTTAACAACAGCAATAGCAACAAATAAACAGATCATACATTCTTTCCATGCTAACTCTTGCATAGATGATTGTTTTTAAATAACAAATAGGCATTTGGATCAAAAATTTTGCAGATACAAATGAAATTTGAATCAAAGTGACGAAGTTTTTTTTTTTTTTTGTCTGAAACTCAAAATAAATGTTTGAAAAATTCTAAAGTGCAAAGACTAGGAACAGCAAATAAGTATACTTTTACATTTGGTAGGTATTCTAATTTAAATATGTACGAGTATAGATACAGTCAGTGCTTTTGCTATTCACCTCAGGATCTTTTTTTATTCCAGGAAGTATCCTGTAGCTAGAGTTTACCTCCCTAGAAATGAGACAGTAATTCTGGGATGGAACCCATGCCAACCAAGACATAGCTTGAAATGGCAGCATATTAGGCATTTCTAAACACGAAAATAATAGTCCCTATTTTGTTTTTATTATTGTTCCCAAATTTTAGAGGCTTCATTTTGAACTTGTTAACTCAACCCTTGATTACAGCTTGAAACGCTATTCCTAAATATATGAATTTTGACGTCCTCTCCCAAACTTTCCCCTATGATTCTATGCGGCCTAACAGCTGCTTCAACCTGTTGCATTTCAACTGCCACATATGATCCCCTCTTTGACACAAGTTCAATTCAATATGTAACTAACAAATCACCTAGAGCCTGGGTCCGGAGCACTGAATTAAACCAGAAGGTTTGATTGATAGATTAAATCTACTCTTGAGAAATGTGCCTGCCTATTCATAGATAAGCTTTCCAACCAAGGCTTTCCAGTGTTGCTACGTATCTGGGACCTTCAGGGACGAATACCATAACAACAACAAAACAAAATTTACATGTGTAAGTTGCTCTCAGTTCGTGTACTTTCACATGGTTGATGACCTTTGATCCAATACTCACTGTTATTTGGAGAAGTTAGTCAATGAATATTTTTACCCTCATTTTCCAAAGAAAGAAATTGAGGGTGAACTGGGCCATGTGTCTCACTGGATACCACACAGCCAGAAAGTGGTGCAGCTAGGACTGATTCCTGGGACTCTGACCCAGTAAGGAAGGGTCCATTTAAAAGAAACATTTGTAACTGTTTTATACCCATTCCTTTAAAAGTGCAATTGATTTTTTTTTCCCCCTGAGATTATAGTTAGAATTCTTGGGACTTCCCTGGTGGTGCAGTGGTTAAGAATCCACCTTCCAATGCAGGGGACATGAGTTCCATCCCTGGTCGGGGAACTAAGATCCCCCATGCAGCCTGCGCACCGCAGCTAGAGAGCCTGTGTGCTGCAATTACTGAGCCCACGTGCTCTGGAGCCTGAGTGCCACAACAAGAGAGAAGCCCACACACCACAACGAAGAGCCCACATGCCACAAGGGAAGATCCAGCATGCCGCAACTAAGACTGACGCAGCCATAAATAAATAAGAGTCAGAGGAGGAAAGAGGTCATCTTAAAAAAAAAAAAAAGTTCCTGCTAAAATCCAGGACAAATAAGATCCACAAGCATTTTTGAAGCTAATACTGTCTTTCCACAGAGGCTAAATTTTTGCCGTCTTGTTTGGCAGGTGTTAGGGATACTGACTGTAAGAAGGCTTTTTAAATGAGATGTCAACCTGGGCATCCCAGACACTTTTGATCTATAAAACCACTGTGGATATATGTTTTTTATGATTATTTTTCACAAACAGGGTTGTTAACCCTAATGCCCTGGCTAGTTTCCAGATAAAGGATTACAATTTGCCTTGCTAAAAACGTTCCCTGCTGCTTTAATTAGATATGGTATTTTCCCCTCCCTTTTCGGCACAGTCTGGTTTGCTCTGTCCTGTCAACCAGCTGCTGTCACTCACTCTAGGAAGATGAAATAATTCTTCTAATATCAACAGACAAAACGATAACCACAAAGCTGGATTTCAAAACAATATATAAACTTAAATGACTGATGGTTAATATTTTAAAATTAAACCATAGAATAGGAAAGGAGCTTTGAAGATTATCCCTTTAAGCTGGGTCAGAGAGAGGCCACATTTCCAGGAAACCAGAACACCAAATTAATTTAGCCAACTCTGCTTTTAAAAATCTAGCCGATTCTGGCAAAAGGAAAAGCATAGAAAGGAAGAAAGAAGGAAAAGAGAGAAAGAAAGGGAGAAAATCAAACCAATTGATTTTTGTAAAAAGGTTTACTCAGTTGTTTTGCTATTATATGTGCATAGTAAGAAAGGTCAGCATATTCCTTTTTATTACCATGATGGCAAATAATTCTAGACCCTCTACTAACATCCTAAATTTGACAAAGAAGCATTTATTTAGCTAAGTGAAAACCATTTAAACCAAGGACCCAGAAAGCAAAGAAAAAATAAAAGGAAAAGGAATGTTCCACACCTTGGAAGTTGATTCGTGAAGAAAGATGAAATATTCATAACGTGTGACTGTAAGTTTTCATGGGATTATGTGGGAAAGGCTATATCCCATATGGTGTTTCCAGACTGCATCCCAGAGAGCTGCCATAAGGTGAGAGCTGGCGTGACAGAGGCGGCGTCCATCTGCATTTGGAGATGCTGCCCCTGACAGAGCAGATCTCCATATCTGGACCTGGCTCAAAAGCTGGATGGTCCGCTTCAAGCCCACACAACGACTGTCCTTTGCTTTACACGTGAGATTGCTGAATCTGACTCTGCCTCACAGATAACGCAAATAAGTGCCTCCCCACTACGAAAATAATTCCCATTTTGGGTTGCTTCCTGTATACATACATTTCTATGGATTCCTTTCATTCATACTGCTTCCAAATCTCACAGTTCACACGCTTCTCCCTCTTTTTCTGTTTCAGTGACCCATTTTCTCCCTTTCATTCCTAATGAATCACAAAACTGGAATTTGAAAGTGACAAGTACCATTCTTCAGGTCCTTAATACACTCATTTAGGAAGTTAAAAGTCTGAACATTTGCATAATAAATCCATGGAGTTTCGATGACAAACATAACAACATGGTATATTTATGGCATAGCACATGGAGCCCATCTTGAATGCCTATATTCAGAGAGGTTATCAGGCCCAGGAATATGGAGTGGTGGGGATTGTGGAAAACTGAAGGGCTCATTTCCTGTATAAAAGGGACAGCTTCTAATCAGCACCACATTTGATTTGTGAATTATAGTAACTAATTAAAAAATTTTTTTAATTCCATCAAGGTCAAGCTAAACATAGGTATGCCCACTAGCTTATGTATTTATATTCTCAGGAGAATGGTTACAATGTTATACTGATATTAAATTAAGTTCAATGAAACAACAAGGCTTTACTGATTAACACAGGGAATAATGTTCAATATCTTATAAGAACCCATAATGGAAAATAATCTGGAAAAAAATATATATATATACACATATATATAACTGAATCACTTTGCTGTACACCCGAAACTAACACAGTATTGTAAATCAACTATAGTCCAATAAAAAAATTAAGTTCAGTGAAAGGCTAAACTAGAAAACAGTCTCAGTTGTTCAGAGATGAGAGGTTGGTTTTCCTCGTCATCCAACGTACACAGGATTTCCCCTCACTAGTGGCCCTGTGAAGGTGACTGACACTCATATGAAGGACAAATCAGATTACTTCCAAATCTAAGGTAGGAGTCTAAGACTAGGGACTTTCCCGACCACACCAACATGCTCTTTTCCTCATTACTGTACTTCATTCGCTTCTGAAAGAATTTTTTTTAAGTGTCTGGTTAAAGCAGAAAATGAGACTTTTACGGAACTGCAAAATAAATAATTCAGTAATGCATTAAAAACAATAAAGAATCCAAATCATTAAGAATAACTGTGGTTGGTAACACCAGGGTGGCTAGCAGGAGATCTGATTTCTTGGTTTTTACCAGATCCGTGCCCTTGGACGACCCATTTAACATGTGTTGACCTTGTATAAAATAAGATAGTTGAAGAGTGAAGTAAGTCAGAAAGAGAAAAATAAATACCTTATGGTAACACATATATATGGAATCTAAAAAAAAAAATGGTTATGAAGAACCTAGGGGCAGGACAGGAATAAAGATACAGACATAGAGAATGGACTTGAGGACACAGGGAGGGGGAAGGGGAAGTTGGGATGAAGTGAGAGAGTGGCATGGACATATATACACTACCAAATGTAAAATAGCTAGCTAGTGGGAAGCAGCTGCATAGCACAGGGAGATGAGCTCCGTGCTTTGTGACCACTTAGAGGGGTGGGATAGGGAGGGTAGGAGGGAGACGCAAGAGGGAGGAGATATGGGGATATATGTATACATATAGCTGATTCACTTTGTTATACAGCAGAAACTAACACACCATTGTAAAGCAGTTATACTCCAATTAAGATGTTAAAAAAAGAAAAAGGTAGTTGAACTATATCAATCTAGTCAAAGGTCCAGGTCAATCTTACATTAACAGCAGACTCATTCGTCAAATGGATTTGCCTATAGAACCCACTAACAGAACAGATACAAGTGGAGTAGCTTGCCTGGAAAAATGTAAGGCCTTTGATGTCCTATTGAAATCACAGCAAGGCCTCCTCCAAGCCCATTTTGAAGCCACTGGACAAAATTTTCTCTAAGTTCCTTTCTATCATTGAAATTCAGATTTTTTATTTACTAGAGGTACATTAAATTCTACCCACCATGAAAACAAAATGATCTTTTTTTGCTCAAAATAAAATTCTTCCACAACTTCATTATCAATATTAACAATCCCCTATTAATTGCCCATTTTATACTAAAAATTTTCCTTGCCTTAAAGAAGCAATATAGGGACTTTCCTGGTGGCACAGTGGTTAAGAATCCGCCTGCCAATGCGGGGAACACAGGTTCGAGCCCTGGTCCAGGAAGATCCCACATGCTGTGGAGCAGCTAAACCTGTGCACCACAACTACTGAGCCTGCGCTCTAGAGCCCATGAGCCACAACTACTGAGCCCGCGAGCCATAACTACTGAGCCCGCGAGCCACAACTACTGAGTCTGCGTGCCACAACTACTGAAGCCCATGAACCTAGAGCCAATGTTCCACAACAAGAGAAGCCACCGCAATGAGAAGCCCTTGCACCGCAATGAAGAGTAGCCCCCACTTGCTGCAACTAGAGAAAGCTCGTGTGTAACAATGAAGACCCAACATAGCCAAAAATAATAAATAAATAAAATAAAAATTTAAACAAAAAAAGAAGCAATATATTTGTGAAGATGAGATTTTAGTATGAAGCGAAAATCTATCATTATAAACCAACTAATAAGAATAAATAAACTTTACAAATAATAATTGTATTACATATATTATATGGCTTATCTGGTAATAAACGAGGTCACCTTTATTTTATGGTCCAAATGACATTGACTCCAAGCCCTAATTCCATAACATCCTCTAATTATTGCTGGGACTCTCCAAGGGTTGCTTCACTTGTGCTCACAAAAGTCTGTCTACTGGAATCAGCCAATAACTAACTGCTGTGATCTTTCTCTGTGGCTACAGTTCCCTCTGCCAATGTCAACTGTTCTCCAAAGGGCCTGTTTGCTAGCCTGCTGCTGATTCTCCTCAGGAGACAGCAGTCTTGTGGATGCTCCAAAAGTCCCTCCTCCTTGAGCTACGGCAGCTCCAGTTGCCGTGGAAATGAGGAGAGAAGCCTTCCCTTCCCAGGAACACGCATGCCCATCTGTTTAGTTGATCTTCAAAGCAACACCCAGCATTTCCAGAATCCTGAAATGATGCTTAAGAGCTGGTACTCAGATTCTTCACCCTTGGTCTTGTGATATAAACTCTCAGCTCAACTCTCAGTAATTTAACACCTGCGTTTAAGTAAATTATGCTTTCAGAGAGTTCCCCCAATACTGGAAGGACATCTTTATTTATGGAGTGAAAGGTGCATTTTGAAGATTTTCTTAGTGTGTCATTCAGGATGGGCTAGGATATATCTTGCATATTCAGAATATGCAGGAACAACAAACAACCCCTAAATCTTAGTGACTTAAAAATCAAGATTAATTTCCTTTTTTTTTTTGCGGTACGTGGTCCTCTCACTATTGTGGCCTCTCCCGTTGCGGAGCACAGGCTCCGGACGCGCAGGCTCAGCGGCCATGGCTCACGGGCCCAGCCGCTCCGCAGCATGTGGGATCTTCCCGGACCGGGGCACGAACCCGTGTCCCCTGCATCGGCAGGCGGACTCTCAACCACTGCGCCACCAGGGAAGCCCCAAGATTAATTTCTTGCTCCTGTTGTCTACTACTCATGGGTGAGCTGTAAGAGTCATGAGTTGATGGACTCCGGCTCACTGAGGAGAGGTGACTTGGTGATTTGATGGACTCTTTTCTATATCATCTTCTAGAACCAGACTGAGGTTTCAGCCACTATTGGTTATATTGCTGGTTGCTAAGGCAGCAGGAAGAATTCGGAAAATCACCCATTGACTTGACGCTTACAACCAGAAGTATCACATGTCACTTAAATTCTCAATTCATTGGCCAAAGTAAATCATGTGCCCACTCCTAACTTCAAAAGAGCAGCGTGATCTTACCCTATGTCCCAACATTTGACCAAAACTGATGATTACTACACCCCAAAACAATCTTCCACAAAACTTAATTGGAATCTCTACCTCTAAAGATAGAAAACCACTTGCAATTCTAAAGGCCATATTCTTCACCCACCTTCTACCTCTCAATATTCCAAAAAACTCAAGAATCAGCATTACCCAGCAACTTGACTTATGGTTGTTAAAACAGTTCAGAGGAAAGAGTGGCCATTGACAAGGGGGAAGTTAAGGAAAAGAGAAAGAATATGAATTGGAACTTGAAGGAGAGGATTTAGATTTTTTAAAAGGAAATGAAAAAAATGTGGAAATCACAGACATGAAATCACAGACAAGAGAGCATGGGGAGCCGTGAGGAGAGAGTTTGCTTCTCTGTGTTGTATATACTTTGTCGTACAGTTATCAGCGACATAAGTCTGGAGTGGCAGTTTGGAAACAGATTGTGGAAGGCCACGATTAAGAATTTGGTCTTTGTTCTACAGAAAATGGGAGCCATTAAAGATTTTGAGACGAGGTGATGATTGCAATATGAGAAGATAAATCTGTTCATGGAGAAGTTGATGGATTGGAAGAGGGAAGCCTGATAGAAGAAACTAATTAGTCCACTACTGCCGTCATCAAGGGCTAGACAAGGATGGTGACAGCAGGAATGGTGGGGAAAAACAGCTGGGGAAAATTGACAGGGGAAGATTTTAATAGGATTGGTTGTATGACTAAAGGAAAGGAGAAAGGGAGAGTAACCAGCTCTGTGCCTACTTACTCTTCTGGTTAACACTGCCAGGATTAACAGCAATCTCTCAATACACTCTGTGTGTGTGTGTGTGTGTGTGTGTGTGTGTGAGAGAGAGAGAGAGAGAGAGAGAGAGAGAGAGTTGGGGAAGGAACGGCAGTGAGAGAGAATGGATGTCTGTGGATGCCCCGTAAGACTTTCTTTTTCATCTAGCTGCATGCATTAACTTGGCCCTAGGTACCATTAAGAGAGATTCAGTGTCCAATAAACTGTGTAGTGTTATGATGATGGGTGCCTACTATTTTTAGGATAAATGGTGATTTTGCTTGTTAAATAGTATATACTGCTGAACCAGTAGGACCATTTTGTGATTTCAGTGTTTTACTCTTAAAAATCCTTCTCTTGGACTTTGCAATCCAAATTGCCCTAAAACACAAACTAGGTTTGGCTTTTCAGTTAATTGGTACCAACAAGCTCTTCTTGACGAGTTCAAATCATACCTTCGAACATTATTATCCCCCTACACAGCCCCTCGATCAGACTTCCCTCGTAGAATCAGAGTCTGTGCCTTAAGTTTTACCATATTTTGCCTGCTAACACATTTCTAGCAACATAATATTAATTTTGTAAATATTTTCTTTTAGCTTATTCAAGAGGCTTTGCTCATGGCATTTTTCCAACTGACTGCTTCAAAGGATCCACAGGGCCAGCTGTAATTTCCCCAAGTGACTCTACTTTTGTACTCTATCCTCTGCATCTGGCAACTTTGGGCTATAGCAGGTATTGCTGTTCATATAGGATTCAAAAATATGTGTTTTATTCCCAGTCTTCCTCCCTTTCTTTAAGAGCTGCCCACAGAAATAGAGACACAGATGTAGAGAACAAATGTATGGACACCAAAGGGGGAAAGTGGGGGTGGGGCGGGATGAATTGGGAGATTGGGATTGACATATATACACTAATATGTATAAAACAGATAACTAATAAGAACCTGCTGTATAAAAAATAAATAAATAAAATAAAATAAAAAGAGCTGCCCACAGTCTGTGCTGCCAGCTATAAAACACTACTCAATATTTGTATTTTATACCTAAGGACTTGAGCTGTAGAGCTAGTTCACAGTGGATGGAGACCGTCACCAGGTTACTGAAGACATTTTTATCTGTAACTTTATTAAAGCCACCATTGTGTCCAAGTCAATTATTTATAAGAAAAAAGATAATTTTTTTAATCTCCTATGCTTTATTCTAGATATTGGGTTAATTTAATTTCATTTTTTAATTTTTATTTTTTGGAATTTTTGAATTTTATTTTATTTATTTTTTTATACAGCAGGTTCTTATTAATTATCCATTGTATACATATTAGTGTATACATGTCAATCCCAATCTCCCAGTTCATCCCACCACCACCACCACCCCCCGCCACTTTCCCCCCTTGGTGTCCATACATTTGTTCTCTACATTCTGTGTCTCTGTTGAAAGAAGATAATTTTTTAAAGTGGTTTTTTCTCTTTTTTTTGCAATTGTTTGACCCCACAAAAATCAGAAGGCACTAACGGACAACCAACCCGTCCCCATGGTGCGCTGAGTGAATACAAGTCAGCTTAGATATATGATGGACTAAAATCCCACTACTTAAGGCTCCAAGCATTGAGAGGAACAGCCATCAAATAAAGTGGTGTTTTAAAGAATTCCAATATTTTCTTCTTAAAAATAAATTGTTTAATACACATCTATCACTGAAAGTCAACACCAAATCAATTTTTTTAACGTCTTTATTGGAGTATAATTGCTTTACAATGGTGTGTTAGTTTCTGCTGTATAACAAAGTGAATCAGCTATACGTATACATATATCCCCATATCCCCTCCCTCTTGTGTCTCCCCCCAACCCTCCCTATCCCACCCCAAATCAATTTTTAATCATAATCGGAAATACAGTATACTGAAAACGGTATCATACTGATGTAAGAGTGCACTGATCACAAACAGCACTGAGAGTAAATAAATTATTATTCTCCAGAGTTTGGAGTCATATTTGCCCTGACTCCAGTGACTACAATTCTAGCCACCACTCTTGGGTTCTCTTGCTTATAAGATGTCAAAGCACCATGCGACTTTAATAAAACAGTGTGGTGTAGCCGTAATAATAGATAAATAGATCACTGGAATAGAAAATAGAGTCCAAAAAGACATGTCTATGAGAGAATTTGGTACATCATGATGGTAAGGAAAAGATGAATTATTCAATAAACAGAACACTTTGGGAGAAAAAATTATTGTGATATCACTTCAAACAATACACCAAGATAATTTTGCAATGAATTAAAAAACTAAGTGTAAAAAACCAAAACTAAAAAGCAATAGAAATAATGTGGAATGATTAGCATATGATTGTACTTTCATTTCTATCTTGTACAATATTATTCAAGCATTAAAAATAAGATTTATCTATGTGTGCTAATATGAAAGGACATCTATTTAAGTAAAAAATAATTTTCCTATAGTATAAATAGTGTTAATTCCTTTCATGTAATAAATGTGTGTGTATATAAACACATATACTCATGTATGTACATACACACAGGCACACAAGGAAAGAAGTGGGGAAGGATAACCCTCACTGCTAACGGGAGACTGGTAAGGAAAGAGTTTGTGGGTGATTGGAATATTATCTATTTTTCATCTATATTTTACCTCTATTGCCTACTCTAGTTTTTTTTAATTAAGCAGAAATTTCAATTATCTGGAAATAAAATAATCCCTCCAAATAAAAATATAATATTTGCTATTGTTCTATGCTGATGAAATGAGACAAGGACATCGTCAGTTCCTTCCAAAAGCCCTCCCTGTATCATTAGGTGAGCTATCATTTATCCATGCATCTGAGCAACAGCTACCTAACTCATCTCCTGCCTGCGTCCAGCACCCATTATTCCCTCCCATCAGTCTTCATAGAGATGACATGTGGAGAGCAATGCTCCAGCCCCCAGCTGTGTCACCTTGGATGTCACTTCTGTGGATTCCCCTATCTAAATTGCTGTGCTGTTTTAAAACATTCTGTGTTTTTACCTGATACCACATAGCACATTTCTTTATTTACTGTCTGCTTACTACTCTGTCCTGATCATGAGGACAGGTCTGTGTGGTTCCGTACAGAAACTTCATCATCTGTCACAGTACCTGGAATGAAGTAGATAAGTAAATAATAAGTATTGAATGAATTGCATGAATAAACGAATATGGATTAAATGAATGAATGAATAACTTATTTAAGACAGAAACCACTAGTTATAAAGTATATCCACCAAGGAGAAAACAGAAACCATAAATATCATTTACACATAAACAGAGAGGATTTAAACACAGGTACCCGGAGAAGAAGTGGGCAGTGAATGAACACTATCTCCTGATTTTCTTAGAATCTTTTTGAACAAGAAGCATGCCAGGAAGCACTGAGTGATAAAGGTCAGATTTGTTATTTACAGAGCTGCCTGCATTTTCCAGCTGTATTTCAGGTCGGGACTGGCAAGATAACAGGATACCCAGGAGAGTTCTTCTTTGATTCCGTAAATGAATGTTCTAAAAGAAACATACTGGTGAAAGACACAGCTCTCAGACCCTGGAAGGAGCATAATGCAGGACTGGCCTGAGGGAGGGAAAAAATCAATAGCTTTAAAAGAGAATGAGACCAGATTCTTTACAGCTAATATTGGCAAAAGGAGAAGCCTCAGGGGCACTGATATTGGCACTGTCTCCATCAATTTCCTCTGGCTCTGCTTGATAGCAGATACCAGCAGGGCTTAGGGATGCATTGGGGTTAGCCGGGCCAGGGATGGGTAACTGGGGAAGCCCAGCTGGCTTACAGAGATGATTTCTCCCTGCTCAGTTCCCTCCACTCAGCCACTGGAAGCCCATGGGGCATCCACTAGGCAAGAGCCTGACCCTGGGAACATTAATTATATGCCTGAATTGAAATTAGGCGTCCAGTCAAGAGCTTTTCCTTCATCAGCCATTGTATTCTTGCCACATAATGGAAAAGAAATTAAAAGACTTTAACAATTAAAATCCTACTGTTGAGGCTAGATCATCTCAAACCATGCAAAGAACTAGGCATAGTCCTCCTCACTCCAATTGGTTAATGATGGACAAAGGTTTTAAACGTAAACTTTGTCCTTATCACAGGGGTCTGTGTTCTTTAAGGAAAAGAAAATGGTTTCCCATGACAGTATCCATTAATCAAAATCAATAACCATAAAAGCAATTTTTTTTTTTGAGTTAAGGGAGAAGAAACCATCTGGAAAGAGAAACTTGACTCCTCAGAAAGGAAACATCTTCAGCCCAGCTTGCAAACTAAATAATCCCTTTACCAGAAAAGTATGGGTTTTTTTCTTTTTTTAAAAACAATGATATCATCCAGCGTTAGCCTGTGATATAGTCTTTCTGTTTGGGGTTTTTTGGTTTGTTCATTCATTTATTTTTTAATACAGGCATCACTTCAGATTCCAGACTCTCTTTCCTAACTTTAATTATGGCATCTTTCTAAAATTACATTGTTGAGATGGGTGCTCTGACCCATCTCTTCTTGGTCCGTTTTTTATAAATAACAAATTTTCACGACCATGCCACTCTCATCACTCTGTCTTAACTACTTTGCCCCAATTTTGAGTTTCATGTGCAAATGACATTTACTGATCATTTACTTATAGATTTTAGTATTTATTTAGTATATGCTACAGGCAATTACAATTATAGAAAAGTAACTTAGAGCAAGTTTGACTATAGGTTTTTGTATTTTAATTTAAGCTGAGAATCAGTAAGACTACCTTGATGTGAGAGGAGAAATGCCCTATTTTTTCATTTTCTAGCACATAATAGGAAATGTAAGACCTAATTATAAATCAGAAGTCTCTCATTTTACTATTTATAGAGAAAAAGTTATTACTATTCATGAGACTTCAGTGTAGTTCTGTACCAGCACCTCTATTGGGTTCTTCTGATTTTTCATGGTCACTTGGAGACGACTAAGTGAAACTTGGAGGAAGTCAACTTGGTCCCAGTTCCAGAATCACAGACATCTGCTTCACCAAAGGGGAGAACTTTTGAGTTCTGCCTGTGATCCCTGCTGATGGCAAGAGAGTTGAGCTCTACCTGTTTTAAAAGAAGGAATTGCAAAAATTATTCAACTAACTTCAGTCATTTCTCTCATAACTAAAAATGCATACTAGCATTTCTAAAATGCAGAACATACGCTCCCATGACCTAAGAGACAAGATAGCAGTCCTGAAGCTGCTTGGGAATCAAGCAGGTTTGAGTTCAAATACCGAGCTCACAACACATTAGCTGTATAATTTTGCAAAAATACATAAATTCATAAAACAAATACATATATGCATATATACATAGTAATTAAAGTCAATGGTTGCTATTAATCATTGATAATAGCAGTTATATTTGGATAGTAAGATTGAATGACTATATGAATTGGATACATATATGTATTTCTCTTCTTCGGGCTTCAGTGTCCCCATCTGAAACGTAACTTAAAGGGTCGAAATAATGCATGTAGAGCACTTGGCACCTAGTAGATGTTCAGTGATTATTATTTTTAATATATTTGATTTTCATTATATTGAAAAGTACAATGAAAAATAAAAACTTAATAAATATTTTCTAATAGCAAGAAGACAATAAACTCCTTTCCTTTTCTGTTGAATGTATTTGACCAGAGACCAAGTTGGCTAATCTGGACATTGAATAGAAGCATCAGTGCATTTTTTTTTTTCTAGGCAATTGTGGTTGAATAGTAATGAGTAGTTTAAATTATTTTTCCTAATAAAATAATCTTGTGACTTTCTATGCTATAAAATTTGGAGAAATTATCCTTCATTCATGTGCTAAAACTGGCAAGACTTGCATCTTAAGAAGAAATCTAGTCTAACCTGCAGTTTCTTCTTCTACCCATCTTGGTGAGGAGGTGGATGGTCAGAAACCTTCAGACTTTCATTTATTTATTCATAAATGCTGGCCTCATCCATTCACTAATATGTGAACTTTCATGAGAGAAAAAGTCCTCAAATTGCCTAATCTGCAAGTAGTATAAAATATTTGTTTGAGAGGGTTGATATCTAAAGGTAATTTTGTTACTGTTGTTTCAAGAATTGATTTTTCCTTTATTACACAATAACAATATATTTGTCAAAGGAAACATCAGAAATACAGATTTTAAAAGTCATTCAGGGACTTCCCTGGTGGTACAGTGGTTAAGAATCCGCCTGCTAATGCAGGGAACACGGGTTCAATCCCTGGTCCGGGAAGAGCCCACACGCTGCAGAGCAACTAAGCCCGTGTGCCACAGCTACTGACCCTGCGCTCTAGAGCCTGTGAGCCACAACTACTGAGCCCACGTGCCACAGCTACTGAAGCCCGCATGCCTAAAGCCCATGCTCCACAACAAGAGAAACCACCACAATGAGAAACCTGTGCACCGCAACGAAGAGTAGCCCCCGTTTACTGCAACTAGAGAAAGCCGGCGTGCAGCAATGAAGACCCAACACAGCCAAAAATAAATAAATAAATAAATAAAAATTTTGAAAAATTAAAAGAATTGTTTAAAAAAAAAAGTTGTTCAATCCTACTATCTAAAATATAACTGCTATTAACAATGCTTAAGAGCAACCACTGAATTTAATCACTGTATATATACATATATATATTGTCTTTTTAAAAATGATATGTAGCTTGGAAACTTTCGTTTTCCTTAAAAAGTAAGAATCATTAGGACTCCTTCAATCACAAATGCCATATGGCTTGAAAGAGGGAATTTATTGGAGCTTGTACTGAAGGCTGAGGATTGAGGCATGAATTAATCTAGTATAATCATTTGGCACTTTAGATAACCCTGTGAGGTGTATGCTGTGAAGGCAAAAGCAGATGTCCATTATGTAATACAAGGTAAATATTTGTACATGTGGTTGAAAATAAATATCTTCACATCAACAAATATGCTTTTATAACATTAAAAGGGAAGATTTTCTGTTTTAGATGTTTCATGGTTTATTTAATCAATTTCTTATTGTTGAACATGTGTAGTAAGTAATATAGTGATTAAAAAAAAAAAGACAGACTCAAAAACTAGTTTATTTACATTGGGCAAGTTTTTTAACCTCAGTTCTCTCATCTGTAAAATGAGGATAATAATAGCACACACTTAATAGACTTAGTTTAAATTTGAAATGGATTAATTCATGTAAATTGTTCAGAGCAGTTCCTGGCATATAGTAAGTACTCAATGAAAAGTGGTGGTATTATTATTATAATTACTGCTAAAGTTTAATGTCAGAGTGAAGAATATATTCCCATACGTGAGGTAAGAAATTTAGCACAGTGTTTCTATTCTCTTTTCCTATTTGTTTATATAAGCTTAGATTTGGAATCTATAATAGCATTTTAGATTTGGAATCCATATCAGTATTATTATGGTATTAATTTTTACCTTACAATTCCTTCACATATTCTGATAATATTTTGACATTTACATTTTGTTTTGTAACTAAACTTATAGCTGTGCTGTGTGTGTGTTTTTAAAATGCTTTAATGTTGACAACCAGCACCACTTTATAACATGATCTCCTATTTAGCTCCTCATTTTATTTTTTCTCTCATAGTATATATTTAAGAAATGTTTTTCAAGAAAGATATTAGATGTTACATTTTCTGTTTCTACTCATATCTGAGCATGCATTTCTGATTTCTTTACACATAAAGAACAATTTGACTAAGTATGAAATTCATGACGAAATTATTTCCTTTGAAAACCTTTTAGCTCTAATTCTGTTATTGTTGTTGCTGCTTTGGCATTCTATTATGGATATTGAAACTTGCTTATTTTTTGCTTCATTTGTAAGTAAACCATCTTCCTTGAACTCTGTATGGTTTTACTTCACACTTTGGCCAAGATGCATTTAGGCGTAAATCTTTTTCATTGGCATTGGCTAGAGCATGGTGATACCCTTCAGTGTGGAGCTTCCTAAGGAAATTTTCTTCTATGATATTTTTCATTGTTTTTTCTATTCTTTTTTTTTTTTTTTTGACATGCATGCTATTTTTCTGCCCTTTCCCTTCCACATAATTCACTGGGTTGGATATTTTCCGTTTGCCCCACAGATCTAGTTTCCATCTTTTCCACTATGTTCTATGTTCTGGGAGTCTGATCTTTATGACTGTATAACTGATTCTCCTGGCTCTCTGCCGTCCAGTTGTCACTGGCCAATGGGAAGCATCTTCAGAAGATCACAGGGCAGGAAAAGTTGGATATTTATTTCCTCAGCTCCCTCCTCACTGGGTGAAGAAGGCTGGGCACTGCCTGAATCTTTCTAGCTCTAATCACAACTTCTACAGGCCTTCTTTTACTGCCTTCTCCAGGTTTCATTGCTTCCTGCTCCCTCACCCCTTCCAACCTGAGTATTGCTGGTTGTAGATGCTTCATCAGTATTTATTGGTTTTCCTTAACCCTGCCCATACCATTGCTCATAGTTCCTTCTTTAACGCTCAGTCTACTTGATTATCTATTTAATAATTTCCCACAAGAATGTTTTCTCCTTTACTTGTATAATCATTTTTCTCTAATTTTCCTCATATTTTTGTCCTCCTCTTCATCAGTGAAAGTTTCTCAGTTTTGTCGATAGATAGTGGCTCTTTAATGCCTTCTTTGGATATGGAGGTATTATGGATAATGAGGCATTAATCTACTATATATATAATATATATTCAGTACACTTGCATTGATTACTTATTCAGTTTCTTTTTCACTTTATTTAGGTGCTTTAAAAAAAATCTCAACCTGTTTTCTTTTTAATAATTGTCAGTTCTTGCTCTGTAGAAGACATATTTTTCCTTGCTATTCTGTTAGGTTGCCAGATGTTTACTGACATTTTCCCCTTAAGGCTACAGACAATTATTTTCAAAGACGATCTGAAACTTCTTGTCACTATTCCCTTCTCTTTTCAGCAGTTTTCCCCCCTCCTCATAGGCTCCAGTTTTCTTTCTCTACTTATCCTGGACTGAGGTGTCACAGTATAACCTGCTTGTACCTTTCCCCTCTTTCTTCTCAGCTATTCCTGGGTTGTATGTAATTTGCATACATGCAGAAAGATGCTGACAGCCAGGATGATCCACCATGGAGAAGCACTCAGGGATGGATAGCGATAGTTGCCCAGTTCTTCGCTATTACAGGTCCTAAGACTTAAAGTAATGAACATGTATTAGGAGAGTTGTGAAGTATTTACCTACTTTTTTCGGGTGAACCCTTTTGTATAAAACAAAGCTGTGATATACCAAGAAGTAGTATGTTATAATAATTAAGAAAATAGATTTTCTTGGTCTAACTGTCAACACCACAATTTACTAACTTTATGTGAGTCACTTAACTTCTCTGTGCTTTTGTTTACTTCAACTGAAAAACAGGAGGAATAATAGTAACCGAACTTATAGGATTGTTTTGTAGATTAAGTGACTAGAAGAAGTAAAGTCTTAGAACCATGCCAGGCATACAGTAAATACCATATAACTGTTTGCCATTATTGCTGTAACTTGCACCCTGAGGAAGTTTTCCCTCAATCTGATTCCTTTATAATTAATGCCAATTATCTAAGATCTTAGTAGTGAGTCAGTTGTCAGTTATGTTTTTTGACGTTAAGTTTTCAGTTTCCTCTTTGCCTTCCAGGTACTTTAAGAAAAATGTATTGAGAAGTTTGGGAGTGATCTTCAGACTTTCTTGGAATAAGCTGGACCACAAATATGCTGTGTATCCAAACCATAATTTCTGGACACTGCAGAATTGGTTTTACTGAAATGGGTTCCAGAGTAATTTCTAGCCTTTTTAGATTGAGGCTGAAAAACGAAGTTTATAAAAGTCAACATTGCAACTGACTTTGGAAGTGTCTTACCCTAAAAAAAGAGAAGTATAGGGTAGGACATATGTACTGTGTTGAAAGAAGAAGGAACACTACCCACGTGTGCTATGGTGAAACATCTCCAGAAAATGTGGAACCAAGTTTCAAATCTTACCTGGTTGCTTTCAGTCTAACACTGCTTAAGGGAGCCCCAGACTTTTCAGAGGAAATTACAAAGGCAAAGATTATACTGGCTTTGGAAACACTCGAACAAATAAGAATTCTTTTCCCCTTTTATCCCCTTTGGTTGGCACAAGCTTATGCAAAATGATTATAAGAAAAGAAAAATAGATGAAAAATGGCCTCCAACTTCTACTGTTGATATTACGTATATATTTTTTATCCATATTTTTATTTTGCAGTTTCTAACATTGTTTTTGCTTATATGAAATTCCAGCAAAAACATTAATTACATAATTAAAAAATCCCCAAAGCAATAGGAAGCAATATTAAAATATGAAGCAGCTCAATAAATAATAACTTGTTCACTGAGGTAGCCACATCAGTTCGTGTTTGACTTTTTTAATCCAACTTTTTTTTTTGTATTTATTTATTTTATTTATTTATTTTTGGCTGCTTTGGGTCTTCATTGCTGCGTGTAGGCGTTCTCTGGTTGCCGTGAGCGGGGCGTACTCTTTTTTTTTTTTTTTTTAAATATTTGTGAAGGTATTAAACACATCAACCTGAGACACTTTATTAATTAATTACTTTATTTTTGCTGTGTTGCATCTTCGTTTCTGTGCGAGGGCTTTCTCTAGTTGTGGCAAGCGGGAGCCACTCTTCATCGCGGTGCGCGGGCCTCTCACTATCGTGGCCTCTCTTGTTGCGGAGCACAGGCTCCAGATGCGCAGGCTCAGTACTTGTGGCTCACGGGCCTAGCCGCTCTGCGGCATGCGGGATCCTCCCAGACCAGGGCTAGAACCCGTGTCCCCTGCATTAGCAGGCAGGCTCTCAACCACTAGCGCCACCAGGGAAGCCCGGGGCGTACTCTTCATTGTGGTGCTCGGGTTTCTCATTGCCGAGGCTTCTCTTGTTGCAGAGCGCGGGCTGTAGGCGTGCACGGGCTTCAGTAGTCGTGGCACGTGGGCTCTAGAGCGCAGGCTCAGTAGTTGTGGTGCACAGGCTTTGTTGCTCCGCGGCACGTGGGATCTTCCCGGACCAGGGCTGAAACCTGTGTTCCCTGCATTGGCAGGTGGATTCTTAACTGCCGCGCCACCAGGGAAGCCCTCTTTAATCCAACTTTTAAATGTCATATCCTTTCTATATGTATACATTTGCAGTATGAATCATGATTTAAATTACTGGGAATTAATAAAAACTGCTATCAAAGAAACTGTTGAGCGATTCAGTTACCCTTTATTGCACCAATGTCTTGCACTATCAGTACAGTCATATTTTAAACAGTGTCAGCTATTTAAATGAGCCAGAGAATTGACTGAATGTGAATTACACGGGTCCAAAACAACAGGGACATAAATTATTCCTACAGTGGCATTTTATTTAACTTATGTGATAATTATCTCAACTCTAAACAGGCATACTTAGTGTTCTACCAAAATAAATCAGTGATAGAAGGAATTTAGGAAGGAGCAATGTATATGTGCTAAATCTGGCAGACCCACCTAACATGTAGTGAAGAAAAGATTTGGCCCTTATCTAATTATTGTAATCTAATATGGAGAACAAAATTGAGGAATGTTTTAATTAAACAGAAAATAAACAGATCGCTGCTTGGTTATGGCTGTGTAGATGAAAGCTCAGGGACATCTCTGAGCAGTGTTTTGTTTTTAATGGTAAACTTCTTGTGTCTTTGCGAAGAATCAACCTCAGTAGTATACCCCGAATGTGGGTATATATGTGTATGTTTTCCCTCAAGTAAAAAATATAAATACTGTGCTAAAGTTGTGGAGAGGAGAGGACCACACACGTAAATGAAAGAAACTTCAGAGACTAAAATAAAACTAATGGTGTACTTAAAGCTCTTTACGTGGCAATATGCACTTTGATGAGGATGATGGGAGAGTCGGGAACTTTTATGTCTGAGAAGCTAGAATGATAATCATGTCTTCAGCAAAAAGGCATGCATAAGCTCTGCTACAAGTTTCACCTCCAAATGAGTGGAAGGGCAGGTTTTATGTTCCGGAGTTTACCCATACAGGAAGCAATTGAGTTTCTAAAGATGAAAGCCTGTAAAAGGTCCTGGGAACAAGCCAAAGACAGCTAACATCACTGACAGGATATGATGAATGATAAAAAAAATACGTAAAGAATAGAGATATAATCTTTGGGTTGCTTGACTGATCTTTTACAAAGAAAGATTTTAAATATCGTTAAATGTATAAAATCTTGAATATTTTAATATCTAAGAATAAAGGTCTGTTTTTAGTGGTATTCGTTATTTACCTATCAGAGAGCAATATGAATCACTTAGAAATGTAATTATCTCTAAAGAGATATTTTAAAATAAAAGTGACATTTTAGGTATAAACCTAAGACTGACTAGAGCATTTTGTGTAGAAGATGGAGCTGCATGTTGTGATTTTTCACTACTTTCATGTATATTTCAGTAATAGTGTTGAATAACTTTGTTAAAAACAGAAATTCCAACTTTTTCTTTGTCATTCTTTTACAAAATCCTATTTCTAAAATTCAGTGTCAACAATTCAAAACACAAAATAAGGTTTCTGATTTATTTTCCTTCATGTGTTTCATGTGTCTTTAAATCCCCCAACCCCCTGAGCTTGCTCTAATGAGGCATTCCTTTCTGACTCCTTCCTGTTTCAAAATGTATCCTTTCTCCTTCCCTGTGAAAACAACCCATCTCTGACTAATTTTTAATTACTTGACTCTGCTAAGGAAACTAAGAAACTGATTCAACCTAAATCAAGTAGATGGTAATAATTTTTTATGTCACTTTCCCAGTGAGAAGGGAAAAGCAGTTCCTGACATCTGGGAGCTGACCTGGTACTCACAGCTAGGTCTTGGAGTTCTCCTATTAATAAATTCAATAATAATTATAATAATTAATAACATCAATTATTTCACAGAACATCAACGTCAGACCAGGGTACTCTGGGATCATGATAGATCAAGGCAAAAACAAGACTACTGGGCTTCCCCGGTGGTGCAGTGGTTGAGAGTCCGCCTGCCGATGCAGGGGACACGGGTTCGTGCCCCGGTCCGGGAAGATCCCACATGCCGCGGAGCAGCTGGGCCCGCGAGCCATGGCCGCTGAGCCTGCGCGTCCGGAGCCTGTGCTCCGCAACGGGAGAGGCCACAACAGTGAGAGGCCCGCGTACCGCAAAAAAAACAAAAAACCAACAACAACAAAAAAAAAACTAAGACTACGTTGTAATAATGTTAAAACACAACAAAACATGAGCATTGTCAATGTCACGAAGTACCATCTACTACCCCCTTGCCCAGATAATATAAATGAGTATTGCTTATTCACCATGTCAGATTTAGTGTCCCTCTATTCTCCTTTTTTTTTCTACTTAAAATTCATTAAGATATCCAACCATAGAATTCACCCCATATTCTGACAGCACTCAATCCAGAGCAAAATCTCTCCTGCATTCTTCAAGTCACCTGATACAAGTTCAGATCCTACAGTATGTCACGCTTAACACTTTCTTGTTGAGATGCCCTATGGTTCTCTGGTTGCAATGAGAAATATACCCAACAGTGTTTGATATAGGTGTGTTTTTGGTCTTTTGTGTGGAGGACATTGACACCAGATACCAACCAATGTTTAATAGCTCAGAAAATTCAAACCAGTGACTGAAGGTGAGGCTTTTCAAAAAGTGAACGGGCAGTGCTTAGATCCTATTGGTTAGGTAAGCTTTCTCCCCTAGCTGTAAGAGAGCGTTGCTTGAGTTCGTACATCCATTTTCATTTATTAAATCATTCATTCATTCAATCATACCTTTTTTTTTTCTTTGGCTGTGCCATGCAGCATGTGGGATCTTAGTTCCCCGACCAGGGATTGAACCTGTGCCCCCTTCAGTGGAAGTGCGGAGCCCTAACCACTGGACTGCCAGGGAATTCCCCATCCATTCTTTCATTAAACAGATATTTGCTGAGTACATACACTATGCCAGGAAATGTGTTAGAATCAAGTGATAAGAAAAATCAAAGTGCCTACACTCATCAAACTTACAGGTTAGGTCTGACAATAATTAGATAATTATTTACAAGTGCAAAGAATGAAGAGGATTTTTGCATTATACACTTCGACATTACCTCTGTCACCCTGAAATTAAAACTGTTCTAATCAGATACATATTCCTATTTTGTGCCATTTATTCAACACATGGGGGATAAACAGATCAGTTTATTCACTACTGTGTTAAAGAACCTAAGAAAAAAAAGGCTCTCCTTGCTACTGCAACTGAAATCTTGGAGTAAATATTAAACATTAACTATAATTTAAATACAATTTTTAAGTCTTTTCTGATTTGATTACCTAACTCTAATACCAAGAGTTTAAATTCCTTTCCCTACCAGTGGAAAGCAAGATGGATCTCTTAACCTCATCAGCATAACAAGATATGCAGTGGGATAAAACTGAGTCTAGGTTACAGCCATAACCTTGTCTAGTGAATTGCTAGACACACAGCTGAAGAGCTATTGATGATGATATATTCCCATGGGAACAGTGGGAGAATTTTCCTAGCCATGGATTTGGCATCACCTGAGGGGTCAGACACTGAGCTAAGTATGTGCCATGCTATCTCTCTTAATCTTTACTCATGCATATATTTATTAATTCAAGTATTCATTCATCAAGCTAAACTTTTTGAGCATTCCAGGCATCGGGCTAGATACTGGGGACATACATTAATCAAAGAATCACAGATATAAACATAAGGTTACAAGGTGTGATAAGTGCTAAGGAGGAGGGGGCATATGGTACTATGGGAGTATCTGATGGGGAAAATGAATGGATTAAGAAGAGCTTTCCTGGGATGGTGCTAATTATACTAAGAGCTAAAATGAGTTAAGATGTTCAGGACAAACCTGTGTTATAGGTATTATCATAACCACGTCTTACAAAAGAGAACTGAGTCTCAGCCATATCTAGCAATGGAGAAGTGGGTGAGTCAGAATTTGAACCCACGTCTCTGAGATTTTTACAGTCCAACATGTAGCCACCACATGGAGCAGCTCTGTATATCCTTCCGTTAGAATGTTCCTGCTCTGCTGGAAATCTGTGTACACATCTGCCTTCTCAATTAGACTATGATATCCTAGAGGGCAGAAGCTGTACCTTACATGACACACAGTTCCAGATACATGTGTCACTCTCAAAAGGTTGCCTAGATGATAATCAACATGTTCAGTGCAATTTTGTTCATTTTAAAAGACCTTTTTGATGGGGAAAGGATTTCGGAGATTTTATGTATCATAAAAAACAAATGTCCATGGAATTTCGAATTGATGCTGTTTCTTTCTTTTCTTTTCTCTCAATTATAAAGATATTTACTGAAAGTCATTCTCTGAAAATTATGGCTGCTCTTAAAGCTGTATAATTTTACTTAAATAACCTTGGTGGCCTATAGCTCTTTGAAGGCTCCCCTCTTTGTTCGATTTACTAGGAAAATCAAGGCTAAAACTGTGGCTTATTCTAAAGCAATTTCAGATCTGTGTGATATAGGTCTTGATCCAGCTTATTTTCCTTTCCTCATTTTTTTTTTTGGTGTATCTATTTATTATCTTGTTTTGAATACATCTTATATGTCACCTCTAGTCCTTGGAATATGGCAAGATATAAATGAATAAACAAAAATTATTTTAAAAGGCCTCACAAAGGAAATTAGATTTAGAGAATTAACTTCCATAAATCTAGTTCCATTATTCTTCTCCTATGTGTGTTTTTTTTTTTAATCTTTATTGGAGTATAATTGCTTCACAATACTGTGTTAGTTTCTGGAGTACAACAAAGTGAATCAGCCATATGCGTACACATGTCCTCATATTCCCCTCCCTCTTGAGCCTCCCTCCCATCCTCCCTATCCCACCCCTCTAGGTCATCGCAAAGCACCCAGCTGATCGATCTCCCTGTTCTTTGCCGCTGCTTCCCACTAGCTAACTATTTTACATTCAGTAGTGTATATATGACGCTACTCTCACTTCACCCCAGCTTTCTCCTCCCACCTCATGTCCTCAAGTCCATTCTCTATGTCTACATCTTTATTCCTGCCCCGTAACTAGGTTTATCAGTGCCATTTTTTTTTTTTAGATTCCATATATATACATTAGCATACGGTATTTGTTTTTCTCTTTCTGACTTAATTCACTCTGTATGACAGAGTCTAGGTCCATCCACCTCACTACAAATAACTCAGTTTCATTTCCTTTTATGGCTGAGTAATATTCCACTGTATATATGTGCCACATCTTCTTTATCCATTCATCTGTCGATGGACATTTAGGTTGGTTCCATGTCCTGGCTCTTGTAAATAGTGCTGCAATGAATATTGTGGTACATGTCTCTTTTTGAATTATGGTTTTCTCAGGGTATATGCCCAGTAGTGGGATTGCTGGGTCGTATGGTAGTTCTATTTTTAGTTTTTAAAGGCACCTTCTTACTGTTCTCCTTAGTGGCTGTATCAATTTACATTCCCACCAACCGTGAAAGAGGGTTCCCTTTTCACCACACCCTTTCCAGAATTTATTGTTTCTAGATTTTCTGATAATGGCCATTCTGACCGGCCTGAGGTGATACCTCATTGTAGTTTTGATTTGCATTTCTCTAATAATTAGTGACATTGAACCTCTTTTCATGTACCTCTTGGCCATCTGTATGTCTTCTTTGGTGAAATGTCTATTTAGGTCTTCTGCCCATTTTTTAATTGGATTATTTGTCTTTCTGATATTGAGCTCCATGAGCTGTTTGTATATTTGGGAGATTAATCCTTTGTCTGTTGTTTCATTTGCAAATATTTTCTCCCACTCGAAGGGTTGTCTTTTTGTCTTGTTTATGGTTTCCTTTGATGTGAAAAAAGCTTTTAAGTTTAATTAAGTCCCATTTGTTTATTTTTGTTTTTATTTCCATTACTCTAGGAGGTGGGTCAAAAGAGAACTTGCTGTGGTTTATGTCAAAGAGTGTTTTTCCTATGTTTTCCTCTAAGAGTTTTATAGTGTCTGGTCTTACATTTAAGTCTTTAATCCATCTGGAGTTTATTTTTGTGTATGGTGTTAGTTAGTGTTCTAATTTCATTCTTTTACATGTAACTGTCCAGTTTTCCCAACACCACTTATTGAAGAGGCTGTCTTTTCTCCATTGTATGTTCCTGCCTCCTTTGTTGTAAACTAGGTGACCATATGTGCATGGGTTTATCTCTGGGATTTCTATCCTGTTCCATTGATCTATATTTCTGTTTTTGTGCTAGTACCATACTGTCTTGATTACTGTAGCTTTGTGGTATAGTTTGAAGTCAAGGAGCCTGATTCCTCCAACTCTGTTTTTCTTTCTCAAGATTGCTTTGGCTATTTGGGGTCTTTGGTGTTTCCATACAAATGGTAACATTTTTTGTTCTAATTCTGTGAAGAATGTCATTGGTAGTTTAGGCATTATAGGGATTGCATTGAATCTGTAGATTGCTTTGGGTAGTATAGTCATTTTCACAATATTCTTTCTTCCAATCCAAGAACATGGTATAGTTCTCCAACTGTTTATGTCATCTTTGATTTCTTTCATCAGTGTTTTATAGTTTTCTGTTTGGATGATCTGTCCATTGGTGTAAGTGGGGTGTTAAAGTCCCCTACTGTTATTGTGTTACAGTCGATTTCTCTTTTCATGGTTTTTAGCATTTGCCTTATGAATTGAGGTGCTCCTATGTTGGGTGCATAAACATTTATAATTGTTATATCTTCTTCTTGGATTGATCCTTTGATCATTATGTAGTGTCCCTCCTTATCTCTTGTAACAGTCTTTTTTAAAAATTTATTTATTTATTCATTTATTTAGTTGTGGCTGTGTTGGGTCTTCGTTGCTGCATGCAGGCTTTCTCTAGTTGCGGCAAGCGGGGGATATTCTTTGCTGTGGTGCATGGACTTCTCATTGCAGTGGCTTCTCTTGTTACAGAGCATGGGCTCTAGGCACGCGGGCTTCAGTAGTTGTGGCACCTGGGCTCAGTAGTTGTGGCTTGTGAGCTCTAGAGTGCAGGCTCAGTAGTTGTGGCACATGGACTTTGTTGCTCTGTGGCATGTGGGATCTTCCTGGACCAGGGCTCAAACCCGTGTACCCTGCATTTGCAGGCGGATTCTTAACCACTGCATCACCAGGGAAGTCCCTCTTGTAACAGTCTTTATTTAAAATTCTATTTTATCTGATACGAGTATTGCTACTCCAGCTTTCTTTTGATTTCCATTTGCATGGAATATTTTCCATCTCTTCACTTTCAGTCTGTATGTGTCCCCAGGTCTGAAGTGGGTCTCTTGTAAACGGCATACATATGGATCTTGTTTTTGTATCCATTTAGCCAGTCTGTGTCTTTTGGTTGGGGCATTTAATATATTTACATTCAAGCTTATTATCAATATGTATGCTCCTGTTACCATTTTCTTAATTGTTTTGAGTGTGTTTTTGAGGGTCTTTTTCTTCTCTTATGTTTCCCACCTAGAGAAGTTTCTTTAGCATTTGTTGTAAATCTGGTTTTGTGGTGCTGAATTCCCTTAGTTTTGCTTGTCTGAAAAGCTTTTGATTTTTCCACCGAATCTGAATGATATCCTTGCTGGGTAGAGTAATCTTGGCTGTAGGTTTTTCTCTTTCATCACTTTAACTATATCCTGCTACACCCTTCTGACCTGCAGAGTTTCTGCTGAAAATTCAGCTGATAACCTTATGGGGATTTCTTTGTATATTATTTTTTGTTTTTCCCTTGCTACTTTTAATATTTTTTTCTTTTAATTTAATTTTTGTTAGTTTGATTAATATGTGTCTTGGTGTGTTTTTCCTAGGGTTTATCCTGTATGGGACTCTCTGTGCTTCCTGTACTTGGGTGACTATTTCCTTTCCCATGTTAGAGAAGTTTTCAACTATGATCTCTTCAAATATTTTCTCAGAACCTTTATTTTTCTCTTCTTCTTCTGGGACCCCTATAATTTGGATGTTGGTGCATTTAGTGTTGTCCCAGAGGTCTCTGAGATTGTCTTCAATTCTTTTCATTCTTTTTCCTTTATTCTGCCCCTTGGCAGTTATTTCCACCATTTTGTCTTCCAGCTCACTTATTCCTTCTACTGCCTCAGTTATTCTGTTATTGATTCCTTCTTGTGTAGTTTTCATTTCAGTTGTTGTGTTGTTCATCTCTGTTTGTTTGTTCTTTAGTTCTTCTAGATCTTTGTTAAACATCTCTTGTGTTTTCTCAGTCCATGCCTCCATTCTATTTTTGAGATTCTGGATCATCTTTACTATCATTACTCTGAATTCTTTTTCAGGTAGATTGCCTATTTCCTCTTCATTTATTTGGTGTTGTAGGTTTTTACCTTGCTCCTTCATTTGTGACCTATTGTTTTGCTGTCTCATTTTTTAGTTTTTTTTATGAGTGGGATTGTGTTCCTGTCTTACTGGTTGTTTGGCCTGAGGCTTCCAACACTGGAGTTTGTAGGCTGTTGGGTAGAGCTGGGTCTTGGTGCTGTGATGAGGACCTCTGGGAGACCTCATTTCAATGAATATTCCCTGAGCTCTGAGGTTCTCTGTTAGTCCAGTGGTTTGGACTCAGAGCTACCACTTCAGGAGCTTCGCCCGACCCCTGGCTCATGAACCAAGATCTCCCAAGCGGTGTGGGGTGGCAAAAAAAGAGAAAAAAATAACAAAATAAAAAATAAAATTAGACTAGGAAACTAACATATATGTTGGAAAGAGTATAAAAATAAAAATATAGATAAATCACTAACTGGGAGGTACAGCAGTACCACAATAGTGAAAAAAAAGAGGAGAAGGGAAAAGAAAAAAAAAAGAAAGAAAAAAGTGGGGGGAGGCCTTGGCTGTGGAGGGTGGGACCTAAGCAAGGGTGAGGTTTGGGTGGTGGGCGGGGCCTATGTTTAGGGCCCACAGGGCTGGAAAAGGCCCTGGGAGCTGTGGTGGGGGTGGGGCTTAGGCTCAAGGAACAGAGGGGCCCAGGTGTTCCCCCCACCCCTGTCTCAGAGAGCAGGGGACCTCACCTGGGAGCCCAGCAGGCTTCCTGGGCTCAAGTGGGCAGGGCAAATGCCCTCCTCTCCTCTTCTGCTCCTCCTGGAGGGCCCTTCCCACCTGCCTCTCCTGATCTCCCTGGCCTCAGGGGTGCCGATCCTGTCTGGCCTCTACTTCTCCTCCCCCCTCAGTCCCCCCATGTCCTACTGGTTCACTTGGGGGTTCCCCTCGTCTCCTTGGGCATCAGGGTCCCCCACCAGAGGTCAGCAGGCACCCTAGTTGTGGAGAGATGCTAACTCGGCGTCTTCCCACACCACCATCTTGACTCTGCCCCGTTCTCCTATGTTTTTTTAATCTTAATCTTTGTATCTGGGAAAAATTAAGGAAAGATATTCAAGGGAAAAGAAAACAGAAAAAGGGCTCTAAATGGAATGCATCAGGGTGGAGCCATAGAAGGAGTTAAGTGGTGGTGATGATGATGATGGGGATGGTGATGGAGACTTAGAGAATAATTGTCTGGATACTTTCTGCAGGACCTTTGTACCAAGAGTAAATAGTTCTGTCATCTGGCTCCTGATTCACTGCCAAGTGCCAAGATTGAATTGGTAAGTAAAGGTAATAAAACGTGGAGGATACGGGTATTAAGACTGGCGAATGAGCAAAGTAAGATAGGAAAAAAGGTAAAGCTACAATCTTGAGTGAGTGTGGGTGAGAGAGAAGATGGGCGTTTCATGGAGCCAGTGTTCTAGAGGACTTATGTCTTATTTTAGAAAAATAAGAATACATTCATAGGTTCCTTATGAAATTAATTTATTTGAGCAGATGTCTATCTGTAGAGCTTTGTGGCTTTGTGGCTACGATTTCTACATCTTAATAGTTCACCTATATTGCAATCATCACATAAGTAGCAATCTAGTAAGAGCCTAAACTTATTTTCTCTCAAGTCCTCAGGCACTTTAAATCTTAAACTGATTATCATCAATTTTCAAAATAGTCTCTTAGGATAGCTACATAACCAGGTCTTCTAAAACTGAGTGACATCTAGTGAAGGAAAAACAAAACAAACCCTGATCTAAGGTTAGTTTTTAAAGCAGATGCTAGATTTTGGCCAAACTCCTCCACAACGGGAGATTTAAAAAGGCTGTATGTTATTAACACAAAGGAATTCTCTTAGAATCTCCAAACACAAGAGACAGTGCTACCAGTTTAACACAGAGAAGAGAATTTGAGTTTCGTGTGAATATTACACCTGGGCTAATTTCACTGTTTAATTTTATACAGAGATCTAAACATCTGAAAAGAAGAAAAAGTCAGGACTTTCTTCAGTTTATTTTATATTGATGTGTGAGCAAACATTGACACTATGGAGGATTTGGTTTGGCTCGCTAACAAGCCCAAATGGAAGCACTCCCTTAAAGGGGACATGTCAGCTAATGGTTTCCACCAAATCAGGTTGCTCATAACAGCAGAAGGATCAAGGAGATAAGAGAGAAAACAGTGGGTAAATCAACTCAGGGAAATTCCTCTGTGTTATTAGTTCAATCAACCATTAAATCAATACTTAGTGAATGTGTATAAAATATGCTGTGGAGGGATTCAAAGGAAATACTCACTGTCCAGACCCAGGCAACGTCAGTCGGGACTCTAGTCTTTAATTTTAGTAATGGCTTTAATAATTTTAATAACAATTTAAATCCCTTGCCAATTGCAACAGAAATTGCTTATATTCTTGGAAGAAGTGTGCTACTCTTTACTCTGGTCATGATGGGGAGATTCATAATTCCCTTCCATCTTTAACATACTATCTTATCCTATACTACAATATAATTCAATGATTCTAATTCTTATAGAGCATTAAGTAGGCCCACTTTTAAATCTCTCCAAGTGTATTTCACTGCTAAAATACATCTTGTTAAAGAAGGCCTATGTTTTTAGTGTATAATAATTTGTTTCATTGCTTATTGAACAAATCCATATTGGGTACTCATTTTACACTTTACATAGATACTGTGCTAGGTGCTGGGGATATGACACCTAGGGCTCATGGAGCTTGCAATTGCGTGGTCTTTATTACAGCAATTCACTTGACAAAGTTTGGGAGGCTTCAGCATGGAATTAAGATTTAGAGAACTATGTTCTCAAGAAGCTAGTTCCACTTTTCTTTAAAAATTTTTTTTAATTTCTTTAACTTATAAAAAAAGCCTATAATCTTCATTTAGCCCCAGCGGTACACTAAGGTGCTATGAGAATGTCATCAGGAGAAGTAAAACTATGGTGAGTGATACACAGTAACTCAAGCAACTACATTGGGTTAAAAAAACAAGAACTATGAGACGGTGAGAAAAAAGCAGGGAGGATGAAAAATTACAGGTAAGCGAGCCAGAAAAAAGTCACTACTGTGTAATTATCTGTTACTTAAGGATGTGGTCCCTGTGGTTTCAGATAGACTTGTTTGAAGCATGTTTTTCTTCAGGTTTGGCAGGGTTATAGGCAGGGATTGGAGGACAAAGAAAGAGAAATCTTTTAGGGGAACAAACACAGAAGAAACTGTACTATGAAGTCTCCTAGCTCCTGAACATTGCCACCTGTCTCCTGGACTAACCTGTTGGCAGCTGTAGAAGTTACATGCATTTTGAAGAAACAAACCAAAAACGTCTTGATGATATTTTCCCATAAGAACAATGGCAGAATTTTACTAGCAGAGGATATGGCATCACCCAAAAGGCCGGGCATTGAACTAAGCGTGAGCCATTTTCATGTCTCTTAATCTTTAATCATGTGTGTACAGTTGATCCCTCAACCCTCAGGAGTTGGGAGTCGTGTTGGGGTGCCCACCACCTGAGACAAAAATCCTGAATAACTTAACAGTTGACCCTCCCTATCTCAGTTCCGCATCTGCAGATTCAACCAACTGCAGACCTTGTAGCACTATAGCAATTTACTGAAAAACAAACAAACAAACAAACAAAAACTGCATATAAGTGGATCCACACAGTTAAAATCCATGCCGTTCAAGGGTCAACTATATTCATGCTTTTAATTATTCATTCATCAACCTAAATTTATTGAGCATTTATTAAGTTCCAAGTGCTGAACTAGGTAAGGACACACATTAACCAAAGAATTATAGATAAAAATATAAGTTTATAGCTATGATTAGTGCTAAGAAGGAGGGGCGCATGGTGCTATGAGAGTGTGTGATGGGGAAAGTGACATTGTTGCCGGGGTTAAGAAGAACTTTCCTGATACAGTGCTAATCATGCAAAGATCTAAGAGGAGTAGATGAATAAGCTCTAGAGATCAACATTGTACCTCTAGTCAACAGTACTACATTGTAGACCTAAAGATGTGGTAAGAAGTGGATCTCATCCTAAGTGTTCATTTCACAATAAAAGAGAAAGTAAAGAGAAGAAAGACAGAAGAAAGAAAGAAAGAAAGAAAGAAAGGAAGAAAGAAAGAAAGAAAGAAAAAGAAAGAAAGAAGAGGAAGGAAGAAAATTAAGATATTTTTGGCAAACTTATGTTTAGGTATTATTATATCCCTCTCCTAGGAGAGAGAATTGAGTCTCAGCTATATCTAGCAATGGAGAAGTGGATAAGCTAAGTAAGATTTGAACCTGAGTCTCTGTGAATATCTACCACACTGAGGTGCATATGCTGAGCTCATGATGCCACCAATCACGATGCTGAAGGCTAGAAGGGATCTTGCTGTGGGAAGTCTTCATCAGCCTCCCCTCCAGACAGGTGGAAGCTTGTCTGAGGACTCCAGTGCTTCCCTCAATGTCCTTCTGATACTGTTTCCCATTAGCAAGTTCTTCTTTGAAGCAAAGTATATTCTAATTACATTTTCTGTTAGCTTCTGTTATTTATTTCCTAAGCAAAACTGAAAAATGTTGACCACACTGTCTCACAGTTGAATAATAACAGCAGAGCAACAAAGCTGAATTCCATGAAGCACTTTTGAAAAGTAAGTCTTGTTACTTCATTTTCTTATCCTGAAATGACATGGATTACTTGAAAGCGGTAATGAGGTTACTTTTCATATTTAGAATGTTCTCATTTTTCTTAGGTTTGTTTTATAATGAGGTCTGCTCTGGGCCCTTCTACTCCCTCTTCTGTTTGAGAGGCCTGATTCCAGTGTCATGATTTGCATTGTCCCTCTGAAAGTGTAGTGCAAGGTGAGGTCCATTTTTCCTGAAGACTTCCTTCCTTATTGTTACCTCCCACTCCAAGACTGAATATATTTTCTTAAACATAATTGCTTACTTTTTTCACGTATTCACTTGGGGTCATATTAAAAATGTCCTAGATTCTTTTCTTATTTTCTCCAATACAGTTAATTATGTTCCATATTCTATTTTTATAGTTTTCCATCCTTCCCTCCCCAGCTCTATGTTTAACTCAGCACATGTTCTTGCTAAGTTTTAATCTCTTGGCTTTAGATGAGCATAGCCCTCATTTGTTCTCTTCCTTTCTCCTGGGGTGGGCTAGTATCAGTAGAGAAAATATGGAATATTAACTTTGCAGTTCATTCAATAAACACATAGTTATTGAAAGCCTATTGTGTGTCCGAAATCAGCCCAGATGTTTGGTTACAGTGATGAGTAAGACAGATATGACCCCCTTATACTGTGATACATCCTATGATACGGGAAGTATCATAGATCCAGATAACGGGAACATCTAACCCAACTTATAATGTCAATGAGAATATACTTGGATCAGTAATATCAGAGTTGAGATTTGAAGGGTCAGAATGAGTTTGACAGACAACCGTGGCCAGCCATGGAAAGAGAGAAGAATCTTTCTGGGAGAAGGAGCAGCATATGTGAAAGTCAGAGAATATAACAGTGACATGCTTCTTTTCTTTTTTCCTAATTTTCTTGCAAACTAAAGAATGCAGAAGATCATACATTAATAATTTACTATTTTGTTTGGGAGAAAAAAAGCTTATATCTTATATATGTAGTATTATATAAATAATTTCCTTGTAGAATTATTGCCTATAAGCTTTGGGATCAGATTATGACCCATTTGGAGGGTCCATTTGGAGGGACAACTGGTCCATGGACTGTGAGAGTCATTGATTTAGGAGAATTTTAAGAAGATCCTTAACACTGGAACGGACCACAGGAGGGGAGGGAACCAGTGGCTGGGAAGAGAGAAAATGTCCTTAAAAATGAGACTCAATGGATGAGCCAGGAGCAACAGGGGCTGGACCTTATAAGCTATGTAAAGATGGCAGAATATGATCATAAAAGTAACGGGGGGCTTCCCTGGTGGCACAGTGGTTGAGAGTCCGCCTGCCGATGCAGGGGACACGGGTTCGTGCCCTGGTCCGGGAAGATCCCACATGCCGCGGAGCGGCTGGGCCCGTGAGCCATGGCCGCTGAGCCTGCGCGTCCGGAGCCTGTGCTCTTAACGGGAGAGGCCACAGCAGTGAGAGGCCCGCGTACCGGGGAAAAAAAAAAAAAAAGTAATGGGGAGCCCCAGTTTCAAGCTGATTTCTGTTGTTTCACCAGGGAGGGTAGCAGGCATTGTATTCTATCCATCCCTTCTTCTCCTATAGCTTCCTTTGCTCTCCATTAAACTAGATATAGTAGAAATAAAAATAAATTAAAATGATACTTTCTCCTATCCCAGTTTTATGAGAAACGACACCATTGATAAATTTAGAGGGGGAGGTTTGATTAGAATAGACCCATTTTTAAATGATCACCCAAAGGATTTCTAATTGTGGGCAGCCCTTAAATGGAGTAACACATACAAAAAAGCAGAGATCTGGAGTCTGCTGTCTAGAAGCTTCCTATGTACTACTCTGCCTGTGGTCTCTCACAAACTGCTATTATTTCTCTACCTTTCTTCAACCTGTTTTATGTTGTTAGGGAACTGGAAATCCAACCCAATTTTTCTCTTGAGCGATGTCAAGAGATGCCAAGGAAATGGGCAGCATTCTATACAGAAAGCTATTTTCTTCCCACCTTGGCAGGACATCAGAGAGTGACGAAAGTAACCATGATATGAAAGGGCCACCTAAGTTTTGGTTCCTCCTGGCTGACAGCTTCATTTCAGAATCTTGCTTTGCCAACCATATCCCAACCCACGCAGCTGGAAGATTTACTTCAATGAATCTAGATAATTCTTTAAGAATAGAGGCAACCTATGCCTTTTCTTCCAGACACCCATTTCTTTATAATTAAGTCAACATTATAGGTATTTCCCACCATCTTCCATTTAAAGCTGCGGAGAGAATGAGTAACTCCTGCCTAAGGTGGGTCTAACAGACCCTGGGGTGAGCATTTTGAGAGTCTCACACAGAAGAATGGCTTGGTATGAGAAGGAGAGGTGGCACTTTCATTATCCCTTATTATGGACTTGAGGATTTGGATTTGGATTTGAACTGCTGAATTCTGTTCTTTAGGACAGCTCAGCTGTTACCGCTGTTCTGCTCTTGCCGTTAATTGGTCCTACCGTATATATCGGTATTCCTCTTTGTCTAGAGACACACTCACACCATAGCGCTTATGTCTTTATTAAAAAAACATGTCACCCCTTTTATTATTGATTATGAAAAAGAAATACCCTCCATCTTCTGCACATGAGATCAGGAGAACACCTGAGCCTTCTCCCTTTTAATTTCAGGAAAAGTATGAGTTTGCATTTGGAGGACAAATAGAGACATTGCCTTCACCGATAGAACTGGACTCATTGTTGTTCTCCGTCGAGTTACAGAGGGAAAAAATAGCAACCATTTGCAATGTGATCTCTTCTTTTTTGTCCTCTAATACTTCTCAGACTCTGTCTTTGAGACTTACGACGTGAGCAGAGGACTTCAATAACAATAATAATTACAGAGAGAGAAGACTGTTTATACTTCCCCAAAGTTACTTATCACTCTGAATTGTGGTTTTATTTGTCTTTGACTTTCTTACCCATTAGACTGGCATTCATAAGGACAAGGACAGGGTCTAATTCACCCTCCTCTATGCCCAGCACAGAACTCAGTGTATGACACATGGAAAGTACTCAAAAATTATTTGCTGACTACATCAATGACTGGGTCCACAAGAGCAAAAGGCATCACTTAAACAATGATCTCCATTGTATTATTTTTCACTCTCGGAGAAGTTCTGTTGCATTTGCCAGCAGCGCCACAAGTGGATTTGGAAGAAACCATATACTCTAGGTCAACCAAATGGGAGATTCACAGTGGCTGGGCCTCCTCATGCAATGGTCTTGCAAGGTCTGGGAGAACAGCCACCCAGGAGGCCCGCTGGTCTCTGCCATTAGCCTCCTTCTAGAGACCTCAGGCAAGTCCCTGAGTGTAGCTGGTCTTCCATTTCTCTTGTTTGTAGACCAGAGGAGTTGGACACAGGAACTTCTAACCTGGAGAGCACAGATTCACGGATGAACACCATGGCAAGCCTGCGAGCTTCCTGGGATTTTGTGTGACAGATTATGGTTTTATGCATATGTGTACTTACACATATTTTTTGAGAGAAAGGGTTGATAGCGTTCATCAAGTTTTTTTAAGAAAAATAACTTTTATAAAAGGTTAATTAAAAAAAATAAAATTTAAAAAAAGTTAAGAAACTCCTGAATAGCTAACTTTTGATATCCCTTTCCCGTATACAATTTCTATACTTCTAAGAAAACTTCTAAAATTCCTTCAGCCACAGCATTTTCTTTTTCCTCTGATTGTCCATTTGCCCCTCATCATTCACTGCCTCATGATACTTTAACTATTTACATATGTCCAGGTTAAACTTCATCTACATTGTTTGAATCTGGAGCTCAGTCTTTTATTTCTCCAAATGCCCACAATAAATGGTGATTGAAAATTTTTGTAGATTTATTTTATCCCAGAACACTGTTTCCCCTCAAATCCTCTATGTCTTCCAGGATCAGGGCTATAAATCACACCATCCAAAAGGAGTTCGAGAGAGAGTAGAGGGATTGTTTGCTAAGACCGTCCACATAAGACGCTAGTGGGGTGAGATGCTAGTCCAGGAACTTCTGGAGACACTGAGTGAAGACAGTGAAGATTGCTGACACTCACTAGGAATGGCAGGTAGGCAATTCCTAAAAGGAGTAGTTTGGGTCTGTGGTAGCATCTCCACGAGCCAAGACCATCGCCTCGTCATCTAAAGAAGTCAAATGTAAGGCATGAAGGAAGAGGACAGTTTTGGTTAGCCTACCTGTATCCGTTTCCTAGCGCTTCTGTAACAGATTGCCACAGACTTAGTGGCTTAAAACAACATAGATGTATTATCTTATAGTTCTTGAGGTGAGAAGTCTAAAATAGGTCTTCAGGGCTGCATTCCTTCTGGAGGCTCCAGGGAAGAATCCCTTACCTTGACCTTTCCAGCTTCCAGAGGCCAACTACATCCTTTGGCTAATGGCCCACTTCCTCTGTGTTCAAGGCCAGCAGCACAACATCTTCAAATCTCTTTCTCTGTCCCTCTGCTGAGTCTTTCATCATGTTGCCACTGTCTGACTCTGAGTCCTCCTGCATCCCTCTCACAAGGATTAGTAATTACCTGGGGCCCACCTGGATAAGCTAAAACAATCTCCCCATCTCAAGATCTTTAACTGATCACAAAGGCAAAGTCCCTTTGATAAGGTACCGGATAATGTAACATTCACAGTTACTGGAGATTAAGAGGCAGGATTGCTTGGGGAGCCATTATTTAGCCCATCATCAGACCTCATGTTTGCTTGCATCTGTTTATTTATTATGCTACAGCTTTGTAGGAAGAGTCATGTTCACGGATATTATGTGCAAAGGGAAATTACTTGGCTAAGTACATGAACAAGCAGTAAGAAAAGAGGGAAGAACTATGTGCCTGGAGCTGAAGGGAACCTAAAATTTTTAACAAAAGGAACCTAAGGAATGAAGGAGTCTTCTCTCACCAGCAATTTGCCGTATCTTCCACTTCTATATCATTCATGTGGAAGACTGGTAAACTGGGAGGATTTAATAATAATTATATATTGTATTATATATTATATATTATATATATATATATTTTTAATTTTTGGCTGCATTGGGTCCTTGATTCTGCGTGCGGACTCTCTCCACTTGTGGTGAGCCAGGGCCACCCTTCACTGCGGTGCGTGGGCTTCTCATTGCGGTGGCTTCTCTTGCTGAGGAGCACAGGCTCTAGGCGCGCGGGTCTCAGCAGTTGTGGCGCACAGGCTCAGCCGCTCCACGGCATGTGGGCTCCTCCCGGACCAGGGATCGAACCCATGTCCCCTGCATTGGCAGGAGGACTCCTAACCACTGCGCAGCCAGGGAAGTCCCTATATTATATACTGTAATAATATTATAATACAGTTGACCTTTGAACAGCGTGGATGTTGGCGCTCACATCCTTGGTGCAGTTGAAAAATCAAATACAGCTCATAGTTGGCTCTCAACATCCACGGCTCCCCCATATCTGTGGTTCCGTATCCTTGGATTCAACCAACCATGGATTGTGTAGTAATGTAGTCCCCTATTGGGCTTCTAACCAAGCACAAAGATCTGAAGTCCTTATACAAATTCTATGTTGATGATGGGCATCCACCATTCACATTCACATTGCTCTTCCATAGTCACCGTAAATGGACCTCAGCCGTTAGGATGCACTTGAAAATTCCTTTTGTGCCATCCTATCATAGCATTATAAGTGTGGTGTAACGTGTGGCTATTTCATTGGTACCTGGCTACATATTGGAATGTTTCCCACCAGCCACTATCTATGACTCGGTTAATATCCATGGAGGTCACACCTGGACCTGGTGCATCATGGTTTGTTTGTGACTGTCTCTCTCTAATCTATTATAAACTCCCTGGAACAGAGATTTTGCTTTGGTCATGATTATGGGCCAAGCCTAGAAACGTGGCAGGCGAATAGTAGGCACTCGATAAATATGTGGCCAATGAAAGGACAAAAATAAAAACTAGGAGATTTAGAACAGAATGCTAAAGTCAAAATAACCCATAAAAAAGGACATGCAGCTTTAAGAGTTTCAGGAGTCATAAGGGATGAGGCGATTCTTTTTTTATTCCTTCTACTTCTAATACAAAATAACTCCCTGGGTTATTTCTAAATTTGCAATTAAGGCACATTTAGAAATAACCAGACTCTTTTAGCAACTATTCCTGTTCCTGAAAAAGATTAATAGAAGAGAGGCACAATTAAACTCTAACTCAGAATTTGAAAATCACTTTTCGGTATTTAAAGAGGCATTAATCATGATCATTAATCAATAGAAAAGAATGTTCACAGAATGCTTAGAAGAAATGTTTGCTGAAGCAAAAAGTCAGAGGAGAAAAGGAAGGCATACATGCCTAGGGCTGAAGACCAACTTTTTTCTTTTTGGTTTAACAAATTAAAGCTGCTGGAAAAGAACAATTCACCAGAGGGAAACATTACTGTACAACCTATAAAATACCGCCAAGGTCAGCAGAAACTCAGCTGTTGGTTTTTTTCTCCTGTGTCGGTCATTGTTGAGAAACGAGTTCCTTGCAAGCCTGATTTAGATATTATGCCTAAGAAGTTAACACCAAAGATTAAGGAAGTACTTTTATTTCCTTTACTACATGCCGACAAGAATAAGTTACAAATATTTTCGGTAATTCTGTGCTTTTTAAAATTTTTTATAAGACTATCCGTAATGTCAGTGTTCTGTAACTCATTCACTTTTGCTAGATCCCTCTGCTTTGTGTTTCTGAGAATTATTCCCAAGCAAGTCACTGTACCTCAGACTTTGAAAGCCATTTTAAAAAAAGCAAGGATGCAGTTTTTATATGAAGGGACTTAGCTGTGTAGAAGTAGCTGAGATTTTCTGAGTAGCTGTGAGATACTCCACGTGGAGTATCTTTGGACATTTCTGTAAAACTTGCGTGTAAGAGTCTTAGCTAAAGACTGGGTTTATGGGCACCCAGGCCTCTCTTGATCCTAAGCTATTCCATGCTGACTTTATAGCTTCAGGTCACTGGGGAAGCCTGTATTGTATTGTCCTGTGTTATTTAGAGATGCTGCTGCAATAAACAAGATCATTTTTGCTTTCCTTTTTTTTGTGCTGCTTTCCCTTAATCGTTGCAATAGCCGGGTCCTGGGTCACCTATACAATAGGTTTCTGCGAACAACAGCACGCGTTGCAAGGTGGATGCTGGTTTAGGAAGTGTGGCTTGGGGCTCCAGCGGGCAGGGTAGCAAACTAGGCTTATCATCAGAATTAAACCTGTGACCTGAGACTGCATCATACTGTTTTATTACTAAAGTGTTGAAGGAAAGTTCCACATTTTCTATGAATTAATCCTAGGCAGTGTCGTGGCTCTTTTCTGTTTATGGTCAAATCACTTAGTCTAATTACTCTCCATGTCCTTCTTGGGACCTGAAATCATCATGAAAACCTTTTTTTTTTTTTTTTTTTTGTGGTGCGCGGGCCTCTCACTGTTGTGGCCTCTCCCGTTGCGGAGCACAGGCTCCGGATGCGCAGGCTCAGCGGCCATGGCTCACTGGCCTAGCCGCTCCGCGGCATGTGGGATCTTCCCGGACCGGGGCACGAACCCGCGTTCCCTGCATCGGCAGGCGGACTCTCAACCACTGCGCCACCAGGGAAGCCCCCATCATGAAAACCTTTTATATACACAGATTTATCTTCCCCTAACAAACTCTGACTTCTGCCAGAACTCAAAAACTTCCAAGGCCTACTCACCCAGGAAATGTTAGGTCAGATCTTGCAATCACCTCTATTAAAGAAAACTAAACAGCTATATCAGGAAGTAGGTAATAAAAGGCAGATCACATTTAGACAAAGACATGGTTACTTTTTTATTTGAAGAAAAAAAAAGTATGTTTTAATAAATACTGCAGAAACATTGACCAAACAAACATACAAAGTGACTTCAACATTTAAAAAACTGCAATGAAAGTTCTGCTTTATAACAGTTATAACTTATTTTCTTTTTACAATATTTAAATACAGAAAGCACTTGCCAGCTATTTCGTAATACTGCCCAAAGCGTAATGCTGCATGAATCAAAGCATAGCATGTTGGTAAAATGTCTGTATTTCGTGGGAAATGACCGGAATGGCATTTTCTTGCAGAGACAGAACAAAGTGCTCGTGAGACACAGACTGAATGCTGTAATTACCTTAATCTCCTTCCTGCCACAATTGAATGGGAGCACAGCTTCAACACTTCAAAAATGAAGCTTTACCATTGGAAAGAAAGCTCGTTTTCAACAAGCGCCAACAATAAAAAGGTCAGATCTGGTTTCTTCTCTGAAAGAAGCTCTAAAAGTAACTGGTCAAAAAATATCTGTAAACTATTTTAAATGTTGACTCTTTTATGCAACGATAGTGATAAAGTATCAAACACGGGCCTTGGTGGAATCTGGTTAAGTGAGGTTTAGCAAGCACTCTCTAGAAATGCCCTAGGATGGTGTCAGGACTGACATCACGTAATTTTCCTCTAAGGATTCTCGAAAGCTTGGATCAGAGGGTCCTTCTGTATCATGTTCATTGAAAGAAAGTGAAATAAACAAACTGATCATCAGATATTGCCAACTTCGGAGCTTCATCCCAAAGGAGGTTTTTTGCTTTGTACTTTTGGTATCTTAATTCCGGACGGCTTAACTCACAAACTGTGCTTTCTGCTACTATCCTTCATTCGTTAACTCTTCAGATGAAAATAGTACCTACATTTTTTTCCCCCTTGGACCATTCCATGACGTCAAACCAAGACACCTTTTATTTGACTTTGCATTTTTATCAACGATGGCAAAAAAAACCCAAAACAAACCACACACCCTCTTTTCTAAACAGCACACAAAAATATCACATTGAGCAATTTACCACTTTTTAATGACAATCACAAGGATGAACAGAACCATCAGACTGAATAAAAATTGACACTTTTTTTCTAGCTGACCTATTCGATCTTGGTAGTGCTGGTCTGCATATCTTGCAAGACTGCAAAGGCCTTTCTTGAGAACCATCTCGCTCAGCTATCTTCAGGATGGCAAGATTTCAAAGCCTCACCAACTTTTCCTCTGGATATCCCATGGGTCCTGATACAATTTCCATTTTAATGATGAGCTAGGAGGAAATTAGATCACATCCTCTAGAAAACTAAATGCTAAGGTCACAGTGCCAGTTCCCCAATGAGGACGGTGTATTAATATATACTTTTTGTAAAGGAGATTAAAACACTTAAAAATTAAATCAAAGTAGAGATCCATGAATAGATTGTAACAAAGAAAACAAAAACGCAAGCACCATTCAGAGCGTGGTTTTTCTTCCTGGAGGTCCTCGCATTCCTCCTCACCCTCTAGCCCATCTGAATCTCTCTTTTTTGGCATATTTTTCAAGTCACGCTTCAAAACTCTTCAATGAACTCACTTCTCACCGCTTGTTCTACATGCCGAACCTAAGGACAGGATTCCAAAAAGATGAGCATCCTTCCAAATGCCTCCCGAGCCTCCAGCATACGTGACTTTGGCTATGCACTTTGCTCAGACTTCACCTTTTTTTTTTTGTTGGTGGTGTTTTCCACACTAGGTTTCCTTGTCCTCATTAAAGATAACCAGAGATTCACATCACAGTGCAACTCTTGGCTTTGTCCTTTCGTAAGTCCGTAGCCACCGCGGAGAGTTCTGGTCTGCTGGGCATGTGTGAAATCCGCTTTGTCGCCCTCTGCGATTTGTTCCGCTTAACGTTTTTATTTGTCTTGTTTACACATGCCAAGGTGGCCACGTGAAAAATGTCTCTGACGCTGTTTTCTGACTGTAGAGCCGAGCATTCGATGTAAGTAGCTGCTCCGATCTGTTTGGCCATATTTGCCCCCTGAGAAGCGAAAAAAAAAGGGCCTGTGATCAGCAGTAAGTCTTTGGGGAAGTGTGTCTTCTAACACCACGAAATAATGCATAGCAAAATGTTTCTAATGTGAACTGAATTTTCTAAGGATTGACGAAAAACAATTTTTTACATTTGAACTGCCTTATTTATTATTTCATAAATATTTGCAGCCAAGACCCAATCCTAAGATGTCCAATTCTCATCACTCAGTAGACACTGCTTGACTTCCCAGAGGTGCTGAAGGCTGATGTAATGTCATTGGGTCATCACTAAACAAGGGCCACGATCAAATAGTTAGTATGGGTGATTCTAAGAACCTTACTATTGGAAGAGAGTAAAAAAGCTGAAGACCATGAATGTAAATGCTCTGGCAGGGTGATCTGGCCCCTTGAGCCTGTTCCAGCACCTCATGGGGCACTCAATTGCTCTTTTCTTGAGCGTAAATGGCACTCAAGACTAATAGACAAGCTGTACAAAAAACGGGGGTAAGAGAATTTAGAATCAATTTTGAAACGTATATGATTATGTCTTAGGGACAAAATAAATTGAGGAAAGGAATAATACTTCCTAGCATCTACAACTTACTTAGGAGACACAAAATATGTAATTTCTAAATGCGGACCAGACAACCAGTGGACACAATAATAAGCGTGTGTGCATCAAAATGACTTATTTACCTAGCCAGATTTTTGTTAATTGGAATGAAGGACAAAGAAGACCACAGTATGAATGGTCAAATGATGAATACTAAACAAAATTCTAGCTGTTTCAACATGAACTCTCTTTAGAATCTGGTCGTAAGTTTTAAGAGAATGAACTTCTGAAACCAATTCTCCTCCTTTCTAAATGCCTGAGGGAAAGGTGTGCAGAAATGATGAAGCTCTAAGAGACAGTTTTCTGGAGTGCTCTCTTTTACTGACAATGGCCTTTTTAAAGTATTGTATTGTATTGTGTTGCTGAGTGTAAAATAAGATTAACTTTAAGAGTAATACTTTAAGAGTATTACTGATTTTGACCACATTCTCTCTTAGAATCGATTTCACTTTAAACCCAGTGAGAGTTGCAGAGATACAGAGGGTTGACTATGAGCCACTGTTTCTGCACTCAAGTGATCAAATATCATGTGAGTCCCCTACCGAATGACAGAGCATTTCACATTTTAAAGGATTTTTTTTCCAAACACGTCTTATGTATACACACACACACACACACACACACACACACACACACACACACGAATCCTTACACAGTCAACTGCTAAATAAATACTGGAAAGCCCTTTGAGAGAGTCCAGAATCAAAGTATCACCACAATTTCAGCCAAACCTTTTCCCAGATCACTTTGGTGCTCACTTAGCAGTTTTTACATTAATCTGAGCAATGGGCTGCCAGGAAGGGGCTGGGATAGTTGCTGTGAAGGCAGAGGCACAGAAACGCCAGCTCTTCTCATCTGTGTTTACAGATGGTCACGGCCTGGACACATGGTGCTCATTCTGCATCTTAGGAAAAAAAGGGGCTAGCGCCTGGCCTTGACCCCTGGTTGAGCCTTTAGAAAAGCAGCTACTTTTTCTTTTATTTCCTACGAATGATGTTCCATTTCTGACATTCTAAAATCTATGTGTGCCCACTGACTACATACGTACCTGGTCATAGGACACTGGGGTCTGCCTGTGGTTTGAGAGCTCTACTAATGTACTGACATCTGTCCGAAGATCAGATTTGCAGCCGACCAAGAGCATCTTGGTGTTGGGACAAAACTCCTGGATTTCACCTTTCCACTATGGAAGGGAAAAGAAGATGAAAAATTAGCAAAGTGCTGGCATCCATAAAGTGGAAAACAAGGCAGGCATTGGAAATGGGACTCAAAAAGGACATTTAAAAGAAATTGTCACTTCAGATGCAGAAGCAAACTTGCATTTATCCTCTACGTAGACATTAAATGTTACTGCTTTTTAAAGTGGATCCATTAGGGAACCATATTCTTCTTCTCTGTGACTCATTAACTGTCCCTACTGCAAGAGACCTGTGGGGTGTCGTGAGAAAGTAACTAAGGCAATTTTTTAATTCTTGTGGTATCTCTGAAAGATAAAAGTGCCTTAAGCATAATTATATATTCTAACAAGTGACTACATCCTCGGATATGTTGAGCTGGTACTTCCCAGCATGGAAGACTGGGAATAAGGCAGAGCCAACACAAGCACAGATGTACATTCACTAATCCCACCTAGAGAGACTGAGCTGCCACCATGTGCTGAAATCTCTCCTGAGATTCCAGAGGCTGGAGATAGAGTTAACAGAACAGAATGTCCTGCCTTTAAGGACCTTCCATTGGTGTGGCTGAATCAACAAAGACCATGACATTTGCAAAGGCCCATCTCAGGTTATCAGGGAGGCATCTGGTCCCATGGCTCATATGTCCTTGAGTTAGTCTCAAATGACGTAAGTTATTAATTTAGTCTACTTTGGCTAGTTGTTTCATGACCCAACAGGAACTCTTAGAACCTCCAGAAATGCCTGGCAGGGAATTCCAATTGTCCTCTTAAAGAGCAAATGGATGACTTTTTGTGGTTTCACTTCCTCAAGCTTGAGATGGCCATCAGGGTGAGAGTCAGGAGTTCAGAGTGTTCACAGGAGAGCTCAGCTCCGGGGCTGAGATCGGGAACCTGCGCCTGCCTCTCCCTGCCCACATTCACAAATACGTACTCAGTGCTCTACGAAATACTGTGCTGGTTACAGAGATGATTAAGATGTAGCTGAGTCTTCTGGAAAGGAATTCACAAGAGAGTGGGGGTGATTAAGTCATGTCTATAATACTAGATAAAAGTGACATCCTGCAGGAGTAATTTGAAAGACCTCTAGAGGAGACATCTCCAGATCTAGAACTGTGGGCAATGAACTCTAGTCCAAAGTACACCCGTGGATTGAAGGGAATAATACATACTTTCCATAAGAGCCTAATTTATCCACCAACTCCTCCCTCCCGCCCTCCCTCCCCTCCTTCCTTCCAGCACTATTTAGAGGCATCTATCATGTGCTAGATGACACTGGAGTAAGAACTAGAAGGTGAATTGAAAAAAAGAATAAGATCTCTCCAGCTCTAAGTCACCGTAACCTCTTTGATATTCAAGGACTTAAAGGATTCAATTAACCACGACAAACCATAGCCGGGATCATCATGAGCCTTAAACTTCACACACATGTAAAACACACGCATTAATATCTTTAAGGCCAAAGTCACTACACATTGGGTCTTAGCAGACAAAAGCAAAATAAAACAGGAGCAAGGCTCTTCATCATAAATTATGCATAACCCGATACTACATCAAGTAAGAACTCCAGTACATAAGCAGTCTCTTTTATCTACAGACAAGCAAGAGACAAGTTGCTATGTTGTTCCTCAGCTGTGTGACGGCTCTGGCCTGCCCCAGGTCTAGCAATTATGCACAAGCACCGAAGGCAGGAAAGGTGTATTCCTGCCAGGATCTGACAGTCGCATTATTTGTGCTAGATACAAACATTACTCAAAACTGAAAGCTAAAAAGAGCCTTTAATCTTTTAAGAAATTCATACTTCATTGAGCTAACTATATTTGTCATGTTTAGTAAAGAGACGGGGTAGGGGGGATGATTAACCTTCAAATCCTAATTTCATAATGACACACAAGGCCAGCAGTCAAACATGATAGGGAAAAATAAACTAATAAAAACACACAAAACACGAGGACACTGCCTTGCTCTTAAGCACATCCTCTGACTAAGCCTGAGTGCATGGAGAAGAAGGGGGCTCTAGGGAAGGTCTGATTCCGAAACTCCACAGCACTCAGGCCAAGACTGAGAGGTCAGCTAGAGGCTAATACACGCTGGTCCTTGGACGGGCATATGCCTTTCTCTACCTACCCGGAGGCTTAGTCCTAGGTTGGCGGAGCCCGAGGAATGCTCCCCACCCCCCGCCCAGCCTCCCCAGGACCTGTGACCCACCTGCCATAGGGTGCCTTCCTCCTGACCCCCCTGGGTTCCATCCAGAGCTTCCTCAGATTCCTTCCCCACCTACGGAACCTCACACTACCTTTGCCTCCAGAAACTAGCTATGTGATATCATCTGTGACATGTGTACACGACTGTGTTTACTAGTATCTGACATCACCTGGTCTAATGTCTGTAAACACACCCCTACTCCTCCCCTATTTATTCTACTTCCGTTTCTAATAAATAACATCACTACTGAAATACAGCTTCTTTACTAAAACAGCTATTACTGCATTCATTTCAATCCCTGAATTGAGGTCAAGAGTAAACCTGTAAAGTAAAGCACAAGCTACAGGGTGAATGAAGGACGGAAAGAAGGAAGACACACTTCGCAGTAATGGAGTATCAGTATTTTTAGCTGCCCCACTGCCACCCAAAGGATAAACACAGAGGCTCTTAAAAGGGTATTTTGTTTCTTAAAATGAAATAAAATGTTGAGCAGGTTCATCATCAAAACTTGGGACACATAGGAGTGGAAACCCTGTTATAATGTGCGAGTGTCCTTTTCAGTGTTTTAATTACAAGACATACAGCAGGGAATTAACTGCAGTGTTTGAGCTCCCAGCCAACCACATGTTTCTACTTCATATCTGGGCCAGTACTGATCTGCGTCATCACTCCCCAAGCACTTGCCTTTTTCAGGACACTGTCCAGCGTCTCTGGTCTACTGATGTCAAAGCAAATCAGCACAGCATCTGAATCTGGGTAAGAGAGGGGCCGGACGTTGTCATAGTAAGGAGAACCTGAGAAGAAACAAAGAAACACAGGTTTTCAGATGAATATCCCCTTTGCCTGTCATGCATGAACTCTGCCCTTTTGAATTGAATCCTTGGATGGTCACATGGCTCCCATCTCCTCTAATTCTTGGAAAAGAAAGCAAACAAAAGCCGAGTAGTACTATATTCATTTCTACTAGAAGACAAGGAAACCTCACTTGTATCTGACTTAAATTCGAGGGGAGGAGCCGGGATCTTAAGTTGAAATCTGCACAGTTCAAAGAGTAGAGCCCAAAGGCACCTAGGTGGAGGGCAGAAGTATCTGGAACCAGATGGTCTGGAGTGCAAATCCACCTCCACCACTGCAAGATGGGGGCAGGCGGCTTCAGGTCTCTGTGCCTCCGATTCTTCACGCATGAAAGGAAGATGACAACAGTACCTACCTGGGATTCAATAAACCTGGGCAGTGCCTGTCACTTAGTAACGGATCAAGAAGTCTTAACTATGGCTATGGCTGTGCTGTTGCTATCGAAAGCTGAGTGGTAGCAAGCACAGTCACAGGAGTTACTTCTTGGGAAAGAGCCCGATATTCAAGATCACTCAGTTAGTACAATGGAGAATGGGGGAGGGAGGAAAAGGGTGGGTTCAGCCACACAAAGAGAACCATCGTGAACCTCATCAGCACCACCTTATCTCCAAGTTACAAGTTTGTATAAGCCATGACCTTTGAGCTTGCGTACTTAAACTTATCCCCAAACCCTGTATAGACTCTCTTCCTGTTACAACCAAAGAATGTAATAAATGCCATACTGGATCCCGTCACCTTTTTACCCTTTTCCATCTCTGGGAGTGACATCAAGGCATGATCCAAGGATCTGAGCCTGCGTTAAATCCAGGGTTCCCTAAAGGTTCAAGTTACCAGCCGATTAATTTAACCACAGAACCCCCTCTGGTCGTTTAGGAAATTTCTTCCATTCTTTTAAAAATCCCAAAGGATGGGCAATTGCATGAGGCCAGTTATTATAAAATGGTGTGCCTATAAAATCAAATAACAGCCGGCCATGCTATTTATTTTTTGAAAAATCATTTTCAGTATACTGACATTTCACAAGCACAACATGAAATCATTTTCCTAGGAATGTATGCATATATATATATATATATATAATTTGACTCCAGAATAGAGAAAAAAAATCTAAGCCACCAGACTTTTTGAAACCCAATTTCATTTTGACATCACCTTCCATTTCTAGCAGGAAAACATGACATGTTGTCCCCTGATAAATCAAAACCTCAAAAGTCAAAGTCAAGGAAAGAGAAAGAACTAAAGAAGCTTTTCAAATAATCTTTTACATTTCTATCAAAACAAAATTTTTCAGGAGGCTGCTCTTGAGATCTCAAAGTTACTGCCCTAGTTAGGGTGCACCATTCTCTTTTCACAGGATATTGTGGGTTCCTGGCATTCACTAAGCAACCCCAGGAATGCTGTGGGTTTTTCACCAGCTGCTTTAGGGATGGAAAGTGACAACTTCAAGCAAGAAGCAAGGGAAATGTTCTAGGAATCAGGAAGAAAAGTGTGAATAAATATAGAACAACTAAGCCAGAATCTGTCCTGAGCTACAGCAGCTCCCTGCCCACATCTGGAATCAGGACCCTGATGGAGTAGAGACTGACAACAAAAAGATACTTTCCAAAAGCTTAAAGGGTTTAAAGTTAAAAAAAAAAAAGCCATTTAAAATAGTAAGGCCTGTAAGAATAGGCTGTTTCTGAAAGCTTCTTTCTGAAAGGCTGTTTGCTGAAAATGACACGCTGTGGCTACTGCCTTCTCAGCCACTCAAAAAAAAATCTGACGTTACAAGAAAAATTCACAAATAGTTCATTAACTTCAACATTTTTGAGAGGATCAGAAATGAGATGGCTTATCACTATACATGCATACACTGGCATTTCCATATTTGTTCTGTGAAGTTCAGACTTTCTGAATTGCAGCTTCTGTTTCCGTGTCCAAAGTCTAACCTGGACACAGCTTCTGCTGTAATTATTGGGGAATCTCTTTTTCTAAACATGGAATCAGAAAATTCCAGATCATAGAGTGGAAATCCAAATACCAGACACATACATGAGGATTTCCTCCGCTCTTCCAAGTTAGCAGGAGATGACCTGACCCCAAATCTAGAAAGTCACAGTGTTCCAACAATTCAGGATGTCAGAAGCCTAACTAGGCTTCAGAGATCTCCCTTCTTGGAAGTCACTCCCATTGGGAAGAAAACTATCTCGCTGTGGATATTTTCCAGTCTTCAGCAGACCTGGACTTTGTAGGACAGGCTTCTCCAGGTGCCTTATTCCTTCAGGACATAATCTTTGACTCAGATGAAAGTAAGTACACACTGCTAATCTCTGATCTAAGACTACTCTACATAACAGTGAAAACCATCTTTTCCAGACACAAAATTAAGGAAAGACAGTTGGAGAATTACAAGGGTGCTAAAATAGAGTAATTAAAATTTGAACTACTGGGAAAATCCAGAGGAATGGTTTTAACTTCCAAGCCACCACGTGGCTGCAGAGAATACCCCTCCCTTTGTGTACTGGGCTTCTCTCCCCCTCCCATTTTATGGCCACAAAGGGGATGTGGCTTTATCTTCTCCAGCCCTCTGTCACTGCTGGAGACTCCTGCTTCCTAGAATCAAGGGAACTGCCTTCTGTACTTAGTGGGTGTACCCAAATATCTGCAAAATGTAGGTACTGGCCTGACTTTAAAATGAAGTGGAGTTTGCAACTGAAACCAAATTCTTATGGAGGTTTGATTCTGCTTTTGTTTTTATTTGGTTTAATGTTTTGAATGAAAATACATATTAAATATATATATATATGTATTAAGGTTCATGAGAAATATGCCACCTTGCTTGTTGAGGTACATAAGTAATTTTTAAGAGCTTTAACAAGATCTAATTAGGAGTGACACTTTGATCTGTCCTATTACTTTTGCTAACGAACAGCGCTTTTAGATCCACAAGACTGTCCAAAGGTAGTAATAAAACTGATCTCCACATTTATTAGTTATAAGCATAATTTGCCCAACCACTAACCACAAGAGTAATTTGTCATTAAACTTAACAAGACCACTTATTCTTTTTTTTTTTTTTTGCGGTACGTGGGCTTCTCACTGTTGTGGCCTCTCCCATTGTGGAGCACAGGCTCCGGACACGCAGGCTCAGCGGCCATGGCTCACGGGCCCAGCCGCTCCGCGGCATGTGGGATCTTCCCGGACCGGGGCACGAACCCGTGTCCCCTGCATCGGCAGGCGGACTCCCAACCACTGCGCCACCAGGGAAGCCTCATTATATTTTTTGATAGGGCATGGTTAAAACTTTGAATAGAAAAATCCATGGTCTGTAGTTTTTCAGAGTAAAAAAAGAAAACTGATAAGAGAATGATAAAAGAACTGTCCTACCAGGAAGAATCCAACAATCCGTCGGCTAAGCACGACCTTCGGGCGGGGTGTGGGAGGGTGTGGGACCCGGGGTGGGGGTGGGGGAGGGTGAATCCAGTGTAACTTGCAAGTGTTTACTCTGCATTTAAGCGCTTGGAATTCTTGCCTATAAAGCCCAAGCTACCGCACAAAGCAAGGAAGAAAAGCAAAGCTTGAGGTGCATGGTGTGATCACAGGCATGCGGGGGCTAACTCGTCATCCAAGAAAAAATAAAGAGGAATTCCAGGAATGCCCCTATGAAGTGAGAAGCAATACAGGGAGGGAGAAGTGACACCAAAGGAAGAAGCAGAAAGCAAGTTGATGAGACAGGAACAATACCTGCCCCTCACTCCTCCCTCCCTCCAGAAAAGCCTTACAGCATTCTGTTAAGTCAAACAGTAAAATATTAACTTCTATAGATTTTTTTTTTAAAGATGCATGTGAAAAGCTTCCAAGGTAACTATAGAACTAAACACAAGGCAAGAAAGAACACTGAATAATTGTGTATTATGTAGAAAAGAACTGAACTTTAACTGCAGTATATAGTAGGTACTGACATACATATAGTATGTACTCTAGTACCCAAGAAAGTACTAGATCTAAAGTCAGTTAGTCTAGGTACTGAGCTTTTTCTTGTCAAATGAAACTCTCACCATGTGGAATAGGCTTTCTTGCACATGAGAGTTCTCAGATGCAGCATTTCTCTTATACTTTGTGTAACTTTAAGCACCCAGCACTATTCCAAGGTCCTTTCTATTTAACCATCAGATCATCAAAAGGAAAATTTCAAGAAATTCCACACTGTAAAGAAACGATGACACCACATATGCAAAAAGTGTGCTCCCAAACCCCACAGAGAACAAGCTTTGCTTGGGTGGGGACTGGAATAGTGCCATGTGAGGTTCTCTGAGTCCTTCGAGTTTGGCAAACATCAGCAAAGTTCCAAAAGGCTTCTGAAACTGTTCAGGTCTACCCATCTTTGTCTTCAAGATCATTAATTCTGGATGAGAGCCGTCTTTCCAGCCCAAGAATGGTCACAAAGTGCCTCACCCAGAAACTACTTCTGCAGACACATACCTGTCTGCTTAAGTCATCTCTTCACAAAGACAGAGAACACACCATATATGTACATAATTAAATGTAAGAAGATTCATGCCCAAAAGGGAGGCTTTAGGGAACCTTTTGCAAAATGAGTTCAAACACTGGGAGGCTTTACAGGAGCTTGAGAACTGAGAACTCTAGTTGACTATTTCATAAATACAACTTATTTTACTTGAACCTTAAATCGAACAACTTCTCTTTCTCCCATAAGAAATTCCTACCTAGAACAATAAACTCAGGGATACTGCATATTTTGGGGAGAGAAAATATATTAACTTTGGGTATTTTTAGTGATCACCAAGGGGACACCTGTACCCAATAGCAGTTACCATGTGGATGAGCTGCCCAGTTATTACAAGATTCCATTTCGTCATGCCATCTCCACTCAGAGTGAAAGCTCCAAGTCAGCAGTCATCTCAGGAATGCGAATCAAGTCCAGGCAGAACTCTGGGTCTGGCTCAGTATAAGACTGTTGAACTCTTTTTCCAAGCAGTCTGCACTACAGGCACCAGGCCCTCAAATAGGCAACAAGTATTGCCAGGAAGGATATTTTATTTGTTTCTTCTATAGGTTCAGCTTAACAGAAATTATAAACAGATTTTATGAAAATTTGGGGGCATTTCTCTGTTGCTACTGAGAAAAGAATCAATATTTTCAATTTCCGGGAACAATGCAGATACGTAGCTGTATAGAAAGTCAAAGAGGTAGAAATAAGACTATTTTTGAGCTTTAAATAAAGGTTTAGGGTTAAACTCCCAATCTTACTGAGATACTTTAAAAATATAAGAATCAAAACATTTTACTTGAAGTGGAACTATAGTAAGTCACAGAACTTTAGGGATACGGGTAGATAGGTATACTTCTAAAAAAATTACATTATCTTTCAGGAATAACCCATGAGTGAATCTGCCCTGCCACATACTATGTCATCAGGCTCATGTTTCAAAGGTAGTGTGCACAACACCTGGTTGGACTTCTGAGGCAGCTTACGTTCATGCCAGTGAAATTTCTGTTATGTCAAGGGGGTCTCTGAGTAAAGTTGGCAATACATAGTAACTGAGGAGACATTTAAAGGGCATCAGAAAATGGTTGAGACACAAGTAATTCATGTGGCATGGACCACCAGACATCATGAGCCAGCTGGAGGAACTACGTGGTCCTTGGTGTCACATCTAACGCAGAAGAACTGGATTAATGAGAAAACATCTGGTTATTTCAGGTGGCATCAGAATGATCAATCTGGATGGCTCACTGAAAATGTGCAATTTAGCAAGAAACCAGATTGGAAAAAAGCTGGCGCTAAATGGGGTTTAAATTAAAGAGAGACAGAGAGAGACAGAGATCTAGACACAGATATAAACTTAGAAAGGGAGTTTATATCTTCCTCCTTTTTTTGATCTATAGTTTCAACGGAAATCATTGCACAGTGGACAATTCTCCAAATGCAGTTTTATGTATTTCTTACTAGAAATCACTATCCAAACTCAGGGCTGTTTTGCCTTTAACCCACATTTCTTACAGAGTTTCAGGGAGAAAACTCAAGAGTTGAACCTGGCTTTGGAACTCTAAGCTCCTAGAGCTCATTACTACCTATGATCTAACTGGTTTTGTGCAATTTTGCCCTTGATATTCACAACACAAGCACCCATGCTTCTTTGGCTTCTTCATAAATTCTTGCCCTCCCCCTTTCTCTAACAAGGTTAAGTTAAAATTCCTCAACTTTCAGAATCTTGTTCTCCCTGATAGTCATTCAACATAAGCATGTTTCCAAGTGGGAGGGATGTTAAAGAGTTCTTAAGAACTGAGTCAACTTCGAGAGATGAGGAAGAAATTGTGGTGGGCTTCGATGAGTCACAAGTCAGGGGGCTTGGGCTAGCCCTGCAGCCTTCAACAGTTTTTTGGATCTTCTTGCTAAATGAATCCAGCTTTAGAACCTCCAGGCCCAGCCTCCTATAAACAAGTACTAGACAGTGAGTACCTTGAGGGCAGGCACTGTCCTAGCCAGGCTTGTCCCTGCTCCCACAGCCTTTAGCAGAGTTCATGCACACCAAATGCCCTAAAAAATGTTTACTGGTTTCAATCATTTCTATAAGTCTTGCCTTGATGTGTTAATTTACACCTTAAATCACAAAAAAGGGACCAGTGATCCTTTTGATGCTGCTTTTCTGGATTAATTACTTACTAACCTCCACATTGCTGAAACGTTTCCCTCCCTGTTAAGAAATATTTCAAGAGTGCTTGTCACTGAGACTATTCTTCAAACCTGATGTATGATCTATAAATATAACAATATATTGATAGGCAGACTTATGGCTATAGAGGAGTTTGTCCTCAAAGTCAGGCCATGAGTAATTAAGATTTTCCTCTCTTCTCTAAGAATACTACATCCTCTGTTAATGCTGCTAAAAACTAGTACAGGAAGTGCTAACTTTAGCACTCGTGGCCTAAAAGAACCTTGTATCAGGACAGGATTCAAAAGAATGTTTATGAGGCAACAGCGTAGTTATTGTGGGCGAGTATTAGCAGCTGAACTGAGTATTTTAAAACTCACAATATGCCTTAAATAAAATGTGCATTAACTTGCCCTGGTTAAAAGCTGAAATGAAGGATTATTACTCCCTCAATCACATGTGCTGAAATTACACTGCAATCAAATCACTTAGGAAAAGATATGGTGATCCTTAAGTGACAAAGTTTCTGTTATTAGTAGACACTGGCTTCATGCTACCAATTGCCTCTACGCTTGGCAAATCTGGCAGATTCTAAGCACAAGACTACTTTGGTCTCACTTATCACTTCAAAATGTTGAAACCATTACCCATTGTTTTGCAGAAACTCACTGAGTGAATTTGAAAAATCTGCAACTTTTAATCAAAATGCTCATCTTATTATCAATGAAAGGGAATAGGAAATATTTCTCATTAAAATCAAGAAATCATAGACCTGTATCCAAAGACTACCTTTTAGAGATAGTCAAAAATGGATCCCTTTTAGAGGAGTCACAGTGCCGTTATTTATAAGAGGGTTTTGTTTCCTTTTTTTTTTTTAATTTTTATTGGAGCGTAGTTGATTTATAATGCTGTGTTAGCTTCAGGTGTACAGCAAAGTGAACCAGTTGCATATATACATATACCCACTCTTTTAGATTCTTTTCCCATATATATAGGCCATTACAGAGTATTGGGTAGAGTTCCCTGTGCTATACAGCATGTCCTTGTTGATTATCTACTTTATATATAGTAGTGTGTATATGTCAATCCCAATCTCCCAATTTATCCCTCCCCATCCCACTTTCCCCCATGTAACCATAAGTTTGTTTTCTACATCTGTGACTATTTGTTTTGTAAATAAGTTCATTTGTACCATTTTTTTAGATTCCACACATACGTGATATCATATGATATTTGTCTATCTCTGTCTGACTTCACTCAGTATGACAATCTCTAGGTCCATCCATGTTGCTGCAAATGGCATTATTTCATTTTTTTATGGCTGAGTAATATTCTATTGTATACATGTACATCTTCTTTACCCATTCCTCTGTCAATGGACTCTTAGCTTGTTTTCATGTCCTGGCTATGGTAAACAGTGCTGCAGTGAACATTGGGGTGCATGTATCTTTTCAGATTGTGTTTCCTTTTAGGGGGGCTGGAATAACTTTAAGCAGCCATAAGAAAACAACTGGCAAAGTGCCATTTGCGGCTGCTTCTTTAATTGGTGTGTGCCTTGGGGGTAGCGAGAAAAGTTTCCTGCCTGAGGATCTAGAAGATCTATCAGCGTTAGGGATGCCTAACAAGGGAAATCCAGAGCAGTCAGATGGAAAGGGCACTTGGGTTCAAGAATCTGACAAAATGGGCTCATCATAGGTTGCATGTGAGCCTCACTAAGTGGGGAGAGCTTCCTTCCCCCCACTCTCTGCCTTGCCTGGACTGTATGCATCTTAGGGGTAGGACCATATTTTAATTAACTCTGTATCTCTAAGGCCTGAGAGAAGCCCTGCACATAGTAGATGCAGAAAGGACGAGAGAAAGAGGGAGAGAGAAAAATGAGACTATACATTACTGTGCCTCAGAAAGTAGGGAATGAATTATCTTTTCTCTTGGTGCAACGAGGCCCCACAAATCCTAATTCCACTGATGTTCTTTCCTACACCCAAACTGGCAGAGTTCTGCCTGTGCATAATCGTATGCTGCTGGGGGAAAAGGAGAACCCCTTATGAGAAGCTGTCCAAGTACAGAAACCGGATATGAGAACAGCTTCCATCTCCTAATGTCTGCTAGGAGGCTAAGCAGGATGTGAATGCCATTCAAAGGGCAAAGTTTATGCCATCTCTCTCCCTATGTAGGAGAAGTTACACGCCTCATTTTCCCTCTAACTTTCAAAAAGTTCTAGAAGGGGAAAAAAAAATCTGACATTTAGGACTTTAGACACTTGGCTTGGATATTTTCTCCAGAGTTAAACTGATAGCAGTTGGAAAAAAGAAATGTATCAAGAGGCATCAGGCATACACAATTATTTTCACAACCCAAACTAAATAAATGTCTTAGTGGGCAAAGAAAATGTCAAATGTTTGTCAAAAAATAATCCTGTTCAGAAATTTGCCATGAAAAGCTTGAGATGAAATGAAAAACAGTTAAAGATACTTGAAATGATTTGTTGCTGATGCAACAGTTCTTGCTAGATGTATTCCACTCATGAACGATAAAACATTTTTGGTGGAAACGGTCTATTCCTAGAACCAGGCAATGCTTCATGACTGTGTTTAATTAACTCACATTTCACCTCACAAACAACACAGTGGGATTGTAAATAATTCCTTTACGCCTTTTTCCCAGTATGTATAAAACTCAATCTAAATTTGAACTAAGATTTCATTACTGGATAATTTTGCTGTGTGGTATTTTCTTAATCACAGTCTTTTCAAACCTTTATATTTTAGTTAAATATGCATAGGTTTTGTTTCATTAAACAAAAATAGAAGTGATTATTTCACTACAGACTTCATTTCAGGTGATTATCTTTAATTTGATGAAAGGCAATATTTATAAAGTTGCTATTCTTTGTGCACAGGTAATTCAGTGGTAATAAATATCAGGGACTCTCATCTCCTTGGAAGCGACGCATATGATTATTCATTTGTTCATTCAACAGATTTTATTGGGTGACTTCTGTGTGCAAGGCATGATGCTGTGTGTGCAGAGACCACAAACTGTAGTTTGGATTAAATACTTGAAATTATACGAAGTGATATTTATCTGCACATGTGAAGCAGAGCCTCCAACTATAAACTGCCCACATTTTGTTTTCTAGGCTTTGTTAAACATGTGCCTTTTCTCTTCTTTAAAAAAAAAAAAAGTCAATTTGGCTCTTTGGGCACCTAATTTGAAATCTCCATTGGTGGTCCTGTGACTCTGTGACCGTTGAAGCTTGAGTTGGGATGCACAACCCAATATTCCTATAAGCCCACCCATGCCCCCTCCCTGCCCAAATGTGTCTCCTTCTTAAATCCACCAGAAAGCAGTGGCTCTGTTCAGAGCCTGGCTTGCTTTGTAGGTCGTGAAAACTGCAGGATGGGATGGCAGATCCACTGGGACTAAGAGCTGAAGCCAACCAACATCCTGGAAACAAAAAGACTTGCCTGTCTGGTGATCTAAAGTCAAGAAGTATACAGCTGGGAGAGATCCTGCACATTATGTGGTTCTGTACCCTTTTTTTTTTAGATGATGAAATGAGACTCAGGGAGGTAGAGGATCTGCATACAGAAGTCTGTGGTGACCAGTAGCTGAATCTAAACATAGCTTTGTATCAACGACTGGATCAGACTCACAGACCCCATACCTAAATAATTCTTATCACGCATTAGGTCCAAACAGGCTGGGGGAGGGGGCTGAGAATCGGTGTTAATTATTGGTACCATACCAGCTGTCCTGCCCACTAGGCGTAACAAATACCATGATATGTCTGGGAATTTGAGCCCATTAAGTACTAGGCTGTGTACAAATCTGATGATGGAAACTACTGAAATAAGAAAATACTAGAATTCCGTCTATCACCACCTTCCCTATAGTTTCAAGTGTGCAATCCTCAGTACAAACACGGTGAGGTCCCGGTTCTGCTACCCTTGGCGAGGCTCCAGGAAGAGCCTGACTCTCCAGGGAGAAACAAAATCTGCATATCTTACGGCAGCCCTAGGAGCATCTGGCACCAACCGTGAGAGGCGCTCGAGCGAGACTTCTCACTTGCCTTTGTGCCGGCACTGCCTCCGGCGACCCTGTCAGTCAAGGTCTCTTCCTTGTGCTCTCTAATCCCCTGCGTCCCTCGGGGGCTCCAGAGGTTAAAGTCGAGGGCTGTGGGAAGCTCGCACAGCCCAGAAGCACCTCCACGAGGCCACTCCCAACTGAGCGCAGGTTCACCTCGCGGGCCTCCCCGCCCGACGCAAAGCCTGCGTGCTGGCACTCGCGTGCTTCTCCTCCCTAGTTTCACCCGGGATTTGGCTCGGTTCACCCGCGACAGCCCAGCTCCCTGCTAAACTCCCAGACCTAAGCTCAGGGGCCTTCACCCGGCCTTCCCACTGGCTCGTCCTCCTGCTCCAGAGGCTACGCCCTTCCTGGGAACGGCACTCCGCCGCCAGGCACCGCAGGCTGGGGCGGCGGGTGCCTGGCTTCCAGCCGGAGGTTCCCCGGGATGCTCCCGCCCCCACCGCGCCTGGCCCAGCCCGAACCCCTAACGGCCGCGCGGGGAAGCCTTCCCCTCCGCGCTGTAACCGGCCCTCCCTACCATCGCGCGCCAGGTTGGTGGGTGGGCGCGTGGGAAGGCGATAACCCGGCCTTGAACCCCAGACCCTTGAAAATAATTCACCATGCCAATAATTCAACTGGACGGGAAGGTCAAAGGCGAATAGGCCCGCCTTGTAGACTGGAGGAGGGTGATGCAATGGGTCAGGAGGGAATGGCGTGGGTCGGGGGACACCAAGTGTTCACGGGGGCGGGGGAGGCTCGGATCTGCCGCTCGGCACCGAGGCGGCGCGGGCGGCCGGCCTGCAGCTCGGAGAGGAGGCCCGGCGACCGCCCGCCGGGTGCTGCCCGCACAGCCAGCGCATTCCAGGCAGTAGGCGTCACGAGCGCCGCGGCTGCTTGCGCTCACTTTACTCTCTCCCCAAGCGCGGAATCTGCCTGTAACTGCATTGCTTTGGGGATTTTCTCCCACCTCCCACCACCCTCTCCGCGCTCCCCGCCTACCCACCAAGCAGCAGGTTAGATCCTGGAGGGGCGCGCTCGCATCCGAGAGCCAGTTGATTCCAAGGCGGCACACGCATGCCCCCAACATTTGGCCTTCCCGGCCGCCCCGAGACGACTCGGGCACAGCTCCGCGGCCACCCGGCTACAAGCATTTTCTACCACTGGGTCACCCCTCGGGCAAGGAGCGCCCTTCTCTTCCCACAGCTTTCCCCCCGACCCAATGTCGTTCCCCACCCCCACTCAGAAGGGACACAATTTTCACACAGCAGGGAATCCCTCGTAAGAAGCAAAGTTAAAGGAGCGGCGCAGAGCGAGCGCTGGTGGCGCGCTGACCCGTGCTGAGAGCGTGCCAGGCGCGGAGTCCCGCTACCCGCCGTGCACCCCTGAGCGGCTGGAAACCCGCCCGAGCGCCACGCGGTCCGATGACTCTCTTACCCGAAGTGTCCCACAGGCTCAACTCTATTCTTTGTGTGTCGATTTCAAAACTGGCCGTGTAATTCTCAAACACCGTAGGGACGTAATTCTGGACAAGATGGACAGGGGAAAAAAAGAGGGCAAAGAGGTTATCTTAAAATGCACGACACCCGCAGAACACCCTCTGATAATCGCCTCCCCACTCTCCAACTGAAAAACGAAACCCCAAAACCCGCACCCACCAGATCTCACACTGAACACGCGGACCCTTCCGAAACCCCTAACTTCCCTCTCGCCCCACCCGTATCCTCCAAGACCCAAGGATCCAAATCTCCCAACCCCAGATTCTGCACACAGGACCGAACAAGTTTCAGAAGCTAGCAGCAGAACGTGCACGCGCATCCCAACCCCTCAACGCTTCCAGCCCACTTTCCCTTTCCGGGCAGTCTAACCAGGAGGAAAGTAGTAAATGGTGAGAAAGACGGCCGAAAAAAAGAAAAACGGGTGAAGGGGGGAAAGTCAGGGGACACCCACCTCGACGCGGGGGTCCCCCGGGCCGCCCCCCTCCTCGCAGCCCCGGCGGCACACTCACCTCGGGGAAGCAGTCTTTGGCGAAGACGTGCAGCAGCGCGGTTTTCCCACACTGACTGTCTCCCACCACTACTATCTTGCATTTCACGTTCTGATTAGGATCCATGATAGATTTACTGGATAATTTCTGGCTGGCTCTTCTCTCCTTCATTGATCTTGCCTTATTTTCTCTCGAAACAGAAATTTTCACTTAGGAGGAAAATATATATATATATATTTCTCTTTCTATAAAAAGCAGATATATAAAAATAAATCGCAAGGCTGGCGGGTACCCCTGAAGCGCCGCGCAGATGAGGAGAGCTAGAGGAGCAGGCTCATTCCTCTCCTCCGACAAGTTTTATGCCTGACTCCACACGGCGCTTCCCAAGTCCAATTCCGATCCGACTGCTTTGTTTCACGCTCTCTGCGCGGCTTTATACCCCCGGCCTTCCAATCCTCTTTCTCAATGAGAGAAGGAAACTGATCCGCCTCCTCCCCTTTTATGGAGCCTGGGAGCGAGCGCCGTCTGGCTCCTCGCAGAACACGTAGACAATGCGCCCTCTAGGGTGACCATGCGGGATCGATTTCCAGACCAAGGCTCTGCGACGACTTGAAGACCCCAATGACGCTTTGCTGAAAGATGGGACTGTACAAGTCAAGGAGGAGGTGGGAAACTGAATTGTCTGTGCATATTGATCTTTATCAGAATTTCTTGAAAAAACGTTTTCATAGGGGCTGATCTACGGAAGCCTCATAATGAACATTTATGAAAGCAAAAATATTTCCTGCCCAACACAGAAGGGTGGGGAAGGGTTAAGTGGCTGCATTTTGTTACAAAGTGTTTTGTATCAGGTATATAGGCCATGGAACAATAGCTAAGCCGGGGTACTTCCGATGCCGGAACTGGCTTGCCTGGGTCACAGCAAGACTGGCTTCTGAAACCAGCGAGTTCCAGTGACTCAGGAGGAGAGAGAAAGGTTTTGAGGAGAGGGAAGGGGAGGTGGGAGGGGAGAAGAAAGAAAAGTGGAAGATGCTCATAACTGAGTGACCAAAGCCATTGGAGACTCAATCCTACTGCACTAGGGACCTAAACACACAAGGTCAGCCATTGCCCCTGTCAGTGAGAAGAGGGGGTAGGAGGGATTCTGATCCTGCCCTTTAATTCCTTTATCTGTAGCTTCCCTTTCTCCGAAATCAAAGCACCCTAGGCTGGACCCAGAAAATAGAAATTTGCTTAGCTGAAAAATGCAGGTCCAACCCTTCACTCCCTCTCCACCTCGCCTCTGCATCTACCCCCTACCCACCCACCTGGAAGTCTCAGAGAGGACTAAAAATGGCCACACGTTTGTTCTCTCTACCCTATAAAAAGGTCCTTCTTTTCTCATCTTCATTTCCTGTGCTTCAAGTGATCAGGAGTTTTCACCTATTTTTAAAATTTTTATTGAGGTATAGTTGATTTACAGTATCATATGTTTCAGGTGTACAATACAGTAAATCAATTTTTAAAGATTATACTCCATTTATAGTTACTATAAAATATTGGCTATATTCCCTGTGCTGTGCAATGTATCCTTGTAGCTTATTCACTTTATACATATAGGTTGTACCTCTTAATCCCCTATCCTTGTATTGCCCCTCACCACTACCCTCTCCCCACTGGTGACCATTAGTTCGTTCTCTATATCTGTGGGTCTGCTTCTTATGTTATATTCACTAGTTTATTTTTTAGATTTCACATATAAGTGATATCACAGAGTATTTGTCTTTCTCTCTGACTTATTTCACTCAGCATAATGCCCTCCAAGTCCATCCATGTTGTTGCAAATGACAAAATTTGCAGAGGTTTCACCTATTAAATTGTATTAAGGACACTGGCCAAAAAAAAAAAACAACCAAAAAACCGTATAGGTTCCCCCATGGACACTTCTAGGTTTGTAAATGAGAAGAAGATGAGGTGAAAAACCAGAAAGTTCAATATGGGGAGTGAAAAGGCACAATGATAGGTGGTTAAAAGCATACATGTAAGTATCAACCCTAGGACCATGAAGACTCAGGGATCTAAGGATGGTCTCCTCTTCCTTTCAGAGTAGAGAAAACTGGAGCCGCTCAAAGGAAGACTGACTCGGTGTGTAGGGCTGTGTTCATACACACACAGGGCTGACTCATGGAAAAGGGGACCGCTGGCCCTGCTCAGATTGCTAAAGCAGCACTGGCCAAAGTTTGCTCTGCAGAAAGTGTGCTCACAAAAAGCGTCCTGCATCCCAATGAGTGATTGAGACACTGTGCCCGTATCACCCCTTGAAGATGTGCCAAGCACTTTGACATATTACAAACAGTAAATGTATTACAAACAGTAAATGAAAGGTAACATACCTAACGTAGTTTAACCCAGCATTCCTCAAAACTACTTAAGCACAGGAAACTTTGATCTAATTATTTACTTGTTTGAGAAGCCATGGACATAGTGGTTGGGTGCAGGAAATCACAAAGAAGTGTATCCGTGTGACCTCGGATAAGTTACTTAACCTCTCTAAGCCTCAATTTCATCATCTGTAAAATGAGAGTCGTAATAGTAATGATGAGGAAATGCAAGTGAAGTTTGCAGGATAGCTTCTGGCACATTAAAGAATCCTCCACCTACTTTATATTTCACACGTAACTCTCATTTTCACTTCTCAGAACTGTTGAACATATCTTGGGAAATTCTGGCCTCATGAGTGCACTCACTAATTGGAGCTAAGAGAATAGATCCACCCTTTTTTTTTTCCCTCAGATTTTTAACTTAGGAAGTTGCTCCTTTCTGGAAATATGATTTGACCTACCACATTCCTGAATTGATACAGTTTATGTGGTTAAGCTGCTCTAACTAGCAATAGTTATGAATTATTAGTATTTGGCTGACAATGAATAAGATGAGCATGTAATTTATCATATAAGCTGGGACACTTTTGAGAGCAGAAGGGGGTACCACTAATGGTCAGAACAACAGTTGTAAACAGGGTCTGGCCCAGGCAAAATGAGAGACCTAATCACTTTAATGAATAATCTGGAACCATAGACTATTTTTGGAAATCAGGTGACCTGAATCTCCAGGAATCTGCCAGTTGCTGAGTGAAATTTTTTAAATTTTTAATTATATTTATTTAAATAAATTTATTTTATTTATTTAAATAAATTTATTTTATTTTTGGCTGCGTTGGTTCTTCGTTGCTGTGCACAGGCTTTCTCTAACTGCGGCGAGCAGGGGCTACTCTTCGTTGCGGTGCACGGGCTTCTCATTGCGGTGGCTTCTCTCGTTGTGGATCACCGGCTCTAGAGCGCAGGCTCAGTAGTTGTGGCGCACGGGCTTAGTTGCTCCTCAGCATATGGGATCTTCCCGGACCAGGGATCGAACCCGTGTCCCCTGCATGGGCAGGCAGAGTCTTAACTACTGCACCACCATGGAAGTCCCTGCTGAGTGAAATTTAATGGCTGTGTAATAGGGTAGAAAAACAACTGCCTGAAGTCACCAGGCTTTGAATCCCTTTAGGCTAAGAATTATCTCCTTGTCTTCTTTGAGTCTCTACTACTGTATAGTAGATACTCAATATATTTAAAAAATTCATTTAGCATTTAGCACTGTTCTAGAAACTGTAGATATAACAGTAAACAAGCCAGCCTGCTTACTGCTCTCACAGAGTACATATGCCAGACAAGAGATAGACAATAAAGAAGTAAGCAAGTACACAAATAAGAATGAATGTGCCAAGTTCTATGAAGACAAAACACGATGGCATGATGAAGCGTAGGAAGGTGGGGATTAGACCCAGTGGCCTGGCAATGCCTCTCTAAGGAGGATGAGTCTTTAATGGTGAGAACAAATCAACCTTGAGAAGGTCCACTGGAAGGTAAGGGAACTGACAGTGAAAAGGTTATATGCAGAGAAGAACTCAGCACGTGGAAGAAACAGAAGGAAGGCTGGAGTCAGTAGGCCCACTGAAGGAGGGAGAAAATATATAGGAGAGCAGGAGAAAAAGGACAGGAGCTAATAAATGGGCCTTGGAGATAGGCTCATAGAATTTGGATTTCATTCTAAGGGCAATATGTAGTCAGACACAGGAAGGCTTGAAGCAGGGTAATGACTTGATTATTTGAATGAATGGCTCCAATTCTACGTTTGCAGCTGTCACTTCACTATGACTTTGATGACACTGCTTATCCTCAATGAGATTTTCAGATCTAAATGATACCTAAAGTCCTAGAAAAGACTAAAATTTTAGATTGCAATGAAAGGTTTTCCCTAAGGAAAACATTCATTTGGAAGGAGTGCAGCCCCATTTAGGGAATCATACATTACCTAATGTCCTGTCTTTTGTTATTCTTCTTGTTTCCTATTACTCTCTCCTTTCTCTAATTACCCCTAAGTTCAAGAGAAGAGAAAAAATAGCAAACATTTCCATATGGATTGGTTACTACATCGTGTGCATTCAGCATTCAGCCGCCCTAAGAAGTCTGAACTTAAGAATTCTTTCCTCTGTGGTTAACAACCCTCTACTTACTAGAGGGAAGCACCCCCTCCCATAGAAACTGCATCCCCTCTGACACAAAACAGGTTGATTCCAGGCCTGGAGAGAGGGCTAACTGAGAGAGAATAGCCATCTAGGGATGGCACAGACCTGATAAACAACAACAGCTCTGTGTTCTTTCTATGAGCACTGGCCCACAAGTCAGGACATTGGCTTTTAGTCCCAGCTAAACTAAAGCACTGTCTGACCTTGGGCAAACACTGACTGAATTCTTTTCCTTAGTTTCATCCTTACAAGACAATGATAATATCTGCTTCCTTTAAGTCCCACAGTAAGGCTGCTTAGAAGATCACATGCCCTCTACTTTCGAACATTCTTCTTTAGAAACACACGTCAGGCATCCCCTCCTCCTCCCTTTTCAGGTTCAGTGTATTTAGGGAGGTCTGGGCTCACAGTGGAATATTTAAGGCATAATCCTAATTGTTTATTCATGGTTGCCTGCCTCTCCTCAGACGCCAGCAGAAGTGTTTGAAGGAGCAAGTGTGCCTTGAGGAGAAAGCCCTGGTCTCTTATAAGCATCGTCAACGGAGCAGAGATAACATTAAAAACAGAAAATGTGCATGGTGCTTTCATAGACGTTATGTCAGAAAATATGGATACGAGTCATAGGCATTCTCTTTGAGAATTTAAGAGATGGTGCGTATGAAGTAGCTTCAAATACATGAAGTCCAATATAAAATAACAGCAGGAAAAAAAATTAAAAACTAAAATAACAGCAGGGTGTAAGCTTGTGACCTGCTCTGTAGTGAACGGTGCCACTTTCCCAACTGTCCCTTTTTTGAGATGGTTAACTCAGCTGGCCTTATATAACATCAACCGAACAGGAGGCGGGTTTTTTTTTGGAGAAAGAGGAATTGAGGAAAGAAGACTCATAAAAGTCAATGGATTGAACTTGTTGTTTGGGAAGAATCTGTGCTCTTGGAGAGGAATCTTTTCTTTTCTTTTCCTTTAAAATTATGGCTGAGTGTCCTGTCAAGGGCACTGCAATAAGCTGTGTAGGCTGTTTGGTAAGGGTACTTCGGTCTGGGTTGTAGAATTTGGTCCTGTTTTTTCTCATTAATGCTGACCGCTAATATGATTTACTGCTGCTGTGTGGACTTAGCCCTCACCCTTTAGCTGACAGGAAATGACACAGCTCTGTGAATGTGGAATAATAAGTCATTGCCCAACTGATCATCCTTTTCTCTGTTTACAGCAAATTTGACAAAGAATTTGTTGCATACTTTAGAAACGCAGGTCCATAATTTTTGTTCTGTATATCAAAGGGTACATAGAACCATTTCCAACTGCCTCTTCCAAACTTCAGTGTCACTGATTCCTAATGACATTTCTTTTATAATTCAGGATTTCCTAGGGGGTAGAACAAACAAACAAACAAAAGATTAACATTTGAAGAATTAATACAGGATGATAAGACTTATTGATACTACTAAACATCCAAATATACTCTATATCAATTTGTCAGTGCAATATGAAAACTATTTAAGAAACTTCCCTAAGAAAAAACTTTAAAGAGTGAGTTCTTTAGAAATTGTTGTCTTTGAAAAACATTAGTACATTCAAAAGATACACCATTTTCAGTGTTTTAGGAGTAGACAAAGAAAAGCAAAGATTATTACTGAACACTAATCAGGCCATCTTTCAGAGACTACCAGAGCTTCATTGCCAATCTGATGAAATATACAGAGCTGAGTTACTTATGGCAATGTCCATGGTCAAGGGGCATTCAATATTTTATTTTACTTTACTTTTTTTTTTTTTTTTTGCGTTACGCAGGCCTCTCACTGTTGTGGCCTCTCCCGTTGCGGAGCACAGGCTCCGGACGCGCAGGCTCAGCGGCCATGGCTCACGGGCCCAGCCGCTCCGCGGCATGTGGGATCCTCCCGGACCGGGGCACGAACCCGCGTCCCCTGCATCGGCAGGCGGACTCTCAACCACTGCGCCACGAGGGAAGCCCCTTATTTTACTTTTTAAATTAATTTTTATTGGAGTATAGTTGCTTTACAATGTTGTGTTAGCTTCTACTGGCATTCAGTATTTTAATCCAAGACTTAAAAAATGGAGTCACAGATGCCCTATCAAATTTCTGGAAAAATCCTTTGTGAAAATTCTTGTCACTTATGTTGAAATACTTTAAGAAAGAAAATGTGAAAACTTCTTTGAGCTTAGCATTTATTTACTGAAAAGGCAGTAGTTGTTAGATCAAATGTATAAACAAAACACTCAGTAACCACTACTTTATTATTTCTGAACTCAGAATGAGGAAACAGGAAATAATTGACTAAAACAACTTGAAGTGAGTCATTAGCTTAGGCAAAGACAAAGACAGACAGTAGATTTTAAAGTTAAATAACCTCAATTTGCTGATATTACTCTTGAGACCAGCAGCTCTCAATTTATGTTTAGGCAGAGGGCTACTATTTTGGTAAATAAAACCAATCAACCAACAAAAAAATTCACAGATGTTCCCTGGAGGACTGTGCCCAGAACCAGAAGTCAAGTTGCAACAATTTTGATAACAAATCTATAAAGAGATGTCTAGGTCTGGTACTCTGTGTATAATATTGACTTAAAAATTGAGTGCCTTACACGGGGTTACATTAGATCTTGAATCACGCATGATCCATGAACAAGGACTATAATGGATCACGAGTGATTCCAGATGCAGAATTTGAGAATCACTGCTCCAGACCGGTTTTTAGGGTCAAAAGATGTTTCCTTTTGACAACTGATTTGACTTCAGCTTACTGGATTTAGTACTTCAGATCATAAGCTCAACTGGAGAGGCAGTGCTTACAGAAGAGTTTATGACTGTTAAAGACTGTAAAACATATGACAATATCAATTCTCTCTTCTTTTTTGTTGCAGAAATGAGAGCAAAATTATTTCATTTGCTTTCATTGAATTACTTGGTATGTCTTATGTTCTTATCCTAGAAGATCCTTTCAGTTAAATATTCTTTATTTCCAGGGTGTAAGTTCAAACCCCAAATCTTCTTCTTTCCTTTGAAGGAAACCTCTTTGAGGGAAGAGGGCGTCCTGGAAAATATACCCCAAATGCTCAAAACAGTACTCAAGAATATCTAAGATAATGCAGATCCGGATAAGGTCTTGCAACCACCGATTTTTGAAAACATATATAAAGGAGAAGAAAATTATTCTTTTATCCCTGGCCAACAAGAATCTTGCCTTCTATAAACATCTTCTAGTCTTGAGGGTCCTCTGGGTCCTCCTTCTCCCCTCTAACTTTCAAGGAACTCTCTCTGAAAGGCACCGCTTTTTCCAGTGCTGGCTATTACACACTGAGTGCTTTGAATGTGATTATGAACTGACTGTTAGCGCCTTCAAACTGTCCACATAAGTAGAGGTCAAATGACTCACCACAATCTGATCCTGGCCCTTATCCAAGACTTTTCTGTAGGTCACATCATTGTCACCAAACCACTACAGACTGGCTATAGGTTAAAAGAATGTGTAAACATGAAGATGCAATGTCTGGTAACTAGCAAGATATGTAAGTTGTGTGTGAAAAAAAACAAAAAACAAACCCCCGTCCTGTTCTTTAAAGGCGTGGAGGAGGTCCTAATTCATCGATAATACAATTCACCTTAATTTTAACTCAGAGCAGAAAGCTACCATCAGCACACTGTATGTAGCCATTGATCTTAATAAATACTTACTGAGGATTTATGCCAGGACACTTTGTTTTGGCTTATAGCCTCCATGCTGCTTCTGAAAATGCCCCATGGTGCTTCCACGCTGTCACAGCAACGCTATGGAATCAATCCAATGACTGCTCTCAAGAGTACAGCATGTCATCGAGTCCCACGTATAGATGTCTAGATTCCTGTTAGATGAGGTCGCTAAAGGCTCTTAACACATTGGCACCAGGGCAATTAACGGTGGTTCATATATAATTAAAACAGACATTTGAAACCAAAGTTTGAAGTACATCATAAATCTTGGCATGATGAGAAAAGAAGAAAATTAGGGAAAATATGAATGTATTTCTTTTTATTAAAAAACATGAATTAGAAAGAAAGGCTAATATTAGCATCCTAAAGAGAGGCTTATTTACTATAATGTACAATGGAAGGCATTCAACTTTGACTCATTTTCCAAAACAGCTGACTAGCTGTTGCCCAATTAATACATTTTGGAAACTTTCCAGAAGTGATCCTTTCCATTTCCATTTACGAATTCACAGTTTTACTCCCCGCCTCCCGGCCGAGTTCTCAGTTTGTATTTTCAGCAGTCTTGGTGAGTGCTACCTGGCCTACACTTCTCAGTCTTGGGGCCTGGGAAGTCAGGTCAAAAGAGTTGGAGGAAAGAGAATCAGCAGACTTTGCAGTTCTCTGGAGCTTACCTACTGAGCCATCCATGGACTTCAGGACCTCTTGGGGCCTCCCAAATTGACTGGTGCTGACAGGATTTCTCACAGCGCTCTGAAACACACCGACGTGAATGACTAGAGACTATGAGAACAGCAACTCTAACCATGAAAATCTCTTTCTGTAATAGTCCAGAATGTCTGGGTGCAAGGATAAAAGAGGAAGTCTTTCTGAGGGTCAATGATTTGGGTAATTCCAGGCCCCCAGTATCCACTGTTCCCACGCACACAGCCCTGCAAAGCTTTTACTACCACGAGGAACGTCAGTTTGTATTAAAATATAAACAGAGCATTAGACGGCAGACCCAGTCTCCAAAGGAAATCTGGGAGACAATCATGGTCTCTAGGTTTTCTAAAATTACACAGGAGTAAAAACAATGAGGTTATAGTTTGGAGGGCAAAATTTTGCTTACATCGTGAAAATATAAATGACCCTCACATTTATTTTTAAAGCCCAATAAAATTACTATGTTTAAACTCAATGCAAATGAACGGTTGTGTTCGCCTCATGGTTCAATTCAATGATGCACTGCATTCCCCTCTCTGGTCTTAAAACCTCTATGGAGAAGTGGCCGGAAGAAACTGAAATGCAGTTCCTTGCGATGAAACTCTTTCTCAGTTGTGAGCCAGCCCTAGAGGCTTATGGGCTCAGGCACAGTTACTCACTCTTTCCTTTCTGGTCTAAATCTGGTTCGAGTATCTATCAGAGAAAGTCTTAAAGGGACTGAAGGAGAGTCAAGAGTGTAAGCACTGATGGGCCACTGACTTTGACTTTGAAAATGGTGGGTAATTGTAAGTGCTAGAGGCATCCAGATATAATGACTTCATACGGTGTTGGGAATATGGATATTTTGGTTACCACTAACTAGCTTGGTGATCATGGGCAAATATTTAACCTCTCTGGGTGTCAAGTTCTCCACCTGTAAAATTAGAGAGCTGACACAGATGATGTCTGAGATCTTGGACAGCTTTAAGGTGCATGGCCTATGACTCAGATTGGTTTTTAGATCAGTGGGAAGAACTATGTCCCCATTGCCTGCCTTCCTTTCCATCAGCCTACAGCACTTGGCTCCCAATGTAGGGCTACAAATTCAATTTCTTTAACATAGATACTCTTATTCAGGTTATATATTTCCCCTTGTATCCATTTTGGAAATAATGTTTCTCAAGGAATTTGTCCATTTCATCTATGTTGTCAAAATTGTTGGCACAAATCCATAGTATTTTCTTCTTCTTCTTCTCTCCTATTCTTCTATAGGATCTTCTATAGGATCTATGGTGATAGTCCTTCTTTCATTCTTGATTTTCTTTTTTCTACCTTTTGTTTTTGATTAGTTTTGATAGAGGCTTCACTTGTATTCACTTTTCAGAAGAACCAACTTTTGATTCTTCCAAATGTTAATTTTATTATTATTTGAGATTCATTTCATTGACTTCTGCTCTCTTTATTTTTTTAATTTAAAGAATTTATTTATTTTTATTTATTTATTATTATTATTTTCTTGGCTGCACTGGGTCTTCATTGCTGTGCGCATGCTTCTCATTGCAGTGGCTTCTCTTGTTGCCAAGCACAAGCTCTAGGCACGCGGGCTCAGTAGTTGTGGCTCGTGGGCTCTAGAGCACAGGCTCAGTAGTTGTGGCACATGGGCTTAGTTGCTCTGTGGCATGTGGGATCTTCCCGGACCAGGGATCGAACCCGTGCTCTCTGCACTGGGAGCGTGGAGTCTTAACCACTGGACCGCCAAGGAAGTCCCTTAATTTTCTTTTATTTTTCTAGAATTTTAAGGTGGAAGGGTAGATAATTAATTTTAGAGGTTTCTTGTTTTTCTAATATAAATATTTAAAGCTATGGATTTCCTTTTAAACATTCTTTTAGCTGCATCTTACAAATTTCAATATGTTGTATTTTTTATTGTTCCATTCAAAATATTTTCTAACTTTTCTTGTGACTTCTTCTTTGGCCAATGGGTCATTTAAAAGTATTGCCTAAAATCCAAATATTTGGAGGAATTTATTGATATCTTTTTGTTATTGATTTCTAATATAATTCTGTTGGGATCAGATAAAATACTCTGTGATTTCAATCCTTTTAAATATATTGAAAGTTTTTAATAGACTAGCATATTGCCTTTTTTGTTTAATATTTCATGTGTGCTTGAAGAGAATGTGTATTCTGCATCTGTCAGATGTAGTATTCTATAAAAGTCTATTAGGTGACTTGTTGTTAGTGTCATTCAAATCTTCTGTATTGCTATTGACTTTTAAAAAAATTATTTGTTCTATCAATTGCTGAGAGTTGGCTGTTAAAGTCTCCTGTGATGATTGTGAATTTATCTATTTCCCTATTTAGTTTTGTCAATTTTTGTTTCATGTACTTTGAAGCTTTTTTATTAGTTGTATTACATTCAAAATTGTCATGTTTTTGATAAATTCAATTTTTTATATTATAAAATATCTCTCTTTATCTTGGATAATACTTATTATTTGAAGCCTACTATGACATAAATACAGTCACACTAGCTTTCTTATGATTAGTGCCTGGATAGTGTTTTATTCCCTATCTTTTTACTTTTAAACTGTTTGCAACTCTATATTTAAAGTGTGCTTCGGGACTTCCCTGGTGGTCCAGTGGTTAAGAATCCGCCTTCCAATGCAGGGGATGTGGGTTCCATCCCTGCTCGAGGAACTAAGATCCCACATGCTGCAGGGCAACTAATCCCGCGCACCACAACGAAGAGCCCACGTGCCGAAACTAAGACCTGACACAGCCAAAAAATGAATAAGTTAAAAAAAAAGTAAAGTCTTACATATATATAATTAAAAAAAATAAAGTGTGCTTCATATTGGTGGCATATAGTTGGGTTTGTATTATTATCTATTCTGATAATTCTGTTTTTAATTGGAGATTATATTTAATATAGTAACTGATATAGTTCAGTTGGCTATGATTTTTTGGTTGCTTTTGTTTTTTCATTTTCCTGCCATGCTAAGTTTCCTTTTGTCATATATCTTCTAAACAGGTTTCTAGGTGTCATCCTATCAACTTGGGCTGCTTTTCTATCTCTCAAAGGAAGTAGATCAATAGAACATATACACACTAAACATAGTCAAATAAACAGGGACATGGAAAATAAGTCAGTTGGGAACATAGGTTCTAGGATGAATCACACAACTCACGGTCATTATGCAGAAAGGACTTATTAGAGGCTCAGTGTCAATACTGGTGGTAGTTGTCTGGGACCAGCACCAGGCCTGATACTGCTGAATATTTTCTTTGGTGATTTGTGAAAATTATAATTAAAGGAGTAAATGATGTATTGCTGGGTGGAAAGGCTGGCCAGTCCATGGTTGCCCAGAGTATAATAAGGAAATACTATGTTGGAGGAATAATGAGTAGCAAACAAAATGAGTGTTAATCAGGTAAATCTTCAGCTGATACACTTAAAAAGAAAGCTAAAAATATTCTAAGCTAATAAGGATGAACAAGATTAGCAGGAAAAAAGTCTTGAGGTTAACATGAATAAGCAAATGATTCTTTTACCACTGAGGTTCAACAGTTTAAAAATATTATTGTGAGACTAGGATTCAGAAATAATAATAAAGCAAGTCACAGTGATGACCTAACTTCTATACTTAGCACCAGTGTGCTATGTCCAGTTCTAGATTCCCTAATCAACCTGGGAGAACTGGATAGATTTCAGGGAAGCATCAGAACTTTGGTTTTAGAGCTAGACCAATAGTCAGAGATAAATCTGTCCAAACTTCACATTTTACTGATGATGAATCTCAGAAAGGTTGAAGTGTTTTATCCAAAGGCACACACTTAGTTTGTGGCAGAATTGTAACTACAGCCTTAACTTTTAATCCTTTGCCTATTGCTCTTTCCAGCTCTCCAATGAACTAGGGATTTTGAAATGAGAGGAGATGAGGAAAGATGCAGGGAAGTGAGATTATTCATTATAGAGAAGAAAATGTTTAGATTAGATACAATACCTATCATCAAACCTATAAGAATTTCTTATTTAAACGATGACCAGACACTCTTCATCTCCTCTAACCAGGGACTTCATTCCCACGGATGACTGAAGGAAAGGAAATGCACAATAAAGTGCTACAGGAGGCATTTAGGAAACACAGAGCGAGAACCATTACTTATTAGTGTGGTAGCTCACAGTACCTGTTCCCCAGAAGTTTGATTTTTTAAAATTCGGGTATGTTTCACCTATCTAAAATGGTAATTGCTACAGATGGGAGGATCTTGTTCGAGACCCCTAAGCTTCCACACTAGATCATTTTTATTTGCCCTTATTGTGTGCCTCTTTATCATTCTCTTGCGAGATCTTATTCCAAGACAGAGAAATAAAACTTGAAACCAATGAAATATTCTTGTTCTTAGTACCATCCAATACCATTCCCAGAGTGAGCTGACTCCCTGCTGAGCCTTTATCGTAAGATTGCCACTTTTATCTTTTACTATAAACTACAGGGTTTTGGTGTTAGGTGAGACAGTTTACCTAAGCACGCCCTTGGCTGACCAAAATGTACTCGCAAGAGCTACTGGAAAGTATGACCCCACTTGTCAGCAGCAAATGGAATTCTTCTTAGTTAATATTATGGCAAAATGTTAACTTGTTAAGTTGTGAATTGTTCGAGATAACAATTTATTACCAGCTTACTGGGTAAATAAAAACCTGGATACTACAAACTGCATGAAAAACTACAATTAAAAGTCATTGCCTGTAGTGCATTTTGCTTATAAGGCCAATACTTTTTTTTTTTAATTTATTTATTTGTTTGTTTGTTTTTTATTTTTGGCTGTGTTGGGTCTTTGTTGCTCTGTGTGGGCTTTTCTAGTTGTGGTGAGCAGGGGCTACTCTTTGTTGCAGTAGGCGGGCGTCTCATTGTCGTGGCTTCTCTTGCTGCGGAGCACGTGCTCTAGGCACACGGGCTTCAGTAGTTGTGGCACGCAGGCTCAGGAGTTGTGGCTCACAGGTTCTAGAGCACAGGCTCAGTAGTTGTGGTGCACGGCTTAGCTGCTCTGCGGCATGTGGGATCTTCCCGGAGCAGGGCTCGAACCCGCGTCCCCTGCGCAGGCAGGCAGATTCTTAACCACTGCGCCACCAGGGAAGCCCCAAGGCCAATACTTTTTAAATGGAAAGCAAGTTCAAGTAACATTAAAATCTGTATTACATAATTTCAGACATATAGACTGGGAACAACCTGCATGATCTTCTTAGAAATTCAGAGATTGATTGTTGTTACTTTACTCTCCTGTGCTACAGATAAAACAACATCACATCTTTGATAGTTGAAAGTAAATTGAAATTCTTTTTTAGGCAAGTACTTTCAGTCAAGAAAAACAGCTTTATTTTAGTTTATATCAAGGTTGATTCTTTTCCATTATGTAGGAGTGTTTACAAATGATTTTGACAAAGGTCACACAACCAAATCATTATTTTTCTTTAAAGAGTGCGCCTCTATAAGAGACAACAAAATGAGAACCAGTCAAAGAAAGTAAATAAGTTTACTTCTCTTGAACATACATGAGGATCATTTGACTTGTCCACATCCCAGATAATTTACAAAGGAAGAAAACAATTACACTATAACACCCAGTTGTTTGGAATGGCTTTGGTGTTTTTAAAAACATCTCATATTTCATGTTGTTTTCCATCGAGGAATATGCACCCATTATAGGACATTATAAAGTATTTTGCTATCCCATGGAGCCTGTGTCGTACATTTTTTAGGCCCAGTCATATTCTCCATATATAGAGAGAGGAGTTATGTGTAGTGGACTGGGTAAGAGCTTGAACAATGGAATCTGAGAAAGCTGGTTTCATATCTGGACTCTATTTACTTCCTGTGAATGAACACTGTGGGCAAGTCACTTAACCTTTAGCTTCTCTGTGCTTGTGGATGATTACTCAATTACACCCTTTTTTTTTTTTTTTTTTTTTGTGGTACGCGGGCCTCTCACTGTTGTGGCCTCTTCCGTTGCGGAGTACAGCTCCGGACGCGCAGGCTCAGCGGCCATGGCTCACAGGCCCAGTTGCTCCGCGGCATGTGGGATCTTCCCAGACCGGGGTATAAACCCGTGTCCCCTGCATCGGCAGGCGGACTCTCAATCACTTGCACCACCAGGGAAGCCCCAATTACACCCTTTTGATTCTAGTAACTGGGAGGGAAGGTAACATTCACCTCTGACCTGTATTATTAATATTTTTTGCTTGTCCCTAAGCTTACTCACTGTGAGAGAAGGCAGAACAACCTGTAGAAGTCCAAGAAAGCTGGTAGTGACGACACTGCAGCCCTATAGGACACCCCACAGTATTCTCCACCCTGGAGGGAACACCAGTACCTTTCTCTATCTTGGACAGAATGAATCTTAAGACATCATCTTGAGTGTCTGTAAACATCAATAGATAGACTTTGCCACTGTTTCGTTTAAAATTACACATGTGGTATACATTACCTGAATATTAATTAGAGTGATACCAGAATCAGACCTTCCCTTTTGCAACCCAATAGGGAGTTAGAGTTAGATGCCATGATTTCCAGAAAGTCAAGCATTCCACAAAGAATAGCACTAGAGCTATCCTGAGGACTCCCATGGACCTCTATGGCATATTTTATTCATTTCTCTGTACCTTTAATAAGTATGGAAAATGTCTTAGTTAGCTTGGGCTGCCATAACCGAAGAGCAAAGACTACGTGTCTTAAGCAACAGAAATTTATATTCTCATAGCTCTGGAGGCTGGAAAGTTCAAGATCAAGGTTCGAATGGGTTCTATTTCTGGTGAGACCTCTCTTCCTAGTTTGTAGATGGCCATCTTCTTGCTGTGTCCTCACATGGCCTTTCCTTTGCGTGCATAAAGAGAGAGAGAAAGAGAGAGAGAGACAGAGACAGAGACAGAGAGACAGAGAGACCTCTTCCTCTTCTTCTAAGGTCCTCAGCCCTATCAGACTAGGGACCCATCCTTGTGACCTCATTTAACTTTAATTACCTCCTTAGGGGCCTGTCTCCAGAGACAGTCACATTGGAAGTTAGGGTTCAACATGTGAATTTGGGGCACAATTGAGTCCAAAGTAGACAATAAATAGGGAGATTTACTGGCATTGTCTTAATTTCTTAAAGCATTTTTATGAAAAAGGCAATTATTTAAATGTATAAGTAAATGTGATTTGATTTTTTTTTACCTTTGCTAGATTTTTTAAAGGTAAAATACATTTGTATCTTTGCTTGACTTTGCCAGACTTTTATATTTATGAAATATATTTCAGATATTTCCTAAATCTGAAAATGACCTTGTTATATCACTAGCTGTTGGGTTCAGAAGATCACCATAGTCTTATAAAGTGTCTTGAGAAAAACCATACGGAGAGCAAAAGACATTAACGTCATATTATAAGGCTAGAGAGATTGAGTACAGCACCTCCAGTGTAAAACTCATAAAACTGAGGTCTAAAGAAAATCGCAAATAAGTAACTGAGACACCTCTGCAACCTTGACCAGCCTCTGACCTCACTGATCTTTGCTTTCCTCATTAACTCATCCACAATCCTTCTTGCTCCTATCCCGGTTCTTTTAAAGTCCAGAATTAAATGTAAAACTCTTCTGTGGATCCAAGGTGTAACCCGAACCTATAGCTGAAGAAATTCTTGTGCCTGTGTAGTGGCGGCACAACTTTGACCTTACAAATTGATCCAATAAATCTGAATTTCAAAGTGAGTAGAGATTCCTAGGAATTCTGTAGGTCATAAGATGACCTTATTTAGGAGAACAAATAATGTAATAATATACAGCCACGAAGAGAAAGACATCAACTCCTAACTGAAGCAATTTATTTAACACTTGAAGTTGTTGGCATATTTAACAGTCATCAGATAGACCATAATACTGATAAAGCATTATATGGGTTAATTTATAAAATGTATTCTTAGCAGCTATCTAATAAACAACATTTGTCATTGACTGAGTACCTACTGGCATAATTGCTTTGCTTTCCAAATTGAGACAATCTTCCAATGTCACATAAAGTATTTTAAACTACTATGAAACATACATTCATTTGCTCATAAACTGAAGATTTTATAACAAGGGCAAAATAATTAAAATTTTAAAAACAAAATCATAGTTTTTTTTAATATTTATTTGGCTGCATCGGGTCTTAGTCGTGGCACGCAGGATCTTCATTGCGACATGCGGGATCTTTTTTTTTTTTTTTTTTTTAATTGCAGCATGTGGGATCTTTCAGTCACGGCATGCTAACTCGTAGCAGCAGCATGCCAACTCTCAGCTGCGGCACGCGGGATCCAGTTCCCTGACCAGGGATGGAAACTGAGCCCCGCGAACTGGGAGCATGGAGTCCTAGCCACTGGACCACCAGGGAAATCCCCAAATTATAGTTTCTTTCTGTTTTTTTTTTGCGGTACGTGGGCCTCTCACTGTTGTGGCCTCTCCCGCTGCAGAGCACAGGCTCCGGACGCGCAGGCTCAGTGGCCATGGCTCACGTGCCCAGCCGCTCCGCGGCATGTGGGATCTTCCCGGACCAGGGCACGAACCCGTGTCCCCTGCATCGGCAGGCGGACTCTCAACCACTGCGCCACCAGGGAAGACCTAGTTTTTTTAAAGGTAGTAAATATTTTATTATATCCAAAATTATTGAGTTCCAGTGTAATGAAAGCTGTCAATTCACTCAACAAACCTCAAGAAACCGAAGAAACAGAGACCCTCATTTAATCTAAAAAGAGAGAAGACTGATGGCTAAAAACAACCAGGTGCTAAGTTCAGTATTCCTGCTGTGGTTATGAAGATTGTAAAGAAGAATCTATAATCTCATGCTTTTTTAAAATTTGGCTAATAAGCATGCATGCATGTCTGTGTATGTTTCAAGTCTTCCCTTTTATTAAGCCTCAGATTCAGCTCCTGCCTCTCTTCTCTATGTGGATTTGTCTTGTAACATGGAGTATAAGACTCTCTCTGGCAGACACCGTACAACTATGTCTGCTGTGGCACACATCTATCTTGAGCAGTCAGCACACCAGACCAGCCTATCAGTGAGGAACCTTCTCTCTGGAAGCCAGAGTGCCCTTTACTAATTGATTTTTAGTAGAGAACTGAAGGGTAATCTTCCTAGGAGAATTGATTCTTCTCACCTAGGAGAGATGACTCTTCTGGAGAAGAGTTTGCTTTCTCTGGGCTGCTCTTCTGACTTTGAACTAACAGAATTATTTGAAGAAGCCCAAAGCATCACCAGTTTCCTCCCACCCCCAGTTCTGAAGATACACCACACAATCACCTAGAGGCATCTCAACTAAGTGAGCATGACTGTCCTAATTAGGCAAGAGTCCTCACTATTAAATATTATTAGACTTAATTTGGTGCCCTAGAAAATTCTCGATGAAGTCCATCCCACTAAGGGCAGGGCATTGTAAAACCACAGCAACACGCTCAGAAAACACTTCTACGGTAATGTTTATTAGGTCCCAAACTATATCATTTGGCGACATAATCTCTAGGGTTACAGAAACACCAACCATTAAAGTTGAAAAGAACTCTGGAAATGTCATCGTCTCTGACCCTGTCACTTTACAGATGAGGAAATAAAAACCCTTGGTGGTGTGGTTGATTAGTAAGGAGAAATAAGACTAGATTTTAGGCCTCCTGACTCTTCCAGCCAAGAGCCCTTTACATGATACCATTATACATCCTAAAATATGCCAGTGATTGAAAGCACATCTTGAAAGCTGTGATCTCTCAATGTGGCTGTATTGGTGGTGGTGGGATTACAGTACTTAGCTTTGCATTTCTAGTGTTTTAACCTTGAGGAAATCAATCTTACTGCATCTGATTTTTGTTAACTATAAATCAGGGATAATTTTGTCTATCTCATGAAGCTGTGGTGAAGATTTAATAAATACTGAATGACAAGGTGCTTTCTGCAAACACAGTGTTAAAATGGAGATGACAGTGTTTCTCTAGAAGTTTATCTGCGAATTTTGGCTCCAGATGGTGGATGTACATGTGTTTATCTCTACCCTACTACCCACCATGAAACCCTGTTAAAATAATAGTAGAGAATAAGGGAGATAAAATCCTGTAACAATAAGAAAATGGTGGCCAGGGAGAGGGGAGGTGAGCATCAATAGATGAGATTTTCACAGATTTCTAGGAGACAAACATGGGATGAAGGGCTGGTGGGCAATGAAGCTGACCAGTGGACAGACATGAGTTCATGTGGAGAGACTTATGGCTCTGGCTGGAGATGGCTTTCCTTGAAGAACCCTGAGAAGGATTAGGACTGAGAAATGGCAGGTACTATTGAAGGTAAAGAAAGGTATGGGACTAACAACAGAGAGCACAACCCGACTGATCTTCACTAACAAAACACCTGGCATCAAGGTATCTACTCACCACCACTACCCCTGCTACCGCAACCACTGGAACCAAAGGGCTCTTCTCTAAAGAAACTGAAGGAAGTGGTAGAAGTTAGGGCAGATGGCGCTCTCTGTATTCTGCTGCTTAGGGGCACCAAACTATGAGGGTCCCTTGCCTGCCAGTTCCCCCTAGGTAAACATTGCTTGTAGAGAATCCCTATCTCTATACCAGAGCTCAGAGTGAACTTGTGTGTTGCTTTTTTCATTAATATGATAAGGCAACAGAGAAACAGAGGCATTTTTAGAAAGCCTGCAACATGAAAGAGAAAGAAGTAAAGAGAAAAATTAACTTTAGAGAAAAATAAGAGAATTCAGGAAACAGAATGAAAAGTCTCTAAATGGCATCCTTAGATAGACTCAAGAGGATATTACATCCATGAAAAGTAAAACAATATGAAAAAAGGACAGAGGAAAAAAAAGAGCTCCTGGAATTAAAAATTATTGCTGAGATTTAAAAAAAATACAATGTTTATAAGAAAAGGTAAACGATAAAATGTTTCAGAAAATAGTCAAAAGAATGCAAGAAGGAAAATATGTGAAAAGATTTTTAAAAATAATCAATCTAGCAAATATATTGTCCAAATAATGAGTTTCAAAAAGAAAGAAAATTAAAATCGGATGAAAAGACATTATTATCAAAAAATAACAGGAGAAAATTTCTTGTAGCAGAACACGGACATTAAGATTGAAAGGGCTTAATAACATCTATACAAAATGAATGAAAAACACATAATCAGGAACTTCAGTGCGAAATTTCAGAACACTGAAGATAAAGAGAAGTCACTAAAACTTCCAGAGAAAATACATGTGTATGTATATATATTTAATGCTCAAAGTCAAGAAGAAAACTCACATACACTTTTTCAACAGCCACTCTGAATGCTAAACAACAAAACAAAGCCTTCGAGGCTGGGAATATGATATACAACCCAGACTAACTATCAAAGAAACGTGGTATCAGAATAAACTCTTCTCAGAGACTCAGCCTCCCAAGCTTTCTCAGAAGTTTTTGAGGATATTTGTCAGCAAAGTGAGGGAAGGGACCCAGGAAGAAGAGAAGCAGAAGCTCAAGTAAATTGTGTATCCACGCCAGGACAACAGTTGAAGGAGGTCTCAGAACGCCAGCTGCCCGACAGTCCCACCAGAGCAACCAGGACAGATGGGGAGAGGAAGGAGGCTGTGGAGGGATCACTGCGAGGGGGGCAGCCATGATCCTACAGAAAATAAATGATAAAGGGAGAATATGATAACAATTGAGAATATACTAAAGGCAAATGAATCAAGAACAAAAAAAGCACTTACACAAAAGGAAACGCCAGTGAACAATATTTATATAATTGCACTAACAGAAACACTAGTATTGATTTTCAACCCTTTCAAATAATCTATAGCCAAAGTACAGAAAACTTAGCTATGCTAATAAAATGTAAACTTATCTATGCTTATAGAATATTATGAGCATGTCAGTGTAACAATCGAATTACAAATGATAGAAATTGTAGTCAGGGGAAAAAGCTGGAGGAAATGGAGGGAGTGGGTAATACCTCAGATGAGAAAGTATGGAGACATATGACATTGCCTTTGGGTGACTAAGAAATAAAAAATTTAAATATATTTTTTTCTTAGAGTTACAGAGGTTATGTTTGGAGGAAGCAAAAATAATGACATAATTATGTTTGGTAGGAGACTGGCATTAGTGATGGAGAATGTAAATAAGTTGTTGTTAACTTCTATAGATAAACCCTAAAATTCAGAAATCAAGATATAGCAGTATAGGTAAATTGTTTAGAGATACAGGGATAATTATCCAAAGAATAAAGGAGTTAAAAGTGGTTGCTAGGAGAGGAACTAGAGAAGGATGAGTGATGGAGTCAGGAAGGGCTTAATCCCTTTCATACTACACTGTAATTGACATTGTTGGTTGACTATCCCAAATCTATATGCCCTTTCTTCCTTCTTGAGACTGCCCTGATTTTGTCTGTATTCACTTGTACCTAAACTCCAAAGATAATCGCATTTCCTTTGCTTGGGATCTGCCCAGCGGAATGGGAAAGGAAGGCTCATGGGGTGGAGGAGGGGTGTTAGGACATATGCTGTATCCTCTTCCTGATGATGTTGCCATATGTGGATGAGACACCTTAGGGCCAGTGAAGCCATTTGAGTGTGAGATGAATTGGAAAGAACACAGGTTCTTCATGACAACTGTGAGTGGCTGGATTAACCAGCCTTGAAGCCTACTGTAGTATCAGATAATCCTCCCCTTATTTTTTCAGTCAGTTGATTCAAGGCTTTTGTTACTTGCAGCCAAAAGTATCCAAATGGATATATAAAGCCCTCCTGTATTATTTGATCTTATAAAGCATAAGAAAGTATTATATTCATTAGAAATAAAGATAAAAAACAGTGTATTTAACATTACAAATTTTACTCTAAACACAAAAAGTCCTCCCTCAGCATTGTACAGTTTTATTTATTTTTTATACAGCAGGTTCTTATTAGTTATCCATTTTATACATATTAGTGTATACATGTCAATCCCAATCTCCCAGTTCATCCCTCCCCCACCCCCACCCCCCGCCACCATGCATCGCATAGTTTTAAAACATGTGTTTTTAAAAATTATCCAGTCGCAACATCAGCCAGTGGGAAGGTGTGTAAAAGTAAAATGGAAGTCTACGTGCCCAGGAGTCATTAAGCCTCAGCACTGCGCATCTTCTCAAACTGCAGTGTGCATAGTTTTTACTGTGATTATGTATTTTACCAAAAAAAAAGTTCATACTGTATATACTCTTTCACAACTTGCTTTTTCACACACACTATGTCACAGATACACTTCCCTGTTATGAACTTTTTTATGACTGTAGAGATTTCTGCAGATGGACGGACCACAATTTATTTAACCTGCACCTTATTAATAGATATTTAGATTGCCTTCAGTTTTTACTAATACAACAAATGCTGCCAGAAACATTCAGACACATGCTTCTTTGTACCAGTATTTTTCTAAGATAAATTCCAAGATGTGAAATTGCTGGTTCAAAGGACACATATGTTTTAAATTTTAATAGATTAGAAATTGAAAACCCCCTTCCCCCCAATGGGCTGCGCTATTTTACACTCCCACTAAAAATATAGGAGAAGTCATTTTGCCACATTTTTACCAACCACTGATATTATTAACCTTTTAAAATTTTAGCTCACTGTTGTTTCAATTTGGCTTTTTCTGATAAGTAGTGGAGTTTATCTTCTTTTCATATGTTTATTAGCCATGCGTATTTTTATTCATATATTTACATTATTATTATCTTCTTACTTAGCTATTTGTGTTTTTCTTGTTATTTTGTGTTCTTTGTCTCTTACAAATATTCCCTTTATTATATATGATCCAAGTATTTTCTCCCAAACTGCTGTTTGTCGGTCTTTTAAGTTTTTTATTGATAAGTGTCACAATGTTATGATCCAGGGCTTTAAAGACTTGGGTAATAATATTTATTTGTTTGACCTTTCTTATTGTCTGCATTAAAAATAAATTAAAGCAATACCAAACTATTGAGCAAATTCTTATTGAATGCCCACTGTGTCCAGTAATCTCAGAAGACACTAAGGTAGAAAGACAATCTCTGATTATAAACATCATCCAATACACGGAAGAGATAGACCTGTTAGAATAAATAATTCTACTATGGTAGGTTTTTAACATAACAGATGTTGGAGACAGGGGAGAAAGAATGCTTAAAACTACCTATGGATTGTCAGAGAAGAACTCATAGAGGGGTAAGAATGAGTTTGCTATTTCTATGAGTTCTTAACTTTTTATACTGTTGAATTCTTATTATATACTAATAGTGTATGAATCAAATATAATTTTCAACTTTTTAGTAGATTTAAAAAATTATTGATTCTCAAAATTTTAATAAATTCTTCAAAATTTATGTATCTTATATTGCCATTAAGTCGTGTGTTTTTAAAGAACAATTGAATAATGAGTCATGTGAATGTGAAACACACAGAACTATTTCCTTTTTTAAGCATTCATTCTAATATTTCAATTCCTATTTTTAATAATCTGAAATCCTTTATACTTACAGAAATATGAACTATCTAGCATTACTTTCTAGAAACAATTTATAAATGCATGTTAAAGGAAAAGTAACAGTTCCTCCCAATACCTTACGCAGCCTCTCCACACACGTTTAATGGAGGAGACGTCAGAATGTTTCTTTTCAGTCTTTGAAATCTTCCTTTGATACCCCTACCCCTACCCTCTTCAACCTTGACATCTGTCTCGTCTTGCATCAGCTATCCCACAACAAACTCAAGATAAAATGGTGAATGCAACTGCTCATAATACCTCAATACCTCTTTCATCAGTTAGGGTGTTAAGTACATTGGAAGGCTAGTCTACCATCAACAAGGAACCATGAGGTATTGAAATAGTTTTCACATGCCAATCCGTAGCCCAGTTCTGTTCCTATGACCTTTATAGCATTTCTGATCCTTCTCTACCCCATCCCCTTCTTCCCTTATTGAAAAGCGCAGTCCTTTTTCAATATTCATCTGAAAACCACAACTTTCATCTCCAATGTATCTCTGGTACTCCATCCCAAGAAAGACAGAGCATAACCTCTGAATACGTTGAATTTTTAAATAATAATAAGAAAAAGTCAAGGTAACTTGGCTCTACCTGTAGTTCTAAGCAATCAGAGATTTGTTTCTAAATAGCTCTGGGGGATTTCACCATATGACTCCTATTAATGGAAATTGCTGAGCTAATCACTCCGTGTGACATTACAAATATTAGCTTCCCGTCCAACTTTGTTTGAAGCTTTTCTGTTATTTCTTTTGCTGTTAGAACAAGAACTGTAAATCTGGAAAGGATTTTTAAGATCAGTCAAGTCAGTCTTCTAATTTTACAGATGAAGAAATGTTTCAGAGGTTGTTACTGACCATTAAATGGCTGTGTGATTTTGAGCAGTTGGATCCACTGACTTTAAAGACTGGCTTGGAATTTAGGAAAGATGTTTTTAGGCATTATCTACATAAAAGATAAGGGGAAGTGAGGAAACTTGAAGCATAAGCTAGGTTATCTGAATTCAGTGTTGCAAGGGTTTTCTTTTATCCTACAAGCATTATTATTAATGGTTGTGTCCATATTTGGAAGTTGTCCACTTAGAATATTATATTATAGAGAACATAAGGGTCACCAGATCAGCCAGCTAAAGGTTTGTCATTATTAATAGGGGCTAATATGGCAGGACAATTTCTCTATATTTTGTTATGGCTCCTTGAATAAAAACCCTGCAAGTTGCAGCAGCATCATAAAAATTAGATTTTAATAAGTTTTGGTTGAGTGGGTTTCCACTGTACAGATCACTGTTAAACCCCTCTTGGACTTTCAGTGAAGTTAAACAATTCTGAATAGCTTTTGAATGAGTGATGAACAAGTCACAAGATGGGACAAAATGCCCTGCTTGTATTTGGCATGCCAAAAATTCTTTCTCAATAACACTGCAATCCTTCTTGCAGTTTCTTTCTCAGTAACATTGCAATCCTTGCAATTTGCAGAAATTGAAATTCTTCTACATTTGTAGGTTTAGTCCATTTATTTCAATCAAATGAAATGCCTGTTTTTCTTTTATGATATCATGTTTTTTGCTTTTTTTTTTTTTTTTTTTGCGGTACGCGGGCCTCTCACTGTTGTGGCCTCTCCCGTTGCGGAGCACAGGCTTCGGACGCGCAGGCTCAGCGGCCATGGCTCACGGGCCCAGCCGCTCTGCGGCATGTGGGATCTTCCCGGACCGGGGCACGAACCCGTGTCCCCTGCATCGGCAGGCGGACTCTCAACCACCGTGCCACCAGGGAAGCCCTCATGTTTTTTGCTTTTTTACTTTAGTTTTTTAGGATAGAAGAAATAGGTTCTTTTGGTGATTTTTTCACAATTAAATATTTTAACATATTACTAGGATTACACACGGCATATGCTGTACTTTACAAGCTATTATCCTTTCAAATATCTTCTCAGGTGGAGAAAAAACATTCAGCATTCATTCATGTATGATTCATGATCTTCTGACTTCGTATTTGTGGTGGCCACAGTGACCCAGGGCTTAAAAAAGCACAAACTATTTCAAGTCAAATCTGACTTTTATCTTTGTCTCTTAAGCTTCTATTCCAATTAAGGTGGAATACTGTGAAAAACAACAGTTCATACAGTTTGTTTTTCCTTAGGGAGAGGCAAATGTGTGACTAATTAAAAGAAAGCCAATCACTATTGCTGTTATAATTTCAAACCTAAAATTTTCTAGAAAAGAAATCCTTTCTCATGTATATATTTCTATCTGGAAAAGTGATTTTTCATCGAACTATTTGAGAAATGAGTGGCCACTTACTTAAAGCCACAAATATGACAATTTCACATGTGGAGGTTTTTGAGTTATTTTTTAAGATCTTAATTTCTCTCACTGCATAGAGAACAGATGACTCTCATTTCACCATATACTGGATTTTATCATGGTGAAAGATGATTTAATAACTGCAGCCTAACTATTCATGTTATTTCTACTTTGTACTTCCTAAGGAATAGCTCATTACATGACATCAAAGCCAAATCCTGCAATTAGGAAAGAGTTTATATTAACTGGATTTTGGAAAGAGGAAACAACAAAACCACTCCAAATTCTTGAAACAACAAAAGAGAAAACACAGCAAGAAAACAAGCCTTGGCATTTGCTCATCTCTTTTAACCCTTGCTCCTTCATAAAATAAAAACAGGTTGGAGGAATTGTGAACAAAGGGTCTTAATTGCAAAAAAATTTTTAGGAGTGTTTGAAAGGAAATGACAGAGTACATTCATTGAGCCTGCACCAAGCATGCTTGTCTCATGTTTTTAGTTTTGTTCTCTTTAAATACTCATTTAGAATCTGAACTTAGTAATGACACTATGGGATCCTTTCACTTATGTTGTATAGAGAA